>NC_064625.1:140768268-141423268 GCF_023898315.1 Schistocerca nitens | reverse complement strand
TTATTCTATAATATTCTCAAGCCTTTATGAATATTCTTGAATTTTCAAGAATAAAATTTGGTAACGGCACATATCGCATTCATCCTCAGCCTGACACGATCATCTTAACCAATGGGTTGTGCATTGTAGTAAAGACAGAGGAACAAATAAAAAATGTGTATCCACTTATGAAGGGAAACTACATGAACAAGGAGTGGTTGTGCGTGCAAACAATTTTAAGATCAAAAAATGATGTATTTCATCTATCAGTGAATACAGTGTGGTGCCTAGGAAGGCTACTTACTCAGTTTGCTAGACCAATATACAAACAAGTCGTATTAATTAGTTTTATTACATTAAGAAAATTACAGTACTTAACTTTTGCAATTATACAGATTTGTCGCAAGTGAAGAGCAACATTTGAAATAATAACTCTTATTCAGTATAAGAAATTCCAAGTCTGTGACACTTGCAGAGTACAAGCAAAGTAACTAGAGTTGATGCTGCTTTTGAACTGGGCCGTCAGCAGTCAGTCGCAGTAATTATGTCCTCTTCACATAGGGGCCGATGCTGTCACGTTGTCGTTCTGGTGCTGTCGCGTTGTCGTCCTGGAGAGGGGTCGGTCGACGTGCTATTGGCTGACATCTTCTCACAGCCATCTCTTCTTTACTGTTCCCAACAGGTACACGGGCACTTGACTTTATGCCGTAACATTCCTGCCCCCCCAATGTGACGGACTGTCGTTATATAAGAAGCACGACAACGGGAGGGGAGGCAGGAGCGCGGACACTCTGAGGGACCGGAAGCTGTGGCTGCAGGAGATGTCAGACTTCTGGTCGTACCCCACCATCTGGCCTTCGCTCTGGTAAAAACGTCCCCCAGAAAACTGTCAGAAGGGTATGTTTCCACCTCCTGAGGTGCATACCCAGATATAGAAGGCATCAGCTGCTGCGGCGTGGGCGGGTCCAGCTCCGTCGGCAGGAGGAGAGGAGGTGAAGGCTCCGTCTCCGTGAGGTTGTCCCGTGGTGTTGTCGTGACACCCTCTGGCAGCTGTCGTGGCCTCACTGTCCTGGGATCCGTGAATCTGGGGGAAGAGATACAGAAGGATTGACTACGGCGAATTTGATTGTGATGTCGGTGCTGCAATCCGCCTGGGTCTGAAATGAGATTCACGCATGCGCCGTGCAGCGCGAAGCGATACTTGTGGCCTTCCTTCAGCTCTGGATGCTGAGGAGGGTGGAGCAGTGTCCGGCGGCAGTGGCTGTGAAGCAATTCCACTGGCAGTGGTCCACCTTGTGGATGTGAATGATAGGAGGCAAGAAACAGTTGCCGTGCTTGATCCCTGGTGTGTGTGGTACGAAGTTTGGCCATCTGCTACTTGAAGGTTCTGACAAAACGTTTCTCTTTGCTGATTGACTGTGGATGGAACGGTGCACTAGTTAGATGCTGTATGCCAGAATGTTTCAAATTCATTTGACTGAACTGAGAGCCGTAGCCCGACATTATGACTTCGGGCAAACCTTCGAGGCAAAAAATAGAGGACAATGCCTGAACTGTGCTACGTGACGTTGTCGAGTTCATTGGCACAGCATAAGGAAACTTGCTGTAAGAGTCTACCACAATCCACTACTGAGTGTTCCAAAAAGGTCCCACAAAGTCTGTGTCCACACATTGCCGTGGTGATTGTGACTTGGGTCAAGCAGAGAATTTTTGTGGCAGAGCGGTCTGATTTTCCGCATGTGTATCATACTGTGATATCGTCTGTTCTGTTTGGGTGTCCATTCCCTACCAAGTACAGTGTCGATGCGCTAATTGTTTTGTGTGAACAATCTCCCAGTGTCCTTGGTGAAGTAACTGCAACAATTCTCTTTCCAAAGCTTGGAGCATCAACACACGTGACTGTCCACTGTCATTTTGAACAAGAATCACACCATGCTATATAGCAAGGCTATGCTGATGTGCAAATATCGGTGCACTACATTCTTTATGCTATGTGAGGAACGGGGCCAATTAGTGCAAATGTAGGTTAACAAAATGTTCAAATCTGAATCATCATCTGTGGAATTTTCCTAAAGTTTAGAGGAAAGGATTGAAGCAATTCAGAATCCCTAGCATTGATGTGACAAGATGCAGCAGATGCGTCAAAGTCTGTATCAGGGCCAATTGGAAGACGTGAAAGTGCATCTGCATTACCGTGTTGAGCTGTCGGACAATACACAGTATTGAGACAACAACAAAGCCCACATTTGCAATTTTTGGGCAGTTCATACAGGAACTAGCTTCATCAGATGAAACGTGGACTGTAATGTCTTGTGATCCATTACTAAGTAGAGTTTTCTGCAATACGAATAGTGGTGGAATTTGGTGACACCATACCCAATAGCCAGTGCCTCTTTCTCTGTTTGTGGATAGTTAAATAGAGCTGTGGACAACACTTTTGATGCAAAAGCAATAGGCCTGTCTTTATCACTAATTCTGTGCAAAGGTGCTTCAGCGATTCTGTAAGAGGCTTGCAACAAAACTGGATTGTCAGGATCAAAGTGAACCAAGCATTGATCACTGAGCAATGCATTTTTAAGTTTTTGAAAAGTTTCGTGGCACTCATCTGTCCAAACAAAGGGGACATTCTTGCGATGCAATGGAGCTGCAATTTGTGCAACATTCTGTATGAACCGAATATAATAGTTAATTTTTCCTAAGACTGACTGCAATTCTATGATATTGCAAGGAATTGGCAGGTCACATATCGCTAATAAATGTGACTGAAGAGGATGTACACCTAGACTGTTTGACATGACCAAGATACTGCAACTCAGGTTTAAAAAAATCACACTTGTCGAGTCTGCACTTTAGTTCTGCTTCAGATAACACATGAAATAAAGCACGCAAATTTGCAATGTGTTCTTCAGGTGTATGACCTGCTATGACAATATCGTACAAATAGTTTGAACAGTTTGGTATTTGAGCAATCAGCTGTTCCAAATACCATCAGAAAATGGTGGGTGCAGAAGCACTGCCAAAAGGCAAACACAGATATTTAAACAAGCCCAAATGAGTGTTCACAACATACACAGTTTGAGATTCTTCATCTATTTGAAGATATGCATCGCAGAAATCAATTTCTGAAAAGTAGCGACCAGTGCTTAATCTGTCTATGAGATCCTCTGGGTGTGGCAAGGGGTAAGTATCAATCACAGTTTGTGGGTTGACTGTGGACTTCAAGTCAACACAGAGGCGAATGACCTGAAGTTTTGGGGAGTAAAACCAGAAGACGTGCCCATTGACTAGCTTGTATGGGCGGCAATAGCTCCACTATCTTGCAGTTAAAGTTGTCCAGCAGCCACTTTGTTTTGTAATGCAATGGGAACAGTTCTGGCCCGGAAAAATTTCAGCTGAGCATTGTCTTTTACGGTAATATGTGCAACAAAATTGTTAGTCTTGCCTAAACTTCAGTTCAGGGAATTCTTTCAGCAAGCTAGCTACACTGTCTTTGGCACTGACTTCAGTCACTGACACATTGTCCTTAATTTGAAAACCAAATGAATCAAGGCCAAATATGTTCACACATTCGCATGATTGTAGCACAGTGAAAGTCACAGTTTGCGTATGCGAGCAATACATGGCAGGCAAAGTACATTTTCTGAGAATGGGAATGTGTTGTCCATTCTAAGCTATCAGGTGTGTGTTAGTTTTAGACAGGCGTGGAGAGCACAACAGTTCATATGTGTTATGATTCAGCAATGTAACACGGACACCCGTTTGCAACTGAAATTTCACTCATTTTCCACTAATATGCAAATAAGCGAAAAGATTGTCGTGTTGGCATAGCACTGAGGAAACTTCACTTGCTAGTTTTGCTAATCCCTGCAGCAGGCTTTGAAGACACTGCATTGATTACGTGGACCGTGTGACTAGATTTTTGTGAATGGACATAATTCTTATGTTTGATCCATTGCAAACATACGGATTTTACGTGACCTTTCTTGCCACAAGTGTAACATTGTGCTTGTCTGGATGGGCAGTCTTGACATTTGTGCTATGAATAGCACCAAGAGCATGACTTAATTCTATTTACCCGGCTTGGCACGTGTGTGGTGTTGCTATCTGTTGGAGCAGTCATGAGTAAGTGATGACTGAATGTGACAAATTGGTGGCTGGTCAAATTTATCAGCCTCTACGGCACCTAAATCATACTGGTCTAGAATTTGCACTACATGATGAAATGTTGGATATGACTGTTTCAGAATCTGTTCTCTAAGTCTGACATCAGTTACATCTGGCACCACATTCCCTTGTTGGTCAAAATAGTTAGTTAGCGAATCTACAACCTGATCATAGGAAAGATCACTCGGAGTTGCGTTAGGGAACAATTTCTGAATGAGGCGAAAGGCTGCACTTCCTACAGTTGACAAAAAGTAATGTAGTTTCACAGTATCTGATACTTCATGAGCGATTATGTGCACTTCATACTGTTGCAACCACTCGAGCCGTCCCTCTTCTTTTTCGTTAAACTGCCAAAAAGGTGGTATAGTACTTGGAGCTACAGGTATTGCTTGTTCTGTTGGGTGCACAGCATGTGCCAGTAACTGCTGTACCCTATTTAGTAGAGTTGAGATCTGCTGCATCTGAACCTGAAACACTTGGGTTAGCTTCGTTGCATCTACCGCTTGCAACTCAGGTGCATTAGCAATGGGTGGGAGAGGTGGGGTGCTCATTTTGGAATAGGCAAATGCAATAAACAGAAAATGTAAGCAATAGAATTAAGCACACAAGCAAAGAAAATTTCTGCAACTTCCACCTGAAAACACTGATTACAAAAAAACACTGTAAGACACTGTTAAAACGTGTAAACACACCCGTGCAAAGAAAAGACAAAGTAGAATTAAGGCACCAGCAAAACAGAAAAGCCCGTGAAAAACAAAGTTATTGCAGCCAGGTTCTGGGTGCGAAACGTGAACAGGTTGTTGTGTTGGTTCTTCATATGCCTTGTCGCCAAATATGTGGTGTGTAGGAAGCCTGCTTGCACGGTTCACGAGACAAACATCCAAACAAGTCGTACTAATGACTTATTTTTACAATGAGAAAGTTACAGTACTAAACCTTTACAATTGCACAGACGTATCACAAGCAAAGGGCGACATATGAAATAATAAATCTTCTTCAGTATAAGCAATTCCAAGTTTGTGCTGCATAGGGAGTACAAGCGAAGTAACTAGAGTTGATGCTACTATTGAACTGGGCCGTCACCAGTCGGCCGCAGAACTTATGTCCTCTTCAGATAGGGGCCGTTGCTGTTACATTATTGTGCTGGGGAGAGGTCGGTCAGCGTGCGATTGGCTGATGTCTTCTCACAGCCATCTCTTCTCTATCATTCCCGACTGGCATGCTGGCACTTGACTTTACACCGTAACATATACAATATGACACCTGGGGGTAGAAAAATATTTCAACCCATTGGTAAATGATGCGCAAAGAAAAAAGTGTAAACTTTCTAACAGAATTCATGAATATGTGATGTTCTTCGTATACCCTTGCAAAAAAGGTTGTAACATTGTAGAAATGGAGATATTAAATGGAAAAGAAAAAGGCAAGTCAGTATTCATACCACTAATTCCACTCATTCCAGCTTACTCAACTTTCACTTTTAGGATGCTCCAGTTTACTGTAACATTAGTGTACAGTATGACTGTCTTTACAGCACAAGAGCTAACAGTTCAGTTTTGTGATGTGGAATTAGAAGAACCGTGTTTCTTGCACAGACACCTTTAAGTAGCATGTTTGCAAATTGGGCAACTACGAACCTTGCACATCTGTACACCCGAAATCAAAACATGAAATGTAGTTCACAGTAGTATACTTTCAATAAGCTAGAAGCTAAATGAATAAGATAAATAAGTGCACATTTTCTTCCAGTTCATAAAAAAAGTGAAATAGGTCATTTCCAAATAGTATTATGTTTATGTTATGTTGCATGGCTGTAGTGGTACATTCTGCAAAGAAAGTGTCACGTTTCCAAACTACACCAGGTGAATCTAATCTGTTTAAAGTTTGCAAACATAAAACATGATGTCCCATAAGGTTGTATGTTGGGTCTAGTCTTCTGCTTGATAAGCAGAATCTCCAGTATTTCTTGATGACAGAAACATATTAGTATAGTGTCAAAACTTGTTCACCACAGACAGAGCTGAACAGATATGTGACTAGTTTGAGGCAAACAGTTGAAACCATACAAAAGCTTATATTATGTAATTTCAAACAAATAATAATATTGTGTCCTTACATTGAATCGTGTTTATGCTCAGTTTGTCATGGAATATGTATAGAAGCATATCTCACATGTTAAATATACTGGAAAGAGTGACACTGACCTGTCACCATTTAGTTTAGATCAAGTGATCAACGGGCACATAGACAAGATTGAAAATGCTGCTGAGCTTTCAGACAATGGAGCTAACTGGCGTGCGCTCTCTCTCTCTCACACAGAGAGAGAGAGAGAGAGAGAATATTTGTGTGTGTGTGTGTGTGTGGGGGGGGGGGGGGGGAGATATAGAGGGTGAAAGGAGCAACTGAAGGAGAGCAAAGTTTTCCAAAGATGTGAGTTGTTGTTTATATTATGCCTACTCATTACAACTAAGTGAAAGTTGAAGGAATACTTTAATTATGCTTTAAAATCCTACGCAGATAGATATAATTTTTACTGATACATATATTCTCAAGCTGTTGGAGGCCAGAAACTTTTGGTATTTTTGTGAATAAGGCCATACCATTGTTCATTTGGGGACTGTCACAGTAAAATAAATTATTTACAGTAAATATGAATGAGAGGGTGAAGGTTGTGTTCATGTTGGGGGTGGGGGAATGGGGCATGCACGTACACACACACAAATGCATTGCAAATTTAATAATAATAGGCTGGCTGTTAAAATGGAGATTACACTATTGTAAATGTAATTATTCTTTTTTCATTTATGATGGACTCAGGTTGTTTTTTTTGGTGGTTGTATATTTAGTGTTTTTCAAGAACATCAAGATTTTTGCCTTTGTGTTGGATATGTAGGATGCTGATACTTGTGTTGTTGGCATGATGTTTTGTTTCGTGCAATTGTGTGGCTATAGCTGACATGATGTGTGGTATTGTTTTGTTTTTTACTGCTGTCATGTGTTCTTTGAATTTAATCTCATACGATCTGCCTGTCTGGCCTACAAGGAAATGCCCCCAGTCCAAACATCGAATTTTCTACTTACCATTATGGTGCATTAAATTTCATGTATGCTGTTATGAGGTAACTTCTGTATTGTCAGTGGTGAAAGATATAACTATGGCTTTTCATTTGAAGGCATTGGCAGTCTGATTAGAAGTATTACCCAGAAATGGAATTTCATGGATTAATGGATTTTGTGTTCAATTTTTGTGCTGTGATTGTTTTGTCACTATTGAGTGTCTTGGGTGTCTGCCATGGAGTTGTTATAGTCATTTGCAATGGTTGTTTGCTTTATTATTTCAGTTTCTTCTTTACATTTATCTTCAGAGCGGCAGTTGAATTACTTTGTTTTGTCAACAGAGCAATATGGCAATGCTGCCATGTTGTGGGTTGTGGGTCGAGGGTCAACAGGAGGGGCTGTGGAGTTGTGGTGGGCTTCTGATAAATTTCAATTGGTGTCTGTTATTCATTATTCTAATGATGATGTGTGAAAAGTTTAGTCACCTGCTTAAAGTTCATCTGTGAACTTCATTTGTTGCATGGGAGCTGTTCAACAGTTGGTTTGCCTCACTGATATCATCTGTTGTCCCATTGATTAAAATGATTGTGTCATCTACATTCAGGGTGTATACGACCCGCGGCAACCAGGAGATCCGGAAAAAAAACCGGGTATCTTTTCACCCGGGAGAAAACCGGGAAAAACCCGGGAATTTCTTAGAATTCCGGGAATTTTACATTATTTTAGTTTTCAGTTAAAATTTTGTAACTTTGACTGGTAAGAACCAGTAATCTAACAAAGAATATTACTGTATCTCGCTACTGCAGAATAATGCTGCAGCAATAAAACACAAACGAAAGAAAAAAATGAAAATAAAACTTACGTTGCAAAGGAAATGCACCATATACAACAAAAAAACACAGTGGTCATACAAGCGTCTGCCAACAGCAAAATGTGTCAAAGGCTTTAGGAAGACTATGCAGTCTTTCATAACAAATTGCCTCCGATGAGCGTGACGTCACAACTCGTTTGAGCGGTTGCGAGCGAGCTCATGCGCAGTTGAATCGCTTCTGGCTACAGAAGTGTGGCAGTCAGCTGTATAAGAAACAGCAGCAAGTAGCCAGATGCTATCCGGAAAATTTTTATTGGTGCGCAACAGGCCCGGAACTAGGGGGCGTGGCAAACCGGTGGCGGGGGAGGGGGCAACTCCATTTTATTGAGGAAAAAGACCTTGTTTCACAAAGCGCTTAGCAGCCAGCGCACGTTGGTCTATCCATTGCTCATATGATTTTGAACGCACCCCTGTTGGTTTTTGAACAAATTCTAAGTTAATTTCTGAATGTATTATAAGTTGATTTTTGAATGCGTGCATAGTGTACGTGATGCCTCTGCCAGGGGAATCCCAGTCGCATCTAGAAATAAACTTTCCTGTAGCCAAAAGGGAACGGGGCTATACAGCTGATAGGAGTAAAGTAACGAAGGAAACAAAAGAAAAATTCAGAGTAGACATTAAAATCCATGGAGAAGAAATAAAAACTTTGAGGTTCGCCGATGACATTGTAATTCTGTCAGAGACAGCAAAGGACTTGGAAGAGCAGTTGAATGGAATGGATAGTGTCTTGAAAGGAGGATATAAGATGAACATTAACAGAAGCAAAACGAGGATAATGGAATGTAGTCGAATTAAGTTGGGTGATGCTGAGGGAATTAAATTAGGAAATGAGACACTTAAAGTAGTAAAGGAGCTTTGCTATTTGGGGAGCATAATAACTGATGATGGCCGAAGTAGAGAGGATATAAAATGTAGACTGGCAATGGCAAGGAAAGCGTTTCTGAAGAAGAGAAATTTGTTAACTTCGAGTATAGATTTAAGTGTAAGGAAGTCGTTTCTGAAAGTAATTGTATGGAGTGTAGCCATGTATGCAAGTGTAACGTGGACGATAAATAGTTTAGAGGAGAAGAGAATAGAAGCTTTCGAAATGTGGTGCTACAGAAGAATGCTGAAGATTAGATGGGTAGATCATATAACTAATGAGGAGGTATTGAATAGAATTGGGGAGAAGAGGAGCTTGTGGCACAACTTGACTAGAAGAAGGGATCGGTTGGTAGGACATGTTCTGAGGCATCAAGGGATCACCAATTTAGTATTGGAAGGCAGCGTGGAGGGTAAAAATCGTAGAGGGAGACCAAGAGATGAATACACTAAACAGATACAGAAGGATGTAGGTTGCAGTAGGTACTGGGAGATGAAGATGCTTGCACAGGATAGAGTAGCATGGAAAGCTGCATCAAACCAGTCTCAGGACTGAAGACAACAGGAATAAAGCTGAACGGGTGAATGTCAATCGCTGTTTATGTGGTTGACTGGGTTTGAAAATAGTCAGTGTTGTTATAATTACTAGCGAATTCCATAGAGTCAGACTGAGAGTGGAAATAAACGACTAACAGGAATAACAGGCAACAAAGTTTACGTATTGTCCTCTTCGTGTATCTAAGAAAATGCGGCGGGGGTTCGAGTCCTCCCTCGGGCGCGGGTGTGTGTGTTTGTCCTTAGGATAATTTAGGTTAAGTAGTGTGTAAGATTAGGGACTGATGACCTTAGCAGTTAAGTCCGATTAGATTTCACACACATTTGAACATATAAGAAAATGAAATTTTGACAGAAAATTTTTGGCGAGACCGGTACACTATTAAAAAGGGCCAGTTATACAGTCTCAGGCTAACAGCCGCTAAAGTTCTATTCTGGGAGTAGCGTGGAAAACGCGTTGTACGAACACGTAATAACGCCTAACCGGGGAATAAATGCGTGGTAACTAAACCGGTGACTGTGGCAGGGTTAGTGAAGTTAACCAGAGGATAAGTTTTGACACTGTCAGGAATAGTTACAGAATTAGTGACGACAAGATTATTTGTTGGAACGAAGAAGGACAAGAAACGGGGCCTCACACAAATTACGGAAGAATATGACGATTCCAAATGTATATAAAAATTTCGTACTACTTCTTTTCGATCTCATGCTTCAGAAGCTATAGAGTATGAATGAAATGTGAAACTATGTCCTAACATAAAACTTTTTTCTAGTAGTAGGCCTAATAGACATTTGATATTGGTACTTCGTGAATTATATTCTGTCGTGTTATGAAAATGACCATTTGTGCCAAAACAGTCTCGTTTATTTGGTGTGTGTAACAATTGCTGCAATATTAGGCAGGCCTATTTCGTTTAATCTAGCAGACAGTGACAAAGTACACGTAATCAGATCGAGAAACCACACTAGTCTTGGGTACTAATTTACTAACAGCCTTTCTAGTATTAGACAACGATATTTCGTTTTTCCATGTAGCAAAACAATGACGAACTTGGGTGAAGTAATAGATTCTTTGCCAGGAAGGAAAGTACGCCATATAAAGCTGTGGCAAGATTAGAGAGGGAAAGGAAAAAAAAAAAGGCTAGGACATAAGGATTGAAGAAATGTGTTCTGTCTTGCTTGTCTCTTGACTTTACGCGTTTTATGTATCCTATATTTAATTTTATGTCGTACAAAACAGCAAGTTATTAGCTAATATGCAGTAAAGACTGCAAATTTTCTGAAGAGTTCTTGTTCTGCCGGTTACAAATAATCCCATCCAGTATTAATTGCGAGATATTTATTTATTTATTTTTTTATTATTTTTTTTAAGAGGGCAGGGTGTCAAGCCTGCCGACTGGGTGCAGGAGAGGCACCACAGGACATTTTAATTTCCACTGGCTTGAATATAGTTTGATGGCTCCCATTACAAAATATTACACGTTTGAATTCCACAGAGCGAAATAGAGAGACATGCGACGGAAGAATGCTGTGTGAAGACGCGTGGCACTGCACTTTGGCACACTTAAGACCAAATGACCTGTCTTACATTGCCTCGAACATATATGTTTTATGTATCAGACTCTTCAGAAAGATGCGCGCTACAAAATGAAGATATTTTTGAAAAGTAGATTTTTTTAAATTTTTGGCGTCCTACGTCAATCGCTCGAGGGAGTGCCACTATCTAATATTGTCCAGGTTCGGAAATATGGTAGATCCGGACCTCATGCACGGAGCAGTCTGAGTTGTAGTGGGGAGGTGGTAGTCTCCACGTGACCCATGTTACCGTTTTGCTGTTTCCTCTTCGTTTATTGCTCTCACGTCAAATGAAAATGAAACGGATCTCTGTGGCCGGGAGCTATCAAGTGAATTAACATACATTCACGTAATTACGGAAGGCTAAAATATGTTATTAGTTTCAGATTTTATTTTGTTTCCACCTTTCTGACAGTCAAACGTTAATCACCTTGCAGAACAATGAAGTTATTTTGTCGGTTTGTTAAAGAAATTTTGTTTTTATTAATCTTTTCTGCTGAGGCAGTCAATTTATTTGAAATCAAGTGTTTAATTCCACACTATTGGCTAGTTTCAAGTGTTTGATGCCTTTCAAGTTCACGTTTTCATCTTCTAGCACGTATGGCATTATGCCATAATAAAGAAGCAAACATGAGATAATACAATACTGGTACTGCAAGAAAATTTATACCTATATCTGGACATACGAATGTGCACTTTAAACCGAATTATGCATTTTAGTTTGGTTCACAAAATTCCCGTGCTCTTGGAATATCCTCTAATGTCTTCCTGCGGGCCTGTTATCTGGTGCTTTCTGGCAACTACTGAAACGAATCTATTTCTAACAGGTCGCGGGAAAATATTCCGAATGGTTGTTGATAATTGTTCCGGGTTCTATGGCCGTGGTCCATGGAATACTTCTATTCCTAACGTTTCGTCCTATACTACGTTGGACATCCTCAGAGGTATGGCTGGTCCTGTTGACTCCTGCCGACTGACGTGTCAGGCAAAGGATGGGGCCCCTCCACGCCCACACCAACGTGGTGACCAAACCAAAAATTCCACTGTCACCTCCGTATAACATGTTAGTTTCTGAATCAGGAGTCACAGGATGCGGGCTGTGGTGTTATCCATGCGTCTGGGTAAGATTACTCATTAACATGGTCCATCAGGAGATAGAAAGTGGACGAAAGCGATCGAAGGGTAGCGGTTGTAAGAGCAGAGGAAAAAAAGTGCCAAGGCAGGCGCCAAGGGAAAAAAACCTCTGCGACAGTAGGACGGGTAGTAAGGGCAGTAGCGGCTTGCTATCTGCGACAGTGCATGCAAGGCGTGGTTATGTTCGATGTATCGTGCATCGTTACCTTTGTCGTTGTTGGAGCTCGTTGCAGTGCTTGCTGCAGTTGCTGCGTCCCTGCAACAGTTCAAGGTCGTTGTACATTAGTGGCCGATCGGTCATAGATCGGCTCACCGACGGTGTAGGGGGTGTGTGTGGTTGGTTTGCGTGCTGTGTACAGTGCGGTTTCAATGCGGTTGCCTGTTTTTCGGCTGGTTGAACATCTGGGGTTGCCAGTAATAGCTGTGTTGCAGGGGCTCGCCAGTACTGTCGTGTTAGCGTTCTGTGGACCATAGATGTTTAGTTCCTAGCCAGTAGAGTCTTTGGCCTGTTATGCTTCCATCTATGGTTGTGGTCGGTGTTACCCAGAGAAAGGATAAACGGGTTGCGCGAGTGTCTCGTGTTATTGTACAGTCGTGTGGAGAGTTTTTGGAGTACCTGCGAGATAGTATCTAGCCGGTATTCCCGGTGAAGGTCCGCGATGCGTGTGTAGCGCGGAGCGTTGCTTATGATTGTGAGTACTTTGTTCTCTATGAGTTGCAGACGGCGCATGCGAGTTGGCGCAGCGTATCCCCAGACAGGGGCTGCGTACGTCATCAGGGGTCGAATAAGTGTCATGTACATGGACCTAGACACCCTCCTGTTCAGTGTGCTACGCCTGTTAAGCATAGGGTAGAGTTGTTTGAGCCTCGCGTTAGCTTTGTTGGTCACGTGTTGAATGTGGTCCCCCCAGAGTAGTTTCCTGTCCAGCCAGACAGCGAGGTATTTGACCTTCTCGTGGAAACGTATTGGGCGTGCATGTAGTGTTATTGGGTTGCAGTGCTGATGTTTGCGCAGCTGCTTCGGTGTTTTAGTGAACAGAACGGCCTCGCACTTGTCGACGTTTACTCTAACATGCCATTTCACCAGCCAAGGCTCCGCCGTTCTGAGTGCAGTCTGTAGTCGTGAGTTAATGTTAGACGGCTTCCAATCTTGCGCAAGGATGGCGGTGTCATCCGCGTAGTTTGCTACCGTCGTGCTGTGTGTAGCTGGGAGGTCGTTAATGTAGAGGTTAAACAGTAAGAGCCCTAGGATGCTTCCTTGGGGTACTCCTGCCTGGATACCATGTCGTGTCGATTTTTTGCCGTGCACGAGTCGGACGTCGGAGAGCGGCCTAAATACCGAGGAAAGTGGGCGTGGTCTAGCTTTCACATAACAGCAGAGAGTAAACTAGTCAAAGATAAAATGTAACTATCGATAATAGTCCGTCATAGATAAAAATCAATTGTCGATTCTGTAACGCCACTGTCCATATCTCGCTTAATTTCAAGGCCTCTTCTTTTCTATTAAAATTATCTTCATGTTTATCAATTTCAGTAGCCTCCCTATACAGTCGTGGATAATAGTTCGTGGTAGCACTGAAAACTGTAGTTTCAGAAAGCTTAATTACGTGGTCACCGTACTGAAGTGCATGTTCCGCAACGGCCGATTTATCTATTTTACCGAGTCGACAAAGACTTTTATGCTTCTTTACCCTCGTATTCACACTTCTTTTCGTAGTACCAAGATAGACCTTGCCACAGGTACACGGAATTTGATACAAACCGCTAGATGATAACGGTGTGCCTTCTATCTTCAACAGAACGAAGTACTTGTCCTATTTTTCTGGTAGGTCTGAATACCGGTTTCACTTTATGTTTCAGCAAAATTTTGCCGATTCGATCTGTAACCTTACTAATGAAAGGTAAAGACACCGTGTTCTTCCATTGATGTGTACCATTCTTGTCCTTTGGCCTGCTGTAATTAGATCTTAAAACTATTAATTTCTTTGTTTGAGTACCCATTCTTTTCGAAGGCCTGTTTCAGATGATCCAGATCCGTATCCAGATGTTCCGGCGCACAACAGTACCATCCGGTCGCGAAAGCCTTCATTGTATGATTCCGAATGGTTGTTTGAAAAGCGTTACTTTCAAAGTAAATTTCCTTATAAACAAAAAGAACTCTCTTCGCAAATGTCCGATGAATTTCTTAAATCATAGTGTTTGACTCTCATTCAAAAATCTGATCTTTGAGGACGACCATTTACATTATTTTCGAGCCCAGCAGAGCAGACATTTATTTCGTTGTTAAAAATTTTAGTGGAACATTTGTGTGATGTATCTTGAAGTGTAACACGCGCAAAAAAGATCAACATTATGTGTGAAAGCTTAGCTTCTCTTGCAGCTTATAGATCTTAGAGACCAATATATACGTGAAAGCTTTTCTTTTCTTTTCTTGTAGCAACACTGTGTATATTAATTTAAACCATTACCTTTACCTATTTGTGTGGTCGCGCTGCTTAACAGTGATGTTGGTATTGGCTGACTGTCACATGCCATATGCTCTGAATATCCGCTGTCATCGGCTGGAGCTATCGCTTGACATGAGCCACGACTGGCTTACAAAACTGCATCGCAAACTCGATTTCAATCCTTCGGAAAATAACGTGCGGTGTTTGGAGGAATTCAAAGTTATACTTTCGTAATTCGAAAATATGCAGTATACATGTTGCTGCACATCAGACGTCTTTCCAAAACGTGTTTTTTCCCCTGAGCGTTGTTTTCTAAAGTGCTAGGAAATTCTACGCCGGTGTATAAAACCCCAACCATCGAAAGGATTGATAAGTTTTACGGTTCCGAGGAAGTATACTGTTACTGAACATGGAAAAAGTGTATTTTAATCTGGGAGAAAGTGTATTTCTAACCGGGAAATTCGCGATTTTTTTTTCCTCGTCCACGTAGGCTATACACCCTGTACATACAGGATGACAATTATTGAACTATATGAGAAAACCATAAATTAGTTACACACTATGGTGTACACACGCTTTATTCAACATGCAAATGTCGCTAAGGATATTCGCATGTAGGTTATGACATGTTCGATCAGTCTGCCATCATTGGTGATTTTTGTGTACATAGTTCCGCGTAGTCAGCGTGTACACAACTTTCCCTATAGAGCGCGCCCCCCTAAGCACAACAGCACAGGCGCAGCACTCGTCTGTCTCCGCAATACGAGATGGCGCTGTCTTAGAGACGGACCAAATTCTGCTTCCGCCGATCTGCGTATTAATATGTAATGCAGCCAATGAGATTGCTGCTAACGTAGAACGTAGATCACACTCGCACAGTGATACCTGAACGTGCGAGGTATTATAACAAGTGTACAGACCTCCGATTAGTCAGTCTGCATTAGTCTGTAGTCAAGTTCCAGTCTGCGCCTAATAAGATTACCATATTCCTGTACGTAGCCATGAAGATAAATGTATAGACACTTTGTCAAGTATCAGAGATATGTGAGAATAACATTAACGTACCAAGACCAAAGGAACTTCAGATTGTCAATTGTAAACAGCATCCAGAATCAAGTTACGTACTATCTATGCTTTTTATTATTTTAATAAATGTGTGTGAAAATTAATCAAGTTTTGTTTAAAGTTGGTCACCGTCAATCTGCTACTCTAAGCGTGCAAGTGGCATTTCTATCGTCTGACCTAACGGCATAAGATAAACACGCCACGATAAGACCACGAGACATATTGCTGACACTTGCCTACTTCGTTAGAGCGACAAGTCAAATAATCTGATGGTGTGTGTACCGAAGGTCTTACTGTACGCACCCCACAGTGATGGTGTGACACAGATGAATAGTGAAATTCTGCATGACCCACTGAAGTGTCAAAACATTGATACTATGAGTGACCACCTCTATGACTGTTTTCAGCTTACCAATGGTTTTGGGGTTATTGCTGTACACATTGTCTGTAATACAACCCCAAGAAAAGGAGTCAATGTGTTCAGATCTGGAGAATATGGCTGCCAATCGAGGCCCATGCTAGTGACTTCTGGGTACCTAAAGTACTCCTCCAGGACATCACTCTCCTGCTTCAATGGGGTTGAGCTCCATCTTACATGAACGACACGTCAAAATCAGGGTCACTTTGAATAATGGGGATGAAATCATCTTACAAATCTTCATGTACTGTTCAGCAGTCACCGTGCCATCAAGGAGCATCACACCAATTATTTCATGACTGGATGTTGCACACCACACGGTCACCGGCTGAGGGTGAAGAAACCTCTCGATCACGAAATGAGGATTGTCAGTCCCCCCCACACCGATGCGCCCAAATGAAAGTGGGCTCTGTCACTAAACCAAACCATCTATGCGCATACAAATTCCCATCTTGCCCAACCGTGCAGTTTGAATGTCTAATGCAAACAATTTAGAAGTTATGACGGTTTTATTTCATATAGGTGAATAATTGTCACCCTGTATCTAGTAGCAGTAGTAATAGTTTGATCTCATTCCTATGCCATCAGGTCCATTAATTCCGTAACGTGAGTAGAAACGATTTCTTTTTTTGTGCTTTTGTAGGTTGACATTGTCTGTGGTGTAGGATGTATCGGTTCAGAGAAACAAATGTTTTGTTTGTCAAATGAGGCAAGTGTGGCTTCTTCAGGAACTTGTATTTTTTTAACATGTTGTGTGAATTCTGCTGTGTTTCTACGTGTTCTGATATTATTGAATGTGTACGTTTCTTCAAGATTTGTGAAGAACCTTTTGTTGAATTTGAATGCTGGGCTGCTCCTACAGTTCGTTACAGGGCTGATTGGAGTCTCATTTTGGTTCTGACTTAATGCAACATGCCTGTATGCTTATTGCTACAACATTTCTAGCATCATGAATGGTGAGTAGGAAGTTTATGTTATTTGAGAGATGTTTAATTGTTATTTGAGAGGTGTTTAATCTCTTTATGTATCCTGGCTGTTGTATCTTTAGGTATTAGTCTTTAAGGTATATGTGAGGCCCCATTCTCTTTTCTTGTACGCTGGGATATTTTGTGGCAGTTTGCTATTCTGTCATGTTGCTTCTCGAAGGTGATGGTTGTAATTTGTTTGCTCTCAAAGGTGATGGCTGCAATCTGTGTGATGAGCTTCTCTTGGTCCATCGGAGCTTGAATGTTGTGTTTTAATCTTTTGCTGAGTAGAGTCATAGAGAAAGCGTGTAAACCGTCTGAGAATGAATCACAATGATTCGAAACCGATAAGTTTCCTTTGAATAAAGGAATTGAAAGTAAATTTGAGGCTGGTTGCTGTCCTAACACCATCAACATTTGTCTTCAAACAACAGCCACGGTCTCCATCATGTCATCATATGACAAAATTGCACAAAGAGTCTCTTCTTCTGTAGTGTATATTATGACGGTATTGATGAGGTAAGTTGTGTAAAATGTATGTTTCTTCAGCTGTTTTCTTACAATTTGGAAGGTAACTGTTGTTTGATAAGATTAGTTAGTTTCTTCTTCTGTGTGACTTTATTAAAGAAACACACACATTCAATAATAGTAGAACAACAGTTAGAAACACGGCAGAATTCACACAGGCTGTCAAAAACATAAAAGTTCCCATTGGAGCCACATGTGCCTTGTTGACATGCAAACATTTATTCCTATGAACCAGTGGATCCTACACTACAGACAATTAATACAAACCAACAAAAACACACAAAAAAATCTCTTCCACTAAGTTCTACTGAACTACTGGACATATTGGAATTCACATTCTCACACAACTATCTCAAATTAGACAATAAACTCTACAAACAGATGGTCTAGGAATGGGATCAAATCATTCTGGATTGTTAGCTGAAATATTCATAAAAAAATTAGAAGACAAAGTTCTGAATTTCAGCAATCACCCCCTCCAAAACATCATTTACTGTTGCGGATATGTAGATGATACCATAATCTTTATCAATGGCATGAAAGATATCAGTGAATCAAACAAATTGTTCAACAGCTCCCAAGAAACCCTTCAGGCAGAAGGGTTGAAGGGGAAGGAAGAAGGGTGAAGGAAAAGGACTGTACATAGAGGTGTCAGACAGCTGTCGTAGACCTTCATTAACATATTCCTTTCGGTCAAGTACTACAGTGGTAGATCCTTTGTTTGCCGGGAACGTAGAGCCTGGAGTTCTGCACTCCATGATGAAAAATCAGCATTTAGTGCAGTGAAATGGGAATGTGCATCATTGGACCCACATTTATTGAAACTACCCTCAACAATGATTGCATATATGAAAATTTTTGATACATTTTGTGTTCAGCTCACTGAATATGAAAGACAATGTTGCTTCTTCCAACAAGATGTGGAAACATGCCACATGTCTAAAGTATCCCTGGGACAAGTCCATGATGTCTTTCCTTAGGAACGAAAAACATTTATGGCTATCATATTTCCTGGATCTAACAACACGTGATTTTTTTCCTGTGGAGACACTTGAAGAGCAAGGTCTATGAAACAAATCCATACACAATAAAGGAAATGAAACAAAAACAGCCATGAAGTTGCCACCATTGATATCTGAACTCAATGCCTGGTGTGTCTGAATACACTTAGATGTAAACAGCTGTCTATTGATGTTACAGGGGGGCACTTTCAGCATCTTCTGTAAATGTATTTTCTGTAAATGTATTTTCCCTGTATTTTTCATTGTAAATAAATAGTAAGTTGATTACAACTCTTCATTTCTGTAATTTCACTGCATTTCATTATACATTATACTTACATGGACTACTTTTATCTGCACGATCCTGTATTTTCAAAATTGAGAACTGACTTGCCAAACCCACAAAATTCAGTAGTTCCACCCAAATGAAACCGCCAGTTCGACTTCATGTATGCCTGATGTTACGTATATCTGTTTAATGAGTACATCTATCTGAATATGTTTAATTTTGTATCAATGTATGCTGAGGGTCTCACAAAGGCATTCACATGATTTCTTGTGTCATATCCCCACATACCCTCAACCTTCCCACTGACCCCAAGAACCAGATACAAAGGAGTGCACCTTTCATCACCTGGTACCACCCTGGACTGGAACAACTGAAACACATCCTTCATCAGGGCTTTGGTGAATGGTATGAAAGTCTTTTGCGCACTAGCATCATGCCATCCCTTCACCAGCCTAAATGTGGGGGTAGGATAACTTTTATAGAAGACGGTGCTCCTCTGCACATTTCACACACAGTGAAGTGGCTGCTACAGAAGCATTTCTGAAACGCTAGAATTTTCAGCCATCATTTCCCTACAGCTCGGCTGTCAAGATCATATGATCTTAATCCGTGTAACTTCTGACTGTGGGGTTTTCTGAACTAACCAATTGTGTTAATTGTGATGCTTATATCACACATACACACACAAAAAAAAAGTTTTTCATCACCCCGGTTCTCAGAAATCCTGAAGATAGACATTGACTGTTGATATTATATCACAGACACAGTCCCTATGACTGTTCAGAGATGTCACTAAACCCGCCCAAAGATGTAAACAACCATACATGAGCAGCACCTATTAGATTGAGGGGGTCCGACAGCCAATCAGTTCCAGTCATTCCACCAAGAACAAGGTACACGGCTTGTGTTGTCTGTAGTTCAACAATGCCTAGACGGTCAATACTGCAGTTTGATCGCATCCCCATTGTTACTTTGTGCCAGGAAGGGCTCTCAACAAGGGAAGTGTCCAGGCATCTCGGAGTGATCCGAAGCGATGTTGTTCGGACATGGAGGAGATACAGAGAGACAGGCACTGTAAATGAAATGCCTCGCTCAGGCCGCCCAAGGGCAACTACTGCAGTGGATGATCGCTACCTACGGATTATGGCTCAGAGGAACCCTGACAGCAATGCTACCATGTTGAATAATGCTTTTCGTGCAGCCACAGGACGTCGTGTTAAGACTCAAACTGTGCGCAAGAGGCTGCATGATGCGCAACTTCACTCCCAACATCCGTGGCGAGGTCCATCTTTGCAACCATGACACCATGCAGTGCAGTACAGATGGGCCCAACAACATGCCGAATGGACCGCTCAGTTGAACAGAATTGACAGTGTTGTGAAAAGAGAATACTAGATGAACGCCAACAAAAGCAAAATGAGGATAATGGAATGTAGTCAGATTAAATCTGGTGGTGTTGAGGGAATTAGATTTAGAAGTGAGTTTTGTTATTTGGGCAGCAAAATAACTGATGATGGCGGAAATAGAGAGGATATAAACTGTAGATTGGCAGTGGCAAGAAAAGCGTTACTGTAGAAGAGAAATTTGTTAATACTGAATAGAGATTTAAGTGCCAGGAAGCATTTTATTAAAGTATTTATGTGAAGTGTCGCCATGTGTGAAAGTGAAAATGCTGAATATCAGTGGAGTAGATCCTGTAACTAGTGAGGAGGAATAGAACAGAATTGGGGAGGACAGAAATTTGTGCCACAGCCCAACTAGAAGAAGGGATCAGCTGATAATAGATATTCTGAGATATCTAGGGATCACCAGTTTCGTTCTGGAGGGAAGTGTGAGGGGTAGTAAAATCATAGAGGGAGACAAAGAGATGAGTACAGTAAACATATTCCGAAGGATGTAGGTTGCAATAGTTATTTGGAGATGAAGAGGTTTGCAGAGGATAGAGTAGCATGGAGAGATGCATTTAACCAGTCTTTGGACTGAAGAACACCACAACACAGTGACAAAATTGTCTGTTTCCTGTGGAAATCTTTTCACAGCACTTCTGAGCAATGTCAGTATAGGCTTGAAGTCCCCCCTACATTGATGCAAGCTTGAATACATCATGGCATACCGTCAATAATATCATCAAATTGTCCCACTCAACAATGACGCTTCTGTGTAAGTTGCACAAAGTACATCGTCATTGTTGACATACAAAAACGGCTTGTTTCAATCAATCCTCCATATGGTTTATGCCTGAGGGCAGACAGGCCTGGCATACTGAAGGAATGTGTTAACGAGAACAGCACAATGAGCAAGTGAGTTATCATCAATCATGGGTAAATCATCGCAAAAATTTTGGTGATACAGATCTACTATTGGTTGCAGAAAGTCCTCCCTGTACCACCACCACCACCACCACCACCACCACCACCTTGGTGCACATGTGGGACACAGTGCTGAAGTTTGATATTAGCGTGTTGTCTCCAAACACATTGTCTGCGATTATCAGACAGAAACAGATCCCACTTTCGTCTATAAACAAGGATTGGTGTCGTCACCAATCCTGTGGCATCCATTTTACATGATTTATTGCCCATCTGAGCCCATGGTGTTGTGGTGTATGGTCCTCAGGAATGGAGATTTGCACCATGCAATCATCTCCATTTGATTCGATCATGACGTCCTGTAGCCTCTTCAAATGCCAAATTCAGTTCTGTGTAGCACTCATCCCACAGTTCCTTTGACTCAAAAATTGCAGATATCGATCGAAGTCCTCAACACTAACTATCGACTGGACCCAGTTCCATGTACGCATCACACCACATCACTTTGATACGATATTGCAATGCTTGTGTTATTCTGAATACGAAGAAAAGTTCTAAGGAACAAGCGCTATGGTGACTACAGCCATTATGGAATAAGGAGAACTGTCAGTTGTAGAATGGAATGATGACAATGAAAATTTGTGTCGGACTGGGACTCTAGCCCAGATTTCCCCCTTACGATGAATTTACCATGATCATTTGGCTATCCGTGCATGACTCAACGGCCTGATCCAAACTTCCATATGTCATCAACCATGTGTTTATGACCTGTACTCGTACGTCCATCGTGTATATTCCCGTACAGGTCGGACGTTGTATGTGAAAGTCACTTACCCGGTATTGGTACATGGACATGCACGCATGCCCAAGGAACTTTGCATCGTGATCAGAATAACACAAGCACTGCAATATTGTATTTGATCATACAATGTAACGTTTCACTGCCGGTATTGTCTTCACTTAAAACTTCTGGGCTGATAGGACGTGGTCGAAGTACAAAACTCTCCCCTGACGTTTCGTCTCCGACTGCGGGAGACATCCTCGGAGGTAAAGCGCCGCTTTACCTCCGAGGATGTCTCCCGCAGTCGGAGACGAAACGTCAGGGGAGAGTTTTATACTTCGACCACGGCCTATCAGCCCGGAAGTTTTAAATGAAGAATATTGTATTTATCTACCGATACCGGGCAAGTGACTTTCCTGGTCTGGCACAAATTTTCATTGTCGTCATTCCATTCTACAGCTGATGGTTGTCATTACTCACAACTGCGAATTCGTTTGATATGCATCACTTTGACTCCGGTGTGCACATCGAGCAACTTCCCTGGTTGACAAGCCTTCTGCACATAACATGATGATGTGAATTTGATTATTGGTTCTGATTTTCAGTCATGGCGGGATGGATTTTCAGTCGTGGATGTTCACTATACTCCTTCACAGACATCTCTTATGCGTCCCTACTGGTATTTTAATTTCACCCGAAATGCTGTAATCCATTTGATTGGAGCATTCTACCTATAGGTAGCACTCATGTACAAGTGTGTATGTTAACAAAGTTAGGCGTGACCTTCCAATTGGTACAGGAACAGTCAATGCACGCCTGCATGACACGTATGGGTGTTGAAAAATTTTGTTGACATGTGTGTGTCTTCTATGTTATGTACCATTTTGTCTGCTGAATACATCTCTTTGTCTATCTGAAGCATATTTAGTGTGTGTGTGGGTAAATGAATAAATAACTCCATTGATTGTATGTAATCTGCTCCATTGCCTCTAAGGATCTGACAAAAAAGGTGAAGTATCCAGAGGGCGAGGGGAAAATAAAACAAAACTTTTACAAGGTTGCGAGGATAGGGTTCGCATGATTGATTGATTTTTATTGCCCAAAAACAAAACATTTACAAGGATGTAAAGCTTGTATAAGCAACATCAATAAATGTACAAACAACAATGACAATAAATACATAAATAATTAATCTATGTTAGAAATTATGCTCACAGAAATCTTCCATTGTATAAAAACAATTTTGAATTAATAAAGTTCTTACAAATATCTTAAATTTTTTCAGCTCCAGACTCTTAACTGGCTCTGGTAGTTTATTAAATAGTTTTCAGATGTGTGTTTGAAGCTGTTTAGAGTTTTGGTATATCATTACAGTGTCATGTGTTATAACTATGTACATCAGAATTCAGATCAAAACTAGACAAGTTCTTTTTAATGTACAAGAGACATTGAAATATGTACATACATGGCAAGGTCATAATACTAAGTTTAATAAATAATTCTCTACAGTGAGTTCTAGGTGGTACTTTACATATCAGTCTTACAGCTTTTTCCTGGGCTGTAAATAAGCATTTTGAGTAGCAATTATTTCCCCACAAGAATGTCCCATACGTCAAATGAGAGTGAATATAACTATGATAAACAGAAAGCAAAATTTTCTCATCTACTGTTGCTTGTAATTTTCTGAGCATAAATATTCCTTTAGAAATTTTTGGTGTTAAATAATTCACATGTGCCTGACAGCCCAAATTATTTTGCAGAACAATGTCAAGATACTTTACAGGAACTGTCTCTAAGGTGATTCTATTGTTATAAGAAATGTTTAATTCCTGTGTTTTATTTATGTTCATAGACAGGCTATTGGCATTGCACCAGTCAGAAAGTATATCTACTTTGAGTGAGGTAGAGTTACTTACATTATTGTTCGTAGGCACTGTAACACTTAAACTGATATCATCTGCATACACGTAACAGTTTGTAGTATCATCTATTACATTGCTAGGTAGGTCATTCATATATAATATGAACAAGAGAGGGCCCAAGATTGACCCTTGAGGAACACCATGGTTAACGGGCAAGAAACTAGAATATTGGTTATTGAAGTAAACAATTTGAGATCTATTAGATAAGTATGACTGAATAATTTTAACAGTAGAGACTGAGAAACCTACAGTTTTTAATTTCAGCAGCAGAGTGTTGTGGCACACAGTGTCAAACGCTTTTGATAAATCAGAAAACTTTTTATTTACAATAATTTTTTCCTTTTGCTTCAAGACAGTTACATATGTAGCTCATAACAGCATCACATGTTGATAGATTTTTCTGAAACCCAAACTGGCTATTTGAAAGTAATTGATGAGAATTTAGAAAATTGATTATTTGAATACTCATTAGTTTCTCAATGACCTTGGATAAAAGTACTACAAGAGAAACTGGCCTATAATTGCTAGGCATATTATTGCCACCTTTTTTTGTGGACTGGGATTACTTTAGGTACTTTTAATTTTTCAAGGAAACAACTTTCATCAAAGCAGTAGTTTATGATGTGACAGAGAACCTCTGCTATATTATGATTACTAAGTTTCACTATTTTAGAGCTGATATTGTAAATATCCAGTGAATCACTTTTGCTAAGAGAAAGAATGACAGTGTACATCTTCTACACACATGTGTTCAAAATTAAACACATTTTCCATAGCATTTTGGTTTTTATAGCCAACATCCAAATAGTAGCTAGGTTCATGTTTACTATCAGGTATCTTAGTAACTACACTATCTTCACTGTTTACAAAATATCTATTAAAACTATCAGCACTAATTTTGGATCTAGATACAAATTCTTTGCTACCCAATGCTAGATTGCCATTAATGATTTTCCACATTTCTTTTGGTTTATTAATAGCTTGTGCAACCAATTTGCAATTATATTCTAATTTAACTTTCTCAATACCCATTCTGTACTGATATTTGCATTCTTTATATCTTACTTTGGCATGCAGACAAGATGAATTTTTTGCTAGGTAGTAGAAATTGTTGCATTGATCTTCAAGTTTTCATAGTTCCTGTGTGTACCACTTATTTTTATTGATATTCGATACCCTGCTCATTTGGACACATTTGTTCTTTAGTGGCAGGCCAATGTTAACTGCCAACATGAATAATTCAAGAAAGTTGTTGAACTGGTTTTCTGCTCCAGTGTTACCATACACACACAACCAAGTAATTTCTCTGAGACATTTTAGAAAAACAGATATATTACAGTCACTAATTGTACATTGTGTCTTATAAATCACAGAAGGCTTGGTGACATTAAGAATCATTGCATCCATGTTTACATGAATAATAATTCCATGATGATCAGAAAGAAGAGTGTCAATCACATTTGTGTCGTATTTTGAAGAATGGAAAGTTGTAACAATATTGTCTATACAAGTACCCATGTTTGCACTACCAGGTCAGTGATTACAGTATCACATCAAATTTACAAAGAACTTGACAGTACAGTATGCTGATGCAACCCTTGTGGCCTGGGTGTATGCACTGATTTGAACATGAAGGATGTTGTAAAGCTGTTCTATTATCTCTTGTTGCATTCCGGCTCAGAATTGTTGGAACTGGACCTTGATATCCTGGATATTGAGTCTTGACACCCAGTGAGGGCAGATCTGAGGATCCTAATGACAGTAGAGGTACCTCAACATAACACAATCAGTTCATAAAGACACATGACACATGACTGAAATATGCCATTGTAAAACCATTGCATAAAAAGGGGGATACGTCGAATGTGAACAACTACCGCCCAATCTCTCTTCTGACAGCTCTATCACAAATTTTTGAGAAATTAATGTATTCAAGAGTAGCCTCCCATATTTGTAAAAATAAAATACTAACAAAATGTCAGTTCGGTTTTCAGAAAGGCTTTTCAACAGAAAATGCTATATACGCTTTCACTGATCAAATATTAAATGCTCTGAATAACCGGACATCACCCATTGGTATTTTTTGTGATCTCTCAAAGGCCTTTGATTGTGTAAATCATGGAATTCTTTTAGATAAGCTAAATCATTATGGTTTGAGGGGGGCAGTGCACAAATGGTTTAATTCATACTTAACTGAAAGAATGCAGAAAGTTGAAATAAGTGGTTCATGTAATGTTAAAACAACAGCTGATTCCTTAAACTGGGGGGGCTATCAAGTACGGGGTCTCACAGGGTTCGGTCTTAGGTCCTTTACTGTTCTTGATATACATTAATGACTTACCATTCCACATTGATGAAGATGCAAAGTTAGTTCTTTTTGCTGATGATACAAGTATAGTAATAACATCCAAAAACCAAGAACTAAGTGATGTAATTGTAAATGATGTTTCTCACAAAATTATTCAGTGGTTCTCAGCAAACGGACTCTTTAAATTTTGATAAAACACAGTATATACAGTTCCGTACAGTAAATGGCACAACTCCAGTAATAAATATAGACTTTGAACAGAAGTCTGTAGCTAAGGTAGAATTTTCAAAAATTTTAAGGTGTGTCCATTGATGAGAGGTTAAACTGGAAGCAACACATTGATGGTCTGCTGAAACGTCTGAGTTCAGCTACATATGCTATTATGGTTATTGCAAATTTTGGTGATAAGAATCTCAGTAAATTAGCTTACTAAGCCTACTTTCATTCACTGCTTTCGTATGGAATCATATTCTGGGGTAATTCATCGTTGAGTAGAAAAGTATTCATTGCTCAAAAACGCGTAATCAGAATAATTTCTGGAGCCCACCCACGGTCATCCTGCAGACATCTATTTAAGGATCTAGTGATCCTCACAGTAACCTCACAGTATATATATTCACTTATGAAATTTGTTGTTAATAATCCAGCCCAGTTCAAAAGTAATAGCAGTGTGCATAGCTATAACACCAGGAGAAAGGATGATCGTCAAAACGCAGGGTTAAATCTGACTTTGGCACAGAAAGGGGTAAATTATGCTGCCACAAAAGTCTTTGTTCACCTACCAAACAGCATCAAAAGCCTGACAGATAGCCAACTAACATTTAAAAATAAGTTAAAAGAATTTCTACATGACAACTCCTTCTACTCCTTGGCTGAATTTTTAGATATAAATTAAGGGGGAAAAAAAACCAACTTAAACATTAGTGTCATGCAATATTTTGTGTAATGTAATATCTTGTACAGACATCTTTTACTAACCGACATGTTCCACATCATAACGAAGTGTCGTATTCATGATCTATGGAACAAGTATTAATCCAATCTAATCTAATCATGCCATATGTGGACAAGACCTGTCCTGTCGAATAATGGCACTTAGTGCCATCACATGTGAGGTAGGAAGTTTGTGACATACCTCTGTGCCAACAGTTTTCTCAGTCACTAAGAGCCACGACATGAAGTCAGACCAATCACTCCCCACACCGATTCCAGGAGTAACTCCACTCCACCTATCAAATACTTCAGAAGAGTTGGACCTTTTTCCAAGCCGCTGGTCTACTTACCAGCAATGGTCATCCAGAGTAGAGCAGAACTATTATTCATCACGGAGCGTACTGCTATGCTTTTCGTCAGCAGTCTATACTTCCCAGTCGTGACACACAGCAGATGCAGTTGTTTGTGTTGTGGTGTTAATTGCAGTAACAGTAATTCCACATTATGATTCCTGCTGGTCTCTGATGAGGGCTCCAAATGACACAGAATGTTCCAGGGAGCCTGTAACTCATTCTTAGATCGGAGGTCCAGTTGTAACCTGGTTAAACGAGGGGGTTAAAAACGCAATAATATTGCCGTGGGAGGAGCTTGAGCAGTATGCATTTCTGCCACTAGGCATGTATAGCACAACTTATGGCC
This sequence comes from Schistocerca nitens, assembly GCF_023898315.1. NCBI lineage: Eukaryota > Metazoa > Arthropoda > Insecta > Orthoptera > Acrididae > Schistocerca > Schistocerca nitens. The sequence continues at coordinate 141,395,407 of NC_064625.1, read as the reverse complement.
ATTTCAGTGCCATGTGTTGTCTACCTGGCTTGTTCTGTTCATCTGCACTGATTGTTTTGCTAGCGCCATTTTGTTCTTGTTACCTTTTTTTAATAGGAAGTTTAATTGAAAAATGCTGCTGAAACTGTTTTAATGTTGAAAACAGCTTACCAAGATGACCCTATGTGAAAAACTCGAGTGTACTAATGGTTTGCTCGATTTCAAAATGCCGATATGTCGATTGATGACAAAATTCGTTCTGGATGTCCATCAGCTGCCCGAATCAACGAAAATATTGAAAAAATTCGAGAGCATGTGCTCGCAGACCGTCGACAAACAACTGATCAACTGTCAGAGATGATTGGGTTATTTACGAGCTCGGTTTAGCGAATTTTAATGGAAGATTTGGGAATGAAAAGGGTTGCTGCCAAGTTTTCTCGTTGGGTTCAGAATGACAATCAAAAGGAACGTCGAACTGAAACGTGTCGTGCTTGGAAACAACAGCTTGAAACTGATCCAGATTTTCTGTCAGAGGTCTGTTGATGATTCATGATGCTATAGTTACAACCCAGAAAAAAGGCAACAGTCACCATCAATCAAACCTATTATTTGGAAGTTTAAGAAGGTTGCACTATGGTGATCGTAAAAAAAGACAGGAGACTGGTTCTTCCATGAGGACAATGCACCTGCAAACACAGCCATCTCTGTTACACAGTGTTTGGCTAAAAATCCCACAGTTTCGCTGCCCCCACACACCTTACTCCGTGCAACTTTTTCTTATTTCTATGCATGAAAAGGGCCATGAAAGGACACAAATTTAACAACACTGAAGAAGTCGAAGAAGAAAACTAGGGAGGAGCTGTCAGCCATTCCTAAAGATGACTACAAAAATATTTCGAACATTGGAAGCACCAGTGGGACAAATGTATTAGTTGCAACGGAGTGTATTTTCGAGGGGATAAGGTTGTTTTGCGAAGAATTTGAAAATATATAGCTTTTAAAAAATGATTGCTTTTTTTGGGTGCCCCCTCTAATCTGCTTGGTGCACAATATGACGACACTCTGTTGTTGTGGTCAGTCGGTACATTGGCATGAGTATGCCTGCCCATGCATTCCTGTGCAGCCCAACATTGTGCTACTGTCACATCCAAATGCCCCAGAAACTTGGATGTTGCATGACTTTACCATCCAGTCAAATGGCGACCCAGAATGAGGCATCTTTCAAACTTTTTCAGGTGATGATAATGCTGTCTCTCATGAGTATACAGCATCATTCAATGCCTGATGCTGTTCGTGCAACTTGTACACCCTACCAGGCCTTGTAACAACAATAAACATGAACAATGCTAATGCACTGTTGTACCTGTAACTCTGATCATTTGCATACTTGCTGATGGTATACATGTCTGCTGAGCTACATTGACGTCAGGTTCTATATTCCAGGTGCTTCACTTTTGTTGTCGGACAATGTAGTTTTGCATCAAAGACACCATTCCAGGGAACATACAATGTAAACTTTCACGGCCGGTATTGACTTCACTTAAAACTTCCGGGCTGATAGGCCGTGGTCGAAGTATAAAACTGTCTCCTAACGTTTCGTCTCCGACTGCGGGAGACATCATCGGAGGTAAAACAGCGAACTGCGAAGAGGACTCGAGGAGGCGTTGATTATATGGGCAGTACAGAGGGCGCCACTGTCGATCACGTGGCGTCGGCTATGAGATTGTCTCTGGTAATGCCAACATTCTCGATTGAAAGTAATCGATCGTCACGCTTGCGGTGCAACGCTGACATCCAAATTTTATCCAGTTTAACACCTTCGTCTTTCCTGTTAAAATTATTACGATGTTTATCAATCTCGGTAGCCTCTCTATACAAGTGTGCATAATAATGCGAGGTTTTTGATATGACGCTCGTCTCGCTGAATTTTATTTCATGATCACCCTCCTGGTAAACATGTTCCGCTACGGCCGATTTATCCGTGTGACCTAGGCGGCAATTCCTCTCATGTTCGACAAGACGGGTGTTCACACTTCTCTTTGTGGTACCGATGTAAACCTGTCCACAACTACAAGGAATTTTATATACCCCCGGTGTAGCCAAAGGGTGCCGTGCATCTTTTGCCGACCTCAAGAATTCTTTTATTTTCCTAGTAGGTCTGAAAATAGTTTCCACCCCATACTTGCCTAAAACTTTCCCAATGCGATCTGTGACCTTGCTAATGAACGGAAGAAAAACTTTGCCCATTGACGACTGTTGTTCGTCGTTACTCCTGATTCTCTGCCTAGAGCGAAGTGCTCGATCTATATCCTTGCTAGAAAAGCCAGCTTTCGCGAAGAATGGCTTTTCTAGCAAGGATATAGATAGAGCACTTCGCTCTAGGCAGAGAATCAGGAGTAACGACGAACAACAGTCGTCAATGGGCAAAGTTTTTCTTCCGTTCATTAGCAAGGTCACAGATCGCATTGGGAAAGTTTTAGGCAAGTATGGGGTGGAAACTATTTTCAGACCTACTAGGAAAATAAAAGAATTCTTGAGGTCGGCAAAAGATGCACGGCACCCTTTGGCTACACCGGGGGTATATAAAATTCCTTGTAGTTGTGGACAGGTTTACATCGGTACCACAAAGAGAAGTGTGAACACCCGTCTTGTCGAACATGAGAGGAATTGCCGCCTAGGTCACACGGATAAATCGGCCGTAGCGGAACATGTTTACCAGGAGGGTGATCATGAAATAAAATTCAGCGAGACGAGCGTCATATCAAAAACCTCGCATTATTATGCACGCTTGTATAGAGAGGCTATCGAGATTGATAAACATCGTAATAATTTTAACAGGAAAGACGAAGGTGTTAAACTGGATAAAATTTGGATGTCAGCGTTGCACCGCAAGCGTGACGATCGATTACTTTCAATCGAGAATGTTGGCATTACCAGAGACAATCTCATAGCCGACGCCACGTGATCGACAGTGGCGCCCTCTGTACTGCCCATATAATCAACGCCTCCTCGAGTCCTCTTCGCAGTTCGCCGTTTTACCTCCGATGATGTCTCCCGCAGTCGGAGACGAAATGTTAGGAGACAGTTTTATACTTCGACCACGGCCTATCAGCCCGGAAGTTTTAAGTGAAGAAACCATTCCAGGGAATTTGTGAAAACTGGCTCAAACTGCAAAGGCATACGCCAGTCTATATAAAACTGTCAATGATGAGAAAGTGAAAAGAATGAATATTTTCTCCTCATTTCAGATGGCGGAACACTCCGGATTTGACTGCATAAGAGTCCGTGGCTGATGGGTAAGTGGGTGTTTCTCTGTTTTTTTTCTTTGGATAAAAAAATTAGTAAAAAAGACATATAAGAATAGTAATGATACATATTCATATAACAAGGATTGTGCGTAATTTGGGTGTAATTATTAGAAGATAAAATGTTTCACATTTCTGATTACAGTGTTGGATTTCAGTTGGCCGCTGTGTACCTCCGGTATTTGAGCAATTCAGTGAATAGCACGCATTTATCATTTAAGCCAATTGGGTTTTTACATCCATGATCAAAGTGTGAATCACATTTTTTAGAGGTCTTGGTTTCTGATGTTTCCCACTCATAAACAAACACAGTTTATAACCGCCTGAAACGTTTCTACACACTACGACAGTGGTTCTGTCTTTAATTTTTTAAAACCCCTTGCGCTAGACTACTCAGCTTCCGCCAGGGTTGAATATGGCGAACACCGCCATAACACACCAGTCTCATCAGTGTGGTAAATTTGGTGTTGGGGTAACTTATCATCAGCCAGCTTCTGAAACGTTGTTTTCTACTCATTAGCAGCAGCCTCACCAGCGGATTTAATTTCACCAGAAACGTTTACTTTACGGATACCATGAAGAATTTTGAAATTATGAAGCTGCCCTTTCGAGAATGAAAGCACATCTGTTGGCAGATCTAATTCCTCACGAAAAAATTTGCCCTTTTCAATTTTGAAATTATGAAGCCACACTTTTGGTGGTCTTTCCCTTTGCTATCTTTGCACTAAACCTCTTACACAAAACTTAATCTCCAGCTTAGGTTTTTTTAGAGTTTACCTAACTTGTACATATTAACTTAAGCAGATTGTGTCATAATTTTTTTAAGCTGCTGTTTTTGTTATATTGTATGTGGTTGGAAAATTAGATACAAAATTCATTCATATTGTTTCGATTCTCACCTTTTTCAAGTCCTCTTTCATGCCCAGTTCCACGTGGATTGTCAGCCTCACGTGTATTCGTTTTATCTTTTTAGGCGCCCTTTTACACTGCTTGGAAAACGTTCACTGTCCATACGAACTGTTTGCATAATTACTTTGTTAAATACTATATTTATAGGAATTAACAAATATTACACCTTTCGATTGCTTTTTAATAGAAAAATAAAGTTATGTTCTTATGTGTAAATAGCAAAATATTTCTTGCTATTTTTCTCGCGTTCTTACTCGTTTGGTTATCGTCGTATATCTGGGTTTTAATATTTAGCATGAGTAAAAAATAAGATTGAAAAATCTCGTGCTGTTAGAAAATCTGAACGCGAAGTTACATCAACTCTTCTAGCTTTTCTATTTACAAAGCCGTTAATAATGTTGCGAGTATGTCTTATCTAAAATGTTCACTTCTATCGATATCACGGCCAAGTTGTGGACAATCTTTATCGAATCATTTTTGGGCGCAAGTAATTTTTTTACTAATTTTAATTTTGAGAAGGCTGTTTCGGCACTTGCTACTGTGACTAGGATCGTTATTAAAATTCGCGATGAAATTGTGAGATTAGAGCATATAGCTGTTGAATAGACTAAAAATATAAATTCCATAATTTTTGTTATGTTATTGTCCAAATCTTTAAAAAGGGACTCATATGACATAAATTCTTCGCAGAAATCTTCAGCGTCTTTATCACACAAACCATCGCTTCCAGATTGGAATGATCAGAATTAATCATAAATAGGATTTTATCCTGAACATCGCTGAGTTTAAACTAAATATGTTGTTACTAAATAACGTATGAAATCTTCTTTTACTGACACTAGAGTCTGGTCCAAATGTGAAAGTAGACATTAACGTTGAAATAGGTTATCGAGTACATCTGGACACCTGGTCTTCATATTCATCATCAAAAGTTTTCGGAGTTTTTCGCCGCCGTTAGGGATGTGTAAGTTTCCAACCTGAGTTTCAATTTGCAGCAATTTCTTTGGCATTGTTTACAGGTGTTTCAAATTTTTCGTCACTTCGACAGCCAATCAGAATTTTTTTTTAAAATTTGCTAAAGTGTCTAATAGGCTGAAGAGTTTGACCAACAAAGTTTGCTCTTGTCAATACATCACGCCGTAACGTTAATCGAGCAAATAAATGAAAACATACATATTTTGTCTGCTAGACATTGTGCTTCATGTTTTACTTCTCTGTTACAGGAAGCGTGGATTATTTCGTATAAAGCACCATAAATCTCTGGTAAATTATTAGCAATGGTCTCACGGCATCTGTTTTACTTGACCATTTTGTCCCAGACAAAACTTTTAAAGCTAAAATACTAATGTGTTTTTAAATAATTCCCATTTTTTCGTAGAATATGAAAAATATCTATGCAACACTTGCACTACACTGAAAAAAACCTTTAGTGTAGCAATTTAAATTATTCGTCGTTAACAATTAAATTTACACTGTGGATGGCACACGGTACATAAAAAATCTTTAATAAGAGAAATCAAACGAGCGCAAGTAACACAAAAAGATCGACAAAAATGTTACAACTGCCCTTTTATATCGCTCTGTCGTTAGTGTGTGTGTTCAAATAAACGAATCTAATCTCTCTTTCTTCTTCTTTATCATCGCCTTGTCCCACGTCACGTTGCTCTTCTGATTCCTTCTCCTCCATAGTACTCTATCCATTCCCTCTTCCTTCTTCCATCCTTTCTCCCTTAGGTCCCCGGATATCTTATCCTTCCACCCCATCATCGGTCTTCCTCTCATTCTCGCTCCTTCAATCTTTATATCTTCAACTCTGTTTCCGATATAGTCTTCCCCTTTTCTCTGTAAGTGTCCGTACCGCCTTAGCACTCCGTCGTCAGGCCACGAGTGGCCTACCGGGACCATCCGACCGCCGTGTCATCCTCATGGAGGATGCAGATAAGAGGGGCGTGTAGTCAGCACACCGCTCTCCCGGTCGTTATGATGGTATTCTTGACCGAAGCCGCTACTATTCGGTCGAGTAGCTCCTCAGTTGGCATCACGAGGCTGAGTGAACCCAGAAAAATGGCAACAGCGCATGGCGGCCTGGATGGTCACCCATCCAAGGGCCGACCACGCCCGACAGCGCTTAACTTCGGTGATCTCACGGGAACCGGTGTATCCACTGCGGCAAGGCCGTTGCCTTTATAGGTCATGGGATGGCGATATGCACATTGCAGGTGGCGGTAGTATCGCATACTCCAAGGTATAAAAGGGCAGTGCATTGGTGGAGCTGCCGCAAGGGATTAGCCGAGCGGTCTGAGGCGCTGCAATCACGGACTGTGCGGCTGGTCCCGGCGGACGTTCGAGTCCTCCCTCGGACATGGGTGTGTGTGTTTGTCCGTAGGATAATTTAGGTTAAGTAGTGTGCAAGCTTAGGGACTGATGACCTTAGCAGTTAAGTCCCGTAAGATTTCACACACACACACACACACACACACACACACACACACACACACACACACACATTGGTGAAGCTGTTGTTTGCACTGAGATGATTCATGTGATAAGATTTCCATAGTGATTACGGCCGCACGACGGGAATTAAGACTCTGAACGGGAAATGGTAGTTGGAGCTAGACGCATGTTACATTCCCATTTCGAAAATCGTTACTTAATTCAGCTTTCCGCTATCCTTCGTGTCAAAAGTCAGCAGAGAATACCAAATTTTAGGCATTGATAGTGCAGTGACCGACAGTTGCACGTGACCGAGAGCAACGGCGTTTGCGTAGAGTTGTCATTGCTGACAGACAAGCTGTACTGCGTGAAACAGCTGCGGAAATGAATGTCGGACGTACGGTAAACGTATCCGTTAGGACAGTGCGGCGAAATTTGGCGTTAACGGGCTCTGTCAGCAGACGGCCGACGCCATTGCCTTTGCTAACATGACAGCGCCTGCAGCGCCTCTCCTGGGCTCGTGACGATATTGGTTGGAGCCTAGGTGACTGGGAAACCGTGGCTAGTCATATGAGTCCCGATTTTAGTTGGTAAGAGCTGATTGTAGGGTTCAAGTGTGGGTCAGACCCCACGAAGTCATGGGCTCAAGTTGCCAACAAGGCACTATGCAAGTTGATGGCGGCTTCGTAATGATGTGAGCTGTGTTTACGTGGAATTGACTGGGTCCTTTGGTGCAGCTTAACCTTTCATTGACTGGGAATGAATATTTTCGGCCCCATTGCTGTAGCCTTCATGAACCTCATGTTCCCAAACAACAATGGGATTTTTACGGGTGACAATGCGTCATGTCACCAGGCCACAGTTGTTCGCGACTGGTTTGAAGAAAATTGTGGACAGTTCGAGCGAATGATATGGCCACCCAGGTCGCCCGACATGAATCCTATCGAACATTTATGGAATGTAATCGAGAGGTCATTTCGTGCACCGACAACATTTCTGCAATTATGGACGGGTATAGAGGCAGCGTGGCTAAATATTTCTGCAGAGGACTTCCAACGACGTTTTGAACCCATGTCACGTCGATTTGTTGCACTAGCCGGGCAACAGGAGTCCTACATAATATGAGGAGGTATCCCACGACTTTTGTAACCACCTTGGGTACTAACCACCAGGCTTTTGACTGGTATACACAGAATCAATAAAATGTTTATTGATCTTAAAGATGGCTCGTCAGGGAGATGAAACTAGTTACCAAGTAGGTTTTAACGATCTTGACCAAGACTTTTTATCCACATATTTCAGCATAACAGATCAAAAACCTCCCGATTTGATAATATCAAACATCGTTTCATTTTGAGATTTGTCTTGTAGGTACTTCGACTTGTATCATTCATCATGCGTCTTGTGTGCTCAGTAATATTTGATTCAGATTTTTCTGACACTTCAGTACATTTCAAAAAATTACCATTCTTTTGTTCAAAAAATTACCATTCTTTTGGCCATATAATTTTGTGCTCTTTCCACGAAACGCCATGTTTTGAGAACTCCAAATGAATCACATAAGTATTGTTCCAGTAAATGCTATTGGCATGTGGGGATACGCTATACATGGCCTGCACCTGAACGGGATGGGGAAAAATAAGTTAGCTTCTCTATTAGCAGAAACTCTAAGGGGGTCCACAGTCGCACAAGGGCTGATCCCTGTGGTTAATGGGTCCAGGCAGACAGATTTTTTAGGTTAAAGCCAAGGTCCAGACAGATGACAATCAAGATAAATAGAATAAAAGAAACTTCATGTACAGTAAATAGGGGTAAAGCTAAGGGCAATATCAACTTACTTCCTCAAAATATCAGTGGAATAAAACATAAAGTAGATGAGCTATTAGTGTGTTTAGATGATCTCAAAAATAAGAATGAGATTGATATACTCTGTCTGAACACCATGTAACTGTGGGCATGGATAGTGTCAAAATAAGTGGGTATAATTTAGCATCTTACACTTGTAGATCTAGGATGGATAAAGGAGGAGTTGCAATGTTCATAAAACAAGGGTATAAATGCAAAACTGTAGAAGTAAGCAAGCATGTGAACTTCAGCTAGATAATGTAGTGTTGATATTAGCAACAGTGTACAGGTTCGCATTAGGAGACTGGGAGCTATTCATAAAAAACTTAGATTCCATATTATGCTGTCTGTCAGAAAAAGAGAAGAAATTATTAATCTGTGGTGATTTCAATGTAAACTTTCTAAATAATGCTGAGAGGAAGAGTGAACTAGAAGTGTTATTAACTACAAATAACTTAGAATCAGTGATCAATTTCCCTACATGTATAGCTCAAGACAGTAGCACACTGATAGATAATGTATTTCTACAGAAAGAGGATGTAAAACAAACACATGCTTTCCCTGTGGTAAATGGATTGTCAGACCATGATGCACAGCTGATTAACTTACAAAATGTAACAGGGTGTACAGTTCGGAAACCATTAAGTAAAAGTGTAAGGTCGCTCAACCCGGTGTAAAAGTGTAAGGTCGCTCAACCCGGTGTGACAGAGCACTTCAAAGAAAGCTTAAGAAATGTTAATTGGGGGAGATGTATATAATGAGCCAAATGCTAATGATAAATGCAACATATTTCTTAATAAATTTATATCCCTTTTTGAACATTGTTTCCCAAAGAAAATTACTAAATGTAACACCATACACTTTTCAAAGAAGCCTTGGATTACTACAGATATTAAAGTGTCTTCAGAAAGAAAGAGAAAACTTTATAAGACAGCAAGAACTAGTAAATATCCAGAAGTAGTTTTACACTATAAAAATTATTGTAACATACTGAGAAAAGTTGTAAGGAAGTCAAGAAATACACATGTTAGAGAAGAAATTAACAACTCCAGCAATAAAATCAAATCATTATGGAATGTTGTTAGAAGGGAGACAGGAAAAGTAAGCACTGGGGGTAGGTAGTATTACTATTAAGGAGAACAAGACTGTCCTAACCAACAGTACACAAGTAGCTAATGTATTTAACAACCATTTCTTAACTGTAGGAGAAAAATTGGTGAGAACAGTTCAAAAGAAAAAGCCCGGCAGTACATGGAAGAGCCTGTTTTGAAAACAAATTAGTCACATTAAGTTTCACCTAACAACTGCTTCTGAAATAAGTAAAATTATTAAATCTTTGAAAATTAAATGTTCTGTTGGAGTAGATGACATCTCTAATAACATATTAAAACAATGTGTAACAATAACAGCTGATGTTTTGAATCACATATGTAATGCATCATTAACTCAGGGTATTTTCCCAGACAGGTTAAAGTGTCAGGACGCTGTACAAAAAGGGGGACAACACAGATGTCAATAATTATCATCGAGTATCCTTGCTTACAGCATTTTCAAATATCTTCGAGAAAGTGATGTACTAGAGTGGTTAGCCATCTCAACAGTAATGGGATACTTAGTAAATCACAGTTCGGATTTCAAAAATGCTCTTCCACTGAGACAGCAATATACAATTTCACAATCCACATAATAGATTCTTTAACTAGTAAAATGTCACCAATAGGAATTATCTGTGACTTGTCCAAAGTATTTAGACAAAAAGCATGACATTATGTTACAGAAATTATAGGTCTATGGTATAAATGAAATAGCATATGAGTGGTTTAAGTCGTACCTACAGAACAGGAAGCAAAAAGTTTCCTAATATGGGTCAAGTGATTTAAATAAGTTTGCCACTTCATCTAACAGGGGTGAAATCACATTAGGTGTTCCATAGGGTTCAATCATGGGTCCCCTTCTGTTCTTGATATATGTGAACGACCTCCCTTCGTATCTGAAACAGGAAGCTGAACTGTTTGCTGATGATACAAGCATCATTATTAATTCAGTAAAAGAAACTCCAATTGAAAATGATACAAATAAGGTATTTGGAAAAGTCATTAATTGGTTTTCTGCAAATGGGCTTGCTCTAAACTTAGAAAAAACACAGTACATCCAATTTTCTGCTGCAAAAAGTACAGTTACTTCAATAAATATAGCACATCAACAGAAGTCAGTAGACAGCGTAGAGATTACTAAGTTTGTGGTTGTACACATAGACGAGAATCTTAATAGGAAAATTCATATTTTGGATTTTCTAAAGCGACTAGGTTCAGCAACTTTTGCAATCAGAATAATTGCCAATTTTGAGGATATAGAAATTAGTAAGCACTTCGCATACTTTCACTCTCTGATGTCATACAGAATAATATTTTGGGGTAACTCAACATTTAGACAAAAGGTATTCACAGCTCAAAAGAAAGTCGTTAGAATAATGTGTGGAGTTCATAGACGCACATCTTGTAGGCATCTTTTTAAAAGGTTGGGAATTCTTATAACAGCCTCACAGTACATTTACTCACAAATGAAATTTGTTCTCAGCAACATTGACCAATTTAAAAACAACAGTGGCATTCATGATTATAATACCAAAAAAAAGAAAGACTTACACTATCCTTTACTCAACCTATCTTTGGCACAGAAAGGGGTAAAATATGCTGCTTTAAAAATTTTCAACAAATTACCAGATGAAATAAAATGTCTGACAGACAGCACTAATAGCTTAAAAAATAAATTGAAATCATATCTCCTTGACAACTCCTTCTATACCATAGATGAATTCTTGAATAGGAATAAATAAATCTATAAATATAGTATATGCATTTTGTGCCATTTAAGGGAATGGGGTAAATGTTGAAATATAAATCCTTAACTCTGTATTGTTATATATATATATATATATATATATATATATATATATATATATATATATATAAAATCTTGTTTCATATGTGCCTTTCTTGTGCACTTGACACGTTCCACATCATAACGGCTACCGTACCGTGCGATTGATCAATGGAACACCTAACCAACTAACCAACCAACATGTGTAATCCTTTTAATAACAGTGTACCAGCGCTCCTTTCCAGCGTCTACACGGTTTTGATACGCACTGTCGACAGTTTTTTTATTAAAGACTTATTCAGCTTAGTCCATTTTTTTATAAATATTGAAATGTACTGAACTTTCTTCGTTTCTATTTGAATATAAAGTTAAATGTTTCCAGTCACTGATTCCCCCACAAAATTCGTGATGTTTTGTTTCTGAAAGCTTACAACATAACCAGAACACAGCATTTTTCGCATCTGAATACAGTAGCCATTCTCTGCAATATTTCTCGCCGTTTCTTAAAAGCCTTTCATGATAGTAAGTTGAGACCCTTCGATCTGAAGAGTCACGCGACGCGAATAATCATGCTTTCTGATTTGTTTGGGGTGCACTTTCTATCAAATTCCGCACCACTCCAGAATTTAAAACTGCAGGTCAGGCTCCAGGATCATCTTTAGAAATACTCGGTATCGATTTTTGTACCTTGGAGATAGTGGTCGGAGCGGTGACATTTGTATGTTTATGGAAACCCAGACATGATTTCAACGGCGTCGACTTATGAGTTGTTATCTTCGTTAGCACTCAAGAAATCTGAAATATTAGAAAAAAAATTCTGTTACTTCTCAAATAAATTGATAGGACGAGAAAAGCGTGCCCCGGTACCAAGTGGCACAAAATATTCTGGTACAATTTACGACAAAACCACTCTCCCTCGTATTTGAAATTTAATACAGCGGTATAAATTATTGTTAGTGAATATTTCAAGAAAGACAAAGAAAACGTATGCGTCACAGACCGAGGTTGAAATTATGGCAAAGGGGCTCGATTCACATTTCAGTCGCCCTGTTAGTCACCAGATTCGGATTTTCCGTGGTTGTCAATACCGTTTGAAGCAAATGTCGGGGTGAGCGAATGAAATGGCTACGCACACTCACATCTCTTCCAGTGAACAAAACTCCGTTTCTACATCTACATCATTTTATGTATTGTATTGTATGTTAACCAAAGACCTAGAAACGACGGAGAGGCTCCGTCCCCGCCGCAGCCGCAGTGGTCCACAACCCCACGACGACTACCGCAGTCCACTTCACCCCTCCGCCGCCCCACACCGAACCCAGGGTTATTGTGCGGTTCGGCCCCCGGTGGACCCCCTAGGGTACGTCTCACACCAGACGAGTGTAACCCCTATGTTTGCGTGGTAAATGGTGGTGTACGCGTATGTGGAGAACTTGTTTGCGCAGCAATCGCCGACATAGTGTAACCGAGACGGAATAAGGGGAAACAGCCCGCATTCGCCGAGGGAGATGGAAAACTGCCTAAAAACCATCCACAGACTGGCTGGCTCACCGGACCTCGACACAAGTCCGCCGGGCGGATTCGTGCCGGGGACCAGGCGCTCCTTTCCGCCCGGAAACATCTACATCATACTGCGCAAGCCACCTAATGGTGTGTGGCGGAGGGTACTTTCGGTACCACTATCTGATCCCTCCAACCTTGTTCCACTCGGGAATCGTGCGTGGGAAGAATGATTGTCGGTAAGCCTCTTCTGTATTGACTCTAATTTCTCGAATTTTCTCCTCTTGATCAGTATGCGAGATGTACGTGGTGGAAATATGTTGTCCGACTCTTACTGGAAAGTGCTGTCCCGAAATTTCAATAGTAAATCTCTCCGTGATGCACAACGCCTATCTTGTAACGTCTGCCAGTGGAGTTAGTTTGCCATCTCCGGAATGCTCTCTCGCAAGCTAAACGATCCCGTGACGAAACATACCGCTTTCGTTGGATCTTCTCTATCAGTCCTGCCCGATGGCGATCCCAGATAGATGAACGATACTCAAGATTCGGCCGAACAAGCGCCTTATAAGCCACTTCTTTCGTGGATGAATTACATTTCCTTAATTTAAAACTGCAGGTCAGGCTCCAGGATCATCTTTAGAAATACTCGGTATCGATTTTTGTACCTTGGAGATAGTGGTCGGAGCGGTGACATTTGTCTGTTTATGGAAACCCAGACATGATTTCAACGGCGTCGACTTATGAGTTGTTATCTTCTTCCGATGACTCTGCCTTTCCCACTATCTGTTTTATGTGGCCATTCCACTTAAGGTCGCTCTGGATAGTTACGCCTAGATATTTCACGGCAGACGCTCTTTCCAGCTGTTTGTCACCAATAGTGTAACTATACGGTACTGGATTTCTTTTCCTATGTATGCGCAATATGTTTCTAATGACCTTAGCTGTCGACCTGACGTAAAACTAACTTCCTTTCGTCGTTAGGAGTGTGTGCACTGGATAGGTCCTATTATGCTCCACTATAGCTTTTAACAATTCAACTACAAGAAATTAGCTCTCAAAAAAGTTATTTTTATGAAACTATACATATTGTTTTTATGGTACACTCCTGAGAAGTGTGGGAAGAATTGTGGGTTTCAGTCCGTGGCACATGCACAGACACAGACATGCAGAAAACGGAGCAAACACACTGCAACTGTAGAATATGTGGTTGGATGGTTTCGAGTACAGTGCTGTACTATGCCGCTGACCAGAAAAGTAGTGCATTTGCGCTATGTGTTGGCAACTGTACTACACGGGTCACTCCAAAAGAAATGCACACTATTTTTTTAATCCATCTTTTATTCTACATGTTTGAAAGTTTTACAGTGTGTAGACACATCGTTTAGGAACAATATTGTCATTTCTCCAGATAATTTCCATCCCTCTCAACTGCCTTACCCCATCTTGGAACCAGCGCCTGTATACCCGCACGGTGCAATTCTGGACCAACCTGTTGGAGTCACTGTTTGGCAGCGTGCACAAGGGAGTCATCATCTTCAAACCTCTTTCAGTTTCACAGAGAGATGATAGTCACACGGAGCCAGGTCAGGACTGTAAGGCGGGTGTTTCAGTGTTGTCCATTCGAGTTTTGTGATCGCTTCCACGGTTTTTTGACTGACACGTGGCCGTGCATTGTCGTGCAACAGCAAAACATCCTGCTTTTGCCGATTTGGTCGAACGCGACTCAGCCAAGCTTGAAGTTTCTTCAGTGTCGTCACATATGCATCAGAATTTATTGTGGTTCCACTTGGCACGATGCCGGTCGGAGTGGCCGAGCGGTTAAAGGCGCTACAGTCTGGAACCGCTACGGTCGCAGGTTCGAATCCTGCCTCGGGCATGGATGTGTGTGATTTCCTTAGGTTAGTTAGGTTTAAGTAGTTCTAAGTTCTAGGGGACTTATGACCACAGCAGTTGAGTCCCATAGTGCTCAGAGCCATTTGAACCACTTGGCACGATGTCCACAAGCAAGAGTCCTTCGGAATCGAAAAACACTGTAGCCATAACTTTTTCAGCAGAAGGTGTGGTTTTGAATTTTTTTTTCTTGTGTGAATTTTCATGATGGCACTCAATTGATTGCCTTTTCATCTCTGGTGAAAAATGGAGCCACGTTTCATTACCTGTCACAATTCTTCCAAGAAATTCATCTCCACCATTCTCGTACTGTTCCAAAAGTTCGCTGCATACCGTTTTTCTTGTTTCTTTTTGAGCCACTGTCAACATCCTGGGAACCCACCTGACACAAACCTTTTTTAACGCCAACACTTTCATTATTCTGCAAACATTTCCTTCCTCTATCCCAACGTAGCATGACAATTCGTTCACTGTGATGCGTCTGTCAGCAGTCTGGAGTGTGTGCAGTACGAGGCCTGCCGCTGCGAGGACAATCCTCAATATTGCCGTGCCCGCTTTCATCACGTAACCTGCTTGCCCACCGACTAACTGTACTGCGATCGACAGCAGCATCCCCGTACACCCTTTTTCAACCTCTTGTGGATGTTCTCCACTGTCTCGTTTTCACAGCACAGGAATTCTATGACAGCACGTTGCTTCTGACGAACGTCAAGTTTAGCAGCCATCTTGAAGACATGCTGTGACGGCGCCACTCACGGAAACAGGTTGAACTAAGTTTGAAAACAAGCGGGAAGAACGTATCTACACATTGTAAAACTTTCACACATGCAGAATGAAAACTGTATTTTTACAAAAAAATAGTGTGCATTTCTTTTGGAGTGACCCCTGTACATTTAGAAGCAATTTTGGAGTATGGAACAGGAGCTGATGTGATGATCGCATGGGTAGAAGCAACATAAAATCGGGAAAATGACGGAAAATACGTATAAATCGAGGGAAAATACGCCGATATGGAGGGGGAGGGGGAAATTGTGGGAGTACTTGCATGTCTTTTGCTTGGTGCAGGACAATTCTTGTACATGGGAATGAGTATGCTATAGCAAGAGGAATACGAGAGAACGTTGACATGGAAGCACCGGGAACCAGGGAAACAGTCATTTTTCGTCGACAGCGATAAGACGTTTGGAATAGAATGCTTAACGTGGATGACAACCAAATGTAGAGTAATAAATTTATATATGTCGGATCACCAGCACATGAGTGACCCCGAAGTTATCAACAACCACTTTATAAATTTTTATGAAGTGTCCTTCGCAAAAGAGCGTTGTATTACCGTCTGGTGTAACTACAGTATACAACTACAGAATGGATCGTGTGTTTGACCCTGTGCAGGACTGTTTAGGCGTTTTAAACCCTAACAAGCAATATTTACAGTGTGCTTCTCTGTACTCTCCGTCAATCAAAACCTTGCGGTGTCAGTAACAGTTACTGTATGGCAACGTTCTCCTGTATGTTCTAGCGTTAAAAAAGGTTTTGCTTTTCACATTTAACCAAATATAACATTGATGATCATAATTTATGGCAATGTTTGCCGACAAGATAAAGAATGCAACCTTTAACACTAGATTGCGTACTCACGGCAGTTCTCCTTGGCCGTTTTTTGGTACGACTTGGAAAGAGAGAAAAATTAATGAATGATCGCCGATGCGTCGGTTCTCGATTGTGTTCAGGAGACGTACAGATTGATTGCCTGAAAATAGTTTCTCAAATGACCTCTTAACCCGGATTGCTTTCACGCAATCAGACTCTTCAATGAAATTACCTAAGGGACCTATTTGAATAATAAAAAAAAATGGAAATGAATGCAAAACAGTGAAACTTTGTAAAAAAAGTTGTCAGATCGGAAATTGAACACATTAATGGTCTCCCAAATACAATCGAGACAACGCGATAAAGAGCGAACCTGTAAAAAAGTTCATTTAAACATAAACATTATTTGTGGTTAATTTAAAGAAAAGAATAAGCATAGATTTTCTGTACAGTGAAGCATCAATATATTCTCAAAGAACAAAGGCGTTAAACTATGAACACTAACAAATTTACAATGAATAGGTATTAAAATCCATGGGGAAGAAATAAAAGCTTTGAGGTTCGCCGATGACATCATAATTCTATCAGATACAGCAAAGGACTCGGAAGAGCAGTTGAAAGGAATTGACAGTGTCTTGAAAGGAGTGTATAAGATGAACATCAACAAAAGCAAAACGAGAATAATGGAATGTAGTCGAATTAAGTCGGGTGATGTTGCGGGAATTAGATTAGGAAATGAGACACTTAAAGTAGTAAAGGAGTTTTGCTATTTGGGAATCAAAATAACTGATGATTGTCGAAGTAGAGAGGATATAAAATGTAGACTGGCAATGGGAAGGAAATCGTTTCTGAAGAAGAGAAATTTGTTAACATCGAGTATAGATTTAAGTGTCAGGAAGTCATTTCTGAAAGTATTTGTATGGAGTGTAGCCATGTATGGAAGTGAAACATGGACGATAAATAGTTTAGACAAGAAGAGAAAGAAGCTTTGGAAATGTGGTGCTACAGAAGAATGCTGAAGATTAGATGGGTAGATCACATAACTAATGCGGAGGTATTGAATAGAATTGGGGAGAAGAGGAGTTTGTGGCACAACTTGACTAGAAGAAGGGATCGGTTGGTAGGACATGTTCTGAGGCATCAAGGGATCACCAATTTAGTACTGGAAGGCAGCGTGGAGGGTAAAAATCGTAGAGGGAGACCAAGAGATGAATACACTAGGCAGATTCAGAAGGATGTAGGCTGCAGCAGGTACTGGGAGATGAAGAGGCTTGCACAGGAAAGAGTAACATGGAGAGCTGCATCAAACCAGTCTCACGACTGAAGACTACAGCAACCACCATTGCGCAATATTATGCAGTTCCATTTCCACGACAAGAGACACAAACACGTGTTAACTTATTAGAGCACAACTCACGACTAAGCAGTTGCATCGATGTGCCGCTTATAGACCAAGGTCAAAGATACTGTGCCTACGTAAGCCTGCAGGGTTGCCACGTCTTGCAAAGAAAATCAGTCTTATTACATTATTGTCGCACCTCATAGATGCAAATATAATGCTTTCCTTAACACATTTATCATGCTCTTTGAGAGTTGCTTTTCATTAGAACGTTCTAAACAGGGTAGTTGCAGTAAAAGGCAGCCTGGGTGGCTGACTAGTGGGGTAAGAATATCACAAAGAACAAAGCAGGAATTATATCAAAATGTTATAAGTAGTCACAATCAAGCTACAGTAGCCCATTACAAACAGTACTGTAAGGTACTTGAAAATGTTATTAGGAAGCAAAGAATAAGTGATATGCAAATAGAATAGCTAATTCACATGATAAAATTAAAACCATATGGTCAGTTGTGAAGGAAGTGGATGGTCAGCAGCAGAAGGTCGACGTAAAGTCAGTTCGTAGTAAAAATATTTCTGTTATTGATAAATTAGACATATGTACAGTATTTAACAATCATTTTCTGAACATTGCTGGTGCATTAAATAAAAATTTAGTTTCCTTGGGGAATCATATAACTCTCTTGGTAAATGCCTTTCCAAGATTGATGTCTGAAATACTCCTCTGTGATACAGACAAGGGGAAGATTGAGTCAGTAATTAAATCACTAAAGACTAAGGACTCTCATGGATATGATGGAGTGCAGAATATTACAGTACTGTGGTGTACATGTCAGCCCTGTATTTATTTAGTCATATTTGTAATTTTTACTTTAGGAATTGTCAGTTTCCTGAACGATTAAAGTACTCAGTGGTAAAGCCGCTTTATAACAAGGGAGAAAGGGATAACGAAGAGAATTTTAGACCCAGTTCCATGACATCAGTGTTTAATAAAGTTATTGGGAAAACTGTATATGTAAGGATAATTAATCATTTTATATCACGATTTGATGAAAGGAGAAAATATAAAAATGCAGTAAATGAAGCAGGCAAAAAGGAATACAAACGTCTCAAAAATGAGATCGACAGGAAGTGCAAAATGGCTAAGCAGGGATGGCTAGAGGACAAATGTAAGGATGTAGAGGCTTATCTCACTAGGGGTAAGATAGATACTGCCTACAGGAAAATTAAAGAGACCTTTGGAGATAAGAGAACCACTTGTATGAACATCAAGAGCTCAGATGGAAACCCAGTTCTAAGCAAAGAAGGGAAAGCAGAAAGGTGGAAGGAGTATATAGAGGGTCTATACAAGGGCGATGTACTTGAGGACAATATTATGGAAATGGAAGAGGATGTAGATGAAGATGAAATGGGAGATACGATACTGCGTGAAGAATTTGACAGAGCACTGAAAGACCTGAGTCGAAACAAGGCCCCCGGAGTAGACAACATTCCATTGGAACTACTGACGGCTTTGGGAGAGCCAGCCCTGACGAAACTCTACCATCTGGTAAGCAAGATGTATGAAACAGGCGAAATACCCTCAGACTTCAAGAAGAATATAATAATTCCAATTCCAAAGAAAGCAGGTGTTGACAGATGTGAGAATTACCGGACAATCAGTTTAATAAGCCACAGCTGCAAAATACTAACACGAATTCTTTACAGACGAATGGAAAAACTAGTAGAAGCCGACCTCGGGGAAGATCAGTTTGGATTCCGTAGAAATACTGGAACACGTGAGGCAATACTGACCTTACGACTTATCTTAGAAGAAAGATTAAGGAAAGGCAAACCTACGTTTCTAGCATTTGTAGACTTAGAGAAAGCTTTTGACAATGTTGACTGGAATATTCTCTTTCAAATTCTAAAGGTGGCAGGGGTAAAATACAGGGAGCGAAAGGCTATTTACAATTTGTACAGAAACCAGATGGCAGTTATAAGAGTCGAGGGGCATGAAAGGGAAGCAGTGGTTGGGAAGGGAGTAAGACAGGGTTGTAGCCTCTCCCCGATGTTATTCAATCTGTATATTGAGCAAGCAGTAAAGGAAACAAAAGAAAAATTCGGAGTAGGTATTAAAATCCATGGAGAAGAAATAAAAACTTTGAGGTTCGCCGATGACATTGTAATTCTGTCAGAGACAGCAAAGGACTTGGAAGAGCAGTTGAACGGAATGGACAGTGTCTTGAAAGGAGGGTATAAGATGAACATCAACAAAAGCAAAACGAGGATAATGGAATGTAGTCGAATTAAGTCGGGTGATGTTGAAGGTATTAGATTAGGAAATGAGACACTTAAAGTAGTAAAGGAGTTTTGCTATTTGGGCAGCAAAATAACTGATGATGGTCGAAGTAGAGAGGATATAAAATGTAGACTGGCAATGGCAAGGAAAGCGTTTCTGAAGAAGAGAAATTTGTTAACATCGAGTATAGATTTAAGTGTCTGGAAGTCTTTTCTGAAAGTATTTGTATGGAGTGTAGCCATGTATGGAAGTGAAACATGGACGATAAATAGTTTGGACAAGAAGAGAATAGAAGCTTTCGAAATGTGGTGCTACAGAAGAATGCTGAAGATTAGATGGGTAGATCACATAACTAATGAGGAGGTACTGAATAGGATTGGGGAGAAGAGGAGTTTGTGGCACAACTTGACCAGAAGAAGGGATCGGTTGGTAGGACATGTTCTGAGGCATCAAGGGATCACCAATTTAGTATTGGAGGGCAGCGTGGAGGGTAAAAATCGTAGGGGGAGACCAAGAGATGCATACACTAAGCAGATTCAGAAGGATGTAGGTTGCAGTAGGTACTGGGAGATGAAGAAGTTTGCACAGGATAGAGTAGCAT
The DNA here is from genome assembly GCF_023898315.1 of Schistocerca nitens. Classification (NCBI taxonomy): domain Eukaryota; kingdom Metazoa; phylum Arthropoda; class Insecta; order Orthoptera; family Acrididae; genus Schistocerca; species Schistocerca nitens. The sequence continues at coordinate 141,374,852 of NC_064625.1, read as the reverse complement.
GGAGAGCTGCATCAAACCAGTCTCAGGACTGAAGACCACAACAACAACAACATCACGATTTGCTATCAAAAGTACAATTCGGCTTCAAAAGTCATTTAACAACTGAAAATGCTATATTCTCTTCTCTCTGTGAGGTACTGGATGGGTTAAACAAAAGGTTTCGAACGCTAGACATATTTTTTGGTTTAACTAAGGCGTTTGATTGTGTTGATCACAAAATATTGCTCTAGGACCATTACAGAATACATGGAGTAGCTCACAACTGGTTCACGTCTTGCTTTAGCAACAGACAGCAATAGGTCATTATTAACACAGTGTGAGATTTTCACTCTTCAGCGGAGTGTGCGCTGATACGAAACTTCGTGGCAGATTAAAACTGCGTGCCGGACCGATACTCGAACTGTTCCGAGTTCGAGTCTCGGTCCGGCACACAGTTTTAATCTGCCAGGAAGTTTCATTATTGACAGTGTTGAGAATGGATGTGACGTGGGTTCTGGGTGGGGTACGGTCAAATGGGGGATGCCACAGGGATCACTGTTGGGGCCACTCCTGTTCGTTATTTATATAAATGATATGCCCTCTTACCGTTACGGATAACTCTAAAATATTTCTGTTTGCTGATGACACTAGCTTGGTAGTAAAGGATGTTGTGTGCAACATTGGCTCAGTTTCAGATAGTGCAGTTCATGATATAACTTCATGGCTCGTAGAAAATAAACTAAAGCTAAATCACAGAAAGACTCAGTTTTTACGGTTTCTAACACGCCATTGAACATAACCTGTCGTTTTAATTTCACAGAATGGGCATATGATTAGTGAAACTGAACGGTTCAAATTTATAGTTGTTCAGATAGATAGTAAACTGTCGTGGAAACCCCACGTTCAGGATCTTAATGCTGCCATTCTTACTATTCGAATGGTATCTGAAGTAAGTGAGCGTTCTACACGAAAGTTTGTCTCCTTTGCTTATTTTTATTCTTTTATGTCATATGGTATTACATTTTTGGGGTAACTTCCACTTTCTAAAAGGATATTCTGGCTCAGAAACGGGTTGTTCGGGCAGTAAGTGGCGCAAGTTCACGAACCTCTTGTCGACCTCTATTCACGAGTCTGGGTATTTTGACATTGGCCTCACTATATATATATATATATATATATATATATTCCTTACTGTCATTTCTTGTTAACAATATTAGCTTATTCCCAAGAATAAGCAGCTTTCACTCAGTTAATAGTTGGCAGAAATCAAACATTCATTTGTATCGGACTTCCTTAACACTTGTGCAGTATACTGATTCATCTATTTCAATAAGCTACCACAAGAATTCAAAAATCTTAGCAGTAATCCACGCGCTTTCAAATCGAAACTGGAGCTTCCTCATGGGTAACTCCTATTCTGTCGAAGAGTTCCTTGAAACATTACGCTGATTCTTGTGTTGTTTATTGCATTTACTTCAACTTATGGAGATTTTTTTTGGTTCGTAAACATTTTACTTTATCTGTTATTACTATTATGTTGTAATTTCATGTACTGACACGTACCATGACCTTGGAGATTTGCTCCTCAATTTGGTCCAACGGAACTTGATGTGTAAAGAAAAAAATAAAATACACTGCAGTCGATTTCCCACAAAATTCTTTAAATAAATAAACTACACTCCTGGAAATGGAAAAAAGAACACATTGACACCGGTGTGTCAGACCCACCATACTTGCTCCGGACACTGCGAGAGGGCTGTACAAGCAATGATCACACGCACGGCACAGCGGACACACCAGGAACCGCGGTGTTGGCCGTCGAATGGCGCTAGCTGCGCAGCATTTGTGCACCGCCGCCGTCAGTGTCAGCCAGTTTGCCGTGGCATACGGAGCTCCATCGCAGTCTTTAACACTGGTAGCATGCCGCGACAGCGTGGACGTGAACCGTATGTGCAGTTGACGGACTTTGAGCGAGGGCGTATAGTGGGCATGCGGGAGGCCGGGTGGACGTACCGCCGAATTGCTCAACACGTGGGGCGTGAGGTCTCCACAGTACATCGATGTTGTCGCCAGTGGTCGGCGGAAGGTGCACGTGCCCGTCGACCTGGGACCGGACCGCAGCGACGCACGGATGCACGCCAAGACCGTAGGATCCTACGCAGTGCCGTAGGGGACCGCACCGCCACTTCCCAGCAAATTAGGGACACTGTTGCTCCTGGGGTATCGGCGAGGACCATTCGCAACCGTCTCCATGAAGCTGGGCTACGGTCCCGCACACCGTTAGGCCGTCTTCCGCTCACGCCCCAACATCGTGCAGCCCGCCTCCAGTGGTGTCGCGACAGGCGTGAATGGAGGGACGAATGGAGACGTGTCGTCTTCAGCGATGAGAGTCGCTTCTGCCTCGGTGCCAATGATGGTCGTATGCGTGTTTGGCGCCGTGCAGGTGAGCGCCACAATCAGGACTGCATACGACCGAGGCACACAGGGCCAACACCCGGCATCATGGTGTGGGGAGCGATCTCCTACACTGGCCGTACACCACTGGTGATCGTCGAGGGGACACTGAATAGTGCACGGTACATCCAAACCGTCATCGAACCCATCGTTCTACCATTCCTAGACCGGCAAGGGAACTTGCTGTTCCAACAGGACAATGCACGTCCGCATGTATCCCGTGCCACCCAACGTGCTCCAGAAGGTGTAAGTCAACTACCCTGGCCAGCAAGATCTCCGGATCTGTCCCCCATTGAGCATGTTTGGGACTGGATGAAGCGTCGTCTCACGCGGTCTGCACGTCCAGCACGAACGCTGGTCCAACTGAGGCGCCAGGTGGAAATGGCATGGCAAGCCGTTCCACAGGACTACATCCAGCATGTCTACGATCGTCTCCATGGGAGAATAGCAGCCTGCATTGCTGCGAAAGGTGGATATACACTATACTAGTGCCGACATTGTGCATGCTCTGTTGCCTGTGTCTATGTGCCTGTGGTTCTGTCAGTGTGATCATGTGATGTATCTGACCCCAGGAATGTGTCAATAAAGTTTCCCCTTCCTGGGACAATGAATTCACGGTGTTCTTATTTCAATTTCCAGGAGTGTATATTCCATACACTGCCATAAATAAACGATATTTCACACACTGCCTAAATTGTTTAAACAATATTCCATGTGCTGCAATCAATTTCCCACTAACTGGCCAGTCAGCTGCATCTTTTTCCCTCCAATTTCACTGGCCGGAGTGGCCAAGTGGTTCTAGGCGCTATAGTCTGGAACCGCGCAACCGCAACGGTCGCAGGTTCGAATCCTACCACGGGCATGGATGTGTGTGATGTCCTTAGGTTAGTTAGGTTTAAGTAGCTCTAAGTTCTAGGGGACTGATGACTTCAGAAGTTAGCCGGCCGAAGTGGCCGTGCGGTTAAAGGCGCTGCAGTCTGGAACCGCAAGACCGCTACGGTCGCAGGTTCGAATCCTGCCTCGGGCATGGATGTTTGTGATGTCCTTAGGTTAGTTAGGTTTAACTAGTTCTAAGTTCTAGGGGACTAATGACCTCAGCAGTTGAGTCCCATAGTGCTCAGAGCCATTTGAACCATTTGAACCACTTCAGAAGTTAAGTCCCATAGTGCCCAGACCATTTGAACCAACCCTCCAATTTCCGGGTGGGGGAGGTGGTGGATTGGGAGGTATCCCAGTGGGGGGCTAATTAATCCATCAATGTAATTAATTAGTCAATCAAATTGATATCGAAAATGTGCTTGTATCAGCAAGGGGGTTCCAGAGGGATGGAGAGGAGAAGGAGGGAGAGAGGTGGAGGAACATTAGGTTAAGGACCTGTCAGTCAGAAGGAAGGACTGAAACTTAGTGGCACATTAAAACTGTGTGTCGAACCGAGACTCGAACTCGGGACCTTTGCCTTTCGCGGGCAAGTGCTCTACCAACTGAGCTACCCAAGCACGACTCACGCCCCGTTCTCACAGCTTTACTTCCGCCAGTACCTCGTCTCCTACCTTCCAACTTTCCGAGAAGCTCTCCTGCGAAACTTGCAGAACTAGCACTTCTGGAAGAAAGGATATTGTGGAGGCATGGCTTAGCCACAGTCTGGGGAATGTTTCCAGACTGAGATTTTCACTCCGCAGTGCATTGTGTGCGCACTGATAGGAGACTTCCTGGCAGATTAAAACTGTGCACCGGACCGTGACTCGAACTCGGGACCTTTGCTTTCGCGGGCAGCGCACACTTCGCTGCAGAGTGAAAAATCTCATTCTAGAAGGAAGGATTATCCCTAGGGAGTCATAATCCTCTTAACAGAACAATTGGTTAAGGACATGTCAATCAAAACACAACAATAGGTTTGCCCCTGAATGTATACTTGTCCCTGATGTGGGCAACCTGCAATGCGCGTTGATGCCTGTTTTGTGCCCCTACTTGTCATTAAGTTACATTAAATGAAACTTTAAGATGTTCTTGATATCAACAGCCATCAACGTTTTTCTGAAACACGTTTCAGCCGTATAGTTTTTGTTTTAAAAATCGTGTACAGTCACAGGCTCTGTACTGTTGTGCTCTGATGATAGCGCTATTAATATGCAGTATGAAAATGGCTGAGACTGCTTGCTGCTCCATAGTGAAATATGCGTGTGGAACATGATTAAAAAGTGCCAAGAAACTGGTTGTTCTTAATGATTCAAATGGCTCTGAGCACTATGGGACTTAACATCTGAGGTCATCAGTCCCCTAGAACTTAGAACTACTTAAACCTAACTAACCTAAGGACATCACACACATCCATGCCCGAGGCAGGATTCGAACCTGCTACCGTAGCGATCGCGCGGCTCCAGACTGTAGCGCCTAGAACCGCTCTGCCACTCGCCAGTTACGACAGAGATACAGACTGGACAGGTAGCAGAATCAGTAGCATAGTACATTGATATCCTGGTGCAGTTCATGGCTTGCTGCTCCAAGTCTCGCGTTGGTCATCTTTTTTTCGTTCAGTTAGAAATACCTAAGTAGTGGGGAGGTGGCGGTATCAGCCCACTTTTGATATCAAATTGATATGCAAATATATTAAACTGATCAGTTAATTAACCCCACCCTCACCCAGGTCCACTTCTATCCCCAGATAATGTCATTTGTCTGCCTTGACAGTCACATGGGTCCCCTCTCCATCCCATTCCCCTCCACTTAGTCTATTGATGGGAATTTCGAATTTTGGTGAGAATTTCGAATTTTAGGAGAATTTCGAATTTTGGTGGGAATTTCTTTGCCCCAGGGCTGTGCTGGTGTCGTACCCCACCCCGACGTTAGAATTGGCAGGAAATTAAAAATGACAGTGGCCTTTCTGGGACTCCAACCCTGGTCCTTCTGGACCGAAAGCCCAACTGCATATCCTAACACATGGAAACTGCCCAGATGCAGGAGGGTTAGATTAGGGTACTTTATTTATTTTGATTTGGGAACCCAAGATCAGTCTTAATTATGTAATTAATCATAAAGATTGAGCCTAATTACACAACTATATGCATAGAACTACACAAGGAGTACCTAAAATTACAAAATAGCTAAAAAACTGGCAATGCCAGGCAACTAGTGTTATCCTGCTGGCTGCTGGGAGAAAATTTCGCAATACCACTCGAAACTTGAGGCTGACGTATTCAAACTCTACCCTTCACCTACTAGCTGGCAGGCACAAAAGGCTGGTGTGAGAAGTACTATCTTTATTTTTTGTGTGGGAAATATCTTCAACTGAAGAGATGCTGGTGTTTTGGACAGAGAGGAGTTCAATAAGTGTAGCATACAGCTGAGAACTGTATCTACCTCTGTTTGTCATCAGAGTTCTTTACAGGTGCCTCCTCATACTTTGCACGGCAATCACCCTGCAGCCTACCACAACTGATGGAAACTGCTTCACTGTTCTAATTATACATCGAAATTGTCTTGAAAAAGAAAAAAAAAGCACTTGTAAAGAATGGGTCATAATGCAACACATTTACTGCGGAAAGTCGTCGACCCAAAAGGTTGCAAATGGGTGGCATTGAATGCGCATTCTCCTCAATGTGGGCCAGGAACTAGAGAAATTATCAGTCCTACCTCCCCTCATCCCCCCCCCCTCCCTCCAACTACGCTGGGGACACGGCTTTTTCAAATGGTCAGTGCAACTGAATGCCTCGTTGTTTCTCTGCGGGCCTTCTGCCATTCCTCTGTGGTTGCTGGCCACACCCGGCCTGCCTTGAGACAACTGTCTACATATCAGCCCCTTTACTGACACAAAAGGATTTAAAGCCAACTAAACAGTAGGTGATAAATGAGGGTCACCCCAAGTACAACTTGTTTGTTCGTCTAAAATGTAGTGGCACTGCATTGCCCCATACGCCACCCTTTGGTCGGTGTGCAGCTGTATTGGCATGTACCAGAGTAGGCATGCACCCGACACCAACCATTCTGCGAGGGAGACACTTTTATTTAACGTCAAGCTATCTCTTATAATCGAGTATCCATTAAAAAGGAAAACACAATCGTGACGATAATAAATGTGCTCTTTTCATGCAAATAACGCAGTCCATTTTCTTTTAGTTTTATGAGCAAAATTGGTATAGTTTTTATATTTTGTTGCAGGATACAATTCGCTTCTCATTATTTTACAAAATCCAACAAAGTGAAAAAAAAGACCTACAGGACCATTATCGATTACAATGATCAGGCTGATGTCGGGCTATACATCACCTATAAATAACTTCCACTATTTTGCTGTGAAAACTACCGGTCGCCACAGAATGTCCTTGTTGTTTCGAAACCATCATTGGAGTAAGAAAAAAAGAGAGAATTTCAACTCCGAAGAAAAAAACATCTATGTTAAGCAATTTGTTTCAGCTTGATGGACAAATTACACGACTTGAGGGCATCACTTGCATTCAAATCAGTTACTGTAAATAAACTGTCGTGCACATGTGGATTATAAACATTTCAGAATTGTGAAATATCATTACAGAATACAGCCTTTCATGCCATTTGCTCACATGTCGGAAAAAACACAATGATTTGACATTCGACAAGTAGCTGTAATTCAATATAATGATGCTGTTTTATACACTACAGCAGGTCCTGTTTCACCAATGCGATGTTGTATCACACTGACATTTACGAAACAAATTGTGAGAGCCTGTCTTGTAAGATAAGATTTTACTGCATCTTTCTCTTCTGATACATCGAAACCAATTACCATCTGCGTGTTTACATTTGACGTTTTTGCTCCATAATTCTCCTCTAACCAGCCTGCCTGTAAGGTTTGTATCATACAGCAAACAACCATTCGCGATAGTAGCGGATTCTTGCGTTCTACAAGGTGTACAACTTTGCTTCAGCCTCTTTTTTTCCCCAACATTTGAGGCTTCAATGAAACAAATTGGTTACACATATATCATTCAAAATATTTTCAATGGCTGGCCACTACTTTCTCCCATCTTTCGGGCAGTATACGAATCCCTGAGTGAAAGTGAAGAAGAATTAAATGATATGCTGAACGGAATGAACAGTCTAATGAGTACACAATATGGTTTGAGAGTAATTCGGAGAAAGACGAAGGTAATGAGAAGTAGTAGAAATGAGAACAGCGAGAAACTTAACATCAGGATTGATGGTCACGAAGTCAGTGAAGTTAAGGAATTCTGCTACCTAGGCAGTAAAATATCCAATGACGGACGGAGCAAGGAGGACATCAAAAGCAGACTCGCTATGGCAAAAAAGGCATTTCTGGCCAAGAGAAGTCTACTAATATCAAATACCGACCTTAATTTGAGGAAGAAATTTCTGAGGATGTACGTCTGGAGTACAGCATTGTATGGTAGTGAAACATGGACTGTGGGAAAATCGGAACAGAAGAGAATCGAAGCATTTGAGATGTGGTGCTATAGACGAATGTTGAAAATTAGGTGGACTGATAAGGTAAGGAATGAGGAGGTTCTACGCAGAATCGGAGAGGAAAGGAATATGTGGAAAACACTGATAAGGAGAAGGGACAGGATGATAGGACATCTTCTAAGACATGAGGGAATGACTTTCATGGTACTAGAGGGAGCTGTAGAGGGCAAAAACTGTAGAGGAAGACAGAGATTGGAATACGTCAAGCAAATAATTGAGGACGTAGGTTGCAAGTGCTACTCTGAGATGAAGAGGTTAGCACAGGAAAGGAATTCGTGGCGGGCCGCATCAAACCAGTCAGTAGACTGATGAAAAAAAAAAAAAACGAATCCTGCGTCGAAAAAATTGTTCATCTTTTGAAGCAATCCACGAATCTATCCCATTTGTGACTCCTTCATTAGATCGGAAGTGTTGGTCAGCCAGGCCATGCGCCATTGATCTAAACAGGTGATAGTCAGAGGTAGCAATGACTTCCCATTTTAACTTTCCAAGTACGTTTTGACCTCTTTTGCAACGTGGGGTCGAGCGTTATCGTGCTGCAAAATCACTGTATCGTACCTCTCGCTGTATTGCGGCAGTTTGTCTTTTAATGCTCTGCTCAAACGCATTAATTGCGTTCGATAATGAGCGCCTGTGATTGTTTCACTTGGTTTTAACACCTCATAGTACAGGACACTGAGCTGGTGTCACCAAATGCAGAGCATGATCTTGGAGCCGTGAACGTTCGGTTTGGCCGTCGACGTGGAAGCATGGCCGGGATATCCCGATGATTTTTTGCGTTTAGAGTTATCGTAATGAATCAATTTTTCGCCCCCGGGCTATGCAGAAGTCCCTTCCGTTTTTGCCTCTGAAGCAACTGTTCAGGGTCTCTTGGTTTCAGCTCACACGGGACCCAAGTTCCTTCTTTCTGAATCATGCCCATGGCCTTGAGACATAATGAAATGGCTTGTTATGCCACTCCCATTTTCTCTGCCTCGTGATGGCTGGGTGTTGTGTGCTGTCCTTAGGTTAGTAAGGTTTAAGTAGTTCTAAGTTCTAGGGGACTTATGACCACAGCAGTTGAGTCCCATAGTGCTCAGAGCCAAGCCACTCCCATTGGTTGTGCCAATTCTTCTTGAGTTGGATGCGAGTCTTCACTCAGCTATGTCTGCAGTTCTGCATCTTCGAAAACATTCTCTCTTCCACCACTATGCCAGACTACGACGTTAAAATCACCATTCTTGAAACCACGTTCTTTCACTAACAGCGTCCTTACCGTACGTACCTGAGAGCATTCGATTAGACTCAGCCGCTGTTTTCTTCATATTGAAACAAAACAGTAACACCTCCCGCAAATTACAAGAATTAGGCTTGTAAACCGACATTTTCAATCTAGAACAACTATATGATGGAGACACAAGTTGACTAATATTTGAATGGGGTTATGTTGACTGAGGTCCAAGCTAACTGCCTGACGTCTGCGATTTGTTTCTGTCGACCGCTACTTACTGTCTCCACAAATCGGCAAACGGCGGAAGCAAGGTTGTACACCTTGTAATTTTGTATGCAATTTAATCATCACAGCCTGTTTCACGCAATCTACTCACATGTCGAGAAAAACCCTATTATTTTGAGGTTCCATAATGAGCTATTAGTTCAAGTGATGTCTACTTTATAATTAGAGGTTATGAAGTATGAAATAACATAGGACTTGTGGTAACACGTATTTTTAAACACACAATTGTGCGATAAAAACAAAGAGAGTCGTGATTCCACAAGAATAGATACAGCTGCTTTCTGTTAGTTTCATGACCAAAATGGGTGTAGTTTTGAGGGAACTATATGGATTCAAATTTTAACCAGTATACCACTCCTTGTAATAGAACCTCACATAATATTTTACTTGGACTCTCTCTTCCAGTACATCAAAAAACAAAAACCGTCTGCGTGTTGACATTGAACATATTACATATACACGTATTTCTCTATTGAAGCATGTGGCCAGTGGTCGAAGTCACTTGCACAGGTCTGCGTAAAGTTTTGTCGACTACTGGAGGAAGACCACACCCAACGGTCAATCAGTCACAAGAGAGGGTTCCTGTACTGTTCCCTCATAAGCAGGGTCACATATTGTTTTTTCGGCTGTAACACATCCAAGCACTGTACGACTACAGCTTGGTGCACCGCCATACACTTTATTTTTCTTCTATGACTTTCAGGTCTCTGTCAGGTGCTTAACTGACATTAACACATTTCGATCCCTTGGTTCTCACAGAAGCTGAACATTCCATAGCATAAACTGTACACCTACCACAACACAGGCTGGTAAAAATAAAACACAGATGTTCCATATTGACAAAAATGTGGAAGACATCGCAAAAATTGTGGAAAGTCGAAGACTTTCTGGTATTCTATCTCATCTTCCCCATCGACAGGGTAGCGGATGTCTCAGTGTTCCACTTTGAAAAACAGTGTTCCTTCATGTTGCAGTCATGTACATGATTACTGTTCCATTGTTGACCATCGCTGGAAGGTGCCGTTCACTAGTACAAATAAAAAGAGGTTGTTGTTGTTGTTGTTGTTGTCGTTGTCTTCAGTTCAGAGACTGGTTTGATGCAGCTCTCCATGCTACCCTATCCTGTGCAAGCTTCTTCATCTCCCAATACCTACTGCAACCTACATCCTTCTGAATCTGTTTAGTGTATTCATCTCTTGGTCTCCCTCAACGATTTTTACCCTTCACGCTGCCCTCCAATACTAAATGGTGATCCCTTGATGCCTCAGAACATGTCCTACCAACCGATCCCTTCTTCTAGTCAAGTTGTGCCACAAACGTCTCTTCTCCCCAATCCTATTCAATACCTCCTCATTAGTTATGTGATCTACGCATCTAATCTTCAGCATTCTTCTGTAGCACCACATTTCGAAAGCTTCTATTCTCTTCTTGTCTAAACTACCTATCGTCCATGTTTCACTTCCATACGTGGCTACATTCCATACAAATACTTTCAGAAACGACTTCCTGACACTTAAATCTATACTCGAAGTTAACAAATTTCTCTTCTTCAGAAACGATTTCCTTGCCATTGCCAGTCTACATTTTATATCCTCTCTACTTCGACCATCATCAGTTATTTTACTCCCTAAATAGCAAAACTCCTTTACTACTTTAAGAGTCTCATTTCCTAATCTAATCCCCTCAGCATCACCCGATTTAATTTGACTACATTCCATTATCCTCGTTTTGCTTTTGTTGATGTTCATCTTAAATCCTCCTTTCAAGACACTGTCCAATCCTTTCAGCTGCTCTTCCAGGTCCTTTGCTGTCTCTGACAGAATTACAATGTCATCAGCTAACCTCAAAGTTTTTATTTCTTCTCCATGGAATTTAATTCATACTACGAATTTTTCTTATGTTTCCTTTACTGCTTGCTAAATATACAGATTGAATAACATTGGGGCGACGCTACAACCCTGTCTCACTCCCTTCCCAACCACTGCTTCCCTTTCATGCCCCTCGACTCTTATAACTGCCATCTGGTTTCTGTACAAATTGTAGATAGCCTTTCGCTCCCTGTATTTTACCCCTGCCACCTTCAGAATTTGAAAGAGAATATTCCAGTCAACATTGTCAAAAGCTTTCTCTAAGTCTACAAATGCTAGAAACGTAAGTTTGCCATTCCTTAATCTTTCTTCTAAGATAAGTCGTAAGGTCAGTATTGCCTCACGTGTTCCAACATTTCTATGGAATCCAAACTGATCTTCCCCGAGGTCGGCTTCTACCAGTTTTTCCATTCGTCTGTAAAGAATTCGCGTTAGTATTTTGCGGCTGTGACTTATTAAACTGATAATTCGGCAATTTTCACATGTGTCAACACCTGCTTTCTTTGGGATTGGAATTATTATATTCTTCTTGAAGTCTGAGGGTATTTCGCCTGTCTCATACATCTTGCTCACCAGATGGTAGAGTTTTGTCAGGACTGGCTCTCCCAAGGCCATCAGTAGTTCTAGTGGAATGTTGTCTACTCCCGGGGCCTTGTTTCGACTCAGGTCTTTCAGTGTCTGTCAAACTCTTCACGCAGTATCGTATCTCCCATTTCATCTTCATCTACATCCTCTTCCATTTCCATAATATTGTCCTCAAGTACATCGCCCTTGTATAGACCCTCTATATACTCCTTCCACCTTTCTGCTTTCCCTTCTTTGCTTAGAACTGGGTTTCCGTCAGAGCTCTTGATATTCATACAAGTGGTTCTCTTTCCTCCAAAGGTCTCTTTAATTTTCCTGTAGGCAGTATCTATCTTACCCCTAGTGATATACGCCTCTATATCCCTACATTTGTGCTCTAGCCATCCCTGCTTAGCCATTTTACACTTCCTGTCACTCATTTTTGAGACGTTTGTATTCCTTTTTGCCTGCTTCATTGACTGCATTTTCATATTTTCTCCTTTCATCAATTAAATTCAATATCTCTGCTGTTACTCAAGGATTTCTATTAGCCCTGGTCTTTTTACCACAGGTACTGTTATCTTATTGTTGAAAAAAAAATAAATAAAAGCATGTGGAGGGCATCGCAGCATATGGAAATAGGATGAGTCTGCAACATTGACAAACACTTCCAAACAACTGTATGAAGTTGATGACCTCTACATTTAATTACATTTTTACGCGAGTTGGGATGGAAGTCATTAAAGTAAAGACGTTTTACGTCGCGGCGAGATCTATTTACGAAATTTCAGTCACCAACTTTCTCTTCCGAATGCGAAAATATTTTGTTGAGCCCAACCTACATAGGTAGGAATGATCATCAAAATAAAATAAGAGAAATCAGAGCTCGAACAGAAAGGTTTAGGTGTTCGTTTTTCCCGCGCTGTTCAGGAGTGGAATGGTAGAGAGATAGTATGATTGTGGTTCGATCAACCCTCTGCCAAGCAATTAAATGTGAATTGCAGAGTAGTCATGTAGATGTAGATGTAATCCCATGCTCCACAGTGACAAGTAGCAGATATCCAGTGTTCCGCCAAGGCTCTCTCCATCTCAACCAAGTGGTGTCAGTCAATCATTATGTGGTAATCAAAAGCTAACCAGCCGACAGATGGGATGAGAAAGACACCATTGATATGGGACAATGTACCGTAATGCGCACCGCAGTTGATAGCATGATCAGTCTTATCAATTTTACCAGTTGTTTTGTAGTTTCAGCGCCAGGCAATGTCACAGCAGATTGCTTCCTAATTTCTGTATCATCGCTAAATCACCCTTCCACTGGTTTGGAAGTACCATATACTAATTGTGACTGCAGATAGATGACAGTACAGTATGTACGTTCGGTCATATACGAGGGCAGTTCAATAAGTAATGCAACACATTTTTTTTTCTCGGCCAATTTTGGTTGAAAAAAACCGGAAATTTCTTGTGGAATATTTTCAAACATTCCCGCTTCGTCTCGTATAGTTTCATTGACTTCCGACAGGTGGCAGCGCTGTACGGAGCTGTTAAAATGGCGTCTGTAACGGATGTGCGTTGCAAACAACGGGCAGTGATCGAGTTTCTTTTGGCGGAAAACCAGGGCATCTCAGATATTCATAGGCGCTTGCAGAATGTCTACGGTGATCTGGCAGTGGACAAAAGCACGGTGAGTCGTTGGGCAAAGCGTGTGTCATCATCGCCGCAAGGTCAAGCGAGACTGTCTGATCTCCCGCGTGCGGGCCGGCCGTGCACAGCTGTGACTCCTGCAATGGCGGAGCGTGCGAACACACTCGTTCGAGATGATCGACGGATCACCATCAAACAACTCAGTGCTCAACTTGACATCTCTGTTGGTAGTGCTGTCACAATTGTTCACCAGTTGGGATATTCAAAGGTTTGTTCCCGCTGGGTCCCTCGTTGTCTAACCGAACACCATAAAGAGCAAAGGAGAACCATCTGTGCGGAATTGCTTGCTCGTCATGTGGCTGAGGGTGACAATGTCTTGTCAAAGATTGTTACAGGCGATGAAACATGGGTTCATCACTTCGAACCTGAAACAAAACGGCAATCAATGGAGTGGCGCCACACCCACTCCCCTACCAAGAAAAAGTTTAAAGCCATACCCTCAGCCGGTAAAGTCACGGTTACAGTCTTCTGGGACGCTGAAGGGATTATTCTGTTCGATGTCCTTCCCCACGGTCAAACGATCAACTCTGAAGTGTATTGTGCTACTCTTCAGAAATTGAAGAAACGACTTCATCGTGTTCGTAGGCACAAAAATCTGAACGAACTTCTCCTTCTTCATGACAACGCAGGACCTCACACAAGTCTTCGCACCCGAGAGGAGCTCACAAAACTTCAGTGGACTGTTCTTCCTCATGCACCCTACAGCCCCGATCTCGCACCGTCGGATTTCCATATGTTTGGCCCAATGAAGGACGCAATCCGTGGGACGCACTACGCGGATGATGAAGAAGTTATTGATGCAGTACGACGTTGGCTCCGACATCGACCAGTGGAATGGTACCGTGCAGGCATACAGGCCCTCATTTCAAGGTGGCGTAAGGCCGTAGCATTGAATGGAGATTACGTTGAAAAATAGTGTTGTGTAGCTAAAAGATTGGGGAATAACCTGGTGTATTTCAATGCTGAATAAAACAACCCCTGTTTCAGAAAAAAAATGTGTTGCATTACTTATTGAACTGCCCTCGTACATCAAAGTTTGCCAGACAGCGTCCTATACTGTTGCAATTAGGTCACCTACATATTTTCAGCACTTCGGCCATAGTGCAGAATTTATGATTACAACTGACCATCTTTTTATGTGTGGATCGGTTTCAGAGTATTCTCGCATTCGTAGGATAAAGTGGGAGACTGACATTCCTCCCACATTATCCTTCATCAAGCCTCTCTGCAACACTGTCCCAGTTTAATCTGCAGCTGAGCAGAATTATGGGAGTCTTCACCCAATACATTCCACGTCTCGTGAACGAACAAGACGAGCGGTGTTCGTAACTGTGTTTCAGCTGAGATTGGTCCGCAACAATCTTACCTACGGCACACATCCAAACTCAAAAGATGTCTCCAGATGTGTGCATGTTGAGGAAGGTAGCTCCCCCTATTGGTATATACACTACTGGCCATTAAAATTGCTACACCACGAAGATGACGTGCTACAGACGCGAAATTTAACCGACAGGAAGATGATGCTGTGATATGCAAATGATTATTAGCTTTTCAGAGCATTCGCACAAGGTTGGCGCCGGTGGCGACACCTACAACGTGCTGGCATGAGGAAAGTTTCCAACCGATTTCTCATACACGAACAGCAGTTGACTGGCGTTGCCTGGTGAAACGTTGTTGTGATGCCTCGAGTAAGGAGGAGAAATGCCTACCATCACGTTTCCGACTTTGATAAAGGTCGGATTGTAGCCTATCGCGATTGCGGTTTATCGTATTGCGACATTGCTGCTCGCGTTGGTCGAGATCCAATGACTGTTAGCAGAATATGGAATCGCTGGGTTCAGGAGGGTAATACGGAACGCCGTGCTGGATCCCAATGGCCTCGTATCACTAGCAATCGTGATGACAGGAATCTTATGCGCATGGCTGTAACGGATCGTGCAGCCACGTCTCGATCCCTGAGTCAGCAGATGGGGACGTTTGCAAGACAACAACCATCTGCACGAATAGTTCGACGACGTTTGCAGCAGCATCGACTATAAGCTCGGAGACCGTGGCTGCGGTTACCGTTGACGCTGCATCACAAACAGGAGCGCCTACGATGGTGTTCTCGACGACGAACCTGGGTGCACGAATGGCAAGACGTCACTTTTTCGAATGAATCCAGGTTCTGTTTACAGCATCAAGATGTTCGCATCCGTGTTTGGCGATATCGCGGTGAACGCACACGGGAAGCGTGTATTCGTCATCGCCATACTGACGTATCACCTGGCGTGATGGTATGGGTTGCCATTGGTTACACGTCTCGGTCACCTCTTGTTCGCATTGACGGCACTTTGAACAGTGGACGTTACATTTCAGATGTGTTACGACCCGTGGCTCTTCCCTTCATTCGATCCCTGCGAAACCCTACATTTCAGTAGGATAATGCACGACCGCATGTTGCAGGACCTGTACAGGCCTTTCTGGATACAGAAAATGTTCGACTGCTTCCCTGGCCAGCACATTCTCCAGATTTCTCACCAATTGAAAACGTCTGGTCAATGGTGGTCGAGCAACTGGCTCGTCACAATACGCCAGTCACTACTCTTGATGAACTGTGGTATCGTGTTGAAGCTGCATGGGTAGCTGTACATGTACACGCCATGCAAGCTCTGTTTGACTCAATGCCCAGGCGTATAAAGGCCGTTATTACGGCCAGAGGCGGTTGTTCTGGGTACTGATTTCTCAGGATCTATGCACCCAAATTGCGTGAAAATGTAATCACATGTCAGTTCTAGTATAATATATTTGTCCAATGAATACCCGTTTATCATCTGCATTTCTTCTTGGTGTAGCAGTAGTGTAGTAGGCATGAAAGTGTTGCAGTGATAGATCAGATGGTTAATAAGAAATACGTGGTTTATACATGATGGAGCTCCAGTGGCATGGAGTTTGAAACATTTCACGTAAATCAACTGTGCTATCAGTTCTTAAGTATTATTCCATTGTCTGGAGTCACCACCAGGAAGGTACTGGCATGAGAGAAATAATTGTAGATCATAAACACAAACTCGTGTGGCTGCACGGTTCTGCACCTAAAAATGCTGTATTGTTAAAGCCATATGGTTTCCGAAGTATTAGCCATGCAACACTTTTAATACTCTAATGCGGGATATATTAATCCAACATTAGACATAGACATACAACCATCCTGCAAGTTTCCTACCTCAACCACCAGGGTGACAAACTTTAAAATGACGAAACTACTTCCATCTATACTATTCCGGTGCCCTAGGGAGGCATCGTCAGTGTATACCTTCTCCTCAAGCTGCTTATAAACCAACCAGAACAAAGTCAGGAGACTGCTGCTGCATGTCTTAGGAAATTAATGAATTTTATATATCTTTTAAAGTTGGAAACGTATTGTACCCTCAATCACACTTCGCGTGTTAGTCGTGCTTAGTAGTAGCAGTATCGGTTTTGACTGATGCTGTTACATATCACTAGGAAATAGAGTGAGGAAAAACCGACACGAACATTTTCAATAGCTGATACTCGAAGGTACCACCCACACCCGGCTGCACAAAAATTAACACGAAGAAGCAGCAACTTATTACGAGGGAGTAAGCACCACGACAAGCAGCCAAAGATGATGTAACAGTCTTATTACTGTAGCATCACCACGGCTCTGCTATCATTTGTTTTGCACAAAGAGGTCCTGGTCTCATTTAGATAGTTTTGCTCATGTGTAGGATAATATAGCAATTTCATCCTAACACCACCTCTGTCAAGTACGCCCATCACACTATTAAGGGTGATATACGTGGCATCGGTCCACTCTCCTACAGAGCACTGTAGTGATAAACACATGGATTCTTCTCCTTAATAGTTAAGGAATCACATTGCTTGTAAGAACCAACTATATCTATTATCTATCTATCTATATCTGAATCCCGCTCCAGCTGCTGCCGGGTCTGGGTGCTGACGAGTCCTCTCCATTTGGCTCGGACCTCCCACCACTTTTCTTCCTCCACTTGCTTGCCAGGTCACACCTCTCCTTTCCACAGATATTCTCACTCCCATTTTCCACCGTGTTCTTGGGCGCCCTCTAGGTCTTTTCCCATCCATCTTTAGTTCTTCCATAATTTTGGGGAGTCTCTGCCCATGCATCTTCTTAACATGCCCATACCATCTTAATCTCTTTTTTTCAATGTCTTCTCTCATATTTTGTTGTTTAAGGTCCTTTCTAATCTCTACAATCCTTACTCTGTCCATTTTTGTTTTTCCCTTGACTGCCCTGAGAAATTTCATTTCCCCAGCTTGCAGTCTACTCCAGTCCCTTTCTGTCATTGTCCATGTTTCTCCACCATAGGTCACAATAGGGAAGTAATAGTTCTTATACATAAGGAGTTTTTCTTTTTCTGAAACTTCCTTATTCCAAACCAGTTGTTTTATTGTTTGGTAGGTGTGGTGTGCGTACTGTAAGACTTTCGGTACACACACCATCAGATTATTTGACTTGTCGCTCTATTGAAGTAAGCGAGTGTCAGCAATATGTCTCGTGGTCTTATCTTGGCGTGTTTATCTTCTGCCGTTAGGTCAGACGATAGAAATGCCACTTCCACGGTTAGAGTAGCAGATTGATGGCGACCAACTTTAAACAGAACATGATTAATTTTCACACACATTTATTAAAATAATAACAAGCATAAAAATTACTTAACTTGGTTCTGGATCTGTATTTACGATTAACAGTCGGAAGTTCCTTTGGTATTGGTACGTTAATCCTGATACTTGACAAAAGTGTCTATACATTTATCTTCATGGCTATGTACAGGAATATGGTAATCTGATTGGGCGCAGACTGAAACTTGACTATAGACTGATACAGACAAATGTAGAACTTGTACAGACTGGTACAGACTAATCCAGACTGGTACAGACAAATGCAGACTGACTAATCGGAGGTCTGTACACACATTATAATACCTCGCGCGTTCATGTATCACTGCGCGAGTGTGATCCGTGAGGAGAAAAGGTTCTACGTAAGCAGCAATCTCATTGGCTGCATTACATATTAATACGCGGATCGGCGGAAGCAGAATTTGGTCCGTCTCTAAGGCAGCGCCATCTCGTAGTGTGGAGACGGACGAGTGCTGCGCCTGCGCTATTGTGCTTAGCAGGGCACGCTCTATTGGGAAAGTTGTGTACGCGCTGACTACGCATAACTATGTACACAACAGTAGGAATTGCCTCCCTTCTTTAGCCTCCTATTAATTTCGTTATTTATTCTTCCATCCCTAGATATTTGAGTCCCTAAATAAGTGAAACTTTCTACCACTTGAGGGGTTGTCCATTCAAGGTAAAATTTCCGTTGATCCCTTTCTCTCTTCCAAATACCATTACTTCACTCTTATCTTTCTTTATTTTTAATCCATACCTTTTCATTATTTCCTTCCACACATCAAGCTGTAACTGTACATCTACCTCTTTATCACCCCATATTACCATATCATCTGCAAAAATCATCTTTTTGTCTTTTTCTTTTACTATATCTTTAACTGACCTGTACATTCCCTCCATCACAACATTAAAAAGTGCAGGTGATAGAATACTTCCTTGCTTAAGTCTTTGTCTTATTTCGAAGTATTCAGAGTTCTCCAATGGTGTTTCTGTGTTTTGAAAGCAATATATGAAGACTTTCCTACTGGCTTGCTAGGCCTAACGCAAGAAAGGATTTTCTGTTGGGGTTGTCTCCCGTAGCCTTTGGAGTTTCTCCTCCCCTACAAGGCAGTGGTTCCCTTCTCATTTAATCCCCAGAAAGGAGGGTTGCCTCATCTGGCAGCTACGCCGTTCCGAAGTCTTCCTTCTCCGCCGTTGCTGCCTTTAAGGTCTTCACCCGTAAACCTGGGCATGGGTTCCGTGTTATACCCCACGGGATTGGCTCCCTGCCTGAACTCAGCCATCCTAGCACTCCGGCCTACTGAAGTGTGCAACATTGGGATTTACGTCTTGCGATCGGAGCGTTCTATACTAGTCCCATCGAGAGTCTTCATGCTGAAGCCGGTGAATTGCCACTAACCTACCGGCGCGATATACTGCTTTGTCGGTATGCCTGTCGGCTATTGTCAATGCCCGACCACCCGTCTTATCATTCCTTTTTTGGCGACTCTCTCGACCGTCAATACGGGTTGTATGTCTCTGCCCTGCTACCCCCTGGAGTTCGCTTTCGTCGCCTCCTTCAGCACCTTGATTTTTCACTCCCTGCAACCTTTCGAGTGGGCGAGAGCCAAACGCCACCTTGGCTCCAGGCTCAGGTTCGCGTTCACCTTGACCTCAGCTCGCTCCCAAAGGAGGTTACCCCAGCTTCGGTATACCGCTCCCGTTTTGTCGAACTTCGTTCGAAGTTCATTAATATGACCTTCATTTATACAGATGGCTCAAAGACCAATGACGGGGTCGGGTGTTCTTTTATTGTCGGGGCACAAAGTTTCAAATACCGGCTCCATGGCTATTGTTCGGTCTTCACAGCTGAGCTATTTGCCCTCTACCAGGCTGTTCTTTACATCTGCCGCCACCGACATTCTGCTCATGTCATCTGCTCCGATTCCCTGAGCGCCATCCAGAGCCTCAGTGATCCGTATCCGGTTCACCCTTTCGTGCACCGGATCCAACGCTCTCTTCAGCAGCTCGTGGACGACAGTTCTCCGGTTACCTTTATGTGGGTTCCTGGCCGTGTCGGTATCCCTGGGAACGAATCTGCAGATGCCGCGGCCAAGGCTGCGGTCCTGCAGCCTCGGACAGCTTCTTGTCGTGTCCCTTCATCAGATTGTAGCAGGGTCATTTGTCGGCGCATTTTATCGCTGTGGCATGCCGATTGGACTGCACTTACGGACAACAAACTTCGGGCCTGGAAACCTCTTCCCGTGTGAGGGATCACCTGCTCAACCATCACATCGATGTTACCATGTCAGGGAGAGTCAACAGTGACATCAGAGGTTAAAGTTTCCCAATCCACCTTGTTTAAAGCCCATCTGGGCAGGCATCTGTGGGCCTGACGCTGGGGCAGTGACAGGAAGATGGGGAAGTTGTCACTACCACATAGGTCGTCACGTGATCTCCAGTGGATAAATGGGAAAAGTCCTGGGCTGCAAATTGATAAATCAATGGTCAAGTAACTAACTCTAACCACACTCAAATGTGTGGTGGGCCCAGTATTTAGGAGGCAGAGATCGAATTGCGTCAGTAAAGTTTCTAGGCTGTCTTGTCTAGACACAACAGGAGCAATATACTGCTTGACTCCTCGGTTGAAGGTATGTTCTCGAAACCTCAACAAAAGCCCGTACCGAGCTGCTGAGCGTCTCTCCTGCAGAGTCTTCCACTGGGGTTTATCATCTCCGCAACAGTTTCGCGATTACTAAATGGTTTAGATTAGATTAATACTAGTTCCATGGATCATGAATACGATATTTCGTAATGATGTGGAACGAGTCAAATTTTCCAATACATGACATAATTAAGTTAATTTAACAACATAATTAAGTTAATATAACAACTTTTTAATTTTTTTGTTTTTTAAAATTTTTGTTTGGTTTTCTTTTTTTCTTAATTTATACCTAAAAATTCCTCTATCGAGTAGAAGGAGTTGTCATTCAGAAATTCTTTTAATTTCTTCTTAAATACTTGTTGGTTATCTGTCAGACTTTTGATACTATTTGGTAAGACTTTAGTGGCAGTATAATTCACCCCTTTCTCTTCCAAAGTTAGATTTAATCTTGAATAGTGAAGATCATCCTTTCTCCTAGTATTGTAGTTATGCACACTGCTATTGCTTTTGAATTGGCTTTGGTTGTTAATAACAAATTTCATGAGAGAGGATATATACTGAGAAGCTACTGTGAATATCCCTAGATCCTTAAATAAATGTCTGCAAGATGATCTTGGGTGGACTCCAGCTATTATTGTGATTACACGCTTTTGTGCAATAAATACTTTATTCGTCAGTGATGAATTACCCCAAAATATGATGCCATATGCAAGCAATGAGTGAAAATAGGCGTAGTAAGCTAATTTACTAAGATGTTTATCACTAAAATTTGCAGTGACCCTTATTGCATAAGTAGCTGAACTCAAACGTTTTAGCAGATCATCAGTGTGTTTCTTCCATCTCTCATCAATGGACACAGCTATATGCTTCTGATTAAGGTCTATATTTATTAATGGCTTCATACCATTTACTGTACAGAACAGGATGTACTGTGTCTTATCAAAATTCAGTGAGAGTCCTGTAACGAAGCGCGCTGCTCTCCGTTGGATCTTCTCTATCTCTTTTATCAATCCTATTTGGTACGGATCCCACACTTCTGAGCAGTCTGGCATCTGCTTTACCGACGATCAACTTTATATGATCATTCCATTTTAAATCACGCCTAATGCCTACTCCCAGATAATTTATGGAATCAACTGCTTCCAGTTGCTGACCTGCTATACTGTAGCTAAATGGTAAGGGATCTTTCTTTCTATGTATTCGCGGCACATAAGCTTGTCTACATTGAGATTCAATTGCCATTCACTGCACCATGCGTCAATTCGCTGCAGATCCTCTTGCATTTCAGTACAATTTTCCATTGTTACAACCTCTCGATATACCACAGCATCATGCGCAAAAAGCCTCAGTGAACTTCCAATGTTATCCACAAGGTCATTTATGTATATTGTGAATAGCAAAGGTCCTACGACACTCCCCTGCGGCACACCTGAAATCACTCTTACTTCGGAAGACTTCTCTCCATTGAGAATGACATGCTGCGTTCTGTTATCTAGGAACTCTTCAATCCAATCACACAATTGTCCTGATAGTCCATATGCTCTTACTTCGTTCATTAAACGACTGTGAGGAACCGTATCGAACGCCTTGCGGAAGTCAAGAAACACGGCATCTACCTAGGAAGCCGTGTCTATGGCCCTCTGAGTCTCGTGGACGAATAGCGCGAGCTGGGTTTCACACGATCGTCTTTTTCGAAAACCATGCTAATTCCTATAGAGTAGGACACGATTTTCTCCAGAACATGTGTTGCATTATGACCCATTCATTATGAACGCTGGTTTTTTCCTTTTTCGTGACAATTTAGATTTGTAATTAGAACAGTGAAGCATTTTCCACCTGTTGTAGTAGCGTTTATTGCCTTCGATTACCAGGGTTGCACAGTGATTGTCAACCAAAACATCAGGACGTGTCTGTAACAAACTCTGGCGTCAAAAACAGCGATAGATCAGTCCTCAGCTGTATGCTTGCAGGTAATAGACTTATTAAACTCCTCTCTGTTCAATACCAGCATCTCTTCAGTTGAAAATTAACATCAAGGGATCGCTGAGGAATGGGATACAACACGTCGGCTTCCACCAATGACGTCAGAAGTTACCAGAGATGATGTATCGCAAAGATTTAACGGCAAAGACGAATGTTGAGAAACAAAGGAGTGCAAGACAGAGAAAACAGATGGCAGACACATATCACATACATTCATATTTCGAACATAACGTTAAGTATATCACTTCTTTGAGTCCTATTCTTCAGATAACCTATATAGCTCAACTGAAGAATGGGGTACTAGTACAAACAAGAAAGAAACAAAAAGTGACAGAAGTAACGTTAGCATGGAATACCTCAGTTGACATATATTATGAGTTGTATCTCGAACACGTGAGGCAATACTGACCTTACGACTTATCTTAGAAGAAAGATTAAGGAAAGGCAAACCTACGCTTCTAGCATTTGTAGACTTAGGGAAAGCTTTTGACAATGTTGACTGGAATACTCTCTTTCAAATTCTGAAGGTGGCAGGGGTAAAATACAGGGAGCGAAAGGCTATTTACAATTTGTACAGAAACCAGATGGCAGTTACAACAGTCGAGGGGCATGAAAGGGAAGCAGTGGTTGGGAAGGGAGTAAGACAGGGTTGTAGCCTCTCCCCGATGCTATTCAATCTCTATATTGAGCAAGCAGTAAAGGAAACAAAAGAAAAATTCGGAGTAGGTATTAAATCCATGGAAAAGAAATAAAAACTTTGAGGTTCGCCGATGACATTGTAATTCTGTCAGAGACAGCAAAGGACTTGGAAGAGCAGTTGAACGGAATGGATAGCGTCTTGAAAGGAGGATATAAGATGAACATCAACAAAAGCAAAACGAGGATAATGGAATGTAGTCGAATTAAATCACGTGATGCTGAGGGAATTAGATTAGGAAATGAGACACTTAAAGTAGTAAAGGAGTTTTGCTATTTGGGGAGCAAAATAACTGATGATGCTCGAAGTAGATAGGATATAAAATGTAGACTGGCCATGGCGAGGAAAGCGTTTCTGAAGAAGAGAAATTTGTTAACATCGAGTATAGATTTAAGTGTCAAGAAGTCATTTCTGAAAGTATTTGTATGGAGTGTAGCCATGTATGGAAGTGAAACATGGACGATTAATAGTTTGGACACGAAGAGAATAGAAGCTTTCGAAATGTGGTGCTACAGAAGAATGCTGAAGATTAGATGGGTAGATCACATAACTAATGAAGTATTGAATAGAATTGGGGAGAAGAGAAGTTTGTTGCACAACTTGACCAGAAGAAGGGATCGGTTGGTAGGACATGTTCTGAGGCATCAAGGGATCACCAATTTTGTATTGGAGGGCAGCGTGAAGGGTAAAAATCGTTGAGGGAGACCAAGGGATGAATACACTAAGCAGATTCAGAAGGATGTAGGTTGCAGTAGGTACTGGGAGATGAAGAAGCTTGCACAGGATAGAGTAGCATGGAGAGCTGCATCAAACCAGTCTCAGGACTGAAGACCACAACAACAACAACAATCTCGAACTTCAGTTGATCTGTATAGCTAACTGCAGGATGGGATATAAATTTAATGTATGTCGACTTTTTCGCGTTCACTAGCATTAGTATCCTGTTCTTCACTTAACCTATATATGTCAACTGAAGTACGGGATAGAAATTTTACAGGTGTTGCTTTTTTCGCCTCCGTTGCTACTACTACCATCCTTTTCTTCACTTGATACCACTACTAGCGAAGGCGGAAAGAGCGACATACGTACAATTTGTATCCCATTCTCCATTTGACCTATATAGGTCAAGTGAAGAATGAGATACTAATGTTACCAAATACAAAAGAACCGACGTATGTAGCATTGGTGTCCTGTACCTCATTTGAATTACACGAAGGCGAAAACAAGCGACATACACAAAATTTGTGGCCGGCCGCAGTGGCCGAGCGGTTCTAGGCGCTTCAGTCTGGAACCGCGCGACCGCTACGGGCGCAGGTTCGAATCCTGTCTCGGGCATGGATGTGTGTGATGTCCTTAGGTAATTAGGTTTAAGTAGTTCTAAGTAACTGATGATCTCAGAAGTTAAGTCCCATAGTGCTCAGAGCCATTTGAACCATTTTGAACAAAATTTGTATCCCATACTTCATTTGACTTATATAGGGCAAATGAAGTATGGGATACAGTATTTTCTCGCCTTCGATACTAATAATATCGATTGAAAATTATCATAGTAGTACTAGCGACGGCGAAAGAAACAATAAATTTGTATCCCATACTTCAGTTGACCTACATAGGATACTAACCTTCGTAATTCAATTGAGGCACAGGATACCAATGTTCCATATGTCGCATTTTTCGTTTTTGCTAGCGCTAGTATCCTTTTCTTCAGTTGACCTATATATGTCAACTGAAGTATGGGATACAAATTTTTGGTATGTCGGTCTTTTCGCCTTCGATAGTAATAGTATCGACTGAAAAACGTAGTAGTAGTACTAGTGTTAGCGAAGTCGAAAAAAAAAGTGTCAGCTGTAAAATTTGCATTCTGTATTGCCCCGTTGACGAACCTACCTTAAAGCCTTCCATATTCGTAGGAATCGATAACTTCATACATACAAACGAAAATTGAAAAGTAAAACTTGTCCTGAATGAAAAATAATTCTTCCAAAATATCTCAAAGTCACTGAGAATGAAAATAAGTACCGAACGAACAGGAGCGAAAAAATGATGTAAATTAAAACAAGCGACAAAAACCATACAGATGTGTAGCCCTGACTTCTAAAAACACATTCATTTAATTCCATTTACAATGATGATGCTGCGCCGAAGAGGATAACCAATTTATTATCTATGGCTCGAAAATAAAGACATTAATATCCATGCTTCAGTTGACCCAACATCAATATGCCATTCTGATGTCAGTGTCCGCAGCTCGTTGTCTAGTGGATAGCGTTGCTGCCTCTGGATCACGGGGTCCCGGGCTCGATTCCCGGCCCGCTAGATTGGACTGAGTAGAACATTGGAGTATGAAAAGATTGGGACTTTTACGGGCGCTGATGACCGCGAAGATGAGCGCCCCACAAAACCGATGTCAGATTAAAAATTATCGAAATAATACTACTTATATGCTGGGTATAATCAGTCTTTAAGTGAAGTCATCGGCAGGATATGTTGAACTGGGTTTACGAGCGTGTAGGGAAGTATAAAACCACCGAAATGTACATCTGCCAGTTAGTAAACGTGTTTTCCAGCCATAAAACAATTGAGCCCCAGAATTAACATCAAGACAGTAGTTACACGTGCAATCAACATGGTCTAAAAATATACCATGGAAGTTATAGGTTGACTGCTGGTCAAATATGAACAACGTAGGTTGTCAGTCTATACTGCATAATCCAAGATTATGGATAGATCATAGGTATATAAAATCGTACATCTTTGGAAGAACTGTGTTATCTATGAATAAATCTGTCAATATATCTTTGGAAGAACTATATTATCCGTGAATACGAGATTTAAATAATATGCTTATAGCACAAAAATATGACAGCATGCAGAAAGGAGTACCCTACATCATATACTGATTTAAAGGAGAAACAGCCGTCCATCAGTGCAGTGTAGAACAATTATAACCGTGACAGGACACAACTCTCCGTCGAATCTTCTTATAAGGTGGGTCTATGTATCATACATAAATTGGATACAGAAAATTACGGAAGTTAGCCATTAAAATGTTGTGTGTTGTAACCAATATGTTGAAGAGATATAATGCATGAAATATAAGGTTTTAAAAGCATAATTCATATAATGATCGGACGCTTATAAAAATGTAGTGAGGAGCTGGAACAGAGTCGGGATTAAAGCATATGGGATGGGTGTTAGGGAGGTGATGGCAGATTTCTCGATGGGATGAAAGTACAACTATTAGAAGGGGCCGGTGGGGGGTGGCATGACATGGAGTTAAGGGATGAAATGGGTGGGGAAGTATCAGGCAAGTGATAGAAAACGTGTCAACGAAGTGGAAGCCAAGGGTCTAGTTCAGCAGGGGATACAACCAGTCGGCTTTGACCAATGACGTCAGAATTGACCAGAGAGCATGTATTACAAAGATGAAAGAGCTGAGAAGAATGTTCAGAAACAAAGGAATGCAAGAGAGAAAAACTGTACTTCACATATATAAGGGCCAGTAGTATTTTCACGTTAACGTTATCGCGTGTTTGTATCATAGTGATTTCCGCAAAATACAATGGAAAGAAATGAAATATATTACTAGCAAAGAATACATCACGTTACATGTATCTCAGTTGTATCACAGTCTAACGTTGTATCTCGAAACTCTTTCGAACTGTATTGCTTAAGTGCAGTACGGGATACAAGTTTGGCATACGTCGATTTCTTAGTTTTAACTAGCATTGTTGTCCTGTTGTTTACTTGAACTATGTAGCCCCTGCTTCACTAAACCTTAAATGAGACACAGGATACGAATTAAAAGCCCATTCGAGGTGTGTTGCTTAAGTACAGTACGGAATACGAGTTTGTCGTAAGTCGATTTCTTCGTTTTCAGTAGCATTACTGTCCTGTTCTTGACTTGAACTATGTATCCTCCGCTTCAGTAAACCCTAAATGGAACATGGGATACAAATTGTAGATGTGTTGTTTATTTGTCTCCGCTATTACTAACAGTCTATTCTTAAGTATATATCAGCACTACTGATGACAGAAGGACCTACGTATGTAATATATGTATACCAGACTTCCGTTGACCTCTGTATATGTGCACTGGTAACGAAAAGGTGGAAATAGACGTACATTAAATTTGCAACCTGTACCTCAATTAAACGAAAATAAGACACTAAAAATTGTTCTACAATAACAACCGAATACTCCAAATTACCTCAATATCATTACGAATAAAATTAAGTACCGTTTGAATAAGAAACAAACAATTAATTTAAGTAAATCACACAATGAATAATTTAAGGAATAGCAAGCAATCGCTTTTAGATTCACATTCAATTATTTTAACGGACAATGATAGCGCTTATCAGGAACACCGAACTGTTTTATTACCTATGCCTCGAAGTGAAGACATTGCTATCTATGACTAATGTATGACGTCATTGGTCAAAGCCGACGTGTTGTATCCCCTGCTTCACTAGACCCGAAGCCAAAGACTGGGTGAGCTGGAAGGAGGGTAGTAATTATAGGAGGTGGAACTATAGGATAAGCAGAACGTTCTATTCGGGATGTAAAATTAGCACCGGCCAATGGAAGTGTGGGAGAGGAAAGTGGGGGGGGGGGGGGGGGGGTGCAGAAACGCAAAGGAAGTAACTTCAGGCAATCAAGTGTGCATGTTTATAAACAAATATATAGCAAATGCCATGTTACAGAGGACGTAGTGAATACTCAGTCTCTTTGGTTACATTGTACGGGTCTAGTGAAGCAGAGGATACGACCCCTCGGCTTTGACCAAGGACGTCATACATTACTCATAGATAGTAATGTCTTCACTTCCAGCCATAGATAATAAAACAGTTCTGTGTTCCGGATAAGCGC
Organism: Schistocerca nitens; assembly: GCF_023898315.1. Classification (NCBI taxonomy): domain Eukaryota; kingdom Metazoa; phylum Arthropoda; class Insecta; order Orthoptera; family Acrididae; genus Schistocerca; species Schistocerca nitens. The sequence goes on along the minus strand of NC_064625.1, from coordinate 141,346,470 downwards.
TATCATTGTACATTAAAGTAATTGAATGTGGTTTTAAGAGAGATCGTTACATATTGCTGTAAATATTCTTCGCGTGCATTTATTAAATTAATTGGTTGTTTCTAATTCATTCGGTACTTAATTTCATTCTTAGTGATATTGAGGTAATTTGGACTATTAGTTTATTGTTTTAGAACAATTTTTAGTATCTCATTTTCGTTTGTAGGTGTGGATTTATCTGTTACGATGAACCTTGATGATTTACGAGCGCGAAGACATGTTGGCCACGATTTGTTTTTTTGCAAATGTGTGGCCTCATGTTCGATGTCGTGAGTCCGGCGAACATAATGCGCCTCACAAGTTTACCTCATCGCCGTACTCACGACTTATTCGTATGGCGCTGCAGCAGAGATAGGTTGTGGCGATCCGTTAAAAGAGGAACGTTGGTTCGAAAAATCCAAGCTCGCCTTTGAGAGACATCATGAAAATCACGTACTGTTGGTGTTTGAGATATCCTGTGTGTGCATGAATGTCGTGTGAGTAAACGTACAGTTGTGGGTTGCTATTCTTTTTATAGGGAAGTGTGTAGGGAGTACATGAAATATAGGGGGCCGTTGGAGGGGGGGGGGGGTGTTATGGTCGAAATTGGCGAATCACATTTTGGTAAAAGGAAGTACAACACGGGGAACCTCCGGTGGGATTATGGGTTTGGGGGGCTGTAGTTTCAGGTCAGGAGTATGGTAATGTGTTTAAAGTAGTATCCAGCCGAAGGAAGAAATTTTGGTCAGCTTAATTGAAGATCACGTTGCAGAGGGCTCCATTGTAATTTCAGACGGGTTTTCTTCATATAGGGATTTAGGGGAAAGGGGTTATCAGCATCTCGTAATAAATCACAATATTGAGTTCAGATCGTTATCCACAGGGGCTTGCACAAATAACATAGAGGGTTATTGGTCAGCTGTGGAATCTCTTGTAGGGAAAGGGAAACGCCAGATTTCGACGCTTCAAACTCACCTAGACGAATATTCATGGAGAAATAGTATTCCCCAAACATATTGCCCGTTTAAATGTTTTATTAAACATGTTGGGCAAATGTATCGTCCGAAATATGCCATCTAATTTCACATTACGATGGGGGGTGGAGGGGTGAATGTGTGTGTGTGTGTGTGTGTGTGTGTGTGTTTTCGTAATGTTGTGTTTGTTGTGTATGTGGGTATGTGATTTTTGTTGATGTCTTTCTTGGCGAGCTTCGTTTCTTTTAGGAAGTTCCCGTCTGGTAAGTTCACTTTTCCATTTTCTTCTTTTCTGCTTTTGACTATTTTGACGTATTTCATTGTTGTATTACACCAATACGTATGATTTCGTGTAGTCCAGTACGTAATAGAAATTTCGCAGCTGTCGTTCTTCTGTAGTTTCCCATCACTAGTATCAGTAAGAGTTTTTCGAATCAGTACTGGCAATATTGAAGGCGAAACGCCCGACACAACTAAAATTTGTATCCCGTCCTTCAGTTGACCTTTACACTGACACTACGTATTCGAAAAGAACGACATGTGTAACATTGATGAGATTTACCTATATATGTCAACTGGAGAGCAGGATAAAAATGTTGCGTTTAGCTATATAGCCCAAGTAAAGAATGGATACTATTAGCACCGAAGGCGAAAAGAAACTGTACCTCATAGTGAAGTACGGGACACAAATTGTATATGTGTCGTCTTATTGTCTCTACGCGTAGTTCAACTGAGGTACAGGTAACGCTCGTCCATTTCCACGTTTTCGTTAGCTGTGTACATATACAGGGTGAAAAGTATTTAAACCGACGAACTCTGTGAGGTTGTAGGGGACATCAAAACAAATATTTTTCCCTAATGTCATTTTTTCCTATGAGGAGTATTTAAACCAGTGGAGGCCGTATTACGATCTTCAGTTGTTAGAGGGCGTATTACACTCTTCAGTTGTAGGCAACTGCTGTCCACCAGTGTAGTAGTGCATTGTCTCTGTTTACTAATGGAGTGATACACCTGGAGTGACTACACTGATATGGTTGGTGCGTAATACGTAGCGCACCACAACGGACGAGTTGCACAGCGGGTTTATCAACAACAATATCCTAATCGCCGTATCCCGCATCATACGAACTTTGCTGCTGTGTACCAACGTCTGAGTGAGACCGGGTCATTTAGCAGATTACCTGGACAGGGCGCCATCATACGGTAGTAACGCTGCAATTCGAGGAAGCTGACTTGCAGCATGTGGAGCGGGATCCTTCAATCAGCACACGTGCAATTACACATAACATGGGGACGAATCAGATGAATGTAATAACTGTGCTTCGAGAGCAATTGTTACATCCATTTCACGTACAGTGTGTCCACAACCTGGAACCAGTTGATTATCCACCCAGAGCACAGTTTTCGCAGTGGTACCTGGAACAGAGGGAAATGCATCCTACATTTCCGTCCTCTGTGTTGTTTACCGATGTAGTCTTGAAAATGCACAATTCGCACGTTAGGAGTGAGGATAACCCACATGCCACAGTTACTAGCGCTCACCAGTGCGGTTCTTTGTTAATTTGTGGGTCGGTGTTGTTGGGGACTGTTTAATCGGGCCGTATCTGCTATCTAGGCCATTAAATGACAGGCACTATTACAATTTTCTCGCCAGAGCATTGCCAGAATTGCTGGAAGACGTTCCGCTCCCTACAAGACAACGCTTGTGGTTCCAACATGACGGGGCGCCGGCACATTTCAGTCGCCGTGTGCGTCGATTCCTGGACCGACGGTTCCCAGAAATGTGGACTGGCAGAGGTGGTTCTGTACCATGGCCTGCTCGATCCCCAGATATGTCCCCTCTGGACTTTTTTGTGTGAGAAGAGATGCGCAACCCTGTTTACGCAACTCCTGTTGCATCAGAAGAGGTTCTGGTTGCCCGGATAGTAGCAGCAACAGGAACAATTCAGGATACTCCTGGGGTTTTTGCCCATGTCAGACAGAACGTGATCCGATGGTGTAACCTTTGTTTACGTGTCAATGGAGGCATTTTTGAAAATCTACTGTAACTGAAATTGGATTTTGTTAATGTGTTGTCTCTTGGTCAGAAAAAAATGGAAAAGTGTTTGTTGGTTTAATTAATTTGCCGCCAGAGAAATCTTCCTCTACTGGTTTAAATACTCCTCATAGGAAAAAATGACTTTAGGGAAAAATATTTGTTTTGATGTTCCCTACAACCTCCCAGAGTTTGTCGGTTTAAATACTTTTCACCCTGTATAGAGGTTAACGGATTATGGGATACGAATATTATGTACGTAGATCGTTCTGCCATCGGCAGCACTAATATCTAAGAACAGACTGTTAGTAATAGCGGAGGCGAAATAAACAACATATGTAAAATTTGTATGCCGTGCTTCATTTAGGGTTTAGGGAAGCAGGGGATACATAGTTCAACTGAACAACAGGACACTAATGCTAGTGAAAACGAAGGAATCGACGTACGCCAAACTTGTATCCCGTACTGCACTTAAGCAGTACAGTTCGAATGAGGTTCGAGATACAACTCGTGAGACAGGGTTGTAGCCTCTCCCCGATGTTATTCAATCTGTATATTGAGCAAGCAGTGAAGGAAACAAAAGAAAAATTCGGAGTAGGTATTAAAATCCATGGAGAAGAAATAAAAACTTTGAGGTTCGCCGATGACATTGTAATTCTGTCAGAGACAGCAAAGGACTTGGAAGAGCAGTTGAACGGAATGGATGGTGTCTTGAAGGGAGGATATAAGATGAGCATCAACAAAAGCAAAACGAGGATAATGGAATGTAGTCGAATTAAGTCGGGTGATGCTGCGGGAATTAGATTAGGAAATGAGACACTTAAAGTAGTAAAGGAGTTTTGCTATTTGGGGAGCAAAATAACTGATGATGATGGTAGAAGTAGAGAGGATATAAAATGTAGACTGGCAATGGCAAGGAAAGCGTTTCTGAAGAAGAGGAGTTTGTTAACATCGAGTATAGATTTAAGTGTTAGGAAGTCGTTTCTGAAAGTATTTGTATGGAGTATAGCCATGTATGGAAGTGAAACATGGACGATAAACAGTGTAGACAAGAAGAGAAAGAAGCTTTCGAAATATGGTGCTACAGAAGAATGCTGAAGATTAGGTGGGTAGATCACATAACTAATGAGGAGGTGTTGAATAGGATTGGGGAGAAGTTTGTGGCCGGCCGAAGTGGCCGTGCGGTTAAAGGCGCTGCAGTCTGGAACCGCAAGACCGCTACGGTCGCAGGTTCGAATCCTGCCTCTGGCATGGATGTTTGTGATGTCCTTAGGTTAGTTAGGTTTAACTAGTTCTAAGTTCTAGGGGACCTCAGCAGTTGAGTCCCATAGTGCTCAGAGCCATTTTTTTAGAAGTTTGTGGCACAACTTGACTAGAAGGGATCGGTTGGTAGGACATGTTCTGAGGCATCAAGGGATCACCAATTTAGTATTGGAGGGCAGTGTGGAGGGTAGAAATCGTAGAGGGAGACCAAGAGATGAATACACTAAGCAGATTCAGAGGGATGTAGGTTGCAGTAGGTACTGGGAGATGAAGAAACTTGCACAGGATAGAGTAGCATGGAGAGCTGCATCAAACCAGTCTCAGGACTGAAGACCACAACAACAACAACAACAACATATGTGACGTGATGTATTCTGTGCTATCAATATTTTCCATCCATTTTTCCATTTCATTTTCCAGAGAAATAATACGATACAAACACGCGATATCCTTCACTTGAAAATTCTACTGGCCTTTATATATGTCAACTATATTGTTCGTCTCTCGTATTCCTTTGTTTCTGAATATTCTTGTCGGCTGTTTCATTTGTGTAATAAATGCTCTCTGGCCAATTCCGACGTCATTGGTCAACGCCGACGGGTTGTATCCCCTGCTTCACTAGACCCCATTGTACAGTCACTGAAGGCATAAGTAAAGGAATTAAACTTACGATATTCAAACTACTGATTACACAAGTTACATAGTTCGTGAAGGGATTGCTTTATACAGACTAAGAAAAGGTACAAATCCCGTATTCCATATAACATACTAAAGCCACAACTGTTACGCATACAACAAATTATTACAGTCATGTATAGGCATAGAACGGAGGAAGGGGGAGGGCGAGTGAACCGGTAGCATTAGGGAGAAAGTCAAAGAATGTGAACGGTAGAGCCAGTCATGATAAGATTATCAGTCTTTCTTTACTTGCTGTATGTAGCGCTTACGTTCTCTTTTCTATTTTGTCAAGTGTTTATTTACAACAATGTTTGTACCAAAAGCAATTTTGTGAAATCGCGTGCTCTTTGTAACATGGTTTAAAAAGCAGTTCTGTTTGACCCATGTAACGCTGATTAAAGTCACTGCACACCTGGGTCAGGAATTTGCTCCTATAGCTCCGTGGAAGAATCCTGGAGATACTAGAAGGTATCAGATAGATTATATAATGGTAAGACAGAGATTTAGGAACCAGGTTTTAAATTGTACGTCATTTCCAGGGGCAGATGTGAACTCTGACCACAATCTATTGGTTATGAACTGTAGATTAAAACTAAATAAACTGCAAAAAGGTGGGAATTTAAGGAGATGGGACCTGGATGAACTGACTAAACCAGAGGTTGTACAGAGATTCAGGGAGAGCATAAGGAAACAATTGACAGGAATGGGGGAAAGAAATACAGTAGAAGAAGAATGGGTAGCTTTGAGGGATGTAGTAGTGAAGGCAGCAGAGGATCAAGTAGAGGGCTAGTAGAAATCCTTGGGTAACAGAAGAAATATTGAATTCAATTGATGAAAGGAGAAAATATAAAAATGCAGTAAATGAAGCAGGCAAAAAGGAATACAAACGTCTCAAAAATGAGATCGACAGGAAGTGCAAAATGGCTAAGCAGGATGGCTAGAGGACATATGTAAGGATGTAGAGGCGTATCTCACTAGGGGTAAGATAGATACTGCCTACAGGAAAATTAAAGAGACCTTTGGAGAAAAGAGAACCACTTGCATGAATATCAAGAGCTCAGATGGAAACCCAGTTCTAAGCAAAGAAGGGAAAGCAGAAAGGTGGAAGGAGTATATAGAGGGTCTATACAAGGGCGATGTACTTGAGGACAGTATTATGGAAATAGAAGAGAATGTAGATGAAGATGAAATGGGAGATACGATACAGCGTGAAGAGTTTGACAGAGCACTGAAAGACCTGCGTCGAAACGAGGCCCCGGGAGTAGACAACATTCCATTAGAACTACTGACGGCCTTGGGAGAGCCAGTCCTGACAAAACTGTACCATCTGGTGAGCAAGATTTATCAGACAGGCGAAATACCCTCAGACTTCAAGAAGAATATAATAATCCCAATCGCAAATTACCGAACTATCAGTTTAATAAATTACAGCTGCAAAATACTAACACGAATTCTTTACAGACGAATGGAAAAACTGGTAGAAGCTGACCTCGGGGAAGATCAGTTTGGATTCCGTAGAAATGTTGGAACACGTGAGGCAATACTGACCTTACGACTTACCTTAGAAGAAAGATTAAGGAAAGGCAAACCTACGTTTCTAGCATTTGTAGACTTAGACAAAGCTTTTGACAGGGGTAAAATACAGGGAGCGAAAGGCTATTTACAATTTGTACAGAAACCAGATGGCAGTTAATAAGAGTCGAGGGGCATCGAAGGGAAGCAATGGGTGGGAAGGGAGTGAGACATGATTGTAGCCTCTCTCCGATGTTATTCAATCCGTATATTGAGCAAGCAGTAAAGAAACAAAAGAAAAATTCAGAGTAGGAATTAAAATCCATGGAGAAGACATAAAAACTTTGAGGTTCGCCGATGACATTGTAATTCTGTCAGAGACAGCAAAGGACTAGGAAGAGCAGTTGAATGGAATGGATAGTGTCTTGAAAGGAGGATATAAGATGAACATTAACAGAAGCAAAACGAGGATAAAGTAATGTAGTCAAATTAAATCGGGTGATGCTGAGGGAATTAGGTTAAGAAATGAGACACTTAAAGTAGTAAAGGAGTTTTGCTATTTGGGGAGCAAAATAACTGATGATGGTCGAAGTAGAGAGGATATAAAATGTAGACTGGCAATGGCAAGGAAAGCGTTTCTGAAGAAGAGAAATTTGTTAACATCGAGTATAGATTTCAAGTGTCAGGAAGTCGTTTCTGAAAGTATTTGTATGGAATGTGGCTATGTATGGAAGTGAAACATGGACGATAAATAGTTTGGACAAGAAGAGAAAGAAGCTTTCGAAATGTGGTGCTACAGAAGAATGCTGAAGATTAGATGGGTAGATCAGATAACTAATGAGGAGGTATTGAATAGAATTGGAGAGAAGAGTAGTTTGTGGCACAACTTGACAAGAAGAAGGGACCGGTTGGTAGGACACGTTCTGAGGCATCAAGGGATCACAAATTTAGCATTGGAGGGCAGCGTGGAGGGTAAAAATCGTAGAGGGAGACAAAGAGATGAATACACTAAGCAGATTCAGAAGGATGTAGGTTGTAGTAAGTACTGGGAGATGAAGAAGGTTGCACAGGATAGGTTAGCATGGAGAGCTGCATCAAACCAGTCTCTGGACTGAAGACAACAACAACAATAGGTCCGATTTTATGCCAGGGATGTAACTTCGAAGTATTATTTGTTCGAAAACCTATTGCAGCGTATGACATTTTTAAGCATGTTCTATTGTTTGTGATTTTTACTATTATATCCCATGGCAACATGTCTAATTTGTTTTCTGGGCCTTATTCGTGACTGATTGACCCATATGTAATTCAAATTGTTTCTTGATTTGTCTATAAGTGTTAATAACGTTGGTGGTTTTGTAACTGTTAGTTACAGCATTTTAGATCAGTGTACCATCTTCTTCATTTCTTTCACTTTGTTACAATGGAAGGCGTACTAGATAGTGAATCATGGAGTATAAAAGAATCTCTTCTGTAACGATGACAATGACATGAATGGGCCTTTATCATCAGATCTGTCCAAGTTGATTTTCTGTAGATTCCGAAAACATGTTTATCTTTTATGGTTACAACTAAGCTTAGGAAATTACGCAGTTGATATGCTCTAATTAAGGAATGAAGTTGATTTTAGGGTGCATGAACTCATAGTTTGTTCACGTTATCTATTGCCGTTTAATGCTTCAATAAATTTGTTCATGAAAAAAAAAATACGTCGCTGTAGAAGTACCTGAAACACCAAGGACGTGGCATCACATGCCAGAAGCGTTGGTAGCTTTGTGTAGAATCTGCACCTACCGGCAATAGCGCTCAAAGACAGTTAACCGAATGCCACTGGTATGATGCGAATTCCCGATGCCCAGATTTAAGGAGTGAAAGAGGAGATTTGTATTATCTACGTACCGTTTCTAATGAACGATTTTCTGGTTTAAATTTCACAAAAACCTTTCTCTCCAGCTCATTGACGATTACGAGATGTGTTCAAAAAATTGCGGTACATTCGTAATTTCGCGCCAATTGAGTTGGAGCGATATGCGGTTGCCATCCCTGCACACAACTCTGTTGAATGTGTAATTGCCGGAAGTTTAATTGCTGTATGTCTGTTAGTTTGTGTTCGGTGCTGTATTGAGTAGAACGTTGTGTCGCACAGTTTGCGAATTTCGGGATGACAGACTTAGAGGAGCAACGCCTCTGCATTAAACTTCGCGTTAAACTCAATAAAATCTTTACAGAGAGACTCCAAATGATGCAGTAAGCCGACGGTGATGAGTGCTTAAACCGTACTTGGTGTTACGAATAGTTGGCGCGGTTTAAAAATGGCCGGACGGGAGTTAAAGGTGATCCCCGTTCAGGGACGTCAACGAAATTGTGCTTGCCATTCGCAGACTGACTGACTGAAAGACTGCAGAAGAATGTAGCATTTCAGTTGGATCATGTCATGAAATCCTGACACAGCGTCTTGGAATGCATAGTGTTGCCGTCAAGTTCGTCCCACTAATCATGAATAGAGACCAGAAAAACTTTCGCCTCGCAATCTGTGAAGAGCTTTTGGATTGCCTAAATGATTGCGCAAATAAGAACTATGTTACTTACGAGACTCATGACTGCTGATGAGACATGGGTCTACGGTTATGATGTTGACACCAAGGTTCAATCTTCACAATGGGTCGGGGAAGATTCTTCAGGACCAAAAATAGCTCGTGAGGTCAGGTAAAATGCCAAAGCCGTGCTAATAAACTACTGGCCATTACAATTGCTACACCACGAAGATGACGTGCTACAGACGCGAAATTTAACCGACAGGAAGAAGATGCTGTGATATGCAAATGATTAGCTTTTCAGAGCATTCACACAAGGTTGGCGCCGATGGCGACACCTACAACGTGATGACACGAGGAGAGTTTCCAACCGATTTCTCATACACAAACAGCAGTTGACCGCCGTTGCCTGGTGAAACGTTGTTGTGATGCCTCGTGTAAGGAGGAGAAATGCGTACCAACACGTTTCCGACTTTGATAAAGGTCGGGTTGTAGCCTATCGCGATTGCGGTTTATCGTATCGCGACATTGCTGCTCGCGTTGGTCGAGATCCGATGACTGTTAGCAGAATATGGAATCGCTGGGTTCAGGAGGGTAATACGGAACGCCGTGCTGGATCCCAACGGCCTCGTATCACTAGCAGTCGAGATGACAGGCATCTTATCCGCACGGCTGTAACGGATCGTGCAGCCACGTCTCGATCCCTGAGTCAACAGATGGGGACGTTTGCGAGACAAGCACCATCTGCACGAACAGTTCGACGACGTTTGCAGCAGCATGGGCTATCAGCTTGGAGACAACGACTTCGGATACCCTTGACGCTGCATCACAGACAGAAGCGCCTGCGATGGTGCACTCGACGACGAACCTGGGTGCACTAATAGCAAAACGTCATTTTTTCGGATCAATCTAGGTTCTGTTTTCAGCATCATGATGGTCGCATCCGTATTTGGCGACATCATGGTGAACGCACATTGGAAGCGTGTATTCGTCATCTGCATACTGGCGTATCACCTGGCGTGATGGTATGGGGTGCCATTGGTTACACGTCTCCGTCACCTCTTGTTCGCATTGACGGCACTTTGAACAGTGAACGCTACATTTCAAATGTGTTACGACCCGTGGCTCTACCCTTCATTCGATCCCTGCGAACCCTACATTTCAGCAGGATAACGCACGACCGCATGTTTCAGGTTCTGTACGGGCCTTACTGGATACAGAAAATGTTCGACTACTGCCCTGTCCAGCACACTCCCCAGATCTCTCACCAATTGAACACGTCTGGTCAATGGTGGCCAAGCAACTGGCTCGTCACAATACGTCAGTCACTACTCTTGATGAACTGTGGTATCGTGTTGAAGCTGCATGGGTAGCTGTACCTGTACACGCCGTCCAAGCTCTGTTTGACTCAATGCCCAGGCCTATCAAGGTCGTTATTACGGCCAGAGGTGGTTGTTGTGGGTACTGATGTTTTCAGGATCTGTGCACCCAAAATACGTGAAAATGTAATCACGTCATTTGTAGTATAATATATTTGTCCAATGAATACCCGTTTATCATCTGCATTTCTTCTTGGTGTAGCAATTTTAAAGGCCAGTAGTGTAGTTTTCTTTGACTTTGAAGTAATAGCGATCATGAGTTCGCGCCACAGGGACAAACTGTTAAGCGATGGTACTATTGGGACATGTTGCGACGCCTGCGGGGGAATGTGAGAAGGAAACGGGCTGAAACGTGGCGCGACGATTCATGGCTCTTGCATCACGATAACGCACCCACACATTCATCCCTGTTGGTGCTTGACTATTGCCCAAAAACGAAATCACTGCGGTGCCCCATACTCCGTACTCTCCAGACGTGGCCCCTGCGGACTTTTTTATTTCTAGAGTTGAAAAATCCGTTGAAAGGACGGAAGATATGCAAGAATATACGAGATAAAAGAAAGTCGCATACGGCGCTTCGCGCGATCCGGCCTACCAAGACTGCTTTCGGAAGCGGAAACGGCATTTGGAGCGGTGTATCAGTTGTGGAGGAGTGTATTTCGAAGTAGACCATCACAATAAGTAGCTGGTATTCGTAGAAAAATTTTGTGGACGAAGTTCCGTTTTTTTTAATATAGACCTCGTATTTCTTCCAGTGTCCCGGCCATACTGTTGCCCACTGTGAGGCCTACATTCTGGTCGTAGATTTTACCATCAAAATTAATGATAATTAATTGAAACCCTCAACTACCGACAGGTGTTGTTGACGTACATTGATGGGGACAGGTGAAAATGTGTGCCCCGACCGGGACTCGACCCCGGGATCTCCTGCTTACATGGCAGACGCTCTGTCCATCTGAGCCACCGAGGACACAGATAATAGCGCGACTGCTTTGACTTATCCCATGCACGCTTCCCGTGAAACCCACATTCTCAACTGTCCACAATCTACATACGTAATGTTCTTAATAGATACTTTGCCCATCCACTAATTACTCGCGCCCACTAAGGTGCTGCGTACACTATGTGATCTAAAGTATCCGGACACCTGACTGAAAATGAATTACAAGTTCGTCGCGCCCTCCATCGTTAATGCTGGAATTCAATATGGTGTTGGCCGACCCTTAGCCTTGATGACAGCTTACACCAGGGCTTAACAACTGGCCGGTTTTGAGCGCGAGTACTCGCGTCTGCTCAGGCACCTGCTCGCGAGCAGGTGCAAGGTCGCGGAGTAGGGTGGGAGGGGAGGGAGGGGAAATGCGCGCGCACGGTTGAATGTGATCTCGCGTTCTTAGCAGATTTAACTAGCCATCTGAATGCGTTGAACATTTTACTACAAGGTAAATATCTGCTAATTACTCATTTCATAGATCGAATACGAGCTTTTAAAAAGAAATTGACACTTTCGGTGAGTCAGCTGGAAACAGGAAACCTAGCTCATTTTCCTAAATTATCATCCATGCAAGATGTTCACAAAGACTGTGAACGTTATTCACATAGTTTAGTTGATCAGCGCTTTCCAGATCTGACAGCACTAGACAGTGATTTTGATCTGTTCTCTCCATATTCAGCGAATATTTAAGAGATTCGTCCTGAGCTGCAGCAGGAAATTATTGACCTGCAGTGTGACAGAGAATACATAGACAAATATCAGAACAAGAAAAACATTTTGGAATTCTACAGACACTTCCCTCAGGACAGATTTCCTCGTTTGCACAAACTGGCGGCTACAATAATATCAATGTTCGGTTCCACGTATGTTTGTGAACAACTGTTCTCTGCAGTGAAATGTAACAAGACGCGCTTAGAAACGCATTGTCTGATCGAAATTTAAACTGCACGCTGCGCCTAAAATGCACAAGAACAATTACTCCGAACATAGACGCAATTGTAAAGGGCAAAAAGTACAAGATAACCGAGAATCCCACAGTTCAGTGACACCTTTTGTTGTGTAACAGTTCACAAATTAATGCGAATGTAGAGGCATACACTAAGCTAATAAAATTATGAGGCACGTGTACATTCTCCTTTATTTGTTTCATTTGTTGCAGTAATAATTCGTGAGTGATATCCCTGCAGGTGGCCGCGGATTTACATTGACTGGCGGCAGCTGTTGTGTGCCCCACGTGACTTTCCCCACTCTCCACTCTGGTCCGGTAGTGGGGGTAGCGTGCTCGCGCTGCTCCGTGCTCGCACCTTGCTGCTCACAGCCTGCTCCGCGAGCACGTATGTTGTGAAGCCCTGGCTTACACTCTTGCAGGCATACGTTCAGTCAGGTGCTGGAAGATTTTTTGGGGGGAGTGGCAGCCCTTCTTCACGGAGTGCTGCACTGAGGAGAGAGATCGCTGTCGGTCGGTGAGGCCTGGAACGAAGTCGGCGCTCCAAAACATCCCAAAGGTGTTCTATAGGATTAGGTCAGGACTCTGTACAGGCCAGTCCACTACAGGGATGTTATTGTCGTGTAACCTCTCCGCTACAGGCCGTGAATTATGAACAGGTGCTCGATCGTGTTGAAAGATGCAATCGCCATCTCCGAATTGCTCTTCAACAGTTGGAAGCAAGAAAATGTTTAAAACATTAATGTAAGCCTGTGATGTGATAGTGCCACACAAAACAACAAGGGGTGCAACCCCCGTCCGTGAAAAAGACGACCACACCATAACACCATCGCCTCCGAATTATACTGTTGGCGCTACACACGCTGGCAGATGACGTTGACCGGGCATTCGCCATACCCACACCCTGCCATCGGATCGCCACATTGTGTACCGTGATTCGTCACTCCACACACCGTTTTTCCACTGTTCAGTCGTCCAATGTTCACGCTCCTTACACCTGGCAGTAGGCACTTTCGAAGTTCGAGAGTTCCGCGGGGCGCCCCATTCTGCTCTCTCACGATGTCTAAAGACTACGAGGTCGCTTATACGCAGTACCTGGCAGTAGGTGGCAGCACAATTGACCTAATACGCGGGGTGATCAAAAAGTCAGTATAAATTTGAAAACTGAATAAATCACGGAATAATGTAGATAGAGGAGCACAAGCGAGGCGTCGTTTGGCATTTACCGGCGACATGTGTCGACCGCCAAATCCAAATTTTCTCAACTGCCGCCTAACTTTCATAGTACTTGCAGTAGATCCTGATGCAGTTTGGAATTGCTGTGTGGTCTGGATAGATGACTGCCTATTACACATTACGACCCTCTCCAACTGTCTACGGTCTCTGTCAGTCAACAGACGAGGTCGGCCTGTACGCTTTTGTGCTATACGTGTCCCTTGACGTTTCCACTTCCCTGTCACATCGGAAACAGTGGACCTAGGGATGTTTGTGGAAATCTTGCGTACAGACATATGACGCAAGTGACATCCAGTCACTTGAACACTTTCGAAGTCCGTGAGTTCCGCGGAGCGCCCCATTCTGCTCTCTCACGATGTCTAAAGACTACGAGGTCGCTTATACGCAGTACCTGGCAGTAGGTAGCAGCACAATTGACTTAATATATGTCATTTTGCAAGACGCCCCCACCTTGCAACACTTGCAATGGTCTGTGTGTAAGGAAGCTGAAAAGGCATTCGAACTAAATCAGTGCAAGTCATGACATGAGAGCAGTCCTCCATGTGCACAAAATTCGGATGTTCGTCATGGCTCGAAGCAGGTGGCCATCGTATCTTGCGACATGTTCCTGAATTTGCTGTACCAGAAGTGGTAGGTTCGTCTGGTCAGGTAGTGGTGCAGGTTGAGAGGTAGTTTGCCGGTATCCTCAATGAGTCCCCATAAATCAGTGGTTCCCAACCTTTCTTAGACCATTACCCCTGAGTGCAATTAGACATTAGCTACTATTCCCGCCTTTACCCCTGCCGTTCGTCCCCTCCCCCTCCCCCTCCCCTCCTTCTCTCCCACATTATCACCGGCTTTAGCACCTAGCTATACTGTAGAATGAAAGACTTTCCTTGGAACATTATTATTTTTAAAATGACGAAAGAGGAATATATTTTAGGTTGTGTGTGGGTGTGGGGTTAGAATGAATGACAAAGGAATTGGTGGTGCATCGCAGGTTCTACCCACAACTCTTTCTCAGATAAGATGGCTAACTATCCACAGTGAGGACAGACTCATGTTAAGAAACATACTTCTCCTGCATTGTTCTTCTCCAGTGCAGCACTTGCTTGACTTGCACACTGCAACCCCATTTAAAAACAAACAAGTTAAAATGTGTGCACTATAGTGTTCGTAAATCACTTGATTGCTGCATTTGCTACTTCTGAACTGGCATTTAATACGTATATGTCTCACTTTTATCATCAGCGATGTACAGGACAAAGCACAACGTGCGTGCGTGGTGACTGAACTATGTGAGAGACTTGTAACCTCCGCCGCATTAATGCTGCTAATTCAGAAAAAGAATTATTGGTAACTTATATAATGAAAATTGCAGTGTTTCAAAATTATGATAGTAGTAATGATCTTTCCAAGATAATTTAGTTTCGTACTGAAGGTGAACCGAATTGTTTAGTTTTTATCTTCAGAAAATTTCATTTTACCCCTCACATTTTTAATGTGTTTCTCAGTGGTTGGCTTTTCCTTTTTTATTTCTATGGTCGGCCAACCACCGTCACACTCTGTGTGGTTTTAGTTCGTTTTGTCTTGTCTTTGTCTCAGTTTCTCTTGTTCTGTATCGTCTGTGATCTATTCTGTTCCTCGTTTTTATTCTCTGTGGGTGTTCTTTGTATTTGGAAAAAAGGGACCGATGACCGTAGCAGTCTGGTCCCTTTAATCCCCCAAACCAACCAACCAACCAACCAACCCCTCAGGAGGTAATTACCCCAGGTTGGGAACCACTGCCATAAACCATTTCAGCCAACGATGCACCAATGTCCGCTTTAGAAGGCCTCGGTTGTACACTGAAGCGTCAACGACATGCGTATTCAAAGTATAGAAATATGTAAACAGGCAGAATACGGTGCTGCGATCGGCAACGCCTATGTAAGACATGTGTCTGGTGCAGTTGTTAGATCGCTTACTGATGCTAAAATGGCAGGTTATCAAGATTTGAGTGAGTCTGAACGCGGTGTTATAATCGGTGCACGAGCGATGGGACGCAACTACTCCGAGGTAGCGTGGAATTGGGAATGTTTCCGTACGACTATTTTCCGATGGATTTGGCCAATTCCAGCAGGACAATGCGACTTCCCACACGTCCAGAACTGCTACAGAGTGGCTCCAGGAACACCCTTCTGAGTTTAAATACTTCCACTGGCCACCAAACTCCCCAGACATGGACATTATTGAGCGTACCTGGGATGCCTTGCAACGTGCTGTTCAGAAGAGATCTCCACCCCCTCGTTCCCTTTCGGATTTATGGACAGCCCAGCAAATTTATGGCGTCAGTTCCCTCCAGCACTACTTCAGACATTAGTCGAGTCCATGCCACGTCTGGTTGCGTCGTTTCTTCGTGCTCGCGGGGGCCCTACACGATATTAGGCGAGTGTACCAGTTTCTTTGGCTCTTTAATGTAGATAACTGCAATATCTGCATAAAGTCTAAGCTTCCTATTCTTACACCAGTGGTCATTAAAATTGCTACACCAAGAAGAAATGCATATGATGATCGGTTATTCATTGGACAAATATATTATACTAGAACTGACATGTGATTACAGTTTCACGCAATTTGGGTGCATTGATCCTGAGAGATCAGTATCCAGAACAACCACCTCTGGCCGTAATAACGGCCTTGATACGCCTGGGCATTGAATCAAAGAGAGCTTGGATGGCGTGTACAGGTACAGTTGCCCATGCAGCTTCAACACGATACCACAGTTCATCAAGAGTAGTGACCGGCGTATTGTGACGAGCCAGTTGCTCGGCCACCATTGACCAGACGTTTTTAATTGTTGAGAGATCTGGAGAATGTGCTGGCCAGGGCAGCAGTAGAACATTTTCTGTATCCAGAAAGGCCTGTACTGGACCTGCAACATGCGGTCTTGCATTATCCTGCTGAAATGTAGGGTAGAGCCACGGGTCGTAACACATATGAAATGTAACGTCCACTGTTATAAGTGCCGTCAATGCGAACGAGAGGTGACCGAGACGTGTAACCAATGGCACCCCATACCGTCACGCCGGGTGATACGCCAGTATGGCGATGACAAATACACGATTCCAATGTGCGTTCACCGCGCTGCAGCCATCATGATACTGTAACAGAACCTGGACTCATCCGAAAAAAATACGTTTTGCAATTCGTGCACCCAGGTTCATCGTTGAGTACACCATCGCAGGCGCTCCTGTCTGTGATGCAGCGTCAAGGTTAAACGCAGTCATGGTCTATGAACTGATAATTCACGCTGCTGCAAACGTCGTCGAACTGTTCGTGCAGATGGTTGTTGTCTTGTAAACGTCCCCATCTGTTGACTCAGGGATCGAGACGTGGCTGCATGGTCCGTTACAGCCGTGCGGATAAGATGCCTGTCATCTCGACTGCTAGTGATACGAGGCCGTTGGGATCCAGCACGGTGTTCCGTATTACCCTCCTGAACCCAGCGATTCCATATTCTGCTAACAGTCATCGGATCTCGACCAACGCGAGCAGCAGTGTCGCGATACGATAAACCGTAATGGCGATAGGCTACAATCCGACCTTTATCAAAGTCGGAAACGTGATGGTACGCATTTCTCCTCCTTACACGAGGCATCACAACAACGTTTCACCTGGCAACGCCGGTCAATTGCTGTTGGTGTATGAGAAATGGGTTGGAAACTTTCCTCAAGTCAGCACGTTGTAGGTGTCGCCACCGGCGCCAACCTTGTGTGAATGCTCTGAAAAGCTAATCATTTGCATATCACAGCATCTTCTTCCTGTCGGTTAAATTTCGCGTCTGTAGCACGTCATCTTCGTGGTGTAGCAATTTTAATGGCCAGTAGTGTACATTTAGGAAAAACTGCTTGTCACAGTTCTTTAAATCTTCAGTCGGTGTTTCAGATCCTTTACTTTCATCAACCCACTTTTTCTTTCGTAGTTTCAGCTCTCCTGAATCTGTTGGAAGGAATACATTAGCTGATTTCTGAAGTAATTTTATCCAGTGTAAAATAAAACCCCATTGGGTGGGTTGGTGGAGGGCTAAAACCCCATAGCCTTCCTACCCCCCCCCCCTCTCTTTGACACTGCCCCTGTAAGTAGGGCCTACTTCCAAGAGCGTAACAACACGTGTGTGTGTGTGTGTGTGTGTGTGTGTGTGTGTGTGTGTGCGCGCGCTATAATTTGTGACCTATCTTCGCGGTTGTGTTTGTTTACATCAGGTTTTTTCTTGTGATGAACAGAGTGTAGCAGGCTAACCAGCGTTCTCTGTCTGCACCCGTAGGCGCGTTTAGCTGCCCTGGACAGCGATGCGAGTCGGCAGGCAGACTGTCGGCTTTCTTAAGGGGACCACACCCTGCCTATCTAACCCATTTTAATTTAAGCAAGTATTTGACCCATTTATGAAAAACTATTTTATGCAGGACCTTAATATTTTTGCTGTATGTTACATGATGCTAATAGAGGCAACTGTACTAAAATCTACTTTATCCATTTTATAGTTTTTAAGAAATATTTTTAAATTTATTAAAAAAATATTATGTTTATTCTGCAGAAAATATTTTTTGTGAACTTCCTAATGGGGAATATTAATGAATGTAGTATCACAGGTGGCTTTTTATCTTATGCAGAGTCTCTGAAAATTTCATTCCTTTACCTATGATAGTTTCTGATATGTACTGAAAATTTTAGTTTGCCGGAAATTGACTTTAAAGAAAAAACTTTTTAAATTTGTTACTTACAGTTAATTAAAACTGTCCTGCTGCATATGATGGCCCTTCTTTGGCCTCTAGTAGGCCTTCCAGCTTCTTTTTCACCTTCCAGGATGTTTGTCTTGCTTTCTTGGCCATATTAGATGCAGACCTGTCTGCATCGGCTATCCCCATTTTATCGCAATATTACAGCCCAGTGATAATATCTTCATCAGCATTAATTCCCAGCTTCTTCAGTACCCAACACTTTCCAATATTACCACAATTGAATCCAATAACAGCATCATGAACTCGTAGTTTGATTGTATGCATGCCTACAAATACAGTTTTAGGAAGGTGGTTCTAAATTATGCTGTTGAAACATTCATTTGGGTTCTGTGTCTGCCCATGCAGACATTTCCTGAGAAGGACAGGATGAGCCAAGTGTCTGAAAATAGGTTTAATTGCTGTAATAACGGCAGCAGGAAGAGAATGCTGGTGGGAATAAGATTCTCCAGTTGCCTGAGCCCTATTGTATTTGCACCACGAATTTTCTCCTGGTGGACACAATCCATGACATGGCTTATCATCAGTAGAGGACTTATGGAAGAATATGGCCCAAACATCTCTTTTCATTGCCTCCATATTTTCTTTATTTCTCCCAATTGCCTGCCCATAGTGTACCTGGAAGTTTTCTATAACAACTACTCGTAATCGCACTTGAACAAAATTAACCGCGCGTTTGAAAGCGTGTAGTTTACAAACTGCAGAAACAAAAGAATACCGATCGTTGCATTCCAAGGATAGCCAACACACTCGGGAGTAAAAAAAAAAAAATCCCTAATGTGCAATGTAGGGGATATGAAGATCTAAAATATATGCAGAAATGTGGGTACAGCAAAGTGAGCGTAGCACATAAACACACATGGTAGGAAAATGCTCTTTAAATGCTCGAAAAAATTTTTTTCATCTAAATCCTTTTCAGAGTACTTAAATGAAACCTTAATCTATCGAAATATGATGAAAACCGAAAATCGATTTTTTTCGACCTGACCCACAGTGTGGTCACCGTAAGTGTGGTTGCTGGCTCCTCCGTAATTATTGTTAGAGTTAGAACATTTAATTTCAGTTTAGCGAGCTGATTTGTTGACAGAAGATTATTGACCATCAAGTTCTCCAGCACTTTCTGGCTGTTCGCACAAATAATTTTCAGGCCTTTGTAAAAGGCTGTGGTATCCAAAAAATCGCACAACACTACCAAACATTTCAACTTATAATAGTGAATGATAAACTTAATGTTTATATTTTTACCCGCCACGGGGCACTATGACCGGACAAGTGTTTCATTTGGGCCGCATTAGGCTTGCGAGCCGCAATTTGACAACCACTGTTAGAAGAATGACGATGCCAGGTAAGCGGTGGGAAAACACACAAGTTCATACCAGCCTGTACCCCGCAACCTTCATGAGCTGACGCAGGATGTGTGGCAGACACGGCAAGAAATTCCGAGGCTGTTTAATTCCATGTCACAACGAATTCAAGATATTAGTTGTATCCAGTGTGTTGTGCTTCCCCGATACAAAATATTTAAACACTAATATTCAGCCGACCGGAGTGGCCGAGCGGTTCTAGGCGCTTCAGTCTGGAACCGCGCGACCGCTACGGTCGCACGTTCAAATCCTGCCTCGGGCATGGATGTGTGTGATGTCCTTAGGTTAGTTAGGTTTAATTAGTTCTAAGTTGTAGGGGACTAAAGACCTCAGATTTTAAGTCCCATAGTGCTCAGAGCCGTTTGAACCACTAATAGTCATATGAACTCCTATCTTGAAAACAAATATTACTTTGTGAATGTATGCTTTCCTGGCGTATACAGCTGGTGAAGAGTTCTCGGGCTTCCAGACACCGCCACCCGGCTGGAGGCCCGAGAACTCTTCGCCAAATATTACTTTATTTTTTCTTATGTCAATTTGCTATTGGCTGTGTAATAGGAACTTCATTTTATCTTTATTTAGAGATCTTTCTTTTTCTTTGTAGATATGTTTGCTGCAGTATTCTGCTGGATCCACTCCTGGTATTAAAGATGCCGGGATCAAAGAAGTTGCGGCCTGATAGGCTAGATTCGACCGATATGGGGGAAAAGGTAAGCTCTTAGTAAATATATTTAATTTTCTACGAGGGTTATTCGGAAAGTAAGGAACGATCTGTCGCAAAATGGAAAATACAGTGAAAATGTGATGAAGCTTTGCACAGATGCATTGGGCACTTTTTCCAGTACGCCCATCGATGGCATCATGTCTCTCTTTTTAGTTCTGAGCTCACTGTGAGAACGTAAGGATGGCTAGAAATTAGCGCCTCCCGCCAAGTATGAGGGCCTGGCGAAAGATTTCGCCTGAAACTATGCAATCCACATAACATAACTGTCAGGTGGTTCGTTCTACACAATTCTCGGCCGCACTCTGCAGGGGCAATGAAGATGCTCCTGCAGCGATTTCGATGGGAAGTATTTGATCGCCCACAATACAGCCCGTAATTGGCTACAACTGAGGTTCATCTCTGCTCAACTGAACCGCTGGCTATGAAGACAATATTTTGACACAGACAATGAGCTGCAGTCCAGAGTAGAAAATTGTCGAAAAGCCCTCGCGGCTGTCTTCTATAACGAGGGAATTGAAAAGTTGGTACAACGCTATGACAGATGTCTGAACGACGACTGTGTAGAGATGTAGCTGGAAGGTGTAGCTAACTGTTGCAATTAAAACAGTTTTGATTTTCACTGTGGTTTCCATTTCGCGACCTATAGTTCCTTACTTTCCGAATAGCCCTCGCATTTCAAATTACATGTAATTGCAACAAGGACGCTTCACGAAAACTACACACTCCTACACGACTAATACAGCAAATATCTTTTATTGAATTAGTGTCTTCCGAGCCCCTTATCGAATGAAGACCTATATAATTTGATGTTACAGGTATGAATTCATACGGGATACTTCAAATAGTTAATTGTGACACTTGAACAGTGGATTTGATAATTGCAACGCCTCTACTTTCATAAAAAAGATGAATTTTTGATGGATGAGCATTCTATCGCCAACTCAGTGAATTGTGAAGGTGTTATTCTCTTGACTACCATCTAAACTATTGTGGATCTGTTGAAGAAGTAGGCTGTGAAAATGCAACTTTTAGACAGTCCACTGGCTTGTGAGCAGTGACTGCACATCATATCATCTTGTACCTCATCGTCGTTCTTACGTAAATGTTTCTTTTTGATCAACTATAGCATAGGACTATTATGCCTGCGAGCAATTTTTGTTCGTATCATAGATGCAGGCCGTTTAATTAATAAGTAGAAACGACCATATTGGATGTCATATTCCTTCCCCTTGTCTGAGCCTTTGAAGCGACTTAGCGTACCTTTTACGGGGGGGGGGGGACCTGCAATTTAAATTAGGCTCTGAAACTTTTCACCTTACAAAAGCCCTTGCAGGGGGGAAACAAGTGGTAAGCTACATAAACAGGAGGCAAAAGTTTACTTCAGGGTACATTCAGCTCTTACATTTCATACTGCTGTTGGTAACGATTTCCTGTGACGAACACTCGCAAGTGAAGATGACGAATCGTTAAGTCGTCTGTAGGTAGCCAATCACATTGCTCTGTCATTACTTCTTGTGCTTCATAAATGAAGGTGGCTGCTATTTCGTGCTGTTAGGTCCCAAGTTTCCCACATCCTCGGAAACTGCGGCAAATTCCGAGTGGAGTAGCTGTTTGCATCGACGAACGTAGACATCGGGATACGCTATATAGCTGTTAGTTACTACAATTTTTTATCTAACTTACGTATACTTTAGCCGCGCGGTCTAAGGCGCCGTATCACGGTGCGGGCGGCCTCCCCCCGTTGGAGGGTCAACTCCTCCCTCGGGCATGTGTGTGTGTGTGTGTGTGTGTGTGTGTGTGTGTGTGTGTGTTGTACTTAGCGTAAGTTAGGACGGATGACCTCGGCAGTTTGGTCACTTAAGAATTCACACACATTTGAAAATTTTTTTCGTTGCCTTCGCCAACTCACAACCAACCTAATATTGAAAGGGGGCTCAGCTATAGATCAATGTGTCACTACCGTATATATATATACAGAAGCGCGATAGAAAGTGGTTTAGGCATGCGTTTTCAAATACAGAGATGTGTAAACAGGCAGAATACGGCGCTGCGGTCGGCAACGCCTGCATAAGACAACAAGTGTCTGGCGCAGTTGTTAAATCGCTTACTGCTGGTACAATGGCAGTTATCAAGATTTAAATGAGTCGGCGCACGGGCGATGGGACACAGCATCTCCGAGGTGGCGATGAAGTGGGGATTTTCCCGTACGACCATTTCAAGATCAACATCATAGAAGTGCAGCCCTTCCGCAAATGGCTGGAGATTTCAATGCTGGGCCATCAACAAGTGTCAGCGTGCGAACCCTTCTACGAAACATCGATATGGGCTTTCGGAGGCAAACGCCCACACGTGTACCCTTGATGGCTGCACGGCACAAAGGTTTACGTTTCGCCTGGGCCCGTCAACACCGACATTGGACCGTTGATATCTGGAAACATGTTGCTTGCTCGGAGGGGTCTCGTTTCAAATTGTATCGAGCGGATGGCTATGTACGGGTATGGAGACAACCTTATGAATCCATGGACCCTGCTTGTCAGTAGGGGACTGTTCAAGCTGGTGGAGGCTCTGTAATGGTGTGGAGCGTTCGCAGTTGGAGAGATATGGGGCCCCTGATACGTCTAGATACGACTCTTGACAGGTGACACGTACGTAAGCATCCTGTCTGATCACCTGCATTCATTCATGTCCATTGTTCATTCCGACGGACTTGGGCAGTTCCAGCAGAAGCGACACCCCAAATGTCCAGAAATGCCACAGAGTGGCTCCAGGAACACCCTTCTGAGTTTAAACACTTCCGCTGGCCAGGAAAGTCCCCAGACATGAACATTAATGAACATATCTGGGATGCCTTGCAACGTGTTGATCAGAAGAGATCTCCACCCCCTTGTTACTCTTGCGGATTTATGGACAGCCGTGCAGGATTCATGGTGTCAGTTCCCTCCAGCACCACTTTAGACATTAGTGGAGCCCATGCCATATCACGTTGCGGCACTTCTACGTGCTCACGGGGGGGTCTACACGATGTTAGGCAGGTGTAGCAGTTTCTTCAGTGTATAAAGCCTGTGAACACCAATGCACAATTGTGGTAACAAGTTAAAGCACGTTCGGTCATCAGAACTCAGCGTGCATTCAGGAAACAGTTCAACATCGCGCTTGCAGGTCGTGTTCCTCATGGGAAATAAATTGCTATGTGGGTAGACACCGTTATGGATACTGGAAGTGTGCAGAAAAAGAAACCAGAACCTTTGAAGAACCACCGGAACGCCCGAAAACATCGAGAGGGCGAGAATGTTGATTTTGAATTCCCCCAACCTATCTGCAAGCGAACACGAGTAGCTCTTGCAATTTCTGAACGCACAGTGAGACGAATTTTTCACGAAGAGTTGAAATTTCATCCGTATAAACTGTCAGTGGTGCGCACACTTCACCATGTGATTTTGTTTCACGAAAAAATGCGTGTGAAGCCACGATCGTTGAGCTGCCTCATGACGCCATAGTGTTTTTCAGCGACGGGGCGCATTTTCATTTGTGTGGCTGCGTGAATAAACAAAGTATGCGGTCCTGGAGTGACACGAAACCCCGAGAACTTCATGAACAGCCCCTGCATACAGAACGTGTGACTGTTTAGTGTACACTATCTAAAATTGGCATTATTGGCCCACGGTTTTTCGAACAGAACGATAAGGCGGTGACGGTCACTTCTGAGCGTTATGTTCAGATGATTGAATAGTTTTTTCTTTCAGAACTTGAAGAAATGGATGTGGGTGATGTTTGGTTCCAACAAGATGGCGCCACAGCTCACACGGCACGAACGTCGATGACCATGTTGCGCGAACACGTCCCCGATCGTCTCATCCATTTGAGCGGCGATCTCCAGTGGACAGTAGCGTTGCTGTCTGTGGATAACGGGGTCCCGGTTTCAATTCCCGACCGTGTTGGGGATTTTCTCTGCGCGATGACTGGGTGTTTTTGTTGTCCTCATCATTTCATCACCATCATCATTATCATTATTCGTGACAGTTGCTAGATTGCAATGAGTTAAAAATTGGACTGTGTAAAAATTGGGACTTTGTACGGGCGCTAATGACCGCGCAGTTAAGCACCCCCCAAACTAAACGTAAACATCCAGTGGCCAGCGCGCTCGACAGATTTAGCGCCATGCGACTTTTCTTATGGGGCCATCTCAAATCCTTGGTGTATACCAATCGTCCGCAGACCCTGGCGGGCCGACTTCTGTGGCCGAGCGGTTCTAGGGGCTTCAGTCTGGAACCGCACGACCGCTACGGTCGCAGGTTCGAATCCTGCCTCGGGCGTGGATGTGTGTGATGTCCTTAGGTTAGTTAGGTTTAAGTAGTTCTAAGTTCTAGGGGACTGATGACCTCAGATGTTAAGTCCCATAGTGCTCTGAGCCAGACCCTGGTGGAGCTACGGAATAATATTCGTGTTGCTGTTGCCAACATCGACAGAGAAGTGTTGGAAAAAGTGGACCGAAACTTCCGATTTTGAATCTCCAAATGCATTGAGCGGAACGGAGGCCACCTTCAAGATACCGTTTTCAAAACTTAATGAAAACTTTAGATGTTTCTCTTTGTAAAGAAAAAAATTAAACTGATGTCTCTAATAAAACTTCCCGGCCGATTAATACTGTGTGCCGGACAGAGACTCGAACTCGAGACCTTTGTCTTTCGCGGGCACGTGCTATACCATCTGAGCTACCCAAGTATGACTCACGCCCCGTCTTCACAGCTTTACTTCTGCCAGTATCTCGCCTCATACCTTCCAAACTTTACAGAAGCTCTCCTGCGAACCTAGCTTCTGTAAAGTTTGGAAGTTAGAACGCGAGATACTGGCAGAAGTAAAGCTGTGAGGACGGGGCTTGAGTCGTGCTTGGGTAGCTCAGATGGTAGAGCACTTGCCCGCGAAAGGCAAAGGTCTCGAGTTCGAGTCTCGGTCCTGCACACAGTTTTAATCTGCCAGGAAGTTTAGTTCCCGCGTTGTACCCTGTACTTTGAAGGGTATAATAGTGTTATTTGAAAAAGAAGTGAAATCTTTGGTAGATAAAAAAAATCACTCTCAATATCTTTCTCATACACCTCGAACTTACCCTAGCATAGGCCTATTGAAATTGTTTTGTGTTAAGGCTACTTGAAAAATGAATTTGATATGAGGTATGAACTAAGGCGAATTAAAGAAAAAGAAAGAAAAAGTGCGCAGTAACGCCATGTGTCTGGTACATGAATGTGGTGTCACCGCCACACTTGCTAGGTGGTAGCTTTAAATCGGCCGCGGTCCATTAGTACATGTCGGACCCTCGTGTCACCACTGTCAGTGATCGCAGACCGAGCGCCACCACACGACAGGTCTCGAGAGACTTACTAGCACTCGCCCCAGTTGTACGGACGACTTAGCTAGCGATGCACACTGACGAAGCCTCGCTCATTTGCAGAGCCGATAGTTAGAATAGCCTTCAGCTAAGTCAATGGCTACGACCTAGCAAGGCGCCATTAGCATTACATAGCAATTGATAGTTATCGTATGAAGCATGTCTCATCAAGAGCGATGTACCACAAGGATGGATTAAAGTTAAGTATTCCAGGAGCTACGTACTTTTCTTTATAGCATTCATTACGTATCCCGTTTCAGACCTATCTACTAGCCTGCGTGAGTTAACGCGTGCCTTTCGGCTACTTCCGAGTGGCGTGGCTGTCTTGTTACGCCACAACAATGAAGAACGCCATGTGTCTGGTACATGACGCTCTATCAACATCCGAATGGAGAATATTCTCAAACAGTACTTGACTTCAGACTTTCAGTATGTGTTGACAATACTGTGAATATTTTGAGGACTATCAGTACTGCGGGCCAGTACTTCTAGTACTGAAAATAAGTCGATAGGTGCCGTCAGACGGTTAATATATAGACGGTTTCACAATATTATTGTACATTTGTAAGCCTCTCACGGCTACGGTCACAGTGGCGGAGACATCGGGAGATTCCGCCGTCGACAGACATCGGTCGAAGGCGACCGATCTTTCCAAATCAATACGCCAGCAAGTGTGCGGTCTCTGTGCCACGCCCGAACGTGCAGACTTCGGAGGATGGTATGTGGAATTCAGATCAGTCTGTTTTCTTCGTTGGAACTGGGGGAACATTCAAGAACGTTAAAAATGGATTGGGAGAAATTTTAAAGTTCAGGACAAGAAAGGAGTGCTTTGTGGCGTCCTAAGAGTGAGAAATGTAATAACAGGGATATATCTGTGAATCTATGGTCTGAAATCGTACTTTATTGGAAACCACAATCCTCGAACAACTTAAAAAATCAGTAATAATTAATTGAAAGTTACCGTACATTACGTTAAGCATGTTCTGTGCCTATCTAGCCAATTTAGCCTCTGCTCTTTGCGTGCCAACTGCAACACAGGCAAAATCTGTATTGGAAATTTTAAGTCTAGATTATAGCGTCAGAAAATTGTATGCTCAAGAGTCAGAGGTGCCGTATGTCAATTCTGGTGTTTAAAGTTTATGTGCAGGATCTTTTTTTGGGTTGTCATAGGTGGGCATTAGCTGTCTAGGCGTTATTATTACTGCTTACAAGCGTTTTTATGGCAGTGAACTGGTAAGTCTGTTGTGTGAGTTTGTTTGTAAATGTAATGTGTGTGTTTCTACTTTCCAGTGCTGTACGTGTTCAGGTAGTCTTATTCTATATTTTGTATTTGTCTTTCACATGTATGCTGAAAAGGCCGGCAGTGAAGGCTAACTGACGTATGTCTATTTTGCTGAAGGCACTTTAAGGTGCTGCAGTGTATTTGCAGTCTTGCTTTCCAGTGTCGCCGTGAATAATTTCGAGTATGAAATGACCGTTTCTCTCTTCTTCTCATATACAGGGTGGTCCATTGATAGTGACCGGGCCAAATATCCCACGAAATAAGCATCAAAAGAAAAAACTACTGAGAACGAAACTCGTCTAGCTTGAAGAGGGAAACCAGATGGCGCTATGGTTGGCCCACTAGATGGCGCTGCCATAGGTCAAACGGATATCAACTGCGTTTTTTCAAAATAAGAACCCCCATTTTTTTTATTGCGTATTCGTGTAGTACGTAAAGAAATATGAATGTTTTAGTTCGACCACTTTTTTCGCTTTGTGATAGATGGCGCTGTAGTAGTCACAAATGTATAAGTACGTGGTATCACGTAACATTCCGCCAGTGCCGACGGTATTTGCTTCGTGATACATTACCCGTGTTAAAATGGACCGTTTACCAATTGGGGAGAAGGTAGATATCGTGTTGATGTATGGCTATTGTGATCGAAATGCCCAACGGGCGTGTGCTATGTATGCTGCTCGGTATCCTGGACGACATCATCCAAGTGTCCGGACCATTCCCCGGATAGTTACGTTATTTAAGGAAACAGGAAGTGTTCACCCACATGTGAAACGTCAACCACGACCTGCAACAAATGATGATGCCCAAGTAGGTTTTTAACTGCTGTCGCGTCTAATCCGCACATCAGTAGCAGACAAATTGCGCGAGAATCGGGAATCTCAAAAACGTCGGTATTGAGAATGCTACATCAACATCGATTGCACCCGTACCATATTTCTATGCACCATGAATTGCATAGCAACGACTTTGAACGCCGTGTACAGTTCTGCCACTGGGCACGAGAGAAATCACGGGACGATGGCAGATTTATTGCACGCGTTCTTTTTAGCGACGAAGCGTCATTCACCAACAGCGGTAACGTAAACCGGCATTATATGCACTATTGGGCAACGGAAAATCCACGATGGCTGCGACAAGTGGAACATCAGCGACCTTGGCGGGTTAATGTATGGTGCGGCATTATGGGAGGAAGGATAATTGGCCCCAATTTTATCGATGGCAATCTAAATGGTGCAGTGTATGCTGATTTCCTACGTAATGTTCTACCGATGTTACTACAAGATGTTTCACTGCATGACAGAATGGCGATGTACTTCCAACATGATGGATGTCCGGCACATAGCTCGCGTGCGGTTGAAGCGGTATTGAATAGCATATTTCATGACAGGTGGATTGGTCGTCGAAGCACCATACCGTGGCCCGCACGTTCACCGGATCTGAAGTCCCCGGATTTCTTGCTGTGGGAAAGTTGAAGGATATTTGCTGTCGTGATCCACCGACAACGCCTGGCAACATGCGTTAGGGCATTGTCAATGCATGTGCGAACATTACGGAAGGCGAACTACTCGCTGTTGAGAGGAATGTCGTTACACGTATTGCCAATTGCGTTGAGGTTGACGGACATCATTTTGAGCATAAATTGCATTAATATGGTATTTACAGGTAATCATGCTGTAACAGCATGCGTTCTCAGAAATGATAAGTTCACAAAGGTACATGTATCACATTGGAACAACCGAAATAAAATGTTCAAACGTACCTACTTCGTCTAAAATTGTGAGCCACATGTTTGTGACTATTACAGCGCCATCTATCACAAAGCGAAAAAAGTGGTCCAACTAAAACATTCATATTTCTTTACGTACTACACGAATATGTAATAAAAAATTGGGTTCCCATTTAAAAAAACGCAGTTGATATCCGTTTGATCTATGGCAGCGCCATCTAGTGGGCCAACCATAGCGCCATCTGGTTTCCCCCTTCAAGCTAGACAAGTTTCGTCCTTTGTAGTTTTTTCGCTTGACGCTTCTTTCGTGAGATATGTGGCCCGGTCACGATCAATGGACCATCCTGTATACATGGTCACGTAAGACGTTATCACCTCTTTTACTCAGTAAAAGGTTCCATATATAGGAATCGATAGTAAGCGAAGAGATACTTACTTCGGTATTTGATAAAGAGTCCTAACTGTTGTGTGGATCATGATACTGAAACAAGTGCCGTTTTAAAAATGGATTGCTTTACTTTTTTATTGGCATCCGAAAGCTCATGAAAAGACGAGTGCAATGATAAAATACTTGTTTTTGGAGGTTGAAACTCTTTGCAAAAGAATCCGATAATACTTAATCTGTCGACGTGCTTGTGAAACAGTAATAATACGGCTACACCAGTACTTTGCAAGCCACCAAACGATGTGTGGCGCAGGGTACACCAGGTACCGTTATCTGATCCTTCGTTTCTGTTCCATTCAAGAATGGCACGAGGGAAGAGCTAGCATCCTAAACTTCCGCATAATCTCTAATTCCTCTGACTTCCTGGTCGTGCCCATATTGTAAGACATGTGGTAGGAAGTAATACATTGCCCGACGCTTCATCGAACATTGGCTCCAAGAATTTCAACAGCGAAGTTCTCAGTGGTACAGTTGGTCTTCCGTAGCGACTGCCACTGGAGTCTGTTGAACGTCTCCCTTAAGATTTGTTTACACAGACAATAAAAATTGCGTATTGCCGACAATATAGTCCAGCAATGTTCCCCGGCAACATTGTTCCCTGTTGCGCCGGGCAATGCAATAGAGATACGTATTTGTGTCGTTTGGCTGTCGTTCGACTGTGAACCTGTTAAATCGCTATGCACTCCACCAACGTTATCATGTCGCGTATCGTATCGCCTCAGTGGGAACCGCGTCTGGTTTAAGTTAAAGATGGAATAATTTCCCAATATACACTCCTGGAAATGGAAAAAAGAACACATTGACACCGGTGTGTCAGACCCACCATACTTGCTCCGGACACTGCGAAAGGGCTGTACAAGCAATGATCACACGCACGGCACAGCGGACACACCAGGAAACGCGGTGTTGGCCGTCGAATGGCGCTAGCTG
The DNA here is from genome assembly GCF_023898315.1 of Schistocerca nitens. Lineage (NCBI taxonomy): Eukaryota > Metazoa > Arthropoda > Insecta > Orthoptera > Acrididae > Schistocerca > Schistocerca nitens. The sequence continues at coordinate 141,316,293 of NC_064625.1, read as the reverse complement.
TGCAGCATTTGTGCACAGCCGCCGTCAGTGTCAGCCAGTTTGCCGTGGCATACGGAGCTCCATCGCAGTCTTTAACACTGGTAGCATGCCGCGACAGCGTGGACGTGAACCGTATGTGCAGTTGACGGACTTTGAGCGAGGGCGTATAGTGGGCATGCGGGAGGCCGGGTGGACGTACCGCCGAATTGCTCAACACGTGGGGCGTGAGGTCTCCACAGTACATCGATGTTGTCGCCAGTGGTCGGCGGAAGGTGCACGTGCCCGTCGACCTGGGACCGGACCGCAGCGACGCACGGATGCACGCCAAGACCGTAGGATCCTACGCAGTGCCGTAGGGGACCGCACCGCCACTTCCCAGCAAATTAGGGACACTGTTGCTCCTGGGGTATCGGCGAGCACCATTCGCAACCGTCTCCATGAAGCTGGGCTACGGTCCCGCACACCGTTAGGCCGTCTTCCGCTCACGCCCCAACATCGTGCAGCCCGCCTCCCGCCTCCAGTGGTGTCGCGACAGGCGTGAATGGAGGGACGAATGGAGACGTGTCGTCTTCAGCGATGAGAGTCGCTTCTGCCTCGGTGCCAATGATGGTCGTATGCGTGTTTGGCGCCGTGCAGGTGAGCGCCACAATCAGGACTGCATACGACCGAGGCACACAGGGCCAACACCCGGCATCATGGTGTGGGGAGCGATCTCCTACACTGGCCGTACACCACTGGTGATCGTCGAGGGGACACTGAATAGTGCACGGTACATCCAAACCGTCATCGAACCCATCGTTCTACCATTCCTAGACCGGCAAGGGAACTTGCTGTTCCAACAGGACAATGCACGTCCGCATGTATCCCGTGCCACCCAACGTGCTCTAGAAGGTGTAAGTCAACTACCCTGGCCAGCAAGATCTCCGGATCTGTCCCCCATTGAGCATGTTTGGGACTGGATGAAGCGTCGTCTCACGCGGTCTGCACGTCCAGCACGAACGCTGGTCCAACTGAGGCGCCAGGTGGAAATGGCATGGCAAGCCGTTCCACAGGACTACATCCAGCATCTCTACGATCGTCTCCATGGGAGAATAGCAGCCTGCATTGCTGCGAAAGGTGGATATACACTGTACTAGTGCCGACATTGTGCATGCTCTGTTGCCTGTGTCTATGTGCCTGTGGTTCTGTCAGTGTGATCATGTGATGTATCTGACCCCAGGAATGTGTCAATAAAGTTTCCCCTTCCTGGGACAATGAATTCACGGTGTTCTTATTTCAATTTCCAGGAGTGTATAAACTGGGCTGAAAGACCCAGTCGTCCCGATTAAAAAGTTTTCTTTCTGAAAACCTGCTAGTCCTCCAGTTATGAAGTATTTACTGCTGTTTTATTTCGGCACAGCTATCATAAAAGTAGCTTAGGAAAAGATTCTTTCTGACTTGGTCGCCTCTGACACTTTTCACGGGTAAATTTGGTGGCAGTTAAGTTCCGCCATAACTCCCGATTGCGAACATGCTATTCCGACTGGGCAATTTTCCTCTGTGTCTTATTCGTGATGGAGTCGCCAATAGAACACGTCTAACAGTTGGTAATCCGGAGTTATTGTGCAACGAAACTGCCACTGAATCTACCGAGGACAAAGTTTGTTTGAGGAGCGACCAAATGAATAGGAATTTTTTCCCCTGGTTGTATTACTATTTTATGATTGCTGTGCTGTAATAAAACATCAGTAAAAATTTTGTAACAAGGGAATAGCAGTTTTCGAGTCCGCCCCCGTTAGCTGAGTGGTCAGCGCGGCGGAATGCGACGCCAAGGGGCCCGGGTTCGATTCCCGGCTGGGGCAGGAGATTTTCTCCGCTCATGGACTGGGTGTTGTGATGGCCTCATGGTCATTTCATCACCATTTCCGAAGCGCAAGTCGCCCAATGTGGCGTCGATTGCAGTAAGTACTTGCCCTCGGCGGCCGAACTTCCCCGAATTTAACAAGAGGTGACAAAACGTGTAACCAATGGCACCCCATACCATCACGCCGAGTGATACGCCAGTATGGCGATGACGAATAGACGCGTTGCCAATGTGCGTTCACCGCGATGTCGCCAAACACGGATGCGACCATCGTGATGCTGTAAACAGAACGTGGATTCATCCGAAAAAATGACGTTTTGCAATTCGTGCACCCAGGTTCGTCGTCGAGTACACCATCGCTGGCGCCCCTGTCTGTGATGCAGCGTCAAGGGTAACCGCAGCCACGGTCTCCTAGCTGATAGTCCGTGCTGCTGCAAACGTCGTCGAACTGTTCGTGCAGACGGTTGTTGTCTTGCAAACGTCCCCATCTGTTGACTCAGGAAGCGAGACGTGGCTGCACGATCCGTTACATCCATGCAGATAAGATGCCTGTAATCTCGACTGCTAGTGATAAACAGGGCCGTTGGGATCCAATTCCGTATTACCGTCCTGAACCCACTGATTCCATATTCTGCTAACAGTCATTGGATCTCGACCAACGCGAGCAGCAATGTCGCGATATGATAAACCGCAATCCCGATAGGCTACAATCCGACCTCTATCAAAGTCGGAAACGTGATGGTACGCATTTCTCCTCCTTACACGAGGCATCACAACGACGTTTCACCAGGTAACGCCGGTCAACAGCTGTTTGTGTGTGAGAAATCGGTTGGAAACTTTCTTCATGCCGTCTGGGTTCAGAGGTCATCCTCAGTTCGTACAGGCGGTTGGCGGAATTGGTGAAGGAGGAAAGCCTCGCTCGCGGGGTGGAATCAGAGCTAACTATTTGTAGTATCGTTCCCAGAACCGATCGCGGTCCTCTGGTTTGGAGCCGAGTGGAAGGCTCAAACCAGAGGCTCAGACGATTCTGCGGAGATCTGGGGTGCAAATTTCTCGACCTCCGCTATCGGGTGGAGAAATGTAGGGTCCCCCTGAATAGGTCAGGCGTGCACTACACGCCGGAAGCGGCTACAAGGGTAGCGGAGTACGTGTGGAGTGCACATGGGGGTTTTTTAGGTTAGAGAATTCCCTCCCTAGGCCCGACAAGACGCCTCCTGAGACGCGGCAAGCTAGGAGTAGGCAAAATGCAACAGGGAATAACAATATTAATATGCTAATAGTAAACTGCAGGAGCGTCTATAGAAAGGTCCCAGAACTGCTCTCATTAATAAACGGTCACAACGCCCATATAGTACTAGGGACAGAAAGTTGGCTGAAACCAGACGTAAACAGTAATGAAATCCTAAACTCAGATTGGAATGTATACCGCAGAGACAGGCTGGACAGTGAGGGGGGAGGCGTGTTTATAGCGATAAGAAGTGCAAAAGTATCGAAGGAAATTGACGGAGATCAGAAATGTGAAATGATTTGGGTGAAGGTCACGGTTAAACCAGGCTCAGACATGGTAATTGGATGTCTCTGTAGGCCCCCTGGCTCAGCAGCTGTTGTGGCTGACCACCTGAAGGATAATTTGGAAAATATTTCGAGTGGATTTCCCCACCATGTTATAGTTCTGGGAGGAGATTTTAATTTGCCGGATATAGACTGGGAGACTCAAACGTTCATAACGGGTGGCAGGGACAAAGAATCCAGTGAAATTTTTTCAAGTGCTTTATCTAAAAACTACCTTGAGCAGCTAAACAGAGAACCGACTCGTTGCGATAACATATTAGACCTTCTGGTGACAAACAGACCCGAACTATTTGAAACGTTAACGCAGAACAGGGAATCAGCGATCATAAAGCGGTTACGGCATCGATGATTTCAGCCGTAAATAGAAATATTAAAAAAGGTAGGAAGATTTTTCTGTTTAGCAAAAGTGACAAAAACAAGATTTCAGAGTACTTGATGGCTCAACACAAAAGTTTTATCTCAAGTACAGGTAGTGTTGAGGATCAGTGGACAAAGTTCAAAACCATCGTACAATATGCATTAGGTGAGTATGTGCCAAGCAAGATCGTAAGAGATGGAAAAGAGCCACTGTGGTACAACAACCGAGCTAGAAAACGGCTACGGAGGCAAAGGAAACTTCACAGCAAACATAAACATAGCCAAAGCCTTACAGACAAACAGAAATTACACGAAGCGAAATGTAGTGTGAGGAGAGCTATGCGAGAGGCGTTCAACGAATTCGAAAGTAAAGTTCTATGTACTGACTTGGCAGAAAATCCTAAGAAATTTTGCTCTTATGTCAAAGCGGTAGGTGGATCAAAACAAAATGTGCAGACACTCTGTGACCAAAATGGTTCTGAAACAGAGGATGACAGACTAAAGGCCGAAATACTAAATGTCTTTTTCCAAAGCTGTTTCACAGAGGAAGACTGCACTGTAGTTACTTCTCTAGATTGTCGCACAGATGACAAAATGGTAGATATCGAAATAGACGACAGAGGGACAGAGAAACAATTAAAATCGCTCAAAAGAGGAAAGGCCGCTGGACCTGATGGGATACCAGTTCGATTTTACACAGAGTATGCGAAGGAACTTGCCCCCCTTCTTGCAGCGGTGTACCGTAGGTCTCTAGAAGAGCGTAGCGTACCAAAGGATTGGAAAAGGGCACAGGTCATCCCAGTTTTCAAGAAGGGACGTCGAACAGATGTGCAGAACTATAGACCTATATCTCTAACGTCGATCAGTTGTAGAATTTTGGAATTCGTATTATGTTCGAGTACAATGACTTTTCCGGAGACTAGAAATCTACTCTGTAGGAATCAGCATGGGTTTCGAAACAGACTATCGTGTGAAACCCAGCTCGCGCTTTTCGTCCACGAGACTCAGAGAGCCATAGACACGGGTTCCCAGGTAGATGCTGTGTTTCTTGACTTCCGCAAGGCGTTCGATACAGTTTCCCACAGTTGTTTAATGAACAAAGTAAGAGCATATGGACTATCAGACCAATTGTGTGATTGGATGATTGGATTGAGGAGTTCCTAGATAACAGAACGCAGCATGTCATTCTCAATAGAGAGAAGTCTTCCGAAGTAAGAGTGATTTCAGGTGTGCCGCAGGGGAGTGTCATAGGACCGTTGCTATGCACAATATACACTCCTGGAAATTGAAATAAGAACACCGTGAATTCATTGTCCCAGGAAGGGGAAACTTTATTGACACATTCCTGGGGTCAGATACATCACATGATCACACTGACAGAACCACAGGCACATAGACACAGGCAACAGAGCATGCACAATGTCGGCACTAGTACAGTGTATATCCACCTTTCGCAGCAATGCAGGCTGCTATTCTCCCATGGAGACGATCGTAGAGATGCTGGATGTAGTCCTGTGGAACGGCTTGCCATGCCATTTCCACCTGGCGCCTCAGCTGGACCAGCGTTCGTGCTGGACGTGCAGACCGCGTGAGACGACGCTTCATCCAGTCCCAAACATGCTCAATGGGGGACAGATCCGGAGATCTTGCTGGCCAGGGTAGTTGACTTACACCTTCTAGAGCACGTTGGGTGGCACGGGATACATGCGGACGTGCATTGTCCTGTTGGAACAGCAAGTTCCCTTGCCGGTCTAGGAATGGTAGAACGATGGGTTCGATGACGGTTTGGATGTACCGTGCACTATTTAGTGTCCCCTCGACGATCACCAGTGGTGTACGGCCAGTGTAGGAGATCGCTCCCCACACCATGATGCCGGGTGTTGGCCCTGTGTGCCTCGGTCGTATGCAGTCCTGATTGTGGCGCTCACCTGCACGGCGCCAAACACGCATACGACCATCATTGGCACCAAGGCAGAAGCGACTCTCATCGCTGAAGACGACACGTCTCCATTCGTCCCTCCATTCACGCCTGTCGCGACACCACTGGAGGCGGGCTGCACGATGTTGGGGCGTGAGCGGAAGACGGCCTAACGGTGTGCGGGACCGTAGCCCAGCTTCATGGAGACTGTTGCGAATGGTCCTCGCCGATACCCCAGGAGCAACAGTGTCCCTAATTTGCTGGGAAGTGGCGGTGCGGTCCCCTACGGCACTGCGTAGGATCCTACGGTCTTGGCGTGCATCCGTGCGTCGCTGCGGTCCGGTCCCAGGTCGACGGGCACGTGCACCTTCCGCCGACCACTGGCGACAACATCGATGTACTGTGGAGACCTCACGCCCCACGTGTTGAGCAATTTGGCGGTACGTCCACCCGGCCTCCCGCATGCCCACTATACGCCCTCCCTCAAAGTCGCTCAAAGTCACGTCCACGCTGTCGCGGCATGCTACCAGTGTTAAAGACTGCGATGGAGCTCCGTATGCCACGGCAAACTGGCTGACACTGACGGCGGCGGTGCACAAATGCTGCGCAGCTAGCGCCATTCGACGGCTAGCACCGCGGTTCCTGGTGTGTCCGCTGTGCCGTGCGTGTGATCATTGCTTGTACAGCCCTCTCGCAGTGTCCGGAGCAAGTATGGTGGGTCTGACACACCGGTGTCAATGTGTTCTTTTTTCCATTTCCAGGAGTGTACATATATGACCTGGTGGATGACATCGGAAGTTCACTGAGGCTTTTTGCAGATGATGCTGTGGTGTATCGAGAGGTTGTAACAATGGAAAATTGTACTGAAATGCAGGAGGATCTGTAGCGAATTGACGCATGGTGCAGGGAATGGCAATTGAATCTCAATGTAGACAAGTGTAATGTGCTGCGAATACATAGAAAGATAGATCCGTTGTCATTTAGCTACAAAATAGCAGGTCAGCAAATGGAAGCAGTTAATTCCATAAATTATCTGGGAGTACGCATTAGGAGTGATTTAAAATGGAATGATCATATAAAGTTGATCGTCGGTAAAGCAGATGCCAGACTGAGATTCATTGGAAGAATCCTCAGGAAATGCAATCTGAAAACAGAGGAAGTAGGTTACAGTACGCTTGTTCGCCCATTGCTTGAATACTGCTCAGCAGTGTGGGATCCGTACCAGATAGGGTTGATAGAAGAGATAGAGAAGATCCAACGGAGAGCAGGGCGCTTCGTTACAGGATCATTTAGTAATCTCGAAAGCGTTACGGAGATGATAGATAAACTCCAGTGGAAGGCTCTGCAGGAGAGACGCTCAGTAGCTCTGTACGGGCTTTTGTTAAACTTTCGAGAACATACCTTCTTCGAAGAGTCAAGCAGTATATTGCTCCCTCCTACGTATATCTCGCGAAGAGACCATGAGGATAAAATCAGAGAGATTAGAGCCTACACAGAAGCATACCGACAATCCTTCTTTCCGCGAACAATACGAGACCGGAATAGAAGGGAGAACCGATAGAGGTACTCAGGGTACCCTCCGCCACACACCGTCAGGTGGCTTCCGGAGTATGGATGTAGATGTAGATGTCAGCACGTTGTAGGTGTCGCCACCGGCGCCAACCTTGTGTGAATGCTCTGAAAAGCTAATCATTTGCATATCACAGCATCTACTTCCCGTCGGTTAAATTTCGCGTCTGTAGCACGTCATCTTCGTGGTGTGTAGCAATTTTAATGGCCAGTAGTGTACTTATATGGATATGGTGTCTGTTGTTTCGGACATCCATATCAATATACGGATACATGGTGAAAGAAGGTCTACAACAGTGTCAGTACACTTTCACCTGGTGTGCCGATGGTGGGAGCAGTCTAGATCGCTACACCCGTCAATTCACTAGTTCAAATCGGACTATACTTAACTTTTGTGCTTGTCTGATTCGTGCAAAGATTCTTGGGTCGCCTTTATGAGATGTTGTCCTAAGGCCTACGATTTGTGTTTTGTGTAGAGCAGGAAGCTGAAGGAGGTAAGTGTGGTGGTGGTGGTCGTAGCGGTAGTTGCAGCCCAGCCTATTGCCAAGGGCAGAGGGTTTTTGGTACGTCGTTCACGAGCTCAGCGTAGTGGGTAACAGAGTGCAGCAGCTGTCTACGGGGAAGAGCGTTTCAGTAGCTTTTGCTTTGATCACACAGACGAATCTCTGTATCTAAAAGGCAGTGTTCTGACTGACTGACTCATGATTGCCCAGTCCAAACCCATAAGGAGAGGGTGTCAATCTCATGCTGTGCGCGTCGTTTAAGAAGAAATTGCCCGAAATTCCACTCCGAAGAGAGTGAAATAGGGAATGAAAGGCTTTTTGAAAGTATGTCGTTAAGGGAATTTCGAGGCGAGAACTACGAAAACTGCAACTTGATTTCTCTGTCAGAAAATAAACAATACGTTTTCAGCATTTTGGGAAATTCAACCACCAACGGGTAAAATAGTGGGTGAAAGTTTTTTTTTGAAAATAATTACTAAAGAACTACGAAAGGATTCTTAAGGCTACGTCTGTGACAATTGGTATTTGACTTCTCGGTTACAAATAAAAAAAATGCGTGTTTCATTGTTTTTGGAAATTGTACCCCTAAGGAGGTGAAAGAGGGGATTAGATCGTTTATGAAAATACTTTGTCAGGAAAACAGTTTTAAAGCTAAATCTATGAAAATTTAAATTTGGCGTCTCAGTTAGGAATAAAAAATATACGTGTTTCACGGTTTTTGAAAATCCAGCTCTTATGGGGGTGAAACGGGGGATGAAAGTTTTTATGAAAATATTTCATCGTACAAGCATTTTTGAAGCTAAATCTATGAAAATTTGTAATTGGATTCTCTGTTAAAAATAAAACATACGCTTGTCACTGTTTTTGAAATTCAACCTCTAAGGGGTTGAAAGAGGGCGAGAATGATTCACTGAATCAACATCGCCCAGCCCAAATCGCTAGGGATTGAAACTTGGAATTGTACAGGATGTGAACCTTATACTGTAGGTATCGCTTAGGAAGGGATTGTCCGAAATTCTACTTCTAAGGGTGTGTAACAGGGGACGAAAGACTTTTTGGAAGTATGTTGATATTAAGGGAATTTTGAAGCTAGAGCTACGATAACTGGTATTTGATTTCTCTGTCAAAATAAAAAGTCCGTGTCTCAGCATTTATGGAAATTCAGCCACTAAGGGGGTAAAATATGGGGTCAAAGCTTTTATTGAAAATAAATAATTTGTAAAGAACTACTAAAGGATTTTTAAGACTACATCTACGACAGTTGATATTTGACTCCTCGGTTGGACATAAAAAAAAAAACGTGTTTCAGTGTTTCTGGAAATTCAACCCCTAAAGGAGTGCAATAGATGAAGAATATTTTTAAGAAAGTATTTCGTACATTAAAGAAATTTTAAAGCTAAATTTATGAAAATTAGTATTTTACTTCTCGGTTAGATATAAATACATATTTGTTAGGGCTTGAAAGTTGCTATGGAAGTACCTGCATAAGAACCCAAAAGGCATGATTAACAAAAAGTTTGGACTTCAGCTACCAGATTCGTTTTTCGTTAGAAGTACATTCGGAAAAGACCATGCTAATATGGGCTAAATTAGCATGAAAATCTTAGAAGGTGCTGTAATTCGTGAACAACATGAAAATTCGATTAAATAAAAACAAAAACAGCATCTCTGCACGCCATACAGTGTACACGAGCGAAGCAGCGGATAAAGCTAAGTCCGATAAGCGGAAAATTGTTGCGGCATGAACGAATAGACAGATTTTGTGACAACAGCCAGCGCTTGGCGCATTAAACGGTCGCGATTTAACCTTCGCAATACGTAGGGGTGGAGTGGACTTACGTTAAGCCCGTCTTTGAAAAGACTGTGATCTAGTCATTTAATTTATATTTTAAAATTTCGAAAAAATATTGTTTTCAATTAATTCTTCTACCAGATTCCATATACGTTTTGAACTTTTCAGTTCAACCTAACCCAAAAATTTTAAGTCCTAGTAGTAGATGTCGCTTTTCCCAATGGATGACATAGTCAATATTTTCAGTTTCGGGACCTCGCGTACACATCAGTCTCTCTTTAAAATCTATGTTCTGAGTAAAAGTCAGCAACAGTTAACAAAATTTGCGTTTTATAAATAATTTTTTAGGGTGGGTATATGTAACCCCCCCTCTTCCCCTGGTACATTTCTGAAAGTGCGTTGATATTGTTAAGTGTGAAAATATATTTTTAAAGTTCACAACCCTGTGAAGACATGAGTATCTGTTGTAACGATTTTATTTTTTTTTCAGTTTTTTCAGGTGCGCATAAAGTACCCTCCTTCCTTGGTAATACATGTTATGAAAAATTCTTAAACATCCCAAGCATTAGCAGACGTTACAACCAGGTGCCAACTAATTTAAATTACGCTGTAGCGACGTATCAGACGCCTCTAATAAACCGTCTGTGTCAATCTTCTCCCAACTGTTTGCTCGTTCCTCCTTGAATAAGAGGTGGGCCGCCAATACCAATGAAGAGCACGCAGAAGTGCCGCAACACAACGGGGCTTGGACTCGATTAATGTCTGAAGTAGTGCTGGAGGAAACAGACACCTTGCACCTTGAGTGAGTCCTACAGGGCTGTCTGTAAATCCCTTAAGAGTACTAGGGGGTGGAGATCTCTTCTGAACAGCACTTTGCAAGGCACCCCAGCTACGCTCAGTAATGTTCGTCTGGGGAGTTTGGTGGCGAGCGGAAGTGCTTAAATTCAGAATAGTACACCTGGGGCCGCTCTGTAGCAATTCTGGGCGTGTAGGGTGTCGCATTGTCCTGCTGGAATGTCCCAAGTCCTTCGGCATGCACAACAGACATGCATGGATGCAGGAGACCAGACAGGATGCTTACGTACGTGTCACCTGTCACAGTTGTACCTTCATGTATCAGGGACCCGATATCACTCCAACTGCGCACGCCCCACACCATTATAGAGCCTGCACCAGCTTGAAGAGTCCCCTGCTGACATGCAGGGTACATGGATTCATTATATTGTCTCCATACCCGTACATATCCATCCGCTTGATACATTTTGAAACGAGACTCCTCCGACCAGGCAACATGTTTCCAGATATCAACGGTCCAATGTCGGTGTTAACGGGCCCAGGCGAGGCATAAAGCTTTGCGTTGCACGGTCATCAAGGGTACACGAGTAGACCTTCGGCTCCGTAAGCCCATACTGATGATGTTTCGTTGAATGGTTCGCACGCTGACACTTGATGGCCCAGCATTGAAATCTGCAGCAGTTTGCGGAAGGGTTGCACTTCTGTCACGAACGATTTTCTTCAGTCGTCGTTGGTCCCGTTCTTGCAGGATCTTTCTCCAGTTGCAGTGACGTCGGGGATTTGATGTTTTACCGGATTCCTGATATTCACAGTACACTCGTGAAAAGGTCGTACGGGAAAATCCCCACTTCATCGCTACCTAGAAGATGGTGTGTGCCCTCGCTCGTGCACCGACTATAACACCACGTTCGATTTGACTTTAATCTGGGTAACCTACCGTTGTAGTAGCAGTAACCGATCTAGGCGTTGCCGAACGCCGCGCCGTATTCTACCTGTTTACATATCTCTGTATTTGAATACGCATGCCTATACCAGTTTCTTTGGCACTTCATCGTCAATGAAGATGGGCGAATATTTTGCTGTCAGCAGAGAAGCAGTAATAGCAGAACAGGCGACATCCCTTCTAAAGCGGCATAAGTCGACTGTCGGTAATGTGACTGTGAAGTGCGAAGGAACCACCACAGCTAAAACGAGACGATGTAGTCCTCACGTACTGACAGACAGGGACCAGCGAATATTGCAGAGGGCGGTAGTAAAAAGTAGCGTGAAATCTGGGCAAGGAATCATTCATGAGCTTAAAGGTGCTACAGGCAGTCCAGCGAGCTCAGTGGCTGCCCATACAGAGTTAAAAAGAACGGGGTACAATGATCAAGCTGTCCAGTAGTCAGTGCTAATCAGCGGTTGAGGTGGTGTGACGAGAGACGCCACTGGGCAGTGGTTGACTGGAAGTTAGTGATTTCCGGTGATGAATCACGATTTACCCTGCATCAGTCCAGGGCAAGGATTTGCATTTTGTGAATGCCTGGAGAACGTTACCCACTATCGTGTGCTGTGCCAGCAGTGAACTAAGGTGTTACAGAATGAGGGTGCTTATCATGAGTGGTCTCCTTACTGCACCGAAGAAAACGCTAAATGCAAGAGGATAAAAACACTTTTTACAGCATTGTGTACTGTGGACGGTAGAGGAACAGTTCGGAGATGTTGATTGTTTCAGCATGACAATGCACAGTGTCATTAAGCAGCATGTGTGAGGCAGTGGTCTGTGGACAACATTCCTGAAATGTACTGACCTGTCCAGAGTCCCGACTTGAACCCAATGGAACACACAAGCGCTGAGTTATAATGTCGACTTCACTCCAGACCCCAGCATCCAAACGTCAATAGCTTCTCTGGTTTCAGCTCTTGAGGTAGAATAGGCTGCCATTTCTCCACAGACATTGATATCTCATTGAAAGCCCCTAACAAAGTTCAAGCCACCACTAAGGTGACGGATGGACACACTCCATATTAAAATGTCCATAAATGAGTGTCTTGAAACTTGTTACCAGAAAGCATATCTCACAAGTTCTATTAGAAACATGATCATTAGCAAATGCTAGGATTTGGGCAAGACGCCCCTCTGGCCATTTATTCGAAATAGCAGCAGTGCAGGTCCGCGCCCGGCTACCCATATTTTGGTTTTCTGTGATTTCCGGGGTCTGCTTAGAACAAATATTGTAGTTTTTACCAAAGAAGCTGTATGTTATTTACAAAACGTGTTTCAGCATCTCATTAATGCCATCTTCGCAGCCGTGTATTTAAAAACATCAAGTATACACACACACTACACTGAAGCACCAAAGAAACTGGTACAGGCAAGCGTATTCAAATACAGGGATATGTAAACAGGCAGAATATTGCGCTGCGGTCAGCAAGGCCTATATAAGACAAAAAGTGTCTGGTACAGTTGTTAGCTCGGTTACTGCTGCTACAATGGCAGGTTATCAAGATTCTCACACCATCTGCCGAGGTAGCGATGAAGCGGGACCATTTCACGAGTGTACCGTGAATATCAGGAATCCGATAAAACATCAAATCTCCGACATCGCTGCTGCCGGAAAAAGGTCCTGCAAGAACGGAACCAACGACGACTGAAGAGAATCGTTCAACGTGACAGAAGTGCAACCCTCCGCAAATTGCTGCAGATTTCAATGCTAGGCTATCAAAAAGTGTCAGCAAGCGGACCATCCAACGAAGCATCATTGATACGGGCTTTCGGAGCCGAAGGCCCACTCCGTGTACCCTTGATGACTGCACGACACAAAGCTTTACGCCTCGCCTGGGCCCCTCAACACTGACATTGGACTGTTGTTGACTGAAAACATGTTGCCTGGTTAGACGAGTCACGTTTCAAATTGCATCGGGCGGCTGGACGTGTTCACGTCTGAAGACAACCTCATGAATCTATGGGCCCTGCATGTCAGCACGGAACTGTTAAGCTGATGGGGGCTCTGTATTGGTGTTGGGCGTGAGCAGTTGGAGTGATATGGGACCCCTGATACCTCTGGATCGATTCTGACAGGTGACAGGTACGTAAGCATCGTGTCTGATCATCTGCATCCATTCACGTCCATTGTGCATTCCGACAGACATGGGCAATTCCAGCAGGATAATAGCGACAACGTACACGTCCTGAATTGCTACAGAATGGCTCCAGGAACACTCTTCTGAGTTTAAACACTTCCGCTGACCACCAGACTCCCCAGATATGAATATTATTGAACATATCTGGGTTGCGTTGCAACGTGCTATTCAGAAGAGATCTCCACCCCCTCGTACTCTTACAGGTTTATTGATAGCCCTGCAGGATTCGTGGTTTCAGTTCCCTCCAGCACTACTTCAGACCTTAGTCGAGTCCATGCGACATGGTGTTGCGACCTGGATGCTTACGGGGGCCTTACAAAATGGTTCAAATGGCTCTGAGCACTATGGGACTTAACATCTGAGGTCATCAGTCTCCTAGAACTTAGAACTACTTAAACCTAACTAACCTAAGGACATCACACACATCCATGCCCGAGGCAGGATTCGAACCTGCGACCGTAGCAGTCGCGCGGTTCCGGACTGAGCGCCTAGAACCGCTAGACCACCGCGGCCGGCGGGGCCTTACACAATGTTAGGCAGGTGTACCAGTTTCTTTGCCTCTTCAATGTATATGTCAAGGAATACCACTTGGCATTACAGAAAATGAAACATAATAAGTCCTTAAAACTTACAAATTGCAACATGCAGGGTTAAGAAGAGTACATGCGCACATGAAGCACAATAAAACAGTGTAAGTACATATATTGTTTAACATCGAAACTAACCGTTTTGATATAACAAAACAACACTTGTACTTTAACCCGAGTGACAGGCAGTCAAAATTCACTAAGTTGAAAATAAAATAACTTGTAAGCCACACATCCATCCTGCATGGAAGTTGAAATATCTAGAGATGCACATTCATGCTGCTGGTGATGGACACTTGTGCAGTGGCTCTGAAGCAAAAAGAAAAATGAGGTGCTATTTGTAAGATTCACCACAAAAAAAGTGTGTGGCCGTTTACCGACGGTTGCGCAACCAACCATAGCAGAGTGTTCGAACATGTGATCTTATGTGAACTACACATGTAGCAGCAACAGTTGAGAATGAAACACACTTAGGCGCATTCTTATTTACGAGTAAAACTGTAGCAACCAAAACGTGACAAATACATATGGTCGGAAAGTATAATATTTTCTTCGAGAATAGCGTTCAATACCGAACTTCTACACCACATTTCCAGACGAAAAACTGGACTATCTTCACGACTGAGTGCGGCAGTAACTGATGGCAGATGACTATTTACGCTAGCGACACATGAGAGACCACTACAGCCGTCTGGTAGAATGAATATCACTGGTGTCCCTTGAGAGTGCAGCTTTGGGCTTACGGGAAAGACGTGAAGGATGAAGAAACCGCATAGCATCACGGTTGATTCATGCGCGCGAGCAGCACAGGCTGCTCTCCAGCTCACTGTGGTGTAGAGCTGTCACTGCTAGGCTGCGCTCACAGACTCCTGTCACGAGTTGCAGCTGCATAAAGATTTCCAGAATATACACAGTCTCTTTTTCTGAGTCTCATAGCTTAGCGGAAACAGCGTGAAAGCCTGTACCTTGGGATAACATAATAATTTCACATGTTCCTTAGACAAACTGATTTACACCGTAGATATTCCTTGGTGTGATGGGAATTTGATATTGATGTAGACAAAACATTATGCTATTCACGGTCTTGACTGAATAGTGAGACCCTCATTATGAGACAACATTCTATTTGCTAGGAACTCATCAATTCATTCATAATTCCTGCATAAACATTCCAAATTTTGCTCATGTTGTAACATCTCAGAATTGTATATAACACATTACAATCAGCGAAATACTACAAATTAACATGTGTGGTCTATTGTACTAAAAACATTCAATTTTACACTGACATGCATGTGTGAGAGACAGTGTCATGGCTGCAAACCATTTCTCCACTATGGGGATGACTGTGTGATTGAGCACCAAATGCAGTGGTCGCAAACTGTATGCGAATGAAGCTGCTAATTTGTACGTGAAATACGACATCGAATTTCTCTGACGCTAAACATTTGTAGGTTTCTGAAGGTGTATAAGGTTAATTGTTTACAAAATTAGTGTCCAAATGTGGTGGGGAAATTATGATACGGTCACACCATCCGTATGCCACTTTATAAAGTTTGTTAGGGTGCCGCAACCATAGTACAATGTAACCTAAGTTAAAATGGCAGGGGAATATCAGAATACAAGCATCACACATATGCTTCAAACTGCGTTGAAAAAAGGCGGCAAGTGTTCGATATGATGTATAACCCTCGCAAGTATAATTTAAAAATGTCTAGAATTGTTCGTAGTAGCGTTTTCTATGCTATTCCCTTCATAGTACACAGCAGTACCCCAGTTCGCATCAATTTGGAAGTGTGCAGGCATTCTTTTCATGAGACGTTAATGAGGACAATTAGGTATTAAATAATCACCATCGAAGCTGCACACAAGTAATGCTAGCTCACATCTGCTTTGATTACGAATTGACAAATAGCATTGATGCAGGAAGCAGTAACACAGTGCACAGCTCATGACACAGACCTCTTTTGCTCATCCAGCACACAGCCAAGCCAAATCACCGAACTTTGTGCTTAAATCGACGAAAGAAGTGAATTTCACGTCATAATGCTACACTTTGGATTTTAGATAAATGTCGTGATCCTAGCAGAATGTCTACAGTTTCGTTCGATACCTGTTTGTCACGCATTCTAGAATTGATTGTATTAGTGTCTTTCTTTGCAAAACATGTCCTTACCTGTGTGTGTGTGTGTGTGTGTGTGTGTGTGTGTGTGTGTGTGTATTTATCCAAACAAACACCGTGTGTCGAGAAAATCGAGAGATGCACATTTATCCACCTAATGGTGGACTGTTCCCTTCTTATCCACAACATTTTAACACGAAAAACAGCCGTCGTCAGTGCCAGACACTAGACCACAGTGCACCTTGAATTTAACACCAACCACAAGTCAAGAACGGTAACTTTGAGTTCCAGCCAATACTTGACAACGTAATCTGAGAGCAGTTATGTCCACCATAGATAGCCTCCATATGGAGAGTACAAGTCGCAAATGTTCATCACACTTGTATGCTTAAAGTTACTTGTCAGAGGCATTTATTCGTCCTTCATTTGCTCCAGATGCAAGCGGAACAGCAAAAGAGACAGACTACATCTACATCTACATTCATACTCCGCAAGCCACCCAACGGTGTGTGGCGGAGGGCACTTTACGAGCCACTGTCATTACCTCCCTTTCCTGTTCCAGTCGCTTATGGTTCGCGGGAAGAACGACTGTCTGAAAGCCTCCGTGCGTGCTCTAATCTCTCTAATTTTACATTCGTGATCTCCTCGGGAGGTATAAGTAGGGGGAAGCAATATACTCGATACCTCATCCAGAAACGCACCCTCTCGAAACCTGGCGAGCAAGCTACACCGCGATGCAGAGCGCCTCTCTTGCAGAGTCTGCCACTTGAGTTTGTTAAACATCTCCGTAACGCTATCACGGTTACCAAATAACCCTGTGACGAAACGCGCCGCTCTTCTTTGGATCTTCTCTATCTCCTCCGTCAACCCGATCTGGTACGGATCCCACACTGATGAGCAATACTCAAGTATAGGTCGAACGAGTGTTTTGTAGGCCACCTCCTTTGTTGCTGGACTACATTTTCTAAGCACTCTCCCAATGAATCTCAACCTGGTACCCGCCTTACCAACAATTAATTTTATATGATCATTCCACTTCAAATCGTTCCGCACGCATACTCCCAGATATTTTACAGAAGTAACTGCTACCAGTGTTTGTTCCGCTATCATATAATCATACAATAAAGGATCCTTCTTTCTGTGTATTCGCAATACATTACATTTGTCTATGTTAATGGACAGTTGCCACTCCCTGCACCAAGTGCCTATCCGCTGCAGATCTTCCTGCATTTCGCTACAATTTTCTAATGCTGCAACTTCTCTGTATACTACAGCATCATCCGCGAAAAGCCGCATGGAACTTCCGACACTATCTACTAGGTCATTTATATATATTGTGAAAAGCAATGGTCCCATAACACTCCCCTGTGGCACGCCAGAGGTTACCTTAACGTCTGTAGACGTCTCTCCATTGATAACAACATGCTGTGTTCTGTTTGCTAAAAAATCTTCAATCCAGCCACACAGCTGGTCTGATATTCCGTAGGCTCTTACTTTGTTTATCAGGCGACAGTGCGGAACTGTATCGAACGCCTTCCGGAAGTCAAGAAAAATAGCATCTACCTGGGAGCCTGTATCTAATATTTTCTGGGTCTCATGGACAAATAAAGCGAGTTGGGTCTCACACGATCGCTGTTTCCGGAATCCATGTTGATTCCTACAGAGTAGATTCTGGGTTTCCAAGAACGACATGATACTCGAGCAAAAAACATGTTTTAAAATTCTACAACAGATCGACGTCAGAGATATAGGTCTATAGTTTCGCGCATCTGCTCGACGACCCTTCTTGAAGACTGGGACTACCTGTGTTCTTTTCCAATCATTTGGAACCCTCCGTTCCTCTAGAGACTAGCAGCGATAAAAGTTATTCTCCACAGTGTGTTGTTTGCAGACTTACTACCCATGGAGAATATACTGGAGCGAGGCAACATCAAAGTATGAAAGACCACACACAACACTCACCACAAACTGCAAACCACAGGTCTCATTTCTGATGAATTGTAATGGTGTTTGTACAAGAACATGGGCTATAATAGTTCATACAGACCTGTGAGTCGCATTGGGTCAGTTGGTATAGTACCATACTAACATTTGTAGTAGTAGATTCAATACATTCAAATAGTAGGCCCCATTTCGAATTCGACTGAAATAGGTCCCCAACTAACTGTAGGATTCTCAGCCAGCTGTACTATAGTGACCCCAACATTGATGGGTGCCAGTAAAACTTAATGAACTGACGCCAATTTTCACTGTAGACATACCTCGGTGTGATGCAAATATGATGTTCACAAAACATTA
This sequence comes from Schistocerca nitens, assembly GCF_023898315.1. NCBI lineage: Eukaryota > Metazoa > Arthropoda > Insecta > Orthoptera > Acrididae > Schistocerca > Schistocerca nitens. The sequence continues at coordinate 141,297,835 of NC_064625.1, read as the reverse complement.
AACTCCTACCATCATTCCTATAAACAGCATGTGATCTACTGTCCAGGCTAACACTGTATTTTACAGTCATTACTCACATAAATTGTAAGTGTTGTACATAGGACATATAACATTTTGAGCAGATCTGTGCCCACTACTCATCTGTAGTGTCCCAGCTTACCACCCATCAAGAATATATTGGTTAACATGACCACCCTGATATAAGATTCCATTGCACTGGCGAAACTTGTAGACTACCAACTAGCATTATAAAGTATGGAACCCTCATGCGGAACTGAGGGTGCTGCTGCTGCACCTGACAGCATGTCATGTTGGTTTAGCACCTGACAGAGACTTCGAACTTACAGGGAAAATAGAGAATGTCCAGCAGGGTACAAAGGTGCAGTTCGATGAGGCGGAGTTGGAACTACTGTGCAGCAAGCTGAAATATATCGAGTATTTTAGAAGAATTGACTACAGACCATTCACTTGACACATCAATATCTTGAACAGCACCAACACATCCATTGTAAACAACCTTGGGGTTGATAGAATGAAGTTAATATGTCAAGATTCAGCACAATGTACATATTTAAAGCGTCCAAGTATCACGAACGTGGATGGCCTGTACGATGCAATATAGACCACAAAGGAGAGACTCAATCTCTGACAGAAGTATGTAAACCACTCTTGAGTGATATTGTCAAGTATCTTTTTGGAACAGGAAGTGCACAAAGAGTATGAGGAGTTAAATGTGTGTATGTGTGGTATCCCTGTCTCTGCTAATATTAATTCTGTTAACAGAAATTCCACACAAGAGGAGTTTACAGATGGCACTCCTAAGCCTATCAGTGCTCAAATTTATTTGCGTGAAATACATGCTGAATTTAAAACGAAAAAAAAAAAAACATTTATTTGGAAAGTATTACAGAGTGATTGTGAATAGGGTTGATGTAGATAACAGAGAACGACATTGTTATTTATGATGGTTATTTATTTTCTTCAGATCATGAAGTACAGAATGTACATTAAAAGTGTGTGCAATAGAATAAATATATTTTTACAATTTGCATTACGTTTTATTCCATCATACGTATATTCCATGTGACTTGACAGATCGGATGTTGGAGAGAGAGTTTAGTAGCTCATACATATGGAATATCAGACACTTCACAGTACAGTTGCTACTATAACCGAAAGACTTAGCATATTTTTCCGTAAATGAAATTTTTATCTTGAAACGCAGAGTTAAGCTTTCTGGTACTCTCACAGTTTCTTCCAACATGTGACCATTATCAGGTGCCTTCTGATCACATTCTTACAGCACTGGGAAGAGTCTGTGAGACATTAAACTTCAGAAAGGTACATTTCCAATGAGGTGTGAATAGATGCTTGAAATTCTAAGAAAATAAGATTAGGCTGTAGCATATAGAATTGTAGTAAAACAACATCTAGAAGAACCTATTCGAATGTAATGTGAAGAGTGAGATGGTTGGATTGACAGTTGGTAAGACAAATCTACAGTTGATCGTGTACATCAAAGAACAGCTTGCAGCTACTGCGATTTTCCAGACAGCAGTTCCATTAGAGCACCAATTTTGTGAGACAGCTCCAACTTATAGGGTTTGTTCACAGGTCTTTTAGTTGCTTTTTTGCTAATTTTACCCAGCATTCCTTCTACTATCATGTTGTCATCCCCAGTAGTAGACATGGTTTTTCAGCCGTGAGAGAGTTGGAGATATTATTATTCTCATGTCACAAACGTACAGGTACAAGTACAGGGCTATTACACATGATTGGAGCGATTTCATAAATTCACTGTAGCTCCATTCATTGACATATGGTCACGACACACTACAGATACGTAGAAAAACTCATAAAGTCTTGTTCGGCTGAAGCCGCACTTCAGGTTTCTGCCGCTAGAGCGCTCGAGAGCGCAGTGAGACAAAATGGCGACAGGAGCCGAGAAAGCGCATGTCGTGCTTGAAATGCACTCACATCAGTCAGTCATAACAGTGCAACGACACTTCAGGACGAAGTTCAACAAAGATCCACCAACTGCTAACTCCATTCGGCGATGGTATGCGCAGTTTATAGCTTCTGGATGCCTCTGTAAGGGGAAATCAACGGGTCGGCCTGCAGCGAGAGAAGAAACGGTTGAACGCGTGCTGCCAAGTTTCACGCGTAGCCCGCGGAAGTCGACGAATAAAGCAAGCAGGGGGCTAAACTTACCACAGCCGACGGTTTGGAAAATCTTACGGAAAAGGCTAAAGCAGAAGCCTTACCGTTTACCATTGCTACAAGCCCTGACAGCCGATGACAAAGTCAAACGCTTTGAATTTTCGGCGCGGTTGCAGCAGCTCATGGAAGAGGATGCGTTCAGTGCGAAACTTGTGTTCAGAGATGAAGCAACATTTTTTCTTAATGGTGAAGTGAACAGACACAATGTGCGAATCTGGGCGGTAGAGAATCCTCACGCATTCGTGCAGCAAATTCGCAATTCACCAAAATGCTGCGCCGAGTGTGGGAGGAACTTCTGTAGTCTCCATCGACTGCACTGTCCTTGAAAGTCGACTAAGAACCTGCGATCCTGCAGAAGAGAGGTGATTAGTCTGGTTAGACCTAAATCTTTGGTCAGATTGTAGACCTTGACTAGTAGTAGCTGGTGATTGACCGAATCATATGCCGCTGATAAGTCGACAAATCCCACTCCTGTCACCTTCCGAGCTTCTACATCTATGTGATTATTATTCACAATAAAGTGCCTGGCAGAGGGTTCAATGAACCATCTTCATGCTGTCTCTCTACCGTTACACTCTCAAACGGCACGCGGGAAAAACGTGCACTTAAATTTTTCAGTGCGAGCCCTGATTTCTCTTATTCTCTTATTTTATCGTGATGATCATTTCTCCCTATGTAGGTGGGTGCCAACAGAATGTTTTCGCAATCGGAGGAGAAAACTGGTGAATGAAATTTCATGAGAAGATCCCGTCGCAACGAAAAACGCCTTTGTTTTAATGATTGCCACTCCAATTCACATATCATGTCTGTGACACTATCTTCCCTATTTCGCGATAATCCAAAACGAGCTGCCCTTCTTTGTACTTTTTCGATTTCATCCGTCAGTCCCACCTGATGAGGATCCCACACCGCACAGCAATACTCCAGAATAGGGCGGACAAGCGTAGTGTAAGCAGTCTCTTTGGTAGACCTGTTGCACCTTCTAAGTGTTCTGCCAATGAATCGCAGTCTTTGGTTTGCTTTACCCACAATATTACCCATGTGATCGTTCCAATTTAGGTTATTGGCTTCAAAGCCATCTTCTATAAACTGTGTGAGATTTAGCAGTAGTCCAGTACAGCTTTTACCTGGACTAAATCCAGATGACTGAGGTCAGTTGCAGGTGATAGACGATTTAAAATCAGTCTTTCCAGCAATTTTTAAAGATGACAAAGTAGTGCAAATGTTCTGAAATTCTTTGGATCATTTCCTTCTTTGTCAGGTAGACAGCTGTTGGAAGTGTTAGTCACTTTGGACTCATCCTCTACCAAGAAGTTGAAGGCTGCTATATACTTTGGAGCAGAACAAGCGTACATGATGATACACAGTCATGTCTAACCGGGATATAAGTACTGAATAGGTGAACCACACAAGGTGTTAGTGGCAGGGACTTTAAATTGTCCTGTTGGCCGAGAGAGAGGGGGTGGGAGGGTGACCTTAGTTTCAGTTCCTGTCCTGTTACAGTGGATGGGTGATCTTGAATTTGGCACTTGAGTCGACACTGTCGATGAATGGACTACTTTTTCTGTCGCACTATTGCCTGAGAAACGAGTGCGGAAGGTTATCTTGACATGTGACTGGTATCAGGTTACTCCAGACTTCCGAGTACGACAAGACGAAATTGCCCTGTAGGTGTGGAAGGGCTATAAAATTTCATCGTGGCCTTGAATTTGACCCTTGACCGTGCACTGATCAACTTCTGTAGTTCTTATAATTGAAATACATACATTCACTTTCTACTGGAATTATGTTGCGGAAATGTTTGCAGACTACTGTTCCTCTGCAAATGAGGAAAATTTGCTACATTTTCAAATCCATTTGCAACTGATTGCCACATTGCTCTTGTAAAGGGAGATTTACACTCGCGTTTCATAACCTTTGGCAGTGCTTGACAAACATCTCTTAACTATGACTCTCGCTCTTGAGATTCCTACTCAGAAGGAATAATGAAGGTAGGGGAAAGTACGTTACTAGCTACCTGAAAAACGAAAAAAAACATGGGTAATTTCTGAACGAAAACAATTATTATTTTCTATTTTTACGTAGCTGATATAGATTTTACTTTATTTTCTTTTTTAGGTAAGGAAAACAGTTGTTTGAGACCTTCGATGAGGCTGTAAAAAGACTAAAGCATTCATAAGTAAAAATTATACGAACAACAGAGACTAGAGAAAGTTTCAGCGTAGAAGAAGAGAACAAAGATGGAACCGATGGCTCTGGACAAAAATCGCCTCAGAACACAGAATGTAAAGTAAGCCTAACAACTGGAACAAAGGGGATACCTCTTTTCAGTACTCAGTCATGGAGGAAGCATAAAAAAATAGACGAAGTAGATATGTGGATTTTAAAGGCTTTGGAAGAAACTGCACTCGAGAAACCAAACATACAAATGTTTTTCTACCACAGTCAGTTGTCTCATACAGAGAATTTTGATCGTAATGAATGGCTTTAATTTCAGTTGGAGGTTTTTCGAGTAATGTCCACTATTAAGAACCAAAATGATGCATCTTTTCTCTATCTAGGCTACACTAAACAATGCTTCCTAATAACAGCAACAGAGCCAATCAACGCCATACCATTCCCAACCAGAGACCTATGCACAGCCACCTCAACAACTTTTCACAATTCCTATTACTTCACACTACTCACAAACCCCATACCTCCCTCCTTATGTCCCACCAATGTTTCCTTGAGTTGAAACTCAAAATGCGTTGATTACTCAAGCATCCCATCCAAAATTAAAAACTCTGGTTTTGTATCCTACACAACCTCCGCATCTCCCACTTTATGATCCACCATCGATTCCCTCAGTTTCTACCCTAAATGAATTGTCTTACACCACTCTCCCAATTCATGTGGGACAAAATAGAAAAAAGTACAGCAGCTGAACATTACAAATATTTTGACGAACAAGGCTGACAGAAGTTCTTCAGTAAATTCCCTCAATTCATCTAGACCAATGGACATCAGTTTGTTATTGTATAGTGTGTATTAAAATCATTTTGTTTATATCAAGATCTGGTAATATATATGTGGGCATTTTGTATGTTTTTACAGAATTGAATCAATAAATCCTGTTACGTTTAAAATTAGTGTAAAAATGATTATCCCACACTTACCTTAGTGTTACTGCCAGCTTTTCTACAGATACAATTCCTTATTTTGATGTTTTTCCGTTGAATGGTATCTTTCAACTGCTCATGGATCTGTCAAAGGAAGTCGCTGACATTCTGAAGTCACTGAGAAATTTCTTGTCATCCTGTCTCAGCTCTTCAAACAACTTGTAGAAAACTCCAGCCTTCCTTCTTTCATTAATTGGACGAAACCATTTTCATTAGTAATAACAATAAACATATAAACTACTATCTGCTTATTGCAAACAACACTGCGCGCTTAAAAGCAGTAAATAATTTAAGTAAGAAGAAAAAATTTGGTTACCTGGCTTGATGATGAAAATACTGGGGCAATCGGCTGGCTCTAACGACGGCAGCAGATTTTACCTCCATGTGTCTATGTGACTTATCTACATCTACATCTACATTCATACTCCGCAAGCCACCCAACGGTGTGTGGCGGAGGGCACTTTACGTGCCACTGTCATTACCTCCCTTTCCTGTTCCAGTCGCGTATGGTTCGCGGGAAGAACGACTGTCTGAAAGCCTCCGTGCGCGCTCTAATCTCTCTAATTTTACATTCGTGATCTCCTCGGGAGGTATAAGTAGGGGGAAGCAATATACTCGATACCTCATCCAGAAACGCACCCTCTCGAAACCTGGCGAGCAAGCTACACCGCGATGCAGAGCGCCTCTCTTGCAGAGTCTGCCACTTGAGTTTATTAAACATCTCCGTAACGCTATCACGGTTACCAAATAACCCTGTGACGAAACGCGCCGCTCTTCTTTGGATCTTCTCTATCTCCTCCGTCAACCCGATCTGGTACGGATCCCACACTGATGAGCAATACTCAAGTATAGGTCGAACGAGTGTTTTGTAAGCCACCTCCTTTGTTGCTGGACTACATTTTCTAAGCACTCTCCCAATGAATCTCAACCTGGTACCCGTCTTACCAACAATTAATTTTATATGATCATTCCACTCCTGCATTTCGCTACAATTTTCTAATGCTGCAACTTCTCTGTATACTACAGCATCATCCGCGAAAAGCCGCATGGAACTTCCGACACTATCTACTAGGTCATTTATATATATTGTGAAAAGCAATGGTCCCATAACACTTCCCTGTGGCACGCCAGAGGTTACCTTAACGTCTGTAGACGTCTCTCCATTGATAACAACATGCTGTGTTCTGTTTGCTAAAAAATCTTCAATCCAGCCACACAGCTGGTCTGATATTCCGTAGGCTCTTACTTTATCAGGCGACAGTGCGGAACTGTATCGAACGCCTTCCGGAAGTCAAGAGAAATAGCATCTACCTGGGAGCCTGTATCTAATATTTTCTGGGTCTCATGAACAAATAACGCGAGTTGGGTCTCACACGATCGCTGTTTCCGGAATCCATGTTGATTCCTACATAGTAGATTCTGGGTTTCCAAAAACGACATGATACTCGAGCAAAAAACATGTTCTAAAATTCTACAACAGATCGACGTCAAAGATATAGGTCTATAGTTTCGCGCATCTGCTCGACGACCCTTCTTGAAGACTGGGACTACCTGTGCTCTTTTCCAATCATTTGGAACCCTCAGTTCCTCTAGAGACTTGCGGTACACGGCTGTTAGAAGGGGGGCAAGTTCTTTCGCGTACTCTGTGTAGAATCGAATTGGTATCCCGTCAGGTCCAGTGGACTTTCCTCTGTTGAGTGATTCCAGTTGCTTTTCTATTCCTTGGACACTTATTTCGATGTCAGCCATTTTTTCGTTTGTGCGAGGATTTAGAGAAGGAACTGCAGTGCGGTCTTCCTCTGTGAAACAGCTTTGGAAAAAGGTGTTTAGTATTTCAGCTTTACGCGTGTCATCCTCTGTTTCAATGCCATCATCATCCCGGAGTGTCTGGATATGCTGTTTCGAGCCACTTACTGATTTAACGTAAGACCAGAACTTCTAGGATTTTCTGTCAAGTCTGTACATAAAATTTTACTTTCGAATTCACTGAACGCTTCTCGCATAGCCCTCCTTACGCTAACTTTGACATCGCTTAGCTTCTGATTGTCTGAGAGGTTTTGGCTGCGTTTAAACTTGGAGTGAAGCTCTCTTTGCTTTCGCAGTAGTTTCCTAACTTTGTTGTTGTACCACGGTGGGTTTTTCCCGTCCCTCACAGTTTTACTCGGCACGTACCTGTCTAAAACGCATTTTACGATTGCCTTGAACTTTTTCCATAAACACTCAACATTATCAGTGTCGGAACAGAAATTTTCGTTTTGATCTGTTAGGTGGTCTGAAATCTGCCTTCTATTACTCTTGCTAAACAGATAAACCTTCCTCCCTTTTTTTATATTCCTATTAACTTCCATATTCAGCGAGCGGCAATGGTCAGTTGACCATTGCAGAAGAAATTTGGCCTGCCAGTATTGCGTGACTGTCATCCCAGTATGAACCAGTTAAGTCCCTTCCACTAAGTTTTTACGTGCTCTGCCGATGCTTCGGTGCATCGCATCACGTATATTGTCGCCTAATATCAACGTTGTTGGATCTGACCGGTTGTTAGGAAGCGCGGTTTTTACGAAGTCAACAAAGGAAATACACTATGTCATCAAAAGTATCCGGACACCCTCAAAAACATACGTTTTCCATATTAGGTGTGTTATGCTGCAACCTACAGCGACCTCAGCAGTCATTAGACATCGTGAGAGAGCAGAACTGGGCACACTGTGGAACTCACGGTCTTCGAACGTGGTCAGGTGACTGGGTGTCACGTGTGTCATACGTCTGTACGCGAGATTTCCACACTCCCAAACATCCCTAGGTCCACTGTTTCCGAAGTGATAGCGAATTGGAAACGTGAAAGGACACGTGCAACACAAAAGCGTACAGACCGACCTCGTCTGTTGACTGACAGAGACTGCCGACAGTTGAAGAGGGTCGTAATATGTAATAGGCAGACATCTCTCCAGACTATCATACAGGAATTCCAAATTGGATCAGGATCCTCTGTAAGTACTATGACCGTTAGGTGGGAGGAGAGAAAACTTGGATTTCATGGTCGAGCGGCTGCTCATAAGCCACACATCACGCCGGTAAATACCAAACTACGGCTCGCTTGGTGTAAGGTGCGTAAACATTGGACGATTCAAGAGTGGAGAAACGTTGGGTGGAGTGACAAATCACGGTACACAGTGTGGCGATTCGATGGCATGGTGTGAGTATGGCGAATGCCCGGTGAACGTCATTGCCAATGAAGACGAATGCCTCGCCAGTATTCTGGCTATATGGTTGCACTATCGGTCGGAGGATGGCATTCACGTATCGTACAGCCGTTACGGCGTTTTCCATGACCACCAGCGGCGTGCGTTGTCCTCACATAATGCAGCACCAAAACAGCAGGGAACCTCTACCTTCCTGTACTCGTTGGACAGTGTGTCTAAGGCGTTCAGCCTGACCGCCGGGTTGCCTCCAAACACATCGCCGACAATTTTCTGGTTGAGGGGAAAATGCGACACTCATCGGTGAAGAGAACGTAATGCCAATCCTGAGCGCTCCATTCGGCATGTTGTTGGGCCCATATCTACCGCGCTGCATGGTGTCGTAGTTGCAAAGATGGATTTAACCATGGACGTCGGGAGTGAAGTTGAGTATCATGTAGCCTACTGCGCACAGTTTGAGTCGTAACACGACATCCTGTGGCTGCACGAAAAGCATTATTCAACATCGTGCCGTTGCTTTCAGGGTTCCTCCGAGCCATAATCCGTAGGTAGCGGTCATCCACTGCAGTAGTAGCCCTTGTCATCGACAGTTCCTGTCTCTCTGTATCTCCTCCATGTCCGAACAACATCGCTTTTTTTCACTCCGAGACGCCCGGACAGTTGTCTTGTTGACAGCCCTTCCTGGTACAAAGTAACAATGCGGACGCGATTTAACCGAACCGCGGTATTGACCGTCTAGTCATGGTTGAACTACAGACAACACGAGCCGTGTACCTCCTTCCTGGTGCAATGACTTGAACTGATCGGCTGTCGGACCCCCTCCGTCTAATAGGCGCTGCTCGTGCATGGTTGTTTACGTCTCTGGGCGGGTTTAGTGACATCTTTGAGCAGGCAAATGGACTGTGTCTGTGATACAATGTCCACAGTCAACGCCTATCTTCAGGAGTTCTGGGAATCGGGGTGATGCAAAACTTTTTTTGATGTGTGTAGAATGTTCCATGCATCTAGGTTCAATGACCAACCCACCTTCAAAGTCTGTTAATTTTCGTCGTGCGGCCATAATCACGTTGGAAACCTTTTTACATGGATTGCTTGAGTACAAGTTACAGCTCCGTCAATGCACTGCCCGTTTATAGCTTGTGCACGCGACACTACCGCCATCTACATATGTGCATATCACTATACCATGACTATTGTCATCTTAATGTAAACTACTGTACATACACTCCTGGAAATGGAAAAAAGAACACATTGACACCGGTGTGTCAGACCCACCATACTTGCTCCGGACACTGCGAGAGGGCTGTACAAGCAATGATCACACGCACGGCACAGCGGACACACCAGGAACCGCGGTGTTGGCCGTCGAATGGCGCTAGCTGCGCAGCATTTGTGCACCGCCGCCGTCAGTGTCAGCCAGTTTGCCGTGGCATACGGAGCTCCATCGCAGTCTTTAACACTGGTAGCATGCCGCGACAGCGTGGACGTGAACCGTATGTGCAGTTGACGGACTTTGAGCGAGGGCGTATAGTGGGCATGCGGGAGGCCGGGTGGACGTACCGCCGAATTGCTCAACACGTGGGGCGTGAGGTCTCCACAGTACATCGATGTTGTCGCCAGTGGTCGGCGGAAGGTGCACGTGCCCGTCGACCTGGGACCGGACCGCAGCGACGCACGGATGCACGCCAAGACCGTAGGATCCTACGCAGTGCCGTAGGGGACCGCACCGCCACCTCCCAGCAAATTAGGGACACTGTTGCTCCTGGGGTATCGGCGAGGACCATTCGCAACCGTCTCCATGAAGCTGGGCTACGGTCCCGCACACCGTTAGGCCGTCTTCCGCTCACGCCCCAACATCGTGCAGCCCGCCTCCAGTGGTGTCGCGACAGACGTGAATGGAGGGACGAATGGAGACGTGTCGCCTTCAGCCATGAGAGTCGCTTCTGCCTTGGTGCCAATGATGGTCGTATGCGTGTTTGGCGCCGTGCAGGTGAGCGCCACAATCAGGACTGCATACGACCGAGGCACACAGGGCCAACACCCGGCATCATGGTGTGGGGAGCGATCTCCTACACTGGCCGTACACCACTGGTGATCGTCGAGGGGACACTGAATAGTGCACGGTACATCCAAACCGTCATCGAACCCATCGTTCTACCATTCCTAGACCGGCAAGGGAACTTGCTGTTCCAACAGGACTATGCACGTCCGCATGTATCCCGTGCCACCCAACGTGCTCTAGAAGGTGTACGTCAACTACCCTGGCCAGCAAGATCTCCGGATCTGTCCACCATTGAGCATGTTTGGGAGTGGATGAAGCGTCGTCTCACGCGGTCTGCACGTCCAGCACGAACGCTGGTCCAACTGAGGCGCCAGGTGGAAATGGCATGGCAAGCCGTTCCACAGGACTACATCCAGCATCTCTACGATCGTCTCCATGGGAGAATAGCAGCCTGCATTGCTGTGAAAGGTGGATATACACTGTACTAGGCCGACATTGTGCATGCTCTGTTGCCTGTGTGTATGTGCCTGTGGTTCTGTCAGTGTGATAATGTGATGTATCTGACCCCAGGAATGTGTCAATAAAGTTTCCCCTTCCTGGGACAATGAATTCACGGTGTTCTTATTTCAATTTCCAGGAGTGTATTTTATTTTTGCAAACAATACACACCTAATGTGGCATAATACCGAATGTAGCAAATGAATGCACCCAATTTTGCACAAATAACACCGAATATAGCAACAAAATAACGTCGCTATTGGCAAAGATCACCAAATTTGGAAAAACACGAAAATGATAAAAACAGTGCACAGAATTTGGCAAAAAATCACTAATTTTAGCAAAAATACACCGAATTTGGCAAAAAAGTAACAATGTATTTGACTAAAAATAAACCCAAATTTGACTAATAGCAACTAATTTGGCACGAGTGACATCTAATTTGGCAGAAGCGGTAACTCATTTGGCAGAAGTGGCAGCTAATTTGGCAAAAATAACAACGAATCTGGCCATAAAATAAAATATTCCCCCCCCCCCCTTATTTATGGTTTACAAATCAGTTTACAAAGAGTTCGTCGGGCATTTTTACGATCTTCTCCGTGTAATCCTTCTGGAAGTACTCCCGCCGACAAAACGCTGTTGTGCTAAGTGTGGTGTCACCGCCAGACACCACACTTGCTAGGTGGTAGCCTTTAAATCGGCCGCGGTCCGTTAGTATACGTCGGACCCACGTGTCGCCACTATCAGTGATTGCAGACCGAGCGCCGCCACACGGCAGGTCTAGAGAGACGTCCTAGCACTCGCCCCAGTTGTACAGCCGACTTTGCTAGCGATGGTTCACTGACAAATTACGCTCTCATTTGCCGAGACGATAGTTAGCATAGCTTTCAGCTACGTCATTTGCTACGACCTAGCAAGGCGCCATTATCAATTGCTATTTATCTTGTGATGCATGTACCGTCAGACCGATGTTCACCAATTATGGATTAAAGTTAAGTATTCCAACAGATACGTACTTTATTTGCTAGACGCAAATCCTTTAACTGTTCCAGACCTCACGCCAGCCTGCGTGAGCTTAAACCCGTGCCTTTCGGCTTCATCTCCTAGTGGCTTGGCTGTCTTGCCAAGTCACAACATAAGTATATCTCATTGTCAGTCACTTCTTCTGAAGCCATTGCACCACTAAGCCAGCAGAGATAGCATCTTACATTGCGGAAGGTGGAGTAATTTTGATTGTCAGATACGTTGTATGTATTACGCCTTTCCTGAAAAAATCGTAGTTTTATACCTCTTCTCCCCTTGTGCGTTGTTAACTATCTTGAAAAAAAAAACCGTTAGAAATGGCACTTCTTTCAGTTTTTTCACAGCATCTCGCTTCCAGTGCATTTTAGGCAAAAATATATCATTAGGAGTGTTAAAGAGCGTTAAATTTCCTGAAAGTTTCATAGGCAAGATATTGGAAAATACGGAAGTGCTACTGAAAAATCAGCAAAATTACATCTCAAAAATTTAAATATGTCAGTGGTTTTAGTGCAGTTTTGTGCACAATGGGTAATAACTAGTGTTGTAGAGGATCCTCAAGATTCATACAAAATATTTCTGATTACTCCATATGCACGCCGAGAAATGCTGCATTATAGTGATTATAGTGAAAGTGTACACCAAACTGAAAGTACTGTCCTGAGTCAAAACCGGTATTTCTGATTGCAACATCATCTTTAAGCTATTACATATACAAATTTGTACATTTAGTTCATGAGAGCCATGTAAATTTTGGGAATAAGTATTTTTGAGAAAGAGAAACACTAATTGTTAACACTTTTACATAGACTTATATTTCAACAAAATGCAGTTTTGAAATAGATCTTAAATTTTATTTTAATGACATATATACAGAATTTTAAGTTAAAAATTCATTAATTTATGTTGTTTTGGTTCAGATGTGATTGATATGAATTGTACACCACGAATAGTGTAACTCGTCCGGTTCCATGCTGAATTCAACTTCTGGTGCATTACCGTATGGTTCGAATACACGATGAACACATACAATGGAGCCTCGAAGTGCTGGTTTTTTGCAGTTGCATTTGTTGCCACAAGTCTTTTTGCATTGGTGTGAAATCGTGTTCAGCAATGCCTGTGGAGCTGACTCTTTGTTCATTGGCGGAGTTAGACTACAAATATCTTTCTTCCAATACCACTTGAGAGCGTCTTTTTCACACCCCATCCACTTTTGGACTTGGAGATAAGTTGTATATGCATGATATTGATCGGCATCCCTTGTTGGCTGCAGGCGAGTCAAATTGATTTGGTATTTGTGTCAGCTTTATAAAAGCGAATATAACCTACCTATAGAAGTGTTCGATACACCTCTATAAAGTGCCACAAGGAAATTTTCAATCCCTCCCACGAACTCCTCTTTTCCTGCCGGTGGATCTTTGAAAATAAAAACACATATACTGTGGGAAGAATCACTCTCAGTTGTCATGCAAAATTTGGTTTCCTCTTCTCCAGAATGGAGGTGGTTTCGCAACCACTTATCACATGGAGAAATACAATGCTTTTCACAATATACTTAAATCTGAAGGATGTCGGATACAGCACATCGTCTCTGTTACCTCTTCCAGATTTGCAAAAGAACACATTATCTTGCACTAAAGCCATTACCAGAACCAAAAGATCAGTTCTTCTGCAATAACAACAACAGAACCATGTCCGGAAGACAATGAAATGGCAGTTTTCACAGTTAACACATCTGCATCTTCTGTTAGCTGCTTTTTTTTCTTCATTGGATAACAATTTATCCTTTGGCATCTGTGGAAACGTGGTAACATCAAAGAGACTTTCTACATCTACATCGATATTCCAAAAGCTACCTTACTATGCCTTGCGGAGGGTATCCTATACCACTACTTGTCTTTTTTTTTTTTTTTCCTTTTCCACTCGCAAACAGTGAGGGGAAAACGACTGTCCGTATGACTCCTAATTTCTCGTATCGTATCTTCGTGGTCCTTATACGCCGTGTATGTTGGCGGCAGTAGAATCGTTCGTCAGTCAGCTTCAAAGGCCGGTTCTCTAAATTTTCTCAGAAGCGTTTCTCGAAAAGAACGTCGCCATCCATCCAGGGATTCCCATTTGAGTTCCTGAAACATCTCCGTACACGTGTTGTTCGAACCTGCAGGTAACAAATCTAGAAGCTCGCCCGTGAATGGCTTCGATGTCTTCCTTCAATCCGACTTGGTACGGACCCCAAACGCTCCAGCAGTACTCAACAATAGATCGCACCAGCGTCCCATATGCGATATCCTTTACAGGTGAACCACTCTTTCCTAAAGTTCTCTTCCTACTACATTTCTCACACGATCGTTCCACCTCATAACACTCGGCAGCGTTACGCCCAGATACACTCCTGGAAATTGAAATAAGAACACCGTGAATTCATTGTCCCAGGAAGGGGAAACTTTATTGACACATTCCTGGGGTCAGATACATCACATGATCACACTGACAGAACCACAGGCACATAGACACAGGCAACAGAGCATGCACAATGTCGGCACTAGTACAGTGTATATCCACCTTTCGCAGCAATGCAGGCTGCTATTCTCCCATGGAGACGATCGTAGAGATGCTGGATGTAGTCCTGTGGAACGGCTTGCCATGCCATTTCCACCTGGCGCCTCAGTTGGACCAGCGTTCGTGCTGGACGTGCAGACCGCGTGAGACGACGCTTCATCCAGTCCCAAACATGCTCAATGGGGGACAGATCCGGAGATCTTGCTGGCCAGGGTAGTTGACTTACACCTTCTAGAGCACGTTGGGTGGCACGGGATACATGCGGACGTGCATTGTCCTGTTGGAACAGCAAGTTCCCTTGCCGGTCTAGGAATGGTAGAACGATGGGTTCGATGACGGTTTGGATGTACCGTGCACTATTCAGTGTCCCCTCGACGATCACCAGTGGTGTACGGCCAGTGTAGGAGATCGCTCCCCACACCATGATGCCGGGTGTTGGCCCTGTGTGCCTCGGTCGTATGCAGTCCTGATTGTGGCGCTCACCTGCACGGCGCCAAACCCGCATACGACCATCATTGGCACCAAGGCAGAAGCGACTCTCATCGCTGAAGACGACACGTCTCCATTCGTCCCTCCATTCACGCCTGTCGCGACACCACTGGAGGCGGGCTGCACGATGTTGGGGCGTGAGCGGAAGACGGCCTAACGGTGTGCGGGACCGTAGCCCAGCTTCATGGAGACGGTTGCGAATGGTCGACCACTGGCGACAACATCGATGTACTGTGGAGACCTCACGCACCACGTGTTGAGCAATTCGGCGGTACGTCCACCCGGCCTCCCGCATGCCCATTATACGCCCTCGCTCAAAGTCCGTCAACTGCACATACGGTTCACGTCCACGCTGTCGCGGCATGCTACCAGTGTTAAAGACTGCGATGGAGCTCCGTATGCCACGGCAAACTGGCTGACACTGACGGCGGCGGTGCACAAATGCTGCGCAGCTAGCGCCATTCGACGGCCAACACCGCGGTTCCTGGTGTGTCCGCTGTGCCGTGCGTGTGATCATTGCTTGTACAGCCCTCTCGCAGTGTCCGGAGCAAGTATGGTGGGTCTGACACACCGGTGTCAATGTGTTCTTGTTTCCATTTCCATGAGTGTATTTAAACGACTTGACTGTGTCTAGCAGGACACTAGTAATACTGAATCCGAACATCATAGGTTTGCTCTTTCCACTCATCCTCATTAACTTATTTTTTCCACATTCAGAGCTAGCTGCCATTCATCACACCAATTAGAAATTTTGTGTAAGTCACCTTGTATCTCCCTACAGTCACTCAACTTCGACACTTCACCGCACTGCACAACATCACCAGCAGACAACGACAGATTGCTGCCCACCCTGTCCGCCAAATCATTTATGTATACAGAGAACAACAGCGGTCCTATCACACTTCCCTGGGGCACTCCTGACGGTACCCTAGTCTCTGGTGAACACTCGCCGTCGAGCACAACATACTGGGTTCTATTACACTACTGGCCATTAAAATTGCTACACCAAGAAGAAATGCAGATGATAAACGGGTATTCATTGGACAAATATATTATACTAGAACTGACATGTGATTTGGGTGCATAGATCATAAGAAATCAGTACCCAGTACAACCACCTCTGGCCGTAATAACGGCCTCGATACGCCTGGGCATTGATTCAAACGGAGCTTGGATGGCGTGTACAGGTACAGCTGCCCATCCAGCTTCAACACGATACCACAGTTCATCAAGAGTAGTGAATGGCGTATTGTGCGAGCCAGTTGCTCGGCCACCATTGACCAGACGTTTTCAATTGGTGAGAGATCTGGAGAATGTGATGGCCAGGGCAGCAGTCGAACATTTTCTGTATCCAGAAAGGCCCGTACAGGACCTGCAACATGCGGTCGTGCATTATCCTGCTGAAATGTAGGGTTTCGCAGGGCAGACCCACGGGTCGTAACACATCTGAAATGTAACGTCCACTGTTCAAAGTGCCGTCAATGCGAACAAGAGGTGAGCGAGAAGTGTAACCAGTGGCACCCCACACCATCACGCCGAGTGATACGCCAGTATGGCGATGACGAATACACACTTCCAATGTGCGTTCACCGCGATGTCGCCAAACACGGATGCGACCATCGTGATGCTGTAAACAGAACCCGGATTCATCCGAAAAAAAATGACGTTTTGCCATTCGTGCACCCAAGTTCGTCGTCGAGTACACCATCGCTGGCGCCCCTGTCTGTGATGCAGCGTCAAGGGTAACCCCAGCCACGGTCTCCGAGCTGATAGTCCGTGCTGCTGCAAACGTCGTCGAACTGTTCGTGCAGACGGTTGTTGTCTTGCAAACGTCCCCATCTGTTGACTCAGGGATCGAGACGTGGCTGCACGATCCGTTACAGCCATGCGGATAAGATGCCTGTCACCTCGACTGCTAGTGATACGAGGCCGTTGGGATCCAGCACGGCGTTCCGTATTATCCTGCTGAACCCAGCGATTCCGTATTCTGCTAACAGTCATTGGATCTCTACCAACGCGAGCAGCTATGTCGCGATACGATAAGCCGCAATCGCGATAGGCTACAATCCGACCTTTATCAAAGTCGGAAACGTGATGGTACGCATTTCTCCTCCTTACACGAGGCATCACAACAACGTTTCACCAGACAACGCCCGTCAACTGCTGTTTGTGTATGAGAAGTCGATTGGAAACTTTCCTTATGCCAGCTCGTTGTAGGTGTCGCCACCGGCGCCAAGCTTGTGTGAATCCTCTGAAAAGCTAATCATTTGCATATCACAGCATCTTCTTCCTGTCGGTTAAATTTCGCGTCTGTAGCGCGTCATCTTCGTGGTGTAACAATTTTAATTGCCAGTAGTGCATTTAAGAAATCGTCGAGTTACACTCATATCTGCGAACTTATTCCGTACGCTCGTACCTTCTTTAACAGCCTGCAATGGGGCACCGTGTCACATGCTTTCCGGAAATCTAGAAGTGTGGAATCAGCCTATTGCCCTTCATCCGTTGTTCGCAGTATATCAAGTGAGAAAAGGGGAAGCTGAGTTTTGCCAGAGCGATGCTTCCTAAAACCATGCTGATTCGTGAACATGAGCTTCTCAGTGTCAAGGAAGTTTATTATATTCGAACTGAGAATATGTTCAAGGATTCTGCAGCAAACCGAAGTTACGGATATTGGCCTTTAATTTTCCGGATCTGTTCTCTTACCCTTCATGTATACTGGTGCCACCTGTGATTTTTTTCCAGTTGCTTCGGAGTTTGTGCTGGGCGAGAGATTCATGATAAATGCAGGCTAGGGTAAGGGGCCAATGTGGTACAGTATGCTTTGTAAAACTGAATTGGGGTTCCATGCGGACCTGGAGATTTATCATCTTTCAATTATTTCTCTACGCTGGGGATGCTTGTTACTGTGTCATGCACACGGAAGTTGTTGATGGTCAAATGACGGTATGTTTGTACGATTCTGTTGTGTGAACGATTTCTTGACCGTAAACTTCTGCAGGAGACTGTAGTCTGGAACGAGTAGTCCTTCCGGTTCTTTTAGTGCTCCTTTATTTCCTTCTGTGTTGTGCCCATCGAATACTACCACAGCGTTTCGATTATGTCGCCGCTCTACGTAGGTCACACACTTTTTAAAAATAGCACAAAAATATTCGCTCAGGATGAAGGCACTAACTGCTACATCAGTTTTGCTCTTTCCAACTGCTGTGTCACTTGGTAAGGGCGTTAAGGCAGAGTAAAATGTGAATTTTGTCCCTTTGCAAATGCCTTCCTCACATAAAGTGGCAATGGAGAGGGAGCAAGTTCGTACTTGAAGTATTTTTTCAGGTCATTATCAGACTGCTTAGAGACGATCATCCTGTGGATTCAGGGCACGTGTGATGTTCAAAAGATAAATTCAAAACCAGTGATCTTTGAAATTGAAGACATATGCATTCAATGAGCTAAGGGACAGACTGGGAAGCCCTTCTTCAGAGGTAAGCTTGAAACGCAGCAGTCAACTTTGCATGCCAGTTTCATCGAAAATAAGATTGTTTCTGTAGTTAAGAGGACGATATCGGACCGAATTCCACAGGGAAACGTCCTTATTCACGTATACCTGAGAAACAGTAACTTTAAATTCTGAGCTTTAATAACCGCATTTCCTTTTTCATTTAATGTGGTGCTAGGCTCTCTTGTGTGCTGGTGATTTTTTGAGTGCGAGAGAAGGCACAGCGCGTTGGATGTGAGGTGGGTCGGACAGGGAACGCAGCAAAAAAAGGTTCTTTGGCGAGAGAACTGGCAGGTGCAGCTGTTTTTAATAGTATGAGGAAATTTTGTAGTGTGATTGTATAAAAGTACAATTAATTTCGCGAGAGAGAAAGGTTTGACGATGGTGTCATAATAAGCTGCACCTATCGATTGGTACAGTTTTCTATTATATAGAGACACCACACAGGAGAGGACGATAGGTACTGCTTTCAGGCTTCTGCAACGTGGACTAGAAACAGTTTTGAAACTTATTTTCGTATAAATGATGATTACCTCTGAAAGGTGGCTACACTGAGCCACAGCGCCAGAGATCGCGCTAGAGAGTATTGTTCGGCCGCCTCCACTGGCAGTGATTATTGAGATGTCGTAGTGGGCAGTGCTTTGGGAGAACTCGTGGTAGTCAGTGCTGAGATGTCGTAGTGAGGAGTGTTTGTTGAGATGAGCTAGTAGGCAGTGCTTGCTGAGATGTGATACTGAAAAGTTCTTGTTGAGATGTGATAGTAGCGAGTCGGTGTGGAGAGATGGTAATGTCTAGAGTGCTTTTCATCAATATAAATTAAGGTAACAAACTACTTTTCTTTTCTTTCTCATTATTTCAATGTCCTGAATAATGCGTCATTACAGGTTCAGTCAACAAAGCATCTGGCTTGTGTTCTTCTATTAGAGTGTAATTCTGGTTTTCTTGAGTAATTATGGTATTTCTATTTTCTTTAATTAATTCAGTATAAATGATATTTAAAATTTCTTGTGTTGTTGAAAAAGAACCGTGCCAGATGCGTACGTTGAGTCATACTTCCACACACAGAACAGTTACACTTGTGCTTTGGTTTCGTAGGTTTTATAGTTGCTGGGGACTTAATTAATTAATTGTGTTAATGAAAATTTCCATTTCATTCTTTGTTGTTGTTCTTTGCAGTCAGATAGCGTAATAATACTAGTCAGGGCCAACCGTTACGAGACTTCGTAACCGAACAGACAGCTATGAATCAAAAAATTAAAATTATTTGCATTCTATTTTAATTAAGCCCCCATGCACGTGGCGACCGCTGCTTCGGATCGTCCCTTGGAATTCTTCTGATTGTAGAAATAGTAGACAGTAGGATTGTTGTAGTAATTTGTAGTTTAGTAATTGTAGTCTATATTGCATGTGTAGATTTGGTAATTGTCATTCTTCTAATGGTATTTTTTTTTTTTTTTTTTTTTTTGCAAAATTTCATTTCTGTTGTCTTGTCTACGGGTTTGACAATTAGTGCAATTATTTCAATTGTTCGATGATCGTGATTGAGGGAAGCATTTCGTGTGAATGATATTGTTGGAGATATAGTGTCATTGTGTGTAATTTTTTATAGTGACGAGTTTTGTATATTTTGTGAATGATTACGCGATCAATGAAAAAGGCAAAAATGATGGATAGTGAGAATGACGAGATTGTTAACATGGCGAACTCGCCAACAGAGAAAAACAAGCACTGCCTACTAGCTCATCTCAACAAACACTCCTCACTACGACATCTCAGCACTGACTACCACGAGTTCTCCCAAAGCACTGCCCACTACGACATCTCAATAATCACTGCCAGTGGAGGCGGCGGAACAATACTCTCTAGCGCGATCTCTGGCGCTGTGGCTCAGTGTAGCCACCTTTCACCTCTTCTCTGTCGTAGTAAGACAATGCTGACGACGATGCGGCGGTCGTTCAAAAATGTTCCAATGTGTGTGAAATCTTATAGGACTCAACTGTTAATGTCATCATTCCCTAAGCTTATACACTACTGAACGTAAATTATCCTAAGGACAAACACACACACCCATGCCCGAGGGACTCGAACCTCCGCCGGGACCAGCCGCACAGTCCATGACTGCAGCGCCCTAGACCTCTCCGCTAATCCCGCGCGGCGTGGCGGTCGTGTTTTTGAAAATTATTTCCATGCACCCGAAGATTTGCTGCAATGGTTCATGATGTCCTTAGAGGGAGAGATGTGTTACTCTAAACTCATAGAAATAACACACACACACACACACACACATATATATATATATATATATATATATATATATATATATATATATACAATTGGCATCAGATAGTAACGTTTTAGCCGGCCGAAGTGGCCGTGCGGTTCTAGGCGCTGCAGTCTGGTACCGCGAGACCGCTACGGTCGCAGGTTCGAATCCTGCCTCGGGCATGGATGTGCGTGATGTTCTTAGGTTAGTTACGTTTAACTAGTTCTAAGTTCTAGGGGACTAATGACCTCAGAAGTTAAGTCCCATAGTGCTCAGAGCCATTTGAACCAAGTAACGTTTTATTTTTGACGGGATTCCATATGTAGGAAAAGGCTCGCTATTGGACCGTTGTTTTCTGCATATTTCTCTATTGGCGAGCAGACACGGTTCAGCGGAAAGGATAGCTTGACTTTAGAATCTACCAAAAAGTTGGGATTTCTTCGTAAGATGGTGGTGGTGGTAAGTTCATATGGAACCAAACTGCTGAAGTCATCGATCCATAGGCTTACACAATACTAAAACTAACTTATGCTAAGGACGACACACACGCCCATGCCCGAAGGACGACTCGAACCTCCGACGGGGGAAGCCGCGCGAACCGTGACAAGGCGCCTGTGACCACACAAGTTCAAATGGCTCTGAGCACTGTGGGACTTAACTTCTGAGGTCATCAGTCCCCTAGAACTTAGAACTACTTAAACGTAACTAAACTAAGGACACCAGATACATCCATGCCCGAAGCAGGATTCGAACCTGCGACCGTAACGGTCGACCGGTTCCAGACTGTAGCGCCTAGAACCGCTCGGCCACCACGGCCGGCCGACATGCAAGTGTTTGCATGTAGAAGGACTTCTTCGGAAGACGCAGTAGTGTTCGGACATAAAAGATTTTTTGGAAGACACGGTAGAGTTCGCACAGAGATTTTCGTACGCAGACGAAACCCCAGCTGAGAGGCAATCACACGACGGTGGTCTTTGCCACGGCGCTCGTGCATCATTACGATGAGCATAAAACAGCAGCACCGGCATATTAGGGCATTCTTGGACCGCACGTGCGCATCTGTACGAGAACCTGTTTCAGATTCAACACCGGCGTGTTGCATGTGCCCGTTTTGCAGTTAGTCACTTGGTTCACAGTCACAGTTTTTTCGTATAGAATTCACAAGCTTTGCCATTCACTTTTTGCTCGATACTACGATGTGTATAGCCTACTTTCTCGTTCAGTCGAGTAGCACTGCTAATCAACTAAAGCCAGTAATTAGATTTCTAAAATCTATGTTTGCGTATCATTGCACATTTATTGATAATTCATGCATATATCGTATATTGCGGACTATTAGGCGCCCCTTAATTTTTAAGCAGTTTTTCTAAAGGAACATTTTAATTATTTTCGTTATTAGATTACAAACCCAGACTAAAAAAGCTCTTTATTGATAAAACCGAATTTGTGTCGTCGTCGTCGTCTTCAGCGCTGAGACTGGCTTGATGCAGCTCTCCATGCTTCTCTATCCTGTGCAAGCTTCTTCATCTCCGAGTAACTACAGCAACCTACATCCTTCTGAAATTCATTTCTTGGTCTCCGTCTACGATTTTTACCCTCCGCGCTTCCCTCCAATACCGAATTGGTGATCCCTTGATGCCTCAGAACGTGTCCTACCAACCGATCCCATCTTTTAATGAGGTTGTGCCACAAACTCCTCTTCTCCACAATTCTATACAGTACCTCCTCATTAGTTACGTGATCTACCCATCTAATCTTCAGCATTTTTCTGTAGCACCACATTACGAAAGCTTCTAGAGTTTTGTCAGGACTGCCTCTCTCAAGGCTATCAGTAGTTCTAATGGAATGTTGTCTACTCCCGGGGCGTTGTTTCGGCTCAAGTCTTTCAGTGTTCTGTCAAACTCTTCATGCAGTATCATATCTCCCATTTCATCTTCATCTACATTCTCTTCCATTTCCATAATATTGTTCTCAAGAACATCGCCCCTGCATAGACCCTGTATATACTCCTTCCACCTAACATCGCCCCTGCATAGACCCTGTGTATACTCCTTCCACCTTTCTGCTTTCCCTTCTTTGCTTAGCACTGGGTTTCGATCTGAGCTCTTGATATCCACGCAGGTGGTTCTCTTTTCTGCAAAAGTCTCTTTAATTTTCCTGTAGGCAGTATCTATCTTACCGCTAGGGATACATGCCTCTAAAACCTTATATCTGTCCTCTAGCCTTGCTTGCTTAGCCATTTTGCACTTCCTGTTGATCTCATTTTTGCGACGTTTGTATTTCTTTTCGCCTGCTTCATTTACTGCATTTTTGTATTTTCTCCTTTCCTCAGTTAAATTCAATATATCTTCTGTTACCGAAGGATTTCTACTAGCCCTCGTCTTTTTACCTACTTGATCCTGTGCTGCCTTCAGTATTCTCTCAAAGCTACCCATTCTTCTTCTACTGTGTTTCTTTCACATGTATTGTGGATTTACCTTTAAAAACCCCTGAAAATAGTCATCTGAACGTTCTTCTTCTCCATCATCGTTGCCTCCTTCATACGTAAGATGGTCTTCACTGCCTTCTAGAGCGTTGGCGCACTTCCTGAAAGATTTAACAGTAATGTCTTCTCTCACTCTACATGACTGTTGTATCCACTGACGGACTTGTTTGATTGTAGGTCGTTTTAAAGCGCCCTTCGGCGTGAATTCATGTTGGGTTCCCTCTATCATCCGTTTGTTACATTCCTCTCTCATATACATTTTAAATGGTTTACTTCCCGACGGGATCAGGAGGTTGCAATTGTGAAGGAAGTTCTTCCGGAATGACAGAATGCTTTGTATTTTCGTGTCTCAGTTTCTCTTGCACAAGATTTTTCAAATTAGTACTAAACTGATCTACCAAAAGAGGAGAACTCTTCTTCAACAAAGCAGCTTCCCTTCTCTCCAACACTCTGTTGATCCATAATTTATACCAGCCTCGTCCATCCAACCCTTGTCGGTACGTGAACACCACCAGGCGATATTTCAGAAGGTTTTTGGCACTGTTTTGCGCTTGGAAATGATCATTGGATTACTTTTAGTACCGTCAGCACAACATGGAAGGACATCAGTGTAGTGCTTTTTTGCATGTCCGCTTGTTTTTATAGTTACAGTTTTAGCACCTATCCTTACAACAGTTCTGTTACTCGGGACATCAAATGTCAGAGGAGTTTCGTCCGTATTCACTATTTGGCTTAGTTCCACACTGGTTTTCTTTTATTTTGAATAATGGAGCGATGAAAATACAATATTTTCTGTTCGTACTGTTGTGGCATTTTCTGAGATACTTTGGTATTGGTTAGCATGCTATGTCCATGACGTTTCATAAAACTGTAGCGTTAACCAACCCCACCCTTAAAAGCTACGTCGAATATAAGGTCATTTTAAATACTGGCGGGAATTTTAAATCAAACAGTGGATATCGACATCTTTATGTTAATTTCGAGTGTAAGACGCACCTGAATTTTGGAGGCAATTTTTCGAAAAAAAAGGCGTCTTATAGTCCGTAAAATACGGTAATTGATGTTTTTAGAGAATAAATCAACGTGTTTTTGTTAGACGCTTTCCCCTCAAATTAATTATTCTTTATGTAAATGCCCACTTTACGATTTACAGCTTGGGCCATTAACAATTAGCGTTCTCCAATTAAATTGTGTGCACATTAAGCTCGCACCTGCTGTAAGTTTACGCTTTGCACACGACTCATGTAGTCTCTTTACAGCATTTTCTTTCACTAGCGGCGTTTCACCATCACTCAAGACTTTCAGGACAGATATAGCACACAGCCCAATGTGAATCCGACATTTTGAACGAACGAACGCCTACTACAATACAGCAACAACGCGCATTCATTGCAGTTAATAGTCGACTGATGGAAACTTTGCGAACTCAAACGGCTGTCCAGTGGAAGGGTGAATCCTGTGGAGCGAAGGGAGTGAGGGAAGATAGGGAACATTGGACCAGCTATGAAAATAAAATGAGATTTATTTTAAACTGTATTTTGTTGATATATAAGTACGTGTAAAAGAGTTGAAAATATGAGTTTTTCTTTTTTCAAATCTACGTACTGCCCCCAATTACACGAATGTAATGAACTACATGTACAGCGAGGTGACAAAAGTCATGTGATATCGATATGCACATATACAAATGGCGATAGTATTGCGTACACAAGGTATACAAGGGCAGAGCATTAACGGGGTGGTCGTTTGTACGCAGGTGATTCATATGAAAGGGTTTCCCACGTGATTATTGCCGCACGACGGCAATTAACAGACTTTGAACGCCGAATGGTAGTTGGAGCTAGAAGCATGGACATTCCATTTCGGAATTAGTTGGGGAATTCAGTATTCCGGGAGCCACAGCGTCGAGATTTTGCTGAGAATACCAAATTGCAGGCATTACCTCTCACAACGGACAACACAGTGGCCAGCGTCTTTCACTTAACGACCGAGAACACCGGCGTTCACGTGGAGTTGTCAACACTAGGAGACAAGCAGCACTGTGTGAAATAACCGCGGAAAGTAATGTTGGACGTACGACGAAGTTTGTCGTTAACGGGCTGTGGCAGCAGACGACCGATGCGATTGCAGCGCCTGTCCTGGGGCTCGTGTCCATATCGGTTGGACCCTAGACGACTGGAAAATCGTGGCCTGGTCGGATGAGTTGCGATTTCAGCTGGTAAGAGATGATGATAGGGTTTGTACGGGCCGAAGTCGTCAACAAGGCACTGTGTAAAGTGGTACAGCTCTGCAATTGCATGGACAGTGTTTACATGAAATCGACTGAGTCCTCTGCTCCAGCTGAACCGATCTTTGACTGGTAATGGTTATGCTTGTCTACTTGGAGACCATTTTCAGCCATTCATGGACTCCACGTTCCCAAAGAACGATGGAATTTTTATGGACGACAACGCGCCACGTCGTCGAACCACAGTGATTCACTATTGGTTTGAGGAACATACTGGACAACTCGAGCGAATGTTTTTTCCACCCAGACTTCCCAACATGAATTCATCGAACATTTACAGGACGTAATCGAGAGGTCAGTTGGTGTACAACATCCTGCACCGGTAACACTTCTGCAATTATTGACGGGTGTAGAGGCAGCATGGCTCAATGTTTCTACAGGGGGCTTCCAACGACTTGTTGAGTCCATGCCACATGGAGATGCTGGACTACGCCGGGAAAATGGATGGCCGACACGATACAGGCAGGTATCTCATGACTTTTGTCACCTCAGTGCATACAATATATTGCATACATAATGGCTTAAAGATATATTCAGGAATATTGTTTTTGACTGAGGATGGTATTTTCAGTTTCCAGTCCACATTCACTGAAATTGTTAAAGAAACCTTCCTCAGCGTGGATGTGGAGCAATTACAAATATTTTGTGTGCATCTCGAAGGAAATTAAATCCTGTACAACATTGTGTACAAAACTGCATTGAAAAAAGTCGGTAGTACGAAACGACTGATATACGTAATTGTTGGCAATTTCTTGATATTGTTGCAGATTTTCAGAGCCTCGTATCTCAGTAGATGTCCTGAATTTTCCAACATGTTGTATACGAAACTACCTGAAAACTTAAACCTCTTTAAAGCTGATAATAGCATATTTTTGCCTAAAATGCACTGCCATTTCATTAAGATCTATTGTTTATTGTTAGTGCTATTAACTGTTCGACCTATGGCATTGCCAAACACATCGCCACTCTCCTACAGTTGTTTGCTGGAAAAAAACTGACACATTAGAAATTCTAGTCATTTTGTTAAACCCCTCATGTTGAGTCCTTGGGTGAATTATGGTCATTTAGTAATTGTATCACTGCTTAGTACGGTTCCTCTTAATTATGTGATGTCAAAGTTGGGAGCTATTTTCGCAAAGAATGTGGCAGACCTGTTTAAACATAGTTTCACACCAACTTACTTTCAGTGGGACAACAAATTCTTATAGCGAACTGATGATGGGGCTATGGGACGCCTACTCAGCGCAGTTGTAGGAAATTTCTGTGTGCAAAAATCTGAAGGAGCAGTTCTTCAGATGGCAAAGAAGAGAAACCATCGTGTTGGTTTTGCTATGTTGATGACACTTTCGTTGTGTGGGTACATGGAGAAAAAGACCCTTCAGAATTTCTAAATTTTCCGATTGATTCTAATTCTAATGACAGAAAGTCCTAGTTTTGTGTTAAATCAGTAATTGGGTCAAAGCTGTCTGTCCAGACACACTGTGACTGTAATGGCATTGAAACAGAGGATGACACAGAAATACCGGAAATACTAAACGTCTTTTTCTAAAACTCTTCTACAGAGGGATATCGCATTGTAGTTCCTCCTTTAAATCGACGCAATGATAGTTGTTGAAATGCATTAATTAGCCAGAACATCACGACCACGTAACTAGTAACTGGTATATACCAGTATGTCCACCTTTGGCAGAGATAACAGCAGTGACGTGTCGTGGCATGGAAGCGATGCAGCCTTGTAACAGTGCGCTGATAGCGTGTATGGCTCTTTCTGTACATACACTACTGGCCATTAAAATTGCTACACCACGAAGATGACGTGCTACAGACGCGAAATTTCACCGACAGGAAGAATATGCTGTGGTATGGAAATGATTAGCTTTTCAGAGCATTCACACAAGGTTGGCGCCGGTGGCGACACCTACAACGTGCTGACATGAGGAAAGTTTCCAACCGATTTCTCATACACAAACAGCAGTTGACCTGCGTTGCCTGGTGAAACGTTGTTGTGATGCCTCGTGTAAGGAGGAGAAATGCATACATAACATCACGTTTCCGACTTTGATAAAGGTCGGATTGTAGCCTATCGCCATTGCAGTTTATCGTATCGCGACATTGCTGCTCGCGTCGTTCGAGATCCAATGACTGTTAGCAGAATTAGGAATCGGTGGGTTCGGGAGGGTAATACGGAACGCCGTGCTGGATCCCAACGGCCTCGTATCACTAGCAGTCGAGATGACAGGCATCTTACCCGCATGGCTGTAACGGATCGTGCAGCCACGTCTCGATCCCTGGGTCAACAGATGGGGACGTTTCCAAGACAACAACCACCTGCACGAACAGTTCGACGACGTTTGCAGCAGCACGGACTATCGGCTCGAAGACCGTGGCTGCGGTTATCCTTGACGCTGCAACACAGATAGGAGCGCCTGCGATGGTGTACTCAACGACGAACCTGGATGCACGAATGGCAAAACGTCATTTTTTCGGATGAATCCAGGTTCTGTTTACAGCATCACGATGGTCGCATCCGTGTTTGGCGACACCGCGGTGAACGCACATTGGAAGCTTGTATTCGTCATCGCCATACTGGCGTATCACCCGGCGTGATGGTATGGAGTGCCATCGGTTACACGTCTCGGTCACCTCTTGTTCCCATTGACGGCACTTTGAACAGTGGACGTTACATTTCAGATGTGTTACGACCCGTGGCTCTACCCTTCATTCGATCCCTGCGAAACCCTACATTTCAGCAGGATAATGCACGACCGCATGTTGCAGGTCCTGTACGGGCCTTTGTGGATACAGAAAATGCTCGACTGCTGCCCTGGCCAGCACATTCTCCAGATCTCTCACGAATTGAAAACGTCTGGTGGCCGACCAACTGGCACGTCACAATACACCAGTCACTACTCTTGATGAACTGTGGTATCGTGTTGAAGCTGCATGGGCAGCTGTACCTGTACACGCCATCCAAGCTCTGTCTGACTCAATGCTCAGGCGTATCAAGGCCGTTATTATGGCCAGAGGTGGTTGTTCTGGGTACTGATTCCTCAGGATGTTTGCACCCAAATTGCGTGAAAATGTAATCACATGTCAGTTCTAGTATAATATTTTTGTCCAATGAATACCCATTTACAACTGCATTTCTTCTTGGTGTAGCAATTTTAATGGCCAGTAGTGTATTTTTGATTTTTTCTTATATTGCTTGTGTGGATGACCATGCACGAGGTTGGGAGAGAATGGATGTATTTGTGTTAGACTTATTCTTCCCCTTTTGTTTACCACTTCGATTCTTACTAATATTTGTAAGGCACTGATAACCTCTCCTTTGACCACCAAAAAAACACACACACAACACACACACACGCACATAA
Organism: Schistocerca nitens; assembly: GCF_023898315.1. NCBI lineage: Eukaryota > Metazoa > Arthropoda > Insecta > Orthoptera > Acrididae > Schistocerca > Schistocerca nitens. The sequence continues at coordinate 141,268,796 of NC_064625.1, read as the reverse complement.
CATTTTACACTTCAACATTTTCCACTTCCACTCTGCATGTTAATTAAAAATGGCAAGAGTTTTTGACATATAATTTATTTTCTTTTCTATTCCAGGAGAGCCATAAAAAGGGTCGTACCCGGAGAACGATAGACATTTTGATGAAGGAACTGGACAGGTCAGAGGTCCCCCGGGAGTTAGGTGAACCCGACAGGAAATGTATTACGGACTCTTGGCAGGAAGACTTTTGGAGGAAGTGTAACAGTGACTCAGAAAAGAGAATTCGTTCTGGGAATGTAAAGAATTTGACCAATAGGCCTTCCACCAGTGCCAGACTACCTGTTGATGCCCAAATAGGTAAAGGAAGAGAGCATTTGCTAATGAAAGCGGCGGCATCATTGAAACTATCTAATCTGTTCTACAGTGCAAATCATTATACTTTGCCTTCATTACAACCTGTTGTGATGGTAGATAAATTACATGATGAATCTACAGAGTTACCAGCACATCGTGCCGTCAATGGTACTACCGTAGCTACATCCAAACCCGGTGAGAGGAGAAAATTTTTTGTAACTGAACCAAAGTGGCCGACTCGCAGCAGCGGTTTAAATGGGAGAGTCAATGGAGTATGCAATGGGAGGTATTTGCCTAGCTCACCTCGTACGAAATTTGGAAGAAAGAAAGATTCCACTTTGCAGGGGAAAAGAAATGGATCTCATGCTCTGAACGGCAATCCATTAACTACGTCTACACCTGCAGAGAGAAGAAATTTTTTTGTAGCTGATCGGAACGGTCATACTATACAATATGAAGAAACGAAAGGTGCCGCTTTGCAGGAGAAAGGAAGTGGGTCCGAGGAAACTGTACTTGGTGAATCTAGGTTGTCCAGCAGTGGAAGACGTGGCTCGAAGCAAGTGGCTGACTGCAGTGCGGAGCTAGATGAAAAAAGAGCCGAGCTGTCAACACCTATCCAAGTGAATGGAGTACACGAAGGGAGCAGCATTTGGAAAGAAACCTTGCCCTCGAGGAAAACTGGACCGGGTGGCTGTGCAAAGAGAAAGACTTCTCCCACTAAAGACAACAGCATTGTTAAAGTTAGGAGGGCAGATGAACGTTCAGAAGAATATGAAAGAGGTACGCGAAGTTGTGTACGTGGTTTGTTTGAAGATCAGTCAGAAGAATGCGAAAAAATACTCGCAGATGTAAATGAACTGCAACGTTCTCAGAATGGCGCTATTGTTAATCAGTCTGGTCCAACCAGGGAGGCTGTACAGTGTGAGCAAGAGAGTTCTGTTTACAGTAATAGGAAATGTGTAACATCCGCACTAGAAGTTGGTGTTAGCGGTCATTTGTCTGGGAATGTAGCGAATGGTGACTGTGATTCTTCCACTGCAGACTGTAACACGGTAGAGAGCACAGGAGAATTAAATGTACCAGGTTGTGAAAATAAAACAAGTAGTGACGATTGTCAGAGCTCTTCATATGCCGTGTCTTCCTCTTTGCAACCAGTGGTTGTGCTCAGAAAGTTAACCTGCGACGAAATCAGACATTATACCTCGGAAAGGCTCACACCGCGAGAGGAAACTTCCCAGAAGTGTGTTGAACAATGCGGAAGCATAGATAATTTGGAGATATCAAGTGAACCGTCTCTGCTTTCCTTTGAGAACAGAATGTTTTCCGGTGGCTGCACGAAAGGCTACAGGAAGTCGTATGGTAAGAAAAGCAAGTTTTTCAAAGGTGATGCGGCATCACTTGGAGACCAAGGTAATGGGAAATCATGTGAGCAAGAAAGTCCAGAATCTGAAACTGAAGAAAGACTGTGCAGGGCAATATGGCCAAAGCCTGCAACAGAGTTGCGCCTCCCAGATGTGGAGCGAAACAGTGTGGCCAACAGCCTACCGAATTACAGTTGTAATGGTGTGAGAGAAAATCCATTGGACAAAATTGTTGGATGCGCTGATGCAGAGAACTTTGTCTCCAAACGCGGGAACGATAAAGTGTCCCCAAATTCTGGTTTCAGCAACGGAGAAGTTGTAGGACCAGATATCTCTTCAGCCGAAGCAGTTCCGCCATTTAAAATGTCAGCCTCTGATAACAGGTAAGTAAAATATAATTTTGCTATTACTACAACAACATAGTTATTTTTAAATATGTTGTAAGTTATCAATGTGTCGAGGATCGCCGGACAGTGTGGCCGAGCGGTTCTAGGCGCTTCAGTCTGGAACCGCGCGACCGCTACGGTCGCAGGTTCGAATCCTGCCTCGGGCATGGATGTGTGTGATGTCCTTAGGTTAGTTAGGTTTAAGTAGTTCTAAGTTCTAGGGGACTGATGACCTCAGATGTTAAGTCCCATAGTGCTCAGAGCCATTTGAACCATTTGCCGAGGATCGATACTAAGTGTGATGGAAGAGATTGAATGAATTCAGAAATGTATATAAACGTGGGAACAAGATCTCTGTAGCAGATGACATTCCTCAGAACTACTGTGATCCTTGGGTAAGCCATCCAAGACAAAATTATTTCGCCTGGTGAGCAAGAGAGATGAGACAGGTGAAATACCCTCAGACTCGAGGAAGAATGAAATAATTCGAGTTCGAAAGTAGGCAGTGTTGCCAGGTGTAAGTGTAATTGAGTAATAAGTCATGGTTGCAAAGTATTGAAACAAACTATTTACGTAGGAATGGAAAAAACTGGTAGAGGCTGACCTCTGGGACGATCAGTTTGAGTACTGAAGAAATGTAGGAACATGTGATTCAATACTGATCCTACGACTTGTCTTAGGAGACAGGTTGAAGAAAGGCGAACCTACATTGGAGCATTTTTAATTTACAGGAAGATTTTGACGATGCGGATTGAACTGCAATCTCTGAAATTATGAAAGTGGCAGAGATAAAATGGAGAAAGAGAGAGGTTATTTGCAAATTGTGCAGAAACGAGTCTACAGTTACAAGAGTCAAAGGACATCACAGGGAAACAGTGGCTGAGAAAGGAGTGCGACAGGCTTTTATTTAGCCAAGACATGACTTATTCAATATCTATATTCAGGAAGCTGTGAAGGAAACCATGGAGACGATTGGAGGGAATCAAAGTTCAGGAAGAGAAAATAAAAACTTGAAGGTTTGTTGGTGATGTAATTCTCTCTGAAACTGAAACGGATTTGAGAGAGTAGTTGAACTTGGAAGGTTAATGTTTTGAGAAGGGATCATAAAATGAACTTCAATAAGTGTGAAATCAGAGTAATAGAGTGTAGTCGAATTCAGTCAGGCGTTTCTGAGGGAATTGATTAGAAATGAGGCCCGAAAGGTAGTAGAGCTACACTATGTGATCAAAAGTATCAGGACACCTGGCTGAAAATGACCTAAAAGTTCGTGGCGCCGTCCATAGGTAATGCTGGAATTCTGTATGGTGTTAGCCCACCCTTAGCCTTGATGACAGCTTCCACTCTCGCAGGCATATGCTCAATCAGGTGCTGGAAGGTTTCTTGGGGAATGGCAGCCCGTTCTTCACGGAGTGCTGCACTGAGGAGAGGTATCGATGTCTGTCGGTGAGGCCTGGCACGAAGTCGGCGTTCAAAAACATCCCAAAGGTGTTACATAGGATTCAGGTCAGGACTCTGTGCATGCCAGTCCATTACAGGGATGTTATCGCGTAACCACTCCGCCACAGGTTGTGCATTATGAACAGGTGCTCGATCGTGTTGAAAGATGCAATCGGCATCCCCGAATTGCTCTTCAACAGTGGGAAGCAAGAAGGTGCTCAAAACACCAATGTAGACCTGTGCTGTGATAGTGCCACGCAAAACAAGAAGGTGTGCAAGCTCCCTCCATGAAAAACACAACCACACCACAACACCACCGCCTCCGAATTTTACTGTTGGCACTACACACGCTGGCAGTTAATGTTCACTGAGCATTCGCCATACCCACACTCTGTCATCGGATCGCTACATTGTGTACCGTGATTCGTCACTCAACACAACGTTTTTCCACTGTGCAATCGTCCAATGTTTACGCTCCCTACTTGCCAAGATGCCAAGCGGGCATCTTCTGGCATTTGCCGGCGTGATGTTTGACTTATTAGCAGCCGCTCGGCCATGAAATCCAAGTTTTCTCACATCCCGCCTAACTGTCTTAGTACTTGCAGTGGATCCTAATGCAGTTTGGAATTCCTGTGTGATGGTCTGGATAGGTGTCTCCTATTACACATTATGACCCTCTTCAACTGTCGGCGGTCTCTGTCAATCAGCAGACGAGGTCGGCCTGTACGCTTTTGTGCTGTACGTGTCCCTTAACGTTTTCACTTCACTTCACTATCACATCAGAAACAGTGGACCTAGGGATGTTTAGGAGTGTGGAAATCTCGCGTACAGACGTATGACGCAAGTGACACCCAATCAGCTGGCCACATTCGAAGTCCGTGAGTCCCGCAGAGCACCCCATACTGCTCTCTCACGATGTCAAATGGCTACTGAGGTGGGTGATATGTAGTACCTGGCAGTAGGTGTCTGCACAATACCCCAATGTGAATAACGTATGTTTTTAGGGGTGTACGGATACGTTTGATCACATAGTGTATTTGGGAAGCCTCATATCAGTCTTCGAACTGAACGCCAGACCAATATTAAGGTCCATTTGTACTCTCTACCAGCCACCACACATTCTGTGGCGATGTGTATGTACTGGATGCAGACTAAAAACCTGGTATGAACATCAGTTCAGTCAGTGTATATTGAAATGAAGAAAATTTGCCAATTAACCAATGGTCAGGGGTGCACCATTGTGTAGCTACAGCCACAAAATAGCAGGCAATTAGTGACTAATGCCTGAAAGTCAATACCTATGATGAACTGACTGTATGAACTTTTGAGGTCAGAACGATAATTCATAATGTTTGAAGAATTTTCGATATGGTGTGTCAATCAATTCTTTACCATAACAGTCATTATGTGAAATAATTATACAGGGTAATTATTAAGTCCAAGAAATACACTCCTGGAAATTGAAATAAGAACATCGTGAATTCATTGTCCCAGGAAGGGGAAACTTTATTGACACATTCCTGGGGTCAGATACATCACATGATCACACTGACAGAACCACAGGCACATAGACACAGGCAACAGAGCATGCACAATGTCGGCACTAGTACAGTGTATATTCACCTTTCGCAGCAATGCAGGCTGCTATTCTCCCATGGAGACGATCGTAGAGATGCTGGATGTAGTCCTGTGGAACGGCTTGCCATGCCATTTCCACCTGGCGCCTCAGTTGGACCAGCGTTCGTGCTGGACGTGCAGACCGCGTGAGACGACGCTTCATCCAGTCCCAAACATGCTCAATGGGGGACAGATCCGGAGATCTTGCTGGCCAGGGTAGTTGACTTCACCTTCTAGAGCACGTTGGGTGGCACGGGATACATGCGGACGTGCATTGTCCTGTTGGAACAGCAAGTTCCCTTGCCGGTCTAGGAATGGTAGAACGATGGGTTCGATGACGGTTTGGATGTACCGTGCACTATTCAGTGTCCCCTCGACGATCACCAGTGGTGTACGGCCAGTGTAGGAGATCGCTCCCCACACCATGATGCCGGGTGTTGGCCCTGTGTGCCTCGGTCGTATGCAGTCCTGATTGTGGCGCTCACCTGCACGGCGCCAAACACGCATACGACCATCATTGGCACCAAGGCAGAAGCGACTCTCATCGCTGAAGACGACACGTCTCCATTCGTCCCTCCATTCACGCCTGTCGCGACACCACTGGAGGCGGGCTACACGATGTTGGGGCGTGAGCGGAAGACGGCCTAACGGTGTGCGGGACCGTAGCCCAGCTTCATGGAGGCGGTTGCGAATGGTCCTCGCCGATACCCCAGGAGCAACAGTGTCCCTAATTTGCTGGGAAGTGGCGGTGCGGTCCCCTACGGCACTGCGTAGGATCCTACGGTCTTGGCGTGCATCCGGGCGTCGCTGCGGTCCGGTCCCAGGTCGACGGGCACGTGCACCTTCCGCCGACCACTGGCGACAACATCGATGTACTGTGGAGACCTCACGCCCCACGTGTTGAGCAATTCGGCGGTACGTCCACCCGGCCTCCCGCATGCCCACTATACGCCCTCGCTCAAAGTCCGTCAACTGCACATACGGTTCACGTCCACGCTGTCGCGGCATGCTACCAGTGTTAAAGACTGCGATGGAGCTCCGTATGCCACGGCAAACCGGCTGACACTGACGGCGGCGGTGCACAAATGCTGCGCAGCTAGCGCCATTCGACGGCCAACACCGCGGTTCCTGGTGTGTCCGCTGTGCCGTGCGTGTGATCATTGCTTGTACAGCCCTCTCGCAGTGTCCGGAGCAAGTATGGTGGGTCTGACACACCGGTGTCAATGTGTTCTTTTTTCCATTTTCAGGAGTGTATTTTTAAAATGTGGTATTAAACATAATGTAAACAATTACAGAGTATGCGAAAGAGACTCTCAAAGTTTTCTTTCCTTTTTTTTTTACAAGATACTGCCAAGTTAGTTTGAAAAACAGGCTATAGAGGCCCTGTTGACTTAAGTTGCTGAAAATTGTGGCGAAACACGCAGACAAAGCATTGTGTGTGCGCAAAAATTTGCCCTTTGTCAATCAGTAGGGAGTGTGTAAAGAGCTATCCGTGGCAAGTTTCATAAGACACTACCAGTTCATATAGTGAAGCGTTACAAGAAAATTCGAAGGGAAGGGTTGTTTGTGCAATTGAAATGTTCAGAAGACTGGGTGTGTGAGGGACATGATACTGCAGAGCTCCACAAAGTTGACCTATCAAGCTAGTGCAGAACTGAACATCCCTTAAGAATGTGGTTAAGAGAGAAACTGTTCAGATAGCAGCTTCTGCAAGTCATAAACCATGATGCCAAATTGCACCATGAGCTTTCCTGAAAAGTTGCGGTTTTATCTTATGCAGCTACACGAAGAAAGGTGTATATATTCCACTTCTGTCACATAACCTCGAACATTTGTGACAACTCATTGAAACAGCTGTTGTTACAGACACTCTTGATATGCTGTGTTTGGTATAGGTGGATTACAGACTTGGTACTAAATCTCACTATCTGGAAAGAAACGCTGCATAGGTGGTAAATTACGTATCTCCCAAAAGGGTGGGTATGAAAAGGGAGTGACGAAGTGGAATTCATGGGAATGCCTGAGCAATTTCAAACAAATGTTGTACCAGGTGGTTATAATTAAAGTGCAGCTACCCACAGAAGTCCAGTGTTGGCTGTAATTACTGTATGACAGCGGAACGTGGTAGATATTCTGATGTGTTTAATGAGGAACTAATTTAAATTGGAAAAAAGTAGTTCCCATCTTGCCTGCTAGGTGCAAATCTGGCGCTGTGAATGCAATAAAGATGTGACCGGGCCAAATATCTCTCGAAATAAGCATCAAACGAAAAAACTACAAAGAACGAAGCTCGTCAAGCTTGAAGGGGGAATCCAGATGGCGCTATGGTTGGCCCGCTAGATGGCGCTGCCATATGTCAAACGTATATCAACTGCGTTTTTTTTTTTAAATAGGAACCCCCATTTTTTATTACATACTCGTATAGTACGTAAAGAAATATGATTGTTTTAGTTGGACCACTTTTTTCGCTTTGTGATAGATGGCGCTGTAATAGTCACAAACGTATGTGGTATCGCGTAACATTCCGCCAGTGCGGACGGTATTTGCTTCGTGATACATTACCCGTGTGAAAATGGACCCTTTACCAATTGCGGAAAAGGTCGATATCGTGTTTATGTATGGCTATTGTGATCAAAATGCCCAACGGGCGTGTGCTGTGTATGCTGATCGGTATCCTGGACATCACCCAAGTGTCCGGACCGTTCGTCGGATAGTTACGTTATTTAAGGAAACAGGAAGTGTTCAGCCACATGTGAAACGTCAACCACGACCTGCAACAAATGATAATGCCCAAGTAGTATACTTCCAACATGATGGATGTCCGGCACATAGCTTGCGTGCGGTTGGAGAGGTATTTGAATAGCACATGTCATGACAGGTGGATTGGTCGTCGAAGCACCATACCATGCCCCGCACGTTCACCGGATCTGACGTCCCCGGATTTCTTTCTGTGGCGAAAGGTGAAGGATATTTGCTATCGTGATCCACCGACAACGCCTGACAACATGCGTCAGCGCATTGTCAATGCGTGTGCGAACATCACGGAAGGCGAACTACTAGCTGTTGAGAGGAATGTCGTTACACGTATTGCCAAATGCATTGAGGTTTCCGGACATCATTTTGAGCATTTATTGCATTAATGTGATATTTACAGGTAATCACGCTGTAACAGCATGCGATCTCAGAAATGATAAGTTCACAAAGGTACATGTATCACATTGGAACAACCGAAATAAAATGTTCAAACGTACGTACGTTCTGTATTTTAATTTAAAAAACCTACCTGTTACCAACTGTTCGTCTAAAATTGTGAGCCATATATTTGTGACTATTACAGCGTCATCTATCACAAAGCGAAAAAAGTGGTCCAACTAAAACATTCATATTTCATTACGTACTACAGGAATATGTAATAAAAAATGGTGGTTCCTATTTAAAAAAACGCAGTTGATATCCGTTTCACCTATGGCAGCGCCATCTGGCGGGCCAACCATAGCGCCATCTGGTTTCCCCCTTCAAGCTAGACAAGTTTCGTTAACTTTGACGCTTATTTCGTGAGATATTTGGCCCTGTCACGATCAATGGACCACCCTTTAGAAATGTTCGTCTTTTCTTCAGGTATTAGGCAGGAACTGGGTACCCATCTCTGTCGGGGTCTTACTCTGTCTCTTCTCCCATGGCACTTATAATTTCTTGCTTTTTAAGGGAAGTCTCTCACTCTCCATTCTTTGTAGATGTTCATTCCATTTTCTTCTGTAATCTCGAATTTTATCATTGAGGCTAAAGATTTGCAGTTCTTCTCTAATATCTTGATTAGCCTGTCTTCTCTTGTGCAACCTTGCCTGAACCCGGCTTTCTCTCTTCTTGGCAATCACCCATGTCTCACTTCCATAGAGCAGTGTTGGAACTGCAACAGTTTTGTAAAATTTAGTTTGAATGTCTTTCCTGAGTTTGTTTTTTAGGTTCCTGTTGATTGTTCCACATACCCGACTGAATTGACTAAGCTTAATTTCAATATCTCTGCTGTAGCCATATGTCATTTCACATCCGAGGTAAGAGAAATGGTTTACTTGCTGTAAAATCTTTTGGTCTATCACTCTTTTGGTTCTGATTGGTTCTTTCCCCATGAAAGCCATTGTCTTAGGTTTTTCTTTTGAAATTTCCCTGTTACATTTTTCACTCATTTGTTTTAGCAAGTAGATTCCTTTCTGAACGTCATCTTCCTTATCTGCTAAGATCACTGCATCATCAGCATGCAGTAAATTATTTAAAAGAATGTTCCTATCTAGTTAGATGCCTTTCTGAAATTCTGATTTCCTTATATATATTATTTCATTAATGTAGATGTTGAACATAGTTGGAGAGATGCAGCAGCCTTGTTTTACCCCTCTGTTAGTTGGTACCTCATTAGCTGTTTTCCCATTGAGATCTAGAGTGATATTTGTGTCTTGATATATGCTTTTTGTCGCATTTACTAGTTGCTTTGGATATCCGCGATTCGTCATTATTTCCCAAAGTTTCTGTCTATTGACATTGTCAAAAGCTTTTTTTAAAGTCAATAAAAGCAATGTGTGTTTCTTTATTATACTCACTCCGTTTTTCTATTATTTGCTGTAGAATAAAAAGTGCACCTGTTGTGGAGTGTCCTTTCCAAAAACCCATGTGTTCCTCATGCAGAACTGCTTCTGCTATGTTTTTAAGTGTAGTATTTAAAATCTTAGCATACACCTTGTATGCTGAGTCCAGTAAACTTGTTCCTCTGTAATTAACTGCATAGGCTTTTATCTCCTTTTTAAAAACTGATATCACTCTAGCTATTTTCCAGTCTTTGGGAATACTCCTCCTCCTTCTTCTTCTTCCAACATCCATTGAAATATTTCCATATGTAATGGATTAGGAATAGGATGTGGGCAGAAAAGGTCTAACAAACGAGAAAGGCATAATGTATACTGGCACTCAGAGACATAGAACGTGTCCCAGGTAAATACTTGTAGATCTTCCCAGAACAAAAGTCACATGGATTCAGATAAGACGATGTTGCAGGCCATGCATCTGGAATACCCCTGGAGATAACATGTTTGTGGAATGTTGCATTGAGCAGATCCTGAACTGGGTGAGTGACATGAGATGATGTCCCATCTTGCATGAAAACAGTAGTGTCCACAAAGCTGCACTCTTCCAAAGCAGGAATCACATGCTGTGCAAGGAGGTCTCAATAATGTGCAGATGTCATGGTCGACCTGACAGACCCTCTAGGTGTATTCCCTTCAAAGAAGAATGGACCGAGAATTAAGTTGCTTGTGAATCCACACCACACAGCCACATACGACGAATGCATTAACTCTTTGTGGATAACATGCAGTTTAATAGTATGCCAAAATCGGCAGTTCTGTGCATTCACTGCACCCTGTAATGTAAAATGTGCCTCGACAGTCCATAAAGTATTGCCCAGCCACGTGTCATTAAGTGAAGAGCAAGTTCGGAATGTTGCTGTGGCTGATGAGGTTTCAGTTGCTGCACTGTTGGAATATTTTGTGGATGTCATTGAAAAATAGACGGAAAAACTATTCGTAATGTTTACCATTGGATGGACAAGTTTAACCAGGTTAGGATGCTTTCCTCTTCCAAGTGCCACCAAGGTCACCCATGTTTTCGAATTGCATCATCATGTGAAACAGAGGATGACAGATTAAAGGCCGAAATACTAAATGTCTTTTTCCAAAACTGTTTCAGAGAGGAAGACTGCACTGTAGTTCCTTCTCTAGATTGTCGCACAGATGACAAAATGGTAGATATCGAAATAGACGACAGAGTGATAGAGAAACAATTAAATTCGCTCAAAAGAGGAAAGGCCGCTGGACCTGATGGGATACCAGTTCGATTTTACAGAGAGTACGCGAAGGAACTTGCCCCCCCCCCCCCCCCCCCCCTTGCAGCGGTGTACCGTAGGTCTCTAGAAGGGCGTAGCGTTCCAAAGGATTGGAAAAGGACACAGGTCATCCCCATTTTCAAGAAGGGACGTCGAACGGATGTGCAGAACTATATACCTATATCTCTAAGGTCGATCAGTTGTAGAATTTTGGAACACGTATTATGTTCGGGTATAATGACTTTTCTGGAAACTAGAAATCTACTCTGTAGGAATCAGCGTGGGTTTCGAAAAAGACGATCGTGTGAAACCCAGCTCGCGCTATTCGTCCACGAGACTCAGAGGGCTATAGACACGGGTTCACAGGTAGATGCTGTGTTTCTTCATTTCCGCAAGGCGTTCGATACAGTTCCATACAGTCGTTTAGTGAACAAAGTAAGATCATATGGACTATCAGACCAATTGTGTGATTGGATTGAAGAGTTCCTAGATAACAGAACGCAGCATGTCATTCTCAATGGAGAGAAGTCTTCCGAAGTAAAAGTGGTTCCAGGTGTGCCGCAGGGGAGTGGCGTAGGACCATTGCTATTCACAATATACACTCCTGGAAATTGAAATAAGAACACCGTGAATTCATTGTCCCAGGAAGGGGAAACTTTATTGACACATTCCTGGGGTCAGATACATCACATGATCACACTGACAGAACCACAGGCACATAGACACAGGCAACAGAGCATGCACAATGTCGGCACTAGTACAGTGTATATCCACCTTTCGCAGCAATGCAGGCTGCTATTCTCCCATGGAGACGATCGTAGAGATGCTGGATGTAGTCCTGTGGAACGGCTTGCCATGCCATTTCCACCTGGCGCCTCAGTTGTACCAGCGTTCGTGCTGGACGTGCAGACCGCGTGAGACGACGCTTCATCCAGTCCCAAACATGCTCAATGGGGGACAGATCCGGAGATCTTGCTGGCCAGGGTAGTTGACTTACACCTTCTAGAGCACGTTGGGTGGCACGGGATACATGCGGACGTGCATTGTCCTGTTGGAACAGCAAGTTCCCTTTTCGGTCTAGGAATGGTAGAACGATGGGTTCGATGACGGTTTGGATGTACCGTGCACTATTCAGTGTCCCCTCGACGATCACCAGTGGTGTACGGCCAGTGTAGGAGATCGCTCCCCACACCATGATGCCGGGTGTTGGCCCTGTGTGCCTCGGTCGTGTGCAGTCCTAATTGTGGCGCTCACCTGCACGGCGCCAAACACGCATACGACCATCATTGGCACCAAGGCAGAAGCGACTCTCATCGCTGAAGACGACACGTCTCCATTCGTCCCTCCATTCACGCCTGTCGCGACACCACTGGAGGCGGGCTGCACGATGTTGGGGCGTGAGCGGAAGACGGCCTAACGGTGTGCGGGACCGTAGCCCAGCTTCATGGAGACGGTTGCGAATGGTCCTCGCCGATACCCCAGGAGCAACAGTGTCCCTAATTTGCTGGGAAGTGGCGGTGCGGTCCCGTACGGCACTGCGTAGGATCCTACGGTCTTGGCGTGCATCCGTGCGTCGCTGCGGTCCGGTCCCAGGTCGACGGGCACGTGCACCTTCCGCCGACCACTGGCGACAACATCGATGTACTGTGGAGACCTCACGCCCCACGTGTTGAGCAATTCGGCGGTACGTCCACCCGGCCTCCCGCATGCCCACTATACGTCCTCGCTCAAAGTCCGTCAACTGCACATACGGTTCACGTCCACGCTGTCGCGGCATGCTACCAGTGTTAAAGACTGCGATGGAGCTCCGTATGCCACGGCAAACTGGCTGACACCGACGGCGGCGGTGCACAAATGCTGCTTAGCTAGCGCCATTCGACGGCCAACACCGCGGTTCCTGGTGTGTCCGCTGTGCCGTGCGTGTGATCATTGCTTGTACAGCCCTCTCGCAGTGTCCGGAGCAAGTATGGTGGGTCTGACACACCGGTTTCAATGTGTTCTTTTTTCCATTTCCAGGAGTGTATATAAATGACCTTGTGGATAACATCGTAAGTTCACTGAGGCTTTTTGCGGATGATGCTGTAGCATATCGAGAGGTTGTAACAACGGAAAATTGTACTGAAATGCAGGAGAATCTGCAACGAATTGACGTATGGTGCAGGAAATGGCAATTGAATCTCAGTGTAGGCAAGTGTAATGTGCTGCGAATACATAGAAAGAAAGATCCCTTATCATTTAGCTACAATATAGCAGCTCAGCTAGTGGAAGCAGTTAATTCCATAAATTATCTGGGAGTAGGCATTAGGAGTGATTTAAAATGGAATGATCATATAAAGTTGATCGTCGGTAAAGCAGATGCCAGACTGAGATTCAATGCAATCCGAAGACAAATGAAGTAGGATACAGTACGCTTGTTCGCCCACTGCTTGAATACTGCTCACCAGTGTGGGATCCGTACCAGATAGGGTTGATAGAAGAGATAGAGAAGATCCAACGGAGAGCAGCGCGCTTCGTTACAGGATCATTTAGTAATCGCGAAAGCGGTACAGAGATGATAGATAAACTCCAGTGGAAGACTCTGCAAGAGAGACGCTCAGTAGCTTTTGTTGAAGTTTCGAGAACATACCTTCACCGAGGAGTCAAGCAGTATATTCCTTCCTCGTACGCGAAGAGGCCATGAGTATAAAATTAGAGAGATTAGAGCCCAAAATGAGGCATACCGACAATCCTTCTTTCCACGAACAATACGAGACTGGAATAGAAGGGAGAACCGATAGAGGTACTCAAGGTACCCTCCGCCACACAACCGTCAGGTGGCATGCGGAGTATGGATGTAAATGTAGACAATTCTTGTGACTGCATGGGCACTGGTACTACCTGGGCCTTTTTCTGCATGGCCAGTTATAACAACAGCAACCTTGTTAGTAACTTTAACCAGGTTATGGTGCTTTCCTCTTCCAAGTGCCACCAAGATCATCCATGTTTTCGAATTGCATCATCATCTTCATCATTTAATGACATCGGGCCTCTCGTCAGACCTTTCAGACGGCGATACTCTCTCAATACAACACTAATTGCTGCTGTTCACATAATACAGTTTCATTAACAGAACACAATATCTGTTCTTGATAGCCGTACACGTTATGGGTTGTCAAATGACAGCTTGGAGGTCATAGGCATACAAAAAGTGTACAGTGCCAGACTTTCACCTGGCGGCCAAAATTGGAACTGTCTTTTTTGCTGTATAATTTGGTACCGATCCGATCTAACTGCTTATCTGGAAAAGATGTGGAGAATAGATTACGTGCAGTCCATATAGCATTTGGACGTCTTACAAAGCGTGTCTTCCTGAATAAAGACCTAACACTGTACACCAAAGTGATGGTGTATAAAGCTGTAGTCATTTCCACCCTGCTGTATGGTTGCGAAACCTGGACGTTATATTGCTGTGATCTGAAGACACTAGAACGCTTCAACCAACAGAAGTTAAGGTATATCATGAACCTGAAATGGGATGACACCTCATATCCAACACGGCTGTTCTTGAGAAAGCAAAAATGTATAGCATGGAAGCTCTTATCATTGGGCATCAACTCAGATGGGTCGGACATGTCCAGCGGATGAAAAATGACAGACTTCCACGCCAAATGCTGTACAGCGAAGTGAGCTCAGGTAAAAGGCCACGAGGTGCCCCTCCCAAACGTTGTAAGGATCAGTACAAGAAAAATCTGAGAAACTTTAACATCGATCCGAGTAACTGGCCCACAATAGCAGAGGACCGAAGTCGCTGGCGCTCAGTTACCTCAAATGCTCTTCAAAACTTTGAGCTGGAACGTCGAAGAATGGAGAGTGACAAACCTCAGGCTCAGCCACGTCCTGCACCTTCCATCAGCTGTAATGTCTGTGGCCGCCTGTTCCACGCTAGTATTGGCTTGCTAAGCCATCGACGACACTTCCACGCCTGAACCGTGACAAAGGAAATCTCAGGAGAGAAACGAAAACTCGGATACGAGCATCAGCCGCCGCCGACGAAATTGGCACCTTATTAACACATTAGCATATCTACTAAGTTTGTTCCATACAATAATTACAGTCCACATGAACCTCTGTGAGTAGCTGCACTGCAATTATAACGACCCAGTCAGTATATACATGACTCGTAACCTGTGCAACTGTATTAAAATCCTGTGGAGGTAATATTTACCCCTACCACCCGATGAGGTGAATGTGCGATTGAGAAGCCATGGCATGTGAAATTATAAAATTATTCGATAACAACCGATTTAGCATCAAATCTATGATTTTCTGGATCACTAGCTTCATTCGTGATAGTCCCGAGGATGTCTTATCATGGGAAAGAGGGGGGGTAAGTTGACTTTAACCTGTCAGCATACCCATGAAACTTCTGAAACCGTTTCTGCCAAACCTGGAAGAAATAGGTTTTGCTATCTGGAAAAAATTAACTTTGACGGTAAGATACCCGTAGCAAACACAATGGCTCAAGCTGGGCATGAAAAGGTATTACATAAAAACTCAGGAAGGCCTGATCAATAAATTTCAACCAAATTTGGTATGTACACGACTCATTACTTGTCTGTGGGGGTAAGACACCTCTAGGTCACATGTAAAACATAAAAATTACTGGATGTTGTATCTTGTATGCACTTTTTAAACTGCAAAGCAAAATCTGTCTCTTAACCCTTTCGTTGGTACATGCATACTCTTTGTATTCTGTGCTGAAGCGACTTTTGTTGTGGCTGTACTGCTCGCCTAACACTGGTGCCTGTGTTGAGAGATGATATTCCAGCCAGTATAAAATATTTATCATCCGATTTTTCGAGAATATTCGACGAAAAAATTAATTTTTGCACCTTACTGTATGATATCTTCGCTTGAGAAAGGACTGATTTTCTTTTCGGTATACTATAGTTACTTTGCTGCATCAAATTAAGTTCAAACAATGCGCGAAATTTCAAAGATTTTGTAGAGATAAAAGCGCATTGCTTGTGGTTGATTTCACACATTGTAGACAGTGGAATGTAGGTAAGACATCAAAATTTTATTTAAAACAGAGAACAGAAGAATATCTCATATCAGTCACGGGTAATTGGGTTTTATATTCGAAGGATGGTCACATATGACGCGCTCATTCACGTCCGTGCAAATTGCGAATCGTGGTCATAGCAATCGTCATATCTACATCCATACTCTGCAGGCCACCTTACGGTGTGTGGCGGAGGGTATCTTGAGTACCTCTATCGGTTCTCCCTTCTATTCCAGTCTCGTATTGTTCGTGGAAAGAAAGATTGTCGGTATGCCTCTGTGTGGGCTCTAATCTCTCTGATTTTATCCTAGTGGTCTCTTCGCGAGATATACGTACGAGGGAGCAATATACTGCTTGACTCCTCGGTGAAGGTATGTTCTCGAAACTTCAACAAAGGCCTGTACCGAGCTACTGAGCGTCTCTCTTGCAGAGTCTTCCAATGGAGTCTATCAATCATCTCCGTAACGCTTTCGCGATTGCTAAGTGATCCTGTAACGAAGCGCGCTGCTCTCCGTTGGATCTTCTCTATCTCTTCTATCAACCCTATCTGGTACGGATCCCACACCGCTGAGCAGTATTCAAGCAGTGGGCGAACAAGTGTACCGTAACCTACTTCCTTTGTTTTCGGACTGCATTTCCTTAGGATTCTTCCAATGAATCTCAGTCTGGCATCTGCTTTACCGACGATTAATTTTATATCTTCATTCCATTTTAAATCACTCCTAATGCCTACTCCCAAATAATTTATGGAATTAACTGCTTTCAGTTGCTAACCTGCTATATTGTAGATGTAGCTAAATGATAAAGGATCTATCTTTATATGTATTCACAGCTCATTATTACACTTCTCTACATTGAGATTCAATTGCCGTTCCCTGCACCATGCGTCAATTCGTTGCAGATCCTCCTGCGTTTCAGTACAATTTTCCATTGTTACAACCTCTCGATATACTGCAGCATCATCCGCAAAAAACCCCAGTGAACTTCCGATGTTATCCACAAGGTCATTTATCTATATTGTGAATAGCAACGGTCCTACGACACTCCCCTGCGGCACACCTGAAATCACTCTTACTTCGGAAGACTTCTCTCCATTGAGAATTACATGCTGCGTTCTGTTATCTAGGAACTCTTCAGTACAATCATACAATTGGTCTGATAGTCCATATGATCTTACTTTGTTCATTAAACGACTGTGGGGAACTGTATCAAACGCCTTGCGGAAGTCAAGAAACACGGCATCTACCTGGGAACCCGTGTCTATGGCCATCTGAGTCTCGTGGACGAATAGCGCGAGCTGCGTTTCACACGATCGTCTTTTTCGAAATCCATGCTGATTCCTACAGAGTAGATTTCTAGTCTCCAGAAAAGTCACTATGCTCGAACATAATACGTGTTCCAAAATTCTACAACTGATCGACTTTAGAGATATAGGTCTATAGTTCTTCACATCTGTGAGGATGACCTGTGCCCTTTTCCAATCTTTTGGAACTCTACGCTCTTCTAGAGACCTACAGTACACCGCTGCAAGAAGGTGGGCAAGTTCCTTCGCGTACTCTGTGTAAAATCGAACTGGTATCCCATCAGGTCCAGCGGCCTTTCCTCTTTTGAGTGATTGTAATTTTTTGTCTATCCCTCTGTCATATATTTCGATATCTACCATTTTGTCATCTGTGCGACAATCTAGAGAAGTAACTACAGTGCAGTCTTCCTCTGTGAAACAGCTTTGGAAAAAGACATTTAGTATTTCGGCCTTCAGTCTGTCTAGCCGGCCGGTGTGGCCGTGCGGTTCTAGGCGCTTCAGTCTGGAACCGCGTGACCGCTACGGTCGCAGGTTCGAATCCTGCTTCGGGCATGGATGTGAGTGATGTCCTTAGGTTAGTTAGGTTTAAGTAGTTCTAAGTTCTAGGGGACTGATGACCTCAGATGTTCAGTCCCATAGTGCTCAGAGCCATTTGAACCTTCAGTCTGTCATCTTCTGTTTCAGTACGATTTTGGTCATAGAGTGTCTGGACATTTTGTTTTGATCCACCTACCACTTTGACATAAGACCAAAATTTCTTAGGATTTTCCGCCAAGTCAGTACATAGAACTTTACTTTCAAATTCGTTGAACGCCTCTCGCATAGCCCTCCTCACACTATATTTATGTTTGCTGTGAAGTTCCCTTTGCTCCCGCAGCAGTTTTCTAACTCGGTTGTTGTACCATCTGTTACAATCTTGTTTGGCACATAGTCATCTCATAAACAGTTTAAGGTAATGACACGAAGCTTTTTGCAAATCATAGCACGCAATGAGACACGTATGTTGTATGATAAATATTGAAAAAAAGTTTATTCACCGGTGTATGGGAATGACGTCCGCAGCACAGACATGTAGGTGGCTCAGGACGCATTCAGATGTCCATAGCAATGTAGGGAAACCCATGTAGCGTGTGTAGACACATCCGCAGCACCTGAGGAACGGCATAGCAGGACATATATACACGCCCACAACAACGAAAGGGTTAAGTGTGTTGTTCGAAGCGTCATCCAAGTCAGGAGAATGAGCACTATAATAATAATAATTATTATTATTATTAGGCCATTACAGCAGTTGACAACGTCAAATGAAGATACAATTTATAATACAGTGTGATAAGGTATTGACTAGTGAAATATTTTAGCTTATATTTCAATAAATGTACAGTGGGTCATCTGTTGGATTACTGCATTTTACAGTTGAAGAATTCATTGATATCATAGAACGAGTGGGCAATAAACCATTCGTGCAGTCTTTCTCTGAATGGCTTTCAGGAAGATCCTGTATAGCATGTGGCAGCTTATTAAGTAGTTTGTGCCCTGTGACTTCATAGCTATTTATTGATTTTGATAATCTGTGGTAAGGCGGGTATATGTGTTTGATGCTTCTTGTGTTGTAACAATGTGCATTTTCTCTACGTTTCACATCTCGTAGGTTCTTCTTCGTAAAGATTAAGACATTGTATATATAGGGGTTTGTTACTGTCATAATTTTTTGTTTAGTAAATAAGGGTTTGCAGTGAGCCTTATGTGAAGAATTTGTAATTATCCTAACGGCTTTCTTCTGCAATAATAGGATGTCATGTATATGACTACTGTTACCCCACAAGATAATGCCATGGGAATTATACTTTGGAGAAACGCAAAATAAGATGATCTGATGTATGTTTCAGGTACACAATTTCTGAGTTGTCTTAATAAATAAATTACTCTAGATAGCTTACTGCTAATATAGTTTACATGTTGGCCCCAGGATAACTTTTCGTCTAAATAAACTCCCAGGAATTTAACAGAACTAGAGTCATCAGATAGTGGCTTGTCTCTTAGAATGAAGATTATCTGCTGAGTTTTATTTTCATTTAGCAGGAAACCATTAGCTCTGAACCAATATGCTGCGTGAGTGAGTGTATTTTCAGCACAGGTTTTAAGATCATTAAGATTGTTACTGCAATGAAGAAAAGTCGCATCATCTGCATACAATACAGTGGTGGATCTAATAAACAAGGGGAGGTCATTGATCATTATCAGAAACAGTCATCCCAGCGCTTCTTGGCCAAACACAGGGCTGTTCTAAATGATGGAGTCGTTTTCAAAATTTCGTATGTATTGAAGTACAGATCCAAAATGAACAACATTTATACCAATGAAACGAGGAATTTTCAAAGTTTTTGGCTGGCGGCGGCGGGCGGGCGGTGATGGTTTCAGAAGCGGCCGCTAGAGTTCGCGCGGCAATATGGCCGTCATTCCGTTTCTCTGTCAGTTGTGAGTGGGATGGCGAGTGTGGAGCACAAGGTTATGTGCATTCTTGAGTTTGCAGAAAGTGAGTCGCAAATTTCAGTGCAGCGGACATTTCGTACCAAATTCGGTATTCGACCACCAACTCACGAAAGCATTAGCCGCCGGTTTAAGCAATTGAAACAGACTGGGAGTGTGTGCAAAGGAAAAAGTACAGGCCGCGTGTGTCAGAGGGTGATGTCCGACGGATTAGAGAAAGTTCTGTGCGCAGTCCCATTAAGTTCACCAATAGAGCCAGTCGAGAACTTGGAATATCCCAACCAACTGTATGGAAACTTCTGAGACGGCGTTTGCTGTAGAAGCTCCACCGATTAGAACTTGTGCAGGCTCTCAACCCCAATGACAAAGAGAAGCGTGTCGCATTTTGTGGTTATGTGCTAGCAAAGATGGAGGATGACGCGTTTCAGCGTGTAATTTTTGGCGATGAAGCGACGTTCCACCTTAGTGAAAAAGTCGAAAGACCCAGTGTTCACATATGGGGTTTGGAAAATCAACATTCACCATTGCAACACCAAAGAGACTCACTGAAGATCAACGTTTTCTGTGCCGTATTCCGTACAAAGGTTTACTGTCCATTTTCCTGAGTGGAAAGAACTGTAATAGGACTCACATACCTGGACATGTTGGAACAATATCTGTTCCCTCAAGTTATCGAAGATTTCCAGGACTTCATTTTCCAGCAGGATGGAGCTCCGCCCCATTGGCACCGTGATGTACGAGGCTCTTTAAATGACTCTCTTCCTCAGCGCTGGATTGCTTGCAGGGGACTTGAGAACCTGGCTCTGCACTTCCGGCCTCTGAGACCTCCTGATCTCACAACCTGTGACTATTTCCTATGGGGTTATGTGAAGGAAGCTGTTTACGTCCCGCCTCTACCAACCACTCTGAACGATCTGGAGAACTGGATCGCTGCTGCCGTGCACTTAGTAACAGCAGATGCTCTTTCGTGTGTGTGGGTCGAGTTTGGCTACCACGTCGATGTTTGCCATGCAGCCAGCGGTGGCCACATTGAACATTTATAACATTTCTAGTTATTAAATAATTGTTAAAAATAATTAATTGCAAATTATAACAAATTATTAAATTTATTAAATTGATATCAAGCATTATGGAAAAAAAAACTCTGAAAGTTCTTTTCATTGGTATAAAGCTTGTTCATTTTGGATTTGTACTTGAATAAATATGAAGTTTCGAAAATCATTTAGAATAGCCCTCTATAATGCTGCATGGCTGAATACTACAGGTAAATTTAACACCATAATATACACTATCTGATCAAATGTATCCACACATCTCTGTGCAATGCAGAATGGACCACTAAATGTCACGAGAGGCAGACCCACCACCACGAAAGGAGGCGGGCAGCATCGTGTTGTCAGTACAGTAGCAGTCGCAGTAGAAGTGGCTGCTCAGGAGAAGCCGGCCGGAGTGGCCGAGCAGTTCTAGGCGCTTGAGTGTGGAACCGCGCGACCACTACGGTCGCAGGTTAGAATCCTGCCTTGGGCATGGATGTGTGTGATGTCCTTGGTTTAAGTAGTTCTAGGGGACTGATGACCTCAGCTGTTAAGTCCCATAGTGCTCAGAGCCATTTGAACCATTTGGTAAGTTGAGGTGAGTTACTTCGATCGTGGACTAATTGCTGGATGTCAAACGACTAACAAGTCCATCGTGGACATTTGAACCCTTCTAAAGCTGCCCGAGTCGACTGTCGCTGATGGGATCGTGGAGTCGAAACGCAAAGGAACGACCACAGCTAAACCACGAAGACACACACCTTGTGCACTCGCAACAGACAGTCGAGCATTGCATAGGGTGGTTGTAGAAAATAGCGTGAAATCAGCAAACGGAATCATTCGTGAGCTACAGAGTACTGCCAGCAGTCCAGCTAGTGTGGCGAGTGTGCCTAGGGAGTTGAAAAGAATGGAGTACAATGG
The DNA here is from genome assembly GCF_023898315.1 of Schistocerca nitens. NCBI lineage: Eukaryota > Metazoa > Arthropoda > Insecta > Orthoptera > Acrididae > Schistocerca > Schistocerca nitens. Next base: position 141,247,001 of record NC_064625.1, on the reverse strand, counting down.
TTGTAGACCTCCTCGTAAGCTGCACACTCGTGTAGTCAGTGCTAAGCGGCACCTGAAGAGATGTAAACAACGACGCCACTGGACAGCGGATGACTGGAAATGAGTGGTTAGGAGTTATGAATGATGCTTCCAATGGAATCTGTTGGGAGGGTTTCGGTTTGACGTATGTCTGGAGAGCGTTACCTGCCATTGTGTGTTGTGCCAACAGTGAAGTACGAAAGAGGTTGTAGGTCTTGTTGTTAAGAGTATGGTTTCCTTATTGTGCTTAAGAAAACGATAAATGCAGAAGGATATGAACACATTTAATAACATTTTGTGCTGCATGCAGTAGAGGAACAGTCACAAGACGATGACTGTATCGGCATGACGGTACGCCCTGTTATAAAGCAACATCAGTGAGGCAATGGTTTGTGGACAACATTCCTGAAACTGGCTGGCCTGCTCACAGTTCCTACCTGAACGGAATGGAACCTCTTTGGGAAATTTTGGAAATTTGTGGTAAGTTCCTATGGGACCAAACTGCTGAGGTCATCGGTTCCTAGGCTTACACACTACTTAACCTAACTTACACTAAGGACAACACACCCACCCATGCCCGAGGGAGGACTTGAACCTCCAATGGGGGCATCTGCGCAAACTGTGGCAAGGCGTTTAAGACCGCGCGACTACCCCGCGCAGCCATCTTTGGGACGATTTAGAACATAGAATTTGCTGCAGACTCCAGCGTCCAACATCGGTACCTTCTCTCGTTTCAGATCTTCCTCCACAGACATCTCATTGAAAGTGTTCCCAGCAGAGTTCCAGTCATAATTTATCTCCGATGATTGGTGTCTGGATACTTTCGATCAGATTGTGTATGTACTTTTATGTGTCTTTCATTGGTACTTAGTTTTTTCCACGTGATGACAAGAAATATGCCTAATACGCACAAATGTGTACACACACACAAACCCACACGAGGGCGTGGCGAAAAGTAATGCCACTGAATTTTTCATGTGAAACTTTTAATAATCAGCAGCCTCAGTTACACAGATTACCTAGACTTACCTAGGTTTCAGCCGGGATAACCCAACCTTCTTCAGAATAAAAGTAACTACCGTTTGTCCATAGTGGACATCGTCAAGCTAAAACTGCAAATCCATAAATTATCGTCATACTGTAAAAACTTACCTGAAACTGCCTCGGCCCCACTTCGTGACCGCGGTGCGGCAGCCACGAGTACCATTTGTCCACTATGGACAAACGGTAGTTACTTTTATTCTGAAGGAGGTTGGGTTATCCCGACTGAAACCTAGGTAAGTCTAGGTAATCTGTGCAACTGAGGCTGTTGATTTTTAAAATTAATATTTATACAGTTACTGACAGGGCTGCGAAATGTTGAAACTTTTAAAGCTTTTTAAATAAAACAAACTTTCCAGAATGAAATTTTCACGCTGTAGCGTAGTGCGTGCCGGTATGAAATTTCTTGGCAGATTAAAACTGTGTGCTCGACCACGACTTGAACTCAGGACCTTCCCTTTTCGCAGGCAATTGCTCTACCACCGCAGATACTCATGCACGACTCATGACCCACCATCACAGCATGTACCTGTGAAAAGCAAAGGTCCCGAGTTCGAGTCTCGATCCAGCGCATAGTTTTTACTTTGTCAGGAAATTTCAAAATAAACTTCGTTAAACATCCTACATCTGTATTCTTCATGACTGTTTATTTATTTCTCATTATAGTCACCATGGTGACGACCGAGCGATGTGGCGCAGTGGTTAGCACACTGGACTCGCATTTGGGAGGACGACTGTTCAAACCGACGTCCGGACACCCTGATTTAGGTTTTCCGTGATTTTCCTAAATTGCTTCACGCAAATGCCAGGATAGTTCCTATGAAAGTGCACAGTGACTTCCTTCCCCATCTTTCTCTAGTCTGACGGTGCCTATGACCTCGCTGTTTGGTCCCCTCCCCCAAATCAGCAATGGCGACAAACATTCCTGCCAACGGGAGACCAGTTAGTTGATATCGTTATTGTGGAATATTTCACATCATTGACGGAGCAACAATCTTACCTCTGCTTGCACCACGTTATCACTATCAAATTGAAATACAGGGTGTCCGCAATGGGACTCCAACATTTGAAGTCATAAAATCTGAGGAGAAACACAATTTATTGACGAACAAATACAGGGAAATCATACAGCAGCTCATCAACTTTTCGTACACAGGTGAACGGTTCAGTACACTTGAACATGGGCGCCATGGGTAGCGCGAAGAATATCAAGTCTATAATCGATTTCGTGCCATGTTTTGCGGAGCATCTGTTTTGTGACAGTTGATGACAATTCGTATGCGCTGTTTCAAGTCTTGCAGGTCCTTTACTGGTGTAGCGTATACCCGGTCTTTCACAGAACCCCACAAGAAAAAATCGAGGGGGGTTATGTCGGGCGAACGTGGCGGCCGAGGAATTGGACTTCCACGGCCAATCCATCGTTGCGGAAATGTGTCATTTAAAAATTTTTGGACATCGAGGCTCCAATGGGGTGGTGCACCGTCCTGTTGAAACATCACATTTGGCTGCAGGTCTTTTATCTGTGGCACGGCAAATTGTTCCAACATGTCCAGGTAGATGGCTCCATCCGCAGTCGGCTCCTGAAAGAAAAACGACCCAGCAATGCGATTTATCATCAAACCACACCACACATTAACTTTCGGACTGTCGCGCATGTGTTCCCTAGGTGCATGTGGATTTTCGGACCCCCAAATGCGCACATTGTGACGATTGACAGCCCCTGACACCTGAAAGGTTGTCTCGTCAGTAAATGTCACGCGCGATAAAAATGTCTCGTCCGCGGCAGTGCTATCTAACATGACACGTGCAGATTCTTCTCGCTTTGGTCGATCATCAGGCTTGATTTCTTGCACAACCTGCACTTTATATGTGTACAAACATAATCGCTGATGACGCACTTTGTGCACTGTTGAACGTTTCATACGAAGTTCTCGTGCTGCCTGTCGCACTGACTTCTGTGGACTATGTTCGAATGACCGCCACACTTGTTCCACACGATGTTCGCTGACCCCAGGCTTACCACCACCGTGCTCTTTCGCAACATTCCCAGGAGCCAAAAACTGATCACACCACTTCTTTATAGTCTTGAACGACGGGGGCGCTTTGTTGGAAACTCGACGAAAGTTTCTTTGCACTTGGGTCGCCGATTTTGTCTCTGCATACCACCAGACCACTTGTGCACGCTCCTTCATATCCTCCACTTTGCTAAAACAATTGATTGCAGCTCCACTATGGCCACTTGGTGTACCAAATTTGCACACCACAAACTTGTTGAGCTGCTCTGTCTGCCCCCTTCAGGATTCTCAGGTCCACCATCTGGAATGAGAAAGATATAGGATATTAAAATATTGGAGTCTCATTGTGGACATCCTGTACTGGAAGATTTTCTTTATTTTTGGAAACAGACGAAAATCAGTTGTGGCCAAGTTGGGACTGTATGGAGGATGATAGATGTGTAGGCGCCCCGGTGGTCCCGGTCGCCTACGGTGGACTGGAAGCCGAGCGGTGACCACTCCAGTTGACAGGATGCTAGGAAATGACTGTGGACGCGGCAGAAACGCCAAAGAAACATTATTAATTCATAGCGCCTTTATTCCTGCCGAGTACAATGTGACTTGGTGATATCAACGACCTTCCCCGAGTCCTCGCTGACTCGGAGCGATGACACCAGCTCCTGGCTGCACCAGTCTTGCTAGCGCAGCGCCGCGTGCTGTGATGTAGCAGTGGAACACCCTTACTTCGGCCGCGCGTGGCTGGCAGCGCCCAGCTGAGCGGCGGCTCGGCTGCGGACAGCAGGCCGCTGCGTGTTGGAGGCTCCGGGTTGGAGTCCCGGCGCTGTCGGCACAAAAAGCGTTCTCGTAGTGCGGAGTGTACTCTATCTCACCCCATCTTCTTCCCTACTCCTCCTGGTGGCTTGTCCGCAGAGGACGGGTGGAACGGGCTGCAGTCCCCCAGTGTCATCAGCTCAACCGGTTGTGACGGTAGATGCACAGGGCCTAGGCCCCGCACGAACTCGACGACGGCTCACTGATGTGGTCAGCATTGGCGGCGAACGAGTCTGCCGCAATGTCTGCTTATCCTGGGTTGATGATTGACAGCGGCAGCAGAGGGGACCAGAGCTGGTATTGTCCCCTCACACCTGCTGCTGGATGGGCCGCCTTTACGAGGTGCATTCAAGTTCTAAGGCCTCCGATTTTTTTTCTAATTAACTACTCACCCGAAGTCGATGAAACTGGCGTTACTTCTCGACGTAATCGCCCTGCAGACGTTCACATTTTTCACAGCGCTGACGCCATGATTCCATGGCAGCGGCGAAGGCTTCTTTAGGAGTCTGTTTTGACCACTGGAAAATCGCTGAGGCAATAGTAGCACGGCTGGTGAATGTGCGGCCACGGAGACTGTCTTTCATTGTTGGAAAAAGCCAAAAGTCACTAGGAGCCAGGTCAGGTGAGTAGGGAGCACGAGGAATCACTTCAAAGTTGTTATCACGAAGAAACTGTTGCGTAACGTTAGCTTGATGTGCGGGTGTGTTGTGTTGGTGAAACAGCACACGCGCAGCCCTTCCCGGACGTTTTTGTTGCAGTGCAGGAAGGAATTTGTTCTTCAAAACATTTTCGTAGGATGCACCTGTTACCGTAGTGCCATTTGGAACGCAATGAGTAAGGATTACGCCCTCGCTGTGCCAGAACATGGACACCATTTTTTCAGCACTGGCAGTTACCCGAAATTTTCTTGGTGGCGGTGAATCTGTGCGCTTCCATTGAGCTGACTGGCGCTATGTTTCTGGATTGAAAAATGGCATCCACGTCTCATCCATTGTCACAACCGATGAAAAGAAAGTCCCATTCGTGCTGTTGTTGCGCGTCAACATTGCTCGGCAACATGCCACACGGGCAGCCGTGTGGTCGTCCGTCAGCATTCGTGGCACCCACCTGGATGACACTTTTCGCATTTTCAGGCCGTCATGCAGGATTGTGTGCACAGAACCCACAGAAATGCCAACTCTGGAGGCGATCTGTTCAACAGTCATTCGGCGATCCCCCAAAACAATTCTCTCCACTTTCTCGATCGTGTCGTCAGACCGGCTTGTGCGAGCCCGAGGTTGTTTCGGTTTGTTGTCACACGATGTTCTGCCTTCATTAAACTGTCGCACCCACGAACGCACTTTCGACACATCCATAACTCCATCACCACATGTCTCCTTCAACTGTCGATGAATTTCAATTGGTTTCACACCACGCAAATTCAGAAAACGAATGATTGCACGCTGTTCAAGTAAGGAAAACATCGCCATTTTAAGTATTTAAAACAGTTCTCATTCTCGCCGCTGGCGGTAAAATTCCATCTGCCGTACGGTGCTGCCATCTCTGGGACGTATTGACAATGAACGCGGCCTCATTTTAAAACAATGCGCATGTTTCTATCTCTTTCCAGTCCGGAGAAAAAAATCGGAGACCTTAGAACTTGAATGCACCTCGTACTGCAACATCTCCTTAATAAAGATTAACATGTCGATCACCGAGCTGAGCGCTATGCAGCGACCCAGTACACATCTAACTGCAAGTCTAACTGCGAGTGCCTTGTTGCCATCAAAGCTAGCGTATTTAAAGGAAGCACGAGCGACGTCCTGACGTCATGCTCGTTTGTAGTGAACGCGTTCATTCCACTTACACTGCTGATTCATCTGTCGTACTCGCCCCTTAGGTATTCTTGCGACAGAGTTGTGTGTTGTTACGGCAGACTCACGCTAAGTTATGAAATGCCGTACAGCTGACGCTATACCTCTGTCTTGCACTCTACGAAAGTCTCCGTCTAAGACAAACCCGTGTGATAAGCAATTCTCTCTCGCCTGTTGTGTGTAACCTGGCCATTGCCCCTGCGTGACAACACATTCCGATACATGTGCAATCCTCTCACCTCTTGGCTAACCTACTGCCTCTGTCTCTCGGCATAGGCAACGAAAATTTGACAGTATTCCACGTTTCCAACTCTTTACTGTTTCGCAACACTACAGATGACAGTGAACCCAAAGCATCGGATTGCTGCAAATGTCACAGTACATGCACGTGGTCTCACATTGTCATGCTGAAGGACAGGGTGCTCCATGTGTGGACGGACTCTTCAAATTCGTGCTTCCTGTTTGAGGGTCCCAGGATAGCGTGCAGACTTTGTTGGTGCCTTTAACCATGAAATGCAAATGCACCGCACCTCGAACATTTCAGAACACTGTAAGCATGACATTGAGGGCATGATCTTGAACTTATTTTGGCGTTGGTGATCCTTTGTGGTGGAACTCCATTGATGTTCTCGCGTTTCTGGGGTCAAAATTGTGAACCCGGCTTTCATATACATCTACATCCATACTCTGCAGGCCACCTTACGGTGTGTGGCGGAGGGTATCTTGAGTACCTCTATCGGTTCTCCCTTCTATTCCAGTCTCGTACTGTTCGTGGAAAGAAGGATTGTCGGTATACCTCTGTGTGGGCTCTAATCTCTCTGATTTTATCCTCGTGGTCTCTTCGCGAGATATACGTAGGAGGGAGCAATATACTGCTTGACTCCTCGGTGAAGGTATGTTCTCGAAACTTCAACAAAAGCCCGTACCAAGCTACTGAGGGACTCTCTTGCAGAGTCTTCCACTGGAGTTTATCTACCATCTCCGTAATGCTTTCGCGATTACTAAGTGATCCTGTAACGAAGCGCGCTGCTCTCCGTTGGATCTTCTCTATCTCTTCTATCAACCCTATCTGGTACGGATCCCACACTGGTGAGCAGTATTCAAGCAGTGGGCGAACAAGTGTACTGTAACCTACTTCCTTTGTTTTTGAGTTGCATTTCCTTAGGATTCTTCCAATGAATCTAAGTCTGGCATCTGCTTTACCGACTATCAACTTCATATGATCATTCCATTTTAAAACACTCCTAATGCCTACTCCCAGATAATTCACGGAATTAACTGCTTCCAGTTGCTGACCTACTATATTGTAGCTAAATGATAAGGGATATATCTTTCTATGTATTCACAGCACATTACACGTGTCTACATCGAGATTCAATTGCCATTCCCTGCACCATGCATCAATTCGCTGCAGATCCTCCTGCGTTTCAGTACAATTATCCATTGTTACAACCTCTCGATATACTGCAGCATCATCCGCAAAAAAACCCCAGTGAATTTCCGATGTTATCCACAAGGTCATTTATCTATATTGTGAATAGCAACGGTCCTACGACACTCCCCTGCGGCACACCTGAAATCACTCTTACTTCGGAAGACTTCTCTCCATTGAGAATTACATGCTGCGTTCTGTTATCTAGGAACTCTTCAGTCGAATCACACAATTGGTCCATAAGCTCTCACTTTGTTCATTAAACGACTGTGGGGAACTGTATCAAACGCCTTGCGGAAGTCAAGTAACACGGCATCTACCTGGGAACCTGTGTTTATGGCCCTCTGAGTCTCATGGACGAATAGCTCGAGCTGGGTTTCATACGATCGTCTTCTTCGAAACCCATGCTGATACTTACAGAGTAGATTTCTAGTCTCCAGAAAAGTCATTATACTCGAACATAATACGTGATCCAAAATTCTACAAATGATCGACGTTAGAGATATAGGTCTATAGCTCTGCACATCTGTTCGACGTCCCTTCTTGAAAACGGGGATGACCTGTGCCCTTTTCCAATCCTTTGGAACGCTACGCTCTTCTGGAGTTCTGCGGTACACTGCTGCAAGAAGGGGGGCAAGTTCTTTCGCATACTCTGTGTAAAATCGAGCTGTTATCCCATCAGGTCCAGCGGCCTTTCCTCTTTTGAGCAATTTTAATTGTATCTCTATCCCTCTGTCATCTATTTTGTTATCTACCATTTTGTCATCCGTGCGACAATCTAGAGAGGGGACTACAGTGCAGTCTTCCTCTGTGAAACAGCTTTGGAAAAAGACATTTAGTATTTCAGCCTTTAGTCTGTCATCCTCTGTCATCAGCTGTCACAATGTTGTTAAGGAACCGATCATCTTTACGCTCTAAATGCAAAAGAAATTGTTGACAGATTTCCAGTATCCTCTGTTTCATGTCGGGAGTGAGGATTCGAGGCACCCACCGTGCACACAGTTTTCTGTTCTGCAGTGATGGTCTGTACATGCTCTCTCGATATGCCCCACTTAATTCAGGGCTGGGTCTGTGTTATCTGATGATTTTTTTCCAATGAGTTCATGAACTGATTCCAATGAGTCTCATCGGTTCCCGTACGCGATTGCCATTCCGAGCTCTGTCACAAACGTTGAGGTTAGCACCACCGCTTCCTTCAGTATGAGCACAAACAACCAAACATCGCACATTGCTGATGTCAGTACAATTATCACCGTGCAAATCTTTCATCCTTCAGTTGGAGGCACATTTTCTGTGGTCAGAAACTACAGGGTGGTGCATGAAAGGTGTTACCATTTTGTTTTTGAATATAAACTTTATTGTCAATACAATCGGAAAGGAACATATACTACAATGAAGAGCCGTCCATCGAGATTTGGTCTAACTCAGCACATGCTCAATATGTCCACCATTTCGTTTCCTAACTTCTTTCAAACGAACACTGAAGTTAGTGATTACCCTACGGCACATGTCTTCCATAATTTCACTGCAAGCTTGAAGAATAAGTCTTCTGAGCTCCATTAAATCACATGGACGTTTCGGGAAAATTTTTTTCCTTTAGGTACCCCCAAAGAAAAAAGTCACACGGATTGAGGTCTGGACTTTTGGGGGGCCCATTTTGTCCGTCATTGAAGCGACCTGGAAACCCGAGTGAAATGATCTGCATGTCGAAATGCTCGTGTAAAAACTCCAACACAGTGTTTGCAGTATGTGACCTTGCTCCATGTTGCATGAACGACTGCGTGTTGAAGGGCAAGGCAGTAGCAAGAAGCTGTGGAATCAAGCTATTGCGAAGCATGCTCAAATAATGCTCGCTGTTCACAGTTTCTTCAAAGAGAAACGGTCCAATAAGTCCGTGACTGGAAATTGCTGGCCACGCTGTAATCCTTGGAGCATAATGTTGTCGTTCCTGAAGCACTTGTAGGTTTTCAGTGGCCCAAAAGTGTACGTTTTGTTTGTTAACCACACTGTCTAAATGAAAATGCGCCTCGTCTGAAATCCAAACGTTGTTGAGAGTTTCTTCCCTATCCTCCACCCACTGAGCAACCAGTAGTCTCTGCTGCTTGTGTTCTTCAGTGAGCTTCTGTGCACAAGTCATCTTGTAAGAGTACATATGGAGGTCACTTTTAAGAATGCGTTGAACGGAGCGTCTGGATATTCCCAGTTGCACTGCTGCCATTCTACACGATTTCCCGGGACTTCTCTGTACAGCAACACGTACCGCTTCCATATTCTCCGGCGAACAAACAGGCTTAGGCCGAGATCGCTTCGCTTTCAATACTGTTCCTTCCTGCACAAATTTGTCGTACAACCTGTGGATGGTCTTCTTGCAAGGGACCCATCATGTGTTAAACTGTTGTCGAAAACGCCTCTGAGTCACAACAAGGCTTTTCGTTTCACGTAAAAGTAACACAACTGCCGATCGTAGCTGTGTCGTCAGTCTTCCATTGTCAGCTATTGCTGCTTACTAGTCTCCTAGCGGCAGTATCGTGAATTACACGCCATTTCACAACTCATTTGTTTTTCCAAGCTCTGCTGGTACTGCTGTAGAGATCCCAGCGGGATATCTAATGTGCGTCGTAAATTGTGAAAGAAACAATTGGTAACACATTTCGTGCGCCACCCTGTAGATCACAGCACGGTGCTTTTCGCGCACCAACGTAGTTACGTTACACACCACCATGTTACACACCAAAAGGCACTGGTGCTGGTTCTCACAGTGTGGCTTCAGTTGCCAGAGACTGTTTGTGTGTGTGTGTGTTTTTTGACGAAAGCCTTGCTGGCTGGAAGCTTATTTGTGACACTTTTTTTTTGTTGTGCCTGTCTGCTACTCCACATCTCCGCTATATAGTGAGTGGCAACTATCCCTTTCATAATATTGTTACATTCCATCCTGGATTTTCCATTGTTTCATTAACTCATTTTTAAAGTGATTAAATGTGCGAAGCACTTTTAAACATGATAGCTTGATTCTTAAAGAATCAGTAGTGGAGAGAGAGATTATTGCTCGTCCCTAACTCGCTCATCTTTCGCATTGTCAGTGCAATCCAGGTGCCAAAGTGACTCAGTGAAGAACACTTGCATGAGCATCTGTCAGCAGCTGCTGGACTGTAATGCTTATGAGGGTGAAATGTTTTAAAGTAGATCATCTGTGGAGATAAAAAATGGAGTCATTACTTTAAACCAGGGAGCAAACACTAGAACCTGGAATGGGAATGCCCCAGATCTCCAACCACAATGAAATTCCAGGCTGAACTCTGCAGGGAAATGTGATTCTTCAGGTCCCCAGGGTGCACATGTGGCTATTCCATAATATTGCCTGGAAAAGAGTCAGTGCGATATCCTTTGCAACGACATGAAGCTTGCAATTGGAAACTAATGCCGAGGCCTAATGTCAAACGGCAGCCTTTTTTTGCGTGACAACATTTGTTTGCATAAGGCCATCCAGATCATTCAGATTCTTCAGAATGTGCATCCCGCTACAGTTGCCTCAGCCCATGGATTTCGATTTATGAGGGGACACTGAAAGAAACCAGAATAACATTGCCAAGTGCGGAGCTTGTCTAGTACGCATTTATGCCGCTAGGCATGTGTAGCGCAACTCATTGCCAGTTCTGTGCCGCCTGTGTTGTCAACCTGCCTTGTTCTGTCCATATGCACAGTAGTTGTTTTTGCCAACGCTGGTTTGTCCTTGTTTCATTTTGTATGATGGCAAATTTAAGTGAACAACATGTAGCTGTGAAATTTTGTTTTCTATTGAGTAAGAATGTTGCTTGAACTGTTTTAATGTTGAAAACATCTTAGCAAGATGACACTATAGGAAAAACTCAAGTACAGGGTGAAAAGTATTTAAACCGGCAAACTCTGTGAGGTTGTAGGGGACATCAAAACAAATATTTTTCCCAAATGTCATTTTTTCGTATGAGGATTATTTAAACCGGTGGAGGCCGTATTACGCTCTTCCGTTGTTAGAGGCCGTATTACGATCTTCAGTTCTTAGAGGGCGTATTACGCTCTTCAGTTGCAGGCAACTGCTGTCCACCAGTGTAGTAGTGCATTGTCTCTGTTTACTAATGGAGCGACACACCTGGAGTGACTACACTGATATGGTTGGTGCGTACTACGTAGCGCACCACAACGGACGAGTTGCACAGCGGGTTTATCAACAACAATATCCTAATCGCCGTATCCCGCATCATACGAACTTTGCTGCTGTGTACCAACGTCTGAGTGAGACGGGGTCATTTAGCAGATTAACTGGACAGGGCGCCATCGTACGGTAGTAATGCTGCAATTCGAGGAAGCTATCTTGCAGCATGTGGAGTGGGATCCTTCAATCAGCACACGTGCAATTACACATAACATGGGGACGAATCAGATGAATGTAATAACTGTGCTTCGAGAGCAATTGTTACATCCATTTCACGTACAGTGTGTCCACAACCTGGAACCAGTTGATTATCCACCCAGAGCACAGTTTTCGCAGTGGTACCTGGAACAGAGGGAAATGCATCCTACATTTCCGTCCTCTGTGTTGTTTACCGATGAAGCAATGTTCGAGCTTGATGTAGTCTTGAACATGCACAATTCGCACGTCAGGAGTGAGGATAACCCACATGCCACAGTTACTAGCGCTCACCAGTGCGGTTCTTCGTTAATGTGTGGGTCGGTGTTGTTGGGGACTGTTTAATTTGGCCGGACCTGCTACCTAGGCCATTAAATGGCAGGCAATATTACAGTTTTCTCGCCAGAGCATTGCCAGAATTTCCGGAAGATGTCTCGCTCCCTACAAGACAACGAATGTGGTTCCAACATGACGGGGCGCTGGCAGATTTCAGTCGTCGTGTGCGTCGATTCCTGAACCGATGGTTTCCAGAAACATGGATTGGCAGAGGTGGTCCTATACCATGGCCTGCTCGATCCCCAGATATGCCCCTCTGGACTTTTTTGTGTGGGGAGAGATGCACAACCTTGTTTACGCAACTCCTGTTGCATCAGAAGAGGATCTGGTTGCCCGGATAGTAGCAACAGCAGGAACAATTCAGGATACTCCTGGGGTTTTTGCCTGTGTCAGACAGAACGTGATCCGACGGTGTAACCTTTGTTTTTGTGTCAATGGAGGCATTTTTTAAAATCTACTGTAACTGAAATTGGGTTGTGTTAATGTGTCGTCTCTTGGTAAAAAAAAAAAATAGATAAAAAAATGGGAAAGTGTTGGTTTAATTAATTTGCCACCAGAGAAATCTTTCGCTACCAGTTTAAATACTTCTCATAGGAAGAAATGACATTAAGGAAAAATATTTGTTTTGATGTCCTCTACAACCTCCCAGAGTTTGTTGATTTAAATATTTTTCACCCTACACGAGTGGTTTGCTCGATTTAAAAATGGCGATCTGTTGATTGATGACAAACCTTGTTCTGGACGTCCGTCAACTGCCCGAATCGATGGAAATATTGAAAAAATTGGAGAGCTTGCTGTGCTCACACGCCGCCAACAGACACTTGATCAGCTTCAGAGATTAGTTGGTTATCTTGGAGCTTGGTTCAGCGAATTTTAATGGAAGGTTTGGGAATGAAAAGGGTCCCTGCCAAGTTTGTTCCTCAGGTTCTTACTGACGTTCAAAAGGATCATCGATTTGGAACATGTTATGCTTTGTAACAACAGCTTGAAACTGATCCATATTTTCTGTCGAAAATCATTACAGGTGATGAGTCATAGTGTTGTTGTTACGCCACAGAAACAAAGTAACAGTGAAACCAATGGGAAATGTTATCCAGAAAAACATCAAACATCAAAACAATGCTGATTTGTTTTCTGATGGCAAGGGTGTAGTTCATTCAGGGTTTGTTCTCCCAGGTTAGACGGTCAGTCAAATCTTTTATTTGAAAGTTTTAAGAAGATTGCGCAACAGTGTTCATCAAAAAAGACCTGGTTTGTGACAGACAGGAGACCGGCTATTCCACCACAACAACGCACCTGCACACACAGCCATCTCTGTCAGACAGTTTTTGGCTAAAAATGGCATGGTCCCGCTACCTCACGCACGTTACTCGCCTGACCTGACTCCTTGCGACTTTTTCTTGTTTCTACACATGAAAAGGGGCACAAAAGGACAGCGATTTGGCAACAATGAATAAGCCAAGAAAAAAATGAAGGAAGAGATATTTCTAAAGATGACCGCAAAAAAAAAAAATGTTTCAAACAGTGGAACCATTGGTAGGATAAATGTATTAGTTGTGATGTGGAGAGTGTTTTGAAGGGAATAAGATTGTTTTGTAAACAATTTGAAAATATGTAGCTTTTAAAAAATTCCGGTTTTCTTGAGTACCCCCTTATATTTGGCCCACTGAAGTATGGTTTAACATGCTATTGATTTACCGTCAGTGAAGAGATGAAGCTGCTCAATTGAAAAACTTTTTTCCTGAGAAGCAGGGTGTCATACGTTCAAAAATGATGTCATAAATTTTGTAATGTTGTTACAAGTAAATTAGAAAAATGTTGTGCAGGTTTCTTCTTGACTTAACCACCTCGTAGTAGCTGTTCAACAAATTTTCAACATAATCACCTAGAAAAGTAGCAGGACATAAGTTTACAGTTGAGAGTATGATTTGTAATGTGTCCTTTGTAAATGATGTTTCTGTGACCTGGTTACTGATACTTCTACCTGTTGTTTGTCATAGGAAGTGTTGCAGAAATGAAATGTGCCGAGTTGCCACTCCAGAACTGATAGGGTAAGTATAGAACACTGCTGCAGTCAGTGTCAGAAGGAGAGTAAATCCGTACTTACATGGGTACGTAAGTGCATACTCAGAGGAGCCAAAACATTATGACCACTTGCTTAATAGCTTTGGAATGCAATACAGCAGATTTTTCTTGGGTATGGATTCAGTTTCCTCTGAAACGATGAAGTTGTTTTGACGTGTTATGATGATCACCTTACCTACTTCTTGTATGGCGGTAAATTTTATGAAATGACAAACAGAATGGCTGTGGATTCCCAATTGTCTCCAGCAGTGGCCAACTTTTTTATGGAACATTTTGAGGAATGTGCATTAAATTCGGTTCCACTTCATCCATCTTCCTTTTATCGTTATGCTGTCGATACATTTATGGTGTGGCCACAAGGCGTAGAACCTCTTGAGCACTTCCTGAAACATATGAAGAGCATGAACCCAAACATCCAGTTCACCATCGAGACAGAGAAAGAGGGAAGGCTGCTGTTTTTAGATGTTCTGGCACAACAAAAGTCGGATGGATGTCTCAGCCACTCAGTGTACTGCAAGCCAACACACACTAATTTATATATTCTAGTGTCCAGAGTTTTGCCATCCAGTTCAGAGGAGAGCAGCTTTAAATACACTGGTACATAATCATCTGAGGTATCAGTTCTGAAAGAAAGGCTATGTATCACATGATATGAAGTCAGCGTTTTGCAAGAAAACGAAATGTGAAAGTGTTGAACATGCACATGATGAGCCACCAATTGCATTTCTTCCCTGCTGTGGCACTAAATCCAGTGAAATAGGCAGAGTCCTGGGAAAACAAGGTTCAGATCTATTTTCTGACCTCCTAAGAAGATAAAGCAGATGCTATGCTCTGTTAAGGACGGTCTTGGGTTCAGGATTCCTAGGATTTGCAACACCCCATGTGAGTGCTGAAGCAATTACATTGGTCAGTCCACCCGCACTGTTCTCAACCACTGTGCAGAACATCAACAACATTTTAAAACTCGAGAACTGGAGAAATCTGCAGTTACTGAGCACAGCCTCACAAACAAACATAAAATACTGTTTGATGAAACAAAAGTTTTGTCTCAGGCTCCGACATACTTGGACTCTATAATTAGTAAAGTTTTAGAATTAAGAATGTGTGATAAAAACCTTCAACCATGATGGCGGATATAATCTTAGGGATGCATGGAAGTGAGCTCTCAATGCAGAGAGGAGCCAGAGATATTCATCGTAATGTTTACACTGTGGTGGGATCGATGGTGCCACCCATGCAGATGTTGACAGCATCTGCAATAGCACGACGCAATTACCGACCAATCAGAAGCAATCTTGGGCCTGTTTAAGGCCACCACAATAGCAGTTTCGACAGTCTGTTGTCCCTGATGATGATGATGATGATGATGGAGGAAGTCATTGAAAGCTCGAGGTTTTACACTGAATTTACACAGCAGGAAGTCTGAGAAAGTTTTACATAACGTTTGGTAGGTTTCCAGAGGTGTGAGGCACTATAGTGTCTGTGCTTGTAAATTATGGGCTAGTGGTTTGTGTTCCATTGGGTTCAGATCAGGCATTTTGGTGGCCAAAACATCAAGCTAATATGGTATTATGCACAATTATGGTCTTATAACACAGACAGTTTTCCTGCTGGAAAAGGTCATCACTATCGGGGAAGACACGAAACTTGTAGGAGTATACATGGTCCGCAATGGTGGTTTGATAATTTGGTGAATTGCTGTGAAAGAATGGAAATTTTCATTGAGCCTTCAAGGTTAGTAAGCCTGATTAGTCTGAAGATTTCATAAGAATTTGAACAATGTACGTCACACAGATCATTGTCGACAGCTGTCTGAATTGGTCAGTTTGTCTGTTGCAATTGAAAATGGAAGAAGCAGTGTTTCATGCTGTTATTAAACATTTTAATTTGAAGGGTTGGACTGCCTTACAAATCAACAATTGGATGAAGTTCGTACGGACTCTGTACCATCATTGAAGACCATTTACTTTTGTATTAATGAATCAAAGGGTGGGCAGATGAACACCGAAGACAAAGTATGCCTTGGCCGTCCAATTGAGGTGACCGCAAAGGAAACCAATGACAATATCCATGATATGGTAACGCAAGACTGCAAAATAAAAATTCGTGAGATTGCTGAGACTGCAGGCATCTCAACTGAGTGAGTGCATAATATCCTGCACCGAGAATTTGCTATAAGGGAGCTGTGTGTGAGGTTGCTCACAGTCAACCAAAAGTGCATCTGGCACAACATTTCAACACAGTGTGTGGTAATGTTTAATCACAATCTGCAATACTTTTTGCACCAATTTGTGACTGGTGATGAAACCTGGATCCATCATTACACACCATAGTCTAAATGGCAGCCAGAAAAATGGACAAAGGCTGGTGAAAGCACACAGAAGAAGGCAAAGGCCATTTTATCAGCTAGTAAGGTTTTTTGGAATTCTCTCGGATAACTCTCATAGATGGCTTCGAAAAAGGCAGAATCATAACTTGGTCCTGCTGTGCTTCATTGCTGGATCATTTGAAACTTGAATTGGCCAAAAAAGAGACCTAGGTTGGCATGGAAAAAAGTTCTCTTTCACCAGAATGATGCACCATCCCAAACATCAGCAATAACAGTGGTAAAAATGGATGAGTTAGTCTTTGGCTTGGTTGTTGATCCATCCCGTTGACCAGACTTACCCCCAAGTGACTTCTTCCTATTCTCTAACTTAAAACTTTGGCTAGCTGGGAAGAAATTGTCATGAAATGAGGAACTGATAATTGCAATCAGGTGTATTTTGCTGAGTTTGACAGAACCCATTTTTCCAGCGGAATGAAAAAAGCGAGAGGATTACTCGACCAAGTGTATATCCCTCAAAGGAGACTACGAGGGTTGTTTTTTAAGTAAGGGCCGTTCGCGCGTATAGTCCCGTAGTTCGCGCGGACGCCGCAACAAGCCACCGCGCCACTTGCCGGCATCCTTCCCGTTCACACTGATGCAAGTTGCAGCTCTGTAGCTGACGTGTACGCATTTATAATTTTTACGATTATTGAATCGCCCGCCGCGTGTGAGATACGGTCAGTGATACGTTTTTTGACTGTGAGAAGCCTATCAGCTGCAGAAATTCATCGTCAGTTTACAGAAGTTTATGGCTCGAATGCAATGAGTGAAGGTAAAGTGCGTCAATGGGTTAGAGAGTTTAAAAATGGCCGTCAAAACGTCCATGACGAAGAACGCTCAGGCCGGCCCTCTGTGATCACTGATGATTTGGTGGCTGCAGTCGAAACAAAGATTCGTGAGGACAGAAGATTCACAATTTCCACTCTTTCTTTGGAATTTCCACAAGTTTCAAGATCGGTTTTGTACAAAATTGTGTCTGAAAACCTAAACTTTAAGAAACTGTGTGTAGTGGTTAATAAACAAAAAATGGGAGAAGATAGACCGTGAAAAAGGGAAAGAATGAAAAGCAAATCGGACTTTGTATTAATAACAGAAAATCTATCGGACTTCGTTATTCGGAAAAGCTATTGTTGGGGTGGTCCCTGTGGCGTTTTTGAGCAAAAGTTAAACCAATTTTCACTACAAAAGTTATTGAAAAGAAACAGAGAATAACAGAATGTAACTGACAGGGGGAAGTGGCGTAGACGAGAGATCATCCTTTACCAGGCGGCGTCCACGTCTTCAAAAATCTCCTTCATTTCAGCGTGAAAAAATCTGCTCCGAAATCTTGCAATAGTCCAGGGATCACTAATTTATACCAATTAAAATCATCTTGATACTGTATGCAATTTAATTCACTTTGCTACTTCCATCCACCGAATTTCTTAATAACTTCCAAAAATGTCTACACATTACAATCAGATCAAGATTAGCCATTAAGTTTTTACGTCAGCATCCGATCACGCCTGCCTTAAGCTTCGGCTAACAAGAGACAATTGAAAACGGATAGAAAAACAAAAAAGGTTACAATTTTGGTATTTTCTCTGCCGTCGAGCGCTCATACCGCTGCGACGGGATATTTTTTATCCGAGGGAACGAGCGTAGCACGGCGAAATTCAAAGTCCCGCTACATGTGTTCTCGGTGGGTACCCAGACTCCTTACAGAGGACCACAAAGGAAGAGATTTGCCACTTCATTGGACTTTTTGATTCGTTACGAGGATGTTGATTCAAATTGTCACTGGAGATGAAACATGGGTATCCCATATCACTCCCGAAAACAAGCGACAATCGATGGAATGGCAACACACAACCTCACCTGTCAAGGTCAAAGCCAAACAGATGCTGTCAAAGCGCAAGATTATGGCAACTGTGTTCTGGGAACGGCGCGGTGTTTTGCTAGTGGACTTTATGCCACGAGGAACGACAACCAACTCGGATGCCTACTGTGCAACTCTAAAGAAACTCTGCAGAGCAATTCAAAACAAAAGGTGTGGCATGCTGACAAAAGGAGTTTTGTTCCTGCACGATAACGCTAGGCCTCACACCTCTCAAAAGACTCGGGATTTGATTGATTCTTTTGGCTGGGAAGTTTTGGACTATGCACCATACAGCCCCGACCTTGCTCCTAGCGATTTTCACCTTTTCCGGTACCTGAAACACCATCTTGGCGGGCAGCGCTTCAATGACGACGATGAAGTGAAAGCGGCCGTGAACTCTTGGCTGTCGGAGCAGGCGACCGAATTCTTTGAAGAGGGAATTAAAAACTTTGTTGTACGGTATGACAAGTGCTTAAATACACAAGACAACTATGTAGAAAAATAGGTAAAAGTGTGTAGAATCAGAAAATAAAAGTTTTTTACAAAAGTATTTGTATCTTTTTTAAAAAATAAAAACGGCCGTTACTTAAAAAACAACTCTCGTATGTTGAGAAGAATAGTGAGTTGTTTATGAAACAAACATTTTTCTTGCTTTTTTAGCAGACTTATCAAGCCACCCTTCTAATTATCATATAGTCCACATCTGTCACGGTGCCTTCAATTACTACCACAGGAGCCACAGAACCCAGGTGAATCTACCCCATAGTATAACACTGCACCCACTGGTGTGCACCTGTGGTGTGAAACGTATTTTGAGAGCAGCCATTTGGCTGGATGATTGCATATCCAGACATGACAGTCGACTTTGTGTAACCAGAAATATGGTTCATCCAATCAGGCAACACATTTCCACTGATCCAAGATCCAGTCTTAATGGTCTTGTGCTGACTGCAATTGTAATATTGATGATATTGTTGGGTCAGCATGGGAACAAGCAGGGCTTGTCTATTGCATATTCTGAATGGTATGCTCATTTCTGACTGCATCAGTTCTGTACTCTGTTGGCAGATCTGACACAGATTGCCACCTATCCTGCTTTACCGAGTGGATGAGCCTCCGACCTCCTTATTCTGTGATATGCTGTGAATGCCCGACACCTTGTCGCCTACTTGTGGTCTCACAGTCCTTCGACCACTTTCTATAAATGGTCAGGCCATAGCATGGAACAGGTGACCAGCTCTGCTGTTTCTGAGTTGCTCACTTCCAGGTGTTGGGCCACAACAATCTGCCTTTCATCAAAGTCGCTTATGTCTATGAATTTTCCATTTGTGATCTGTTTCATCACTAGACTGATTCCCTATTCCTCTCTGCTCCATATGTAGACTTTTGATACAGTCGCAGTGCCACACGAGGGGGCATTCAGTCTCAAGGTGAGCAGTGATCGTAATGTTTTGGTTCATCAGATGTATGTTTAACTACCCAAACTCATTTCATTAATATACCGGGTGATAAAAAAGTCAGTATAAATTTGAAAACTTAATAAACCACGGAATAATGTAGATAGAGAGGTAAAAATTGACACACGTGCTTGGAATGACATGGGGTTTTATTAGAACAAAAAAAAAAAAGGGGTATTGTTAGACGTGTGAAAGATCTCTTGCGTGCGTCGTTTGGTGATGATCGTGTGCTCAGCCGTCACTTTCGTCATGCTTGGCCTCCCAGGTCCCCAGACCTCAGTCCATGTGATTATTGGCTTTGGCGTTACCTGAAGTCGCAAGTGTATCGTGATCGACCAACATCTCTAGGGATGCTGAAAGACAACATCCGACGCCAATGCCTCACCATAACTCCGGACATGCTTAACAGTGCTGTTCACAACGTTATTCCTCGACTACAGCTATTGTTGAGGAATGATGGTGGACATATTGAGCATTTCCTGTAAAGAACATCATCTTTGCTTTGTCTTACTTTGTTATGCTAATTATTGCTATTCTGATCAGATGAAGCGCCATCTGTCGGACATTTTTTGAACGTTTGTATTTTTTTGGTTCTAATAAAACTAAATGTGTGTCAATTTGTACCTCTCTATCTAGATTATTCCGTGATTTATTCAGTTTTCAAATTTATACTGAATTTTTGATCACACGGTATATTAGGTCAGTAGAGAAAACACTTCCACCAGCTTTTATCCTTGTACTTTTCTTGTTTTTATATGGTGTTCTAGTTGTGTTCTCGGCTTATTATGCCTTTTGCCGTCAGCTCTCCAAATCTCTGTTAGGTTTTTGCTTGACTTACTGCACATCCTTCTTCTTTTTCTCTCTTCCAGAAAAATGATCAGCATGCATATGTCTTGCATGTCCACAGTAGTGATACTTTAGTACTACTAAATCCTGTCATTTATTAATTTTGTTGATGTTCTTCAAAGTTTCTTTCCATACCTATCTCTTTTTGTCTTCCCCTATCATGTTAAAAAACTTAACTTCACATCAGCCACTTTGATTCTTTTTCTATCATTTTCTTTCAGGGTTAGTATTTCAAATGCAAGACATCAAAATGGACATAGAATAAGAGTGGTAGATGATTTGCTTGCACTTTTGTGATTTATGTTCCAAATAAGGCCTTCTAATCCTCTATTTTTTGCACATTAAAAAATTTTGAGAAATAAATTATTTTATAGTTTTTCTCCTACTCCTGAGTAATGCTGATTTCTGAATATGGTAAAGTATTTACACTGTCCAGTCTCATTAAAGTGACCACATGTCAAAAGCCTGAATAACCATCTTTTGCAGCACGGACCCACTGCGACAAATGCACAAAGAGAGTCAGTGAGGTTCTGGAAGGTACTAACAAGGATGTGGAGTCACGCCGACTCCAGTGCCGTGTCCAGCAGTTGAGGATCCATGGCACAAACAGCCTGATTGGGTGGTCCCACATATTCTTGATTGGGTTTTAATCTGGGAGTTTTGTGTCCAGGGGAGTATGATAAACTCATCCTTGTGCACTTTGTACTATGCATGTACACTGCAAGCCATGTGACACATTGTATTGTCTTGCTGGTAGTGCCATTGTGCCGAGAAAAAACAAACTGCATGTATGGATGGACACGGATGGTCCCCAACAATAGATGCATACATGTTGATCCATTGTGCCATGAAGAATGACCAGATCACCTAAGCAATGCCACGAAAACATTCCCTATACCATAACGCATGCATGATGTTTGCTTTCAGACGTTTCACGCTGTACCTGCCACCGGCCATCTGTACAATGGAGAATAAAACGTGATTTATCTGAGAAGGTCGATTGTCGCCACTCAGATGTCCAACTGTGGTACTGGTTACGAATTCCAGCTTCTGTCACCAATGAACAACAGTCAGCATCGGTCCATGAACCAGGTGCCTGCTACAGAAACCCGTACACAACATCATTTGCTCACTGGTTGTTGAGGACACAGTGTTGGTACACCTCAGTCCGTCTGGGCAATCAGTTACTCAACAGTTGCATGTCTGTTCACCCATATGTGTGTCTGCAGCTGTTGTTGACCCCGCCATCTATGTCCTGTGTTGCACAACAGTTGCCCATACAATGGTGTAGTGTTTTTTTTTGCCATACACTGTATACTTTAAATACGGCAGCACGCATACAAAAATGCTTCCACCCTTGCCCTGAAAGCCTATGATCATGCTCTTTTGGATGCCAGATAAATTGCTGTGCTTCCACATTATGACAACAACTACACCGTTGTCCACGTTCCGCACTCTCTCCCGACACACTGTATGTGAGTCGTTATTGCACATTGACATCAAAAATAAGTGGTGGTCACATTAATATGACTGGACCATAGTTATAAAAACTTATTTTTATTTATATGAATATAATAGAGGGAAACATTCCATGTGGGAAAAATATACATAAAAACAAAGATGCTGTAACTTACCAAATGAGAAAGCATTGGTATGTTGAGAGATACAACAAAAAACACACACACAAGTTTCAAGCTTTCGCAACCCAAGGTTGCTTTATCAGGAAAGAGGGAAGGACAGGGAAAGAGAAAAGGATGTGGGTTTTAAGGGAGAGGATAAGGAGTCATTCCAATCCCGGGAGCGGAAAGACTTACCTTAGTGGGAAAAAAGGACTCGTCCATCCGCACATATACAGACGTATGTAAATGCAAAGAGGTTGGGCAGAGATGTCAGTTGAGGCGGAAGTACAGAGGCAAAGATGTTATTGAATGACAGGTGAGGTACGAGGGGCGGCAACTTGAAATTAGCAGAGGTTGAGGCCTGGTGGGTAACGGGAAGAGAGAATATATTGAAGAGTCAAAGGCAGAGCCACGTGTGAAAGCACCCACGTGATTTACCAACTGACCTGCCTACACTGTGACGCATTCTATGTGGGAATGACCAGCAACAAACTGTCCATTCGCATGAACGGACACAGGCAGACAGCTTTTGTTGGTAATGAGGATCACCCGGTGGCTAAACATGCCTTGGTGCACGGCCAGCACATCTTGGCACAGTGTTACACTGTCCAGGTTATTTGGATACTTCCCACTGACACCAACCTATCAGAACTCCGGAGATGGGAACTTGCCCTTCAATATAATCTCTTTTCCCGTTACCCACCAGGCCTCAACCTCCGCTAATTTCAAGTTGCCGCCCCTCGTACCTCACGTGTGTGTGTGTGTGTGTGTGTGTGTGTGTGTGTGTGTGTGTGTGTGTGTGTGTGTGTGTGTGTGTGAGAGAGAGAGAGAGAGAGAGAGAGAGAGAGAGAGAGAGAGAGAGAGAGAGAGAGAGCGCGTGCTTGAAATATGTGTGTTTTTTGTTGTGTCTATCAACATGCCAGGCTTTCTTGTTTGGTAAGTTACAGCATCTTATTTTTATTTATTTTGAAAACAGATTGTTACACTTTAGCAATTAAATATCTCCAGTATGTAAATATTAATTTATTTTAATGCAAATGTATCAGTGTATGTTTTGTAAAAGTGAACTGAGAAAGCCAGGATAAATGCATCATTACAACACGTGGGGTGTGCCAGTTTGTGACTTGTGTGCAACACGGCACGTATGTGTCACCTGACGACAAAATATTGGAACACCAGAGTTAGATGCTGACAAGTATATATATGTAGCCGTAGGTGCCTGAAAGCAACACTGTCACTCAAAATGGGTTATTGGACTCACAGTGCTTTAAGATGGCTGTTCAAAACCACTGTTACTAGAGAGCCATGTTGCTAATTAAAAGGTTGACAATACTTCTCACAAGGGAAGCTCCACCCTCCTCCCCCCTCCACTCTGAGCCCCTTCCCACCCCCAGAATTAGGGGTGAAACAGCACAGTGGATAGCATGTCAAAATCTGAACACAGATTAAGGATGAAATCAAGAAGAATGTGTGCGGAACTGTGAAAAATAGAAACAGTGATCCGAGCTCAAGATGTACGTCGTGAAGCAAATTGTGAGGACCACAGTGTATTTTCCGTATGCCTCTTTTTTTCACAATGTTATGAATTTTCCATCCAGTTACAGACACATCTCTTCTTCTTCTGTAGTCTTGGCAGTTGTCATACCATACACTGGTTATAGAATACGAGTCATGTGGTAAGAATAAGTAAACACGTGTGAATTACAAAGTCATTCAAAAGTCAAAACTTCCAAAACTGCGATTTATTTGCGGCAGTGTTTAGGTGGTGGATTGTGTGTTCTACTCTGATGAGGCATAGTGCAGTCTAAGTGGCTATGTAACCAGCCAGAACAACAGATATTGAAGTTCAGAAAACTCTCACGTTTTCCACAAGACCCTATTACATTCAGTGAAGATTGGAGATTGGTGTCATATTATGTGCAAAAGAATTGTTGAGTCAATTTTTTTTCTTAGAAATGATAACAGCCGAATGTTATGCAAACATCTTAGTGCAGTTCGTAACATTGTTAGACGCTGAGAAGCAACACTGTTGGCTGCAGCAAGATGGTGCAACAGCAAAATGATAATATTGCGTGACTTCTTTGGGAGACATATTGTTTCATATGACGTTTTGCCACCTATATCCCCAGATGTATCTCCCCCTGACTTCAACCTTTCAAAGGTTAACATCTATAAGAACAGCTCTAACACAATTGACCAACTGAAACGCGACATCAAAGTTGAAATATTCTGCATGTGACGACCATCCAAAAAATAACAGCCCCACAATTGCAGCACATAGAGGGCTTTTCCATTGTCTGTTGTGAAGAAATCTATGTTGTGAGTGTACATATTATAAGTACTTGAATAAAGATTTGAATTAGTCCGACAAGGGTGCTACCTGTCATTAGCTGAATTTATTGTGGTGTGGCAAACTCTTCGCAGTCTGTGACAAAAACATCGCAATTATTTGCAGGTTGTTAGTTTGTCAAAGGTAGCCCCATAGGATAAACTACCCAAGGCATTACATAAATTAAACCATGTTACCAAAGAATACAATATGGAAATATGTGAAACAAAAATGAAACAATGGAAATTAATGTTGAAGCCTCAATTTAAAAAAGCCTCTTCATCTGTCTCAGCTAGTTCAGTCTAAATCCAGTTTATTACAGATGTTAGAAGTCAATGCTCATGTATTTTGTTTATTCATTCCAACATTTATGACGCCCTCATTAGCCCATATTACTTCTTAGCCAATGGCCACATCAGTGTGTAGTTAAGGAGTGCACCTCCTCAACTCTCCTCATACAGTCCTCTCTATGTCAAAACCTGTTTAGCCAATAAACAGTATATGTGAGCATTGATGGTATCCTCTGTAGTCAAATGCACTATGCTCCCTGATGCTCTGCACCAGCAACATTTAAAATTTGACCATGTATATCCATTTGAATCCATTTACTGTTGTCAACCCTGGGTCCGCCACTACAGTTTTTACCTGCAACCTGGAAACTTGAGTGAAATAATCTGCATGTCGAAATGCTCGTTTAAAAACTCCAACACAGTGTTTGCAGTATGAGGTCTTGCTCCATCTTACATGAACCACTGCGTGTTGAAGGGCAAGGCAGTAGCAAGAAGCTGTGGAATGAAGCTATTGCGAAGCATGCTCAAATAACGCTCGCTGTTCACAGTTTATTCAAAGAGAAATGGTCCAATAAGTCCGTGAGTGGAAATTGCTTCCCACGCTGTAATCCTTGGAGCATAATGTTGTCGTTCGTGAAGCACTTGTGGGTTTTCAGTGGCCCAAAAGCGTACATTTTGTTTGTTAACCACCCGTCTAATTAAAATGCGCCTCGTCTGAAAACCAAACGTTGTTGAGAGTTTCTTCCCTATCCTCCGCCCACTGAGCAAACAGTAGTCTCTGCTGCTTGTGTTCTTCAGTGAGCTTCTGTGCACAGGTCATCTTGTATGGGTACATATGGAGGTCACTTTTAAGAATGCATTGAACGGAGCGTCTGGATATTCCCTGTTGCACTGCTGCCTTTCTACACGATTTCCCGGGACTTCTGTGTACAGCAACTCGTACCGCTTCAATATTCTCCGGCGAGCAAACAGGTTAAGGCCGAGGTCGCTTCACTTCCAATACTGTTCCTTCCTGTACAAATTTATCATACAACCTGTGGATGGTCTTCTTGCAAGGGATCCATCGTGTGTTAAACTGTTGTCGAAAACGCCTCTGGGTCACAACAAGGCTTTTCATTTCATGGAAAAGTAACACAATTGCCGATCGTTGCTTTTTCGTCAGTTTTCCATTGTCAGCCATTGCTTCTTACTAGTCTCATAGCAGCAGTATCGTGAATTACACGTCACCTTGTAACTCATTTGTTTTTCCAAGCTCTGCTGGTACTGCTGTAGAGATCCCAGCGGGATATCTAATGTGCGTCGTAAATTGTGAAAGAAACAATTGATAACACATTTCGTGCGCCACCCTGTATCATCAGAAAGGTCCAGGCCAGAGCGCATTCCCTGGGTGATCTCATCACCCTTGAATGCAAACTGGGTGAACACAAGCATGCGTCCACCCTTGGCGATCTTCTCCACCCCTGCATGCTGTTTGTTTTTCCCTGGCTCAATGGCATTTACCAGCAGGATAATGCATGCTGTCTCAGAGCTTGCATTGTACATGCGTGGTTTGCAGAGCACCAGCATGAGTTTACCACACTCTCCTGGTCACCAAACACCCCATATTTAAATCCAGTCAATAATCTGTGGGACCGTCTCGATCGGGCTGTTCGTGCCGTGGATCTCCAACTGGGAAACCTAGCTCAGCTGGCCACAGCACTGGAGTTTGCCTGACTCCACATTCCTGTCAGTACCTTCCAGTACCTCGCTGACTCTCTTCCTGCACATCTCACTGTGGCCTGTGCTGCAAATGGTGATTATTCGGGCTTCGTCACATTAATGTGACTGGACAATATAGCTACGGAGTATCCAACAAAGAAGATTTTCACTTTATTGCTTTACACCCATAGGCAGTTTTCTTTTAAATCCAATGTACCAGAATGCAAAATCACGCTGAACCATTGAGAAAGTCTGTTATTTTTTTATCTGACAACTGTGTAAATCACAGTTCATCTGAAACCAATTTTTATTTAGTAATTGCAAATATTACAAAAGTATAAAGGACTGACGAGAGGATTTTAGAACTCGAGAGTCTTTAGAGAAGATTCTTCCGAGATGCCTACTTGTGTGCTTTACACAACCGAACGAGTTGGCACAGTAGTTAGCACACTGGGCTCGCATTCAGGAGGACGACAGTTCAGACCCATGCCCGGCGATCCTGATTTAGGTTTTCCGTGATTTCCTTAAATCATTTCAGGCAAATGCCAATACGGTTCCTTCGGAAAGGGCACAACCAACTTCCTTCCCTAATTCGATAGAACGATGACCTCGCTGTTTGGTCCCCTACACCAAATCGACCAACCACCCAGTATTCTTAATGTCCTGTTTTGAAAAATGAAGCTTGTCTGCTGAATGATTCCAGAAGATATTTCCACAAGACAACATGGAATGGAAGTATGTAAAGTAAGGTACTGCTATTGTCAGTAGGATGATACAGTGTGAATTATTACTACGTTTGAAATGCTTCTTGATACATGTTCAGTCTGCTGACTCCATTTCAGCATTGTATCCATTTACACAGCAATAAATTTTGAACACATGTATTAAGTATTGGAGGGCAGCGTGGAGGGTAAAAATCGTAGAGGGAGACCAAGAGATGAATACACTAAGCAGATGCAGAAGGATGTAGGTTGCAGTATGTACTGGGAGATGAAGAAGCTTGCACAGGATAGAGTAGCATGGAGAGCTGCATCAAACCAGTCTCAAGACTGAAGACCACAACAACAACAATGTATTAAGTTAATGTTGAATAGTAGTGGCATATTTCTGCAACCTACAGAACATTCTTATTAATTTGAAGGTGAGTAATAGGAGCTGTTGTAAAATTACAAGCAGACAGAATGAATGACTCGTACTTTTCATTCAGGAGGCAGAACCCTCAGTACTGTCAGTAGACACTTTCTGTGCTTTTGTAATTTTGCAGAAGCTGCTAGGAGTATCATTTGACATGATACTGTATGTATGTTTATTATAAAAAGCATGACTTACTGAGTATAAAATGAAATTTGTGTCCAGATTGGGGATTAGGTTATAGCATAATATCGTGAATGGAGGGTCGTCGACAAAAGTAGGAGTGACTTCCTTTGTGCCACAGGGAAGTGTATTGAGACCCTTTCTATTTTCATTGTTTATTAATGATGTAGACAATAGTAATCTAGAAAGTATTGTACGTGATGCAGATGTCTGTAGTGAAATGTTGTTGAATCTTCATAAGATTTCAAAATGGTGCAATAATTGGTACTTTGTGCTTTAAATGTCCAGAAATATAAAACTGTGCTTTTCACGAAATGAGCTGTCAATAACTATGGATACTTTTCACCTCTGGCATCATTTTCCAAAATTTTTGGGAAGGTAATGTATTCTAGGATAGTATCTCACAAGGGCAACAACAATAATATCCTCAGCAAATCGCAGTTTAGTTTTCAGAAGAGTTGCTCTGCTGAGAATGCCATTTACTTGTTCATTCACCAAATTTTACAAACATTAAATAATGAAAGAGTGTAGTTCAGTATTTTCTGCCACCTGCCTAAGGCCTTTGACTCTGTGAATCACAGTATTCTGCTAGATAATGTGAAGGCTGACTAGATTGATGGTATAGCCAAACATTGGATAATGCCATATCTAACCAAAATAATACAGAAAGTTGCACTTAATAATCCAACCAGTGTAGTGCAGGGAAATTACTTTGACCGGGGAGAAATCACGTACGAGTTTCCCCAAAGCTCAATCTTAGATCCACTATTGTTCTTCATATATTTAAAGGAGCTAGCATCTAATATACGACAAATGAAATTATTTCTTTTTGCAGGTAACACTAGTGTTATAACCACATTGTAAAAAAAAAAGAAGTGGTACAAAAGTCCTTAAAAGTGCCATTGACTGGCTTTCTGTAAATGGTATCACCCTCAGTGTTAAAAAGACACAACATAGTCTGCTCTGCTCATCTAGGGATGTTACACCAATGATTAGTGTAACACATTATGAGGAAATAACAACTAGATTGGAAACGTAAAGATTCTGCCCATATTGATGAAAATCTAAACTGGAAAAAACACATTTTGGAGCTCATAAAACAACTTAGTTCAGATACATTTGCATTTAGAATCATTACAAATCTTGGGGAGAGACAAATTAGTAAGCTGACATATTTTGCATGTTTTCATTCAGTAATGTCTTATGCAATAATGTCCTGGGGTAACTCATCTTTAAGAAAGTAAGTCTTCACCGATCAAAAATGTGTTGTAAGAATAGTATGTAGTGCTCATCTATGATCATCTTGTAGACATCTGTTTAAGAAGCTAGCCATTTTGACTACTGCTTCACAGTATATTACGTCATGATGTTTGTTGTAAATAATCCACTTCAGTCCAAAAGGAACAATGGTGTACATAATTACAATACCAGAAGGAAAAATGACAGTCATTGCTCCATATTTAGCTTGTCTTTAGCACAAAAACAGGGGCACAGTGTCACAACTAACGTTTCCGTTATAAAATACCTGACAGCTAACAAAGTAAAATATGTAAACAACTTATAAAAATTCAGCATATAGGCATGTTTATAAATTAATTTGTGATGTCTATGTAAAATGACTTGTTCCACATCATTATGATTTATCATGTAAAGTGATCCATGGAACATAAAACTAACTGGTGGGAAAAAGTAGTATGCTATGACTACCATATCATTGTAACGCTATTCGTATTAGTGAACTCAAACAGCTACATTTGTGTAACAGTCTTTAGAGTTAAGAAATGGAATGATCATCATATAGGCTCAGTCATATCATCTCAAGTAAGTGGCAGACCTTGCTTGATTGGTAGTGTACTAGGAAAATGCAATGGGTTTATGAAAGATGTTGGTTACAAGACATTCATACTCAAGTTTGTGGGACCCATAGTAAATAGTTGAATGTATGCAAAGAATGGCAGCATGAATGACTACAGATTTGCGTGACCCATGGGAAAGCATCACAGAAATACTGCTTCAGAATAGTTGCAGATTATCCAGCAAAAACCTATGTACAGAGTTTAAAGACTCAGCTTTAACCAAGAAATCTGGGAACATACTATAACCCCTACCATCTGGTGAGCAAGATGTATGAAACAGGCGAAATACCCTCAGACTTTAAGAAGAATATAATAATTCCAATCCCGAAGAAAGCAGGTGTTGTGACAGATGTGAAAATTACCGAACAATCAGTTTAATAAGCCACAGCTGCAAAATACTAACACGAATTCTTTACAGACGAATGGAAAAACTAGTAGAAGCTGACCTCGGGGAAGATCAGTTTGGATTCCGTAGAAACACTGGAACACGTGAGGCAATACTGACCTTACGACTTATCTTAGAAGAAAGATTAAGGAAAGGCAAACCTACATTTCTAGCATTTGTAGACTTAGAGAAACCTTTTGACAATGTTGAATAGAATACTCTCTTTCAAATTCTAAAGGTGGCAGTGGTAAAATACAGGGAGCGAAAGGCTATTTACAATTTGTACAGAAACCAGATGGCAGTTATAAGAGTCGAGGGACATGAAAGGGAAGCAGTGGTTGGGAAGGGAGTAAGACAGGTTCAAATGGCTCTGAGCACTATGGGACTCAACTTCTGAGGTCATTAGTCCCCTAGAACTTAGAACTACTTAAACCTAAGTAACCTAAGGACATCACAAACATCCATGCCCGAGGCAGGATTCGAACCTGCGACCGTAGCGGTCTTGCGGTTCCAGACTGCAGCGCCTTTAACCGCACGGCCACTTTGGCTGGCGGAGTAAGACAGGGTTGTAGCCTCTCCCCGATGTTATTCAATCTGTATATTGAGCAAGCAGTAAAGGAAACAAAAGAAAAATTCGGAGTAGGTATTAAAATCCATGGAGAAGAAATAAAAACTTTGAGGTTCGCCGATGACATTGTAATTCTGTCAGAGACAGCAAAGGACTTGGAAGAGCAGTTGAATGGAATGGACAGTGTCTTAAAAGGAGGATATAAGATGAACATCAACAAAAGCAAAACGAGGATAATGGAATGTGGTCGAGTTAAGTCGGGTGATGCTGAGGGAATTAGATTAGGAGATGAGACACTTCGAGTGGTAAAGGAGTTTTGCTATTTAGGGAGCAAAATAACTGATGATGGTCGAAGTAGAGAGGATATAAAATGTAGACTGGCAATGGCAAGGAAAGCGTTTCTGAAGAAGAGAAATTTGTTAACATCGAGTATAGATTTAAGTGTCAGGAAGTCGTTTCCGAAAGTATTTGTATGGAGTGTAGCCATGTATGGAAGTGAAACATGGACGATAAATAGTTTGGACAAGAAGAGAATAGAAGCTTTAGAAATGTGGTGCTACAGAAGACTGCTGAAGATTAGATGGGTAGACCACATAACTAATGAGGAAGTATTGAATAGAATTGGGGAGAAGAGAAGTTTGTGCCACAACTTGACCAGAAGAAGGGATCGGTTGGTAGGACATGTTCTGAGGCATCAAGGGATCACCAATTTAGTATTGGAGGGCAGCGTGGAGGGTAAAAATCGTAGAGGGAGGCCAAGAGATGAATACACTAAGCAGATTCAGAAGGATGTAGGTTGCAGTAGGTACTGGGAGATGAAAAAGCTTGCACAGGATAGAGTAGCATGGAGAGCTGCATCAAACCAGTCTCAGGACTGAAGACCACAACAACAACAACAACAACTATATCCCCCTCTACATCACACTCATAGGGATCACCAAGACAAGATCAGACACACAGGTGTTCAAGCTGTTGTTCATGCTACTGTGAATGGAGCAGAAGCCCTAATGTTGGTGTGATGGAAAGCAACAACTCTTACCGTGCACTTCTCAGTGGTTTGCAGAGTATGGATGTAGATGACGGTTGGCAGAGGTAATATGTAGGTCAAGATGATGATGTACACACTTTTAAGCCAAAACTTTATGACCACTGCCCACTGTGACATTGGATGCCGGCTGGTGGCATTGTGGACACGTAATGTGGTAACAAAAGTAAGCAGAGCAGACACAGAACGGGAATCACCCCAGTGCAGATGTGGGCTGCAAGTGGGGAAATCTATTGAGATAAATGACTTTGACTAAGGACAGATGATTATTACGTAGAGCCTGTGAACAAATATCTCAAAAATGGTGAAGCTGCTTGAATGTTCACATGCTACTGTCGTGGGCATCTACGGAAAGGTACAGGAGGACAGTGAAACTACCACTAGGCGCTAGATGATTTAATCCGTGACTCTTCACATAGCATGGGGTTCAGAGGATTGTCTGCTTTGTAAAGTAGAATAGATGGTGATCTGTGACATCTTTGCTGAAAGAGCACAATGCTAGTCCTTTCACAAGTGTTTTGAAGCACACCATTCATCGTACGGTGTCAAACGTGAACCCCTACGGCAGGCCATCCGTATGTGTTCACATGCCGACCCAATGACATCGTCCGTTACAATTGCAACGGCACAGGACCAGAAGGATTCGACCGTCAATCAGTGGAAATGTGTCAGCTTTTCGGGTGAATCACATTTTGCTGCACTAGGTCGACGGTCATCTCCACAAATGCCATCGGCGAGGTGAACGGCATCTCGAAATATGCAGTTTGCCACAGACACGGGGTGGTGGGAGCAATGTTATGCTTGTGTGGGAACTGTGGTAGTAATCAAAGACATGCTGATAACTGCAAACCACCTACATCCCTTCATGCTCAATGTCTACCCCAGCAGTGATGTCACCTTTCAGCAGTATAGTTGTCCGTGTGCCAGAGCCGTAACCGTGCTACAGTAGTTTGAGGAGCGTTATGGTGAACTCGTGTTGATGTCCCGGCGACCAAATTTTCATGATGTAAATCCTGTGGAACCCGCCTATGTCGCTATCGGGCGCCATCACTGCGTATGCAGATAAGCAGCCAGTTATTTATGTGAATTAC
Source organism: Schistocerca nitens (assembly GCF_023898315.1). Taxonomy (NCBI): domain Eukaryota; kingdom Metazoa; phylum Arthropoda; class Insecta; order Orthoptera; family Acrididae; genus Schistocerca; species Schistocerca nitens. Next base: position 141,214,303 of record NC_064625.1, on the reverse strand, counting down.
ATGATTTTTGCATAGACATCTAATGCTATATATTTCCACAAACTTACCAACAAACTGTTGGATCTCTGATCTGCAGAATCATTGATGTATTTAGTTCCAATGGTGGACAAACAAGCTAGTAGGCATGTGGTCATAATGTATAATGACTGCTAAATTTTGTCTATTGGCAGTTCTTGAAATTTCAACTCCTTAAGGTAAGTACAGTTGAGCCATATTGCCTTTTAGTATCTTTACAGATTTTTCTACTGAATTTTTTTATTGGTTTAATGAGCAAAAGTATAAAACAACTTAGATGGGAGGCGAAGTCTTTTGTGGCAGGTGTGCCACCTAACCAGACAGCAATAAGGTAATGGAATCTGTCCAGGTGCTCTATCACAACCCCAGAAGTTGGTGCTACCTGCTGCTAGGGTATGAGGTGTCTTGCCTGCTTTTGTGGGTGCCCATCCTGAATCGGCTCTTTATCAGCTTCTCTATACCATAATAATAGACCAGTCATCAAAATCTTCAAGAATTAGCACCTCAGACACGATTGTGTGCCGACGGTGTTCTGCTGCCTGCCGAGGACGAGAACCACCTTTGACATGTCCGAGGATGGGAGAACCACCTGGAACAGTCCATACTACACCTCAGCATTAAGAAGATTTATACCTGCACTGGTGAAACATTGCACTCGACTGTTTGTGTTATGTCTAATTAGGATGGCTGTACTGCAATAGCAATGTTGCAACAGCAGCCTCTGTACGCATAGCAGACAATACAGGTTTCTGTTTCACCTTGTAAATGTAAGCTACTGGGCAATAACAGTTAGTTTTTGAGTTGCTGCCACAATGACAGCAAAGAAACGGCCACATATTACTGTAGATATAAGTATAACAAAGCACGCGTTTTTGATAACGGTACAAAGAAATGCAGAAAATAAGCATTTGACGATGACCAATATCGTGAAAGACTGGAAAGAATCTTAAGTCGATGACAGGGTGAGGCTGCTACTTCTCCTGTCCGGGAGCTACTAAAAATATAAGGGGCATTCAAAAAGAAACGAGCCGGAGGCATAACTACAGAAACCAGTACCTGTATGTTAGAAGTATTGACCCCGGCTGTTGAGACACTTGTCCCACTGTGACCCAAGCGGTGAATGGCTGTCTCGTAAAATTCCCGGGGCTGCGATGTTAACCAGTTTCGCACGTACAGCCGGACGTTGTCGTCCGAGTGAATCGTTTGCCCCTCGGATCCTTTTAAAGGGGACCAAAACTGGTGTAATAACATGGGGAGAGGTCCGTACTGTACGGAGGGTGGCCGAGAACATCCCATTTGAATTTATGCAGGAGTGCTGCGACTGTGTCGACTGTGTGAGGGTTTGCACGGTTGTGGAGCAGGACGACCCCACAGGTGAGATTGCCGTGACGTTTTAATTTGATCGCTCGGTGAAGGGTGGTCGAGGTTCGTGAGTAACACTGGGCATTCACTGTTCTCCTGTGCTGCAGGAAGTGAATCATAAGGGGGCAATCTTGATCATAGAAGAATGTCAGCATAACCTTTCCTGCACTCCTGTGGATGGCCTCGGCCTTTTTTTTTTGGTGGTGGTGACCCCAGATGCTTCCACTGGAGACCTGGAGACTTTGTCGTTTTGATTCTGGTTCGAAGTGATGACACCGTGACTCGTCTCCAGCCACCACTCGTGCCAGGATCGCATTCCCTTCCTGAGCATAGCACTGCAGATGAGCAAGACAGTGGGCCATTTGACACGCTTTCTGGTGTGGTCGAAGGCTGTGGTGCACCCATCGGGCACACACTTTGCGCACGTGCAGTCTTTTCTTCACGGTGGTGCGAACACTTCCGCCAGTCGATCCGACCGAGGCAGCGATGGCTTTCACTGTCACACGGCGGTCCTGGGTAACGAGTTCATCCACCGGCCAGACAATGTCATCAGTAATGCAGTGTAGTGCTCCAGACCACGCATCATTGGCTAACTACACCCGTCCTTCCCTGAAGCGCTTGTGCTACGCCTTGTCCCTTGCAAGGGATGTGCAGTGTTTGCCGTACACTTGTGACATTCGTTGACGAATGTGTGTTCCTCCTACTCCTTCTACTGTCAGAAAATGAACAGCACCTCTTCTTTTGACACCTCCGTGTCACTGTTTGCAATGTAACTGGCAGTGTCGGATGACCGATGCGTGCTGCTGCTAGCTCTGTATAGTTACGTGACGTGTACACGCACCCTGTAGTGACAGGGTGTGAACTTCCACACTGGTTGAAACCGCCCCTCATTACACGTGCCACAATATTACCTTCCTGTCACTGGTTTGCACACTCCAGACTCGGACTCGTTTCTTTTTGAACACCCCTTGTACATTATCTGATCCAGATGCCTCGGAATCTTTACGGCTCACGTCTGCATCTCTCAACTTTTACAGTAACACTCCCTTCCATACTACTGTTCCTGCACTAATTCTAAGAGTTTTTGATGTGTGTTCCACTACTTTATTGGCAGGAACTGATGGCTGTCCGTGAATACTCGCGTATTCTTTCCGCCGCTCGTAAAACTCCCGAGTTCTCCGTAGTAACTGCGGTGCCCGACTGTCGACCGCCACATCTCGACGCAAAGCGTCGTCACTAGGTGATGAAACTCTTTTCTGTACCATTTCTCACATATCAGAATTTTCTAAAGCACTGAACAATGCGAGCACGTTGTAGTAATCGACCACAGTCACTTTGTTTATGTGCACACGAAACAAAGCCGACAATGCACGAGCTTTGACATCACGACCAGAAGCAACTGCTATCACGACCAGAAGCAACTGTTGTTCTAGGATCGGTTTACGGTGCACGCCTGCTGTCTAGCACTTTTCATCCTTCACTTGTTAAACAGTTAAGCGAACAACCTGAAATGCGTATGTCAATTGCAAAGTTTCAGCAGCCTCCATATAATAAGTCAACAGATGAAAAACAAATATCTTCAAGTACCTTGGCACAAAAATCACTGTCGATGATGGCTCAGTTGTTCCTGAAACCGTAAAATCTTGTTAGCAATGCATGGCTTCATTGGAGACCATTTGCAGCCATTCGAGGACTTCATGTTCCCAAATAGCAATGGAACTTTTATGGATGACAATGCCCCATGTCACTGGTCTAGGGTTGCCATACGCCATGGATTTCACGGACAGTCCGCGATTTTAGGGTAAATGAAAACGTCCGGGCCGAAAAGGCAAATGTCCGCGATATTTGCTGGATTTGAAGTCAACTTCCGGTAATTTCAAAAATTGCTGTCAAAGAAGCATCAATATGTTATCTCTTTGCCTTCACATTATATAAAATCCAAACAGAACAGAACAGCTTTCGAGATATGGAAACAATGGGCAGTCAGGCTCTATTCAAGGTTCTGAGAAATACGATTGGTATAAGAAAAGCTCAAATGATGACAATAGAACTTCGTGTACTGAATAATGTAATGCATATTCTTATTTTTTGTAATAAATGCTTTCTTAATGAAGCCGTCCTTCCTAAACTCTGGATCATTAATTAAATGCACATTTCCCTTAGCTTATGGGCATGAGGACTCCTTATTCCTCTTATCTCCTTCGATCGGGTACGGTGACCGTAAGGTTTGTCCTGGTTTTGGATTCCGAGATTATGGCAACCCTACACTGGTCCACAATTGGTTTGAAGAACATCCTGGATGATTTGAGTGAGTGGTTTGGCCACCCAGACCACCCCACATGAATCCCACTGACATAATTGAGAGGTCAGTTTGTGCATTGCCAACACTTTTGCAGTCGTGGACAGCTATACAGGCAGCATGGCTCAGTATTTCTGCAGGGGACTTCTGACAACTTTTTGAGGCCACGCTACGTCGAGGTAGTGCACTGTGCTGGGAAAAAGGAGGTCTGACATAATATTAGGAGGTATCCCATGACTTTTGTCACCTTGGTGTAAAAAACTGCCATTGAAACTAAGCACTAAATGCTAGATGATACCTAAAATCTGCATCTGGAATTAATTAAAATTTTGTATCAGTTTCTGTTGTGGATGCAAAGGCTGCAACTATACTATAAAATAAAAAGATGTAATCAAGTTCTGGAGAACTTTGTGATAAAATATTATAATTACACCAAGGTATGCAGTACATTTCACCAAAAGTAACCTGTCTGTCTTTGTCTTTCCAATACTGTTTCTCAAGAATTTCATCTCACAAGCTTGTACTTTGCTTTTCTCTCTTCCTTTCATAACCCAGGTTTCTGATGCATATGTCAGGATTGGGATATAGAATGACCGGTATATATAATTTTTACTCATTTGGGGTACATCCGTGCACCATATCAGGCTTCTGACACTCTTTCGAAATGCTTCTGCTTTTCTTCCCCGCTCGTTTATTTCTCTGTCGTTTTTTCCATCTTCCTGTATCAGGCTTCCTAGGTACTTGAAACTCTCCACTCTCCTCAATCGTTCCTCACCAATTATTATTGCAGTTGTTCCTCTCTCCTCCTTTCTTGTTGTGATTATCATCTCACTCTTACTTATACTAAATTTCATCCCATATTGTTGTACTGTTTGTTCCCATACGTCCAACTGCCCTTGTACTTCCCCCAGATCATCAGATCATCTGCAAACACCATAGCTTTCATCTTCCTTTCACCAGTTACTTGTGCTACTGTACTCATTATATCATCCATCCCTACAATGAAGAGTAATGGTGAAAGTGCACTTCCCTGCCTCAAGCCATTCTTCTGTTCAATCCAAGCTGATCTCTCCCTTCCTACTTTCACACAGCTCACACTTCCATGGTACATTTCCCTTATCCTCCAAATAATCTGTTTTGCTGCTACTCTGTTCTCCAGGGCTTTCCACACTTTGCTTCTACATGCACTATCATACACTTTTTCAATGTCCAGGAAGGTTATTAGTAAATCTGTTCCATATTCAAAGTGCTTTTCCTGCAGTTGTCTTACAACAAAAATTAGATCCACCATGGACCTACCTGTTCTGAAGCCATGTCGCTCTTCTCTCATACGTCCTTCTAATTTTTCCCGAATTTGTGTTTTCAAAATTTTCTCAAAAATCTTTGCACAATGAATCATCATTGTTATCCCTCTGAAGAAGAAGAAGGAGGAAAATTTCTCTTCTTAAGAAACGCTTTCCTTGCCATTGCCAGTCTACATTTTAAAACCTCTCTACTTCGACCATCATCAGTTATTTTGCTCCCCAAATAGCAAAACTCTTTTACTACGTTAAGTGTGTCATTTCCTAATCTAATTCCCTCAGCATCACCCGACTTAATTCGACTACATTCCATTATCCTCGTTTTGCTTTTGTTGATGTTCATCTCATACCCTCCTTTCAAGACACTGTTCATTCCATTCAACTGCTCTTCCAAGTCCTTTGCTGTCTCTGACAGAATTACAATGTCATCGGTGAACCTCAAAGTTTTTATTTCTTCTCCATGAATTTTAATACCTGCTCCGAACTTTTCTTTTGTTTCCTTTATTGCTTGCTCAATATACAGATTGAATAACATCGGGGATAGGCTACAACCCTGTCTCACTCCCTTCCCAACCACTGCTTCCCTTTCATGCCCCTCGACTCTTATAACTGCCATCTGCTTTCTGTACAAATTGTAAATAGCCTTTCGATCTCTGTATTTTACCCCTGCCACCTTTAAAATTTGGAAGAGAGTATTCCAGTCAAGATTGTGAAAAGCTTTCTCTAAGTCTACAAATGCTAGAAACGGAGGTTTGCCTTTCCTTAATCTTTCTTCTAAGATAAGTCGTAAGGTCAGTATTGCCTCACGTGTTCCAACATTTCTATGGAATCCAAACTGATCTTCCCCGAGGTCGGCTTCCATCAGATTTTCCGTTCGTCTGTAAAGAATTCGCGTTAGTATTTTGCAGTTGTGACTTATTAAACTGATAGTTCGGTAATTTTCACATCTGTCAACACCTGCTTTCTTTGGGATTGGGATTATTATATTCTTCTTGAAGTCTGAGGGTATTTCGCCTGTCTCATAGATCTTGCTCACCAGATGGTAGAGTTTTGTCAGGACTGGCTCTCCCAAGGTTGTCAGTAGTTCTAATGGAATTTTGTCTACTCCGGGGGCCTTGTTTCGACCCAGGTCTTTCAGTGCTCTGTCAAACTCTTCACGCAATATCATATCTCCCATTTCATCTTCGTCTACATCCTCTTCCATTTCCATAATATTGTCCTCAAGTACATCACCCTTGTATAGGCCCTCTATATACTGCTTCCACCTTTCTGCTTTCCCTTCTTTGCTTAGAACTGGGTTTCCATCTGAGCTCTTGATATTCATGCAAGTGGTTCTCCTTTCTCCAAAGATCTCTTTAATTTTCCTGTAGGCAGTATCTATCTTACCCCTCGTGAGATAAACCTCTACATCCTTACATTTGTCCTCTAGCCATCCCTGCTTAGCCATTTTGCACTTCCTGTCGATATCATTTTTGAGATGTTTGTATTCCTTTTTGCCTGCTTCAATTACTGCATTTTTATATTTTCTCCTTTCATCAATTAAATTCAATATTTCTATTTCTTCTGTTACCCAAGGGTTTCTACCAGCCCTTGTCTTTTTACCTATTTGATCCTCTGCTGCCTTCACTATTTCATCCCTCAAAGCTACCCATTCTTCTTCTACTGTATTTCTTTCCCCCATTCCTGTCAATTGTTCCCTTATGCTCTCCCCAAAACTCTGTACAATCTCTGGTTCTTTCAGTTTATTCAGGTCCCATCTCCTTAAATTCCCTCCTTTTTGCAGTTTCTTCAGTTTTAATCTACAGTTCATAACCAATAGATTGTGGTCAGAGTCCACATCTGCCCCTGGAAATGTCTTACAATTTAAAACCTGGTTCCTAAATCTCTGTCTTACCATTATATAATCTATCCGATACCTTTTAGTATCTCCAGGGTTCTTCCATGTATACAACCTTCTTTCATGATTCTTAAACCAAGTATTAGCTATGATTAAGTTATACTCTGCACAAAATTCTACCAGGCGGCTTCCTCTTTCATTTCTTAGCCCCAATCCATATTCTCCTACTATGTTTCCTTCTCTTTCTTTTCCTAATGACGAATTCCAGTCACCCATGACTATTAAATTTTCGTCTCCCTTCACTACCTCAATAATTTCTTTTATCTCATCATACATTTCATCAATTTCTTCGTCATCTGCAGAGCTAGTTGGCATATAAACTTGTACTACTGTAGTAGGCGTGGGCTTCATGTCTATCTTGGCCACAATAATGCGTTCACTATGCTGTTTGTAGTAGCTTACCCGTACACCTATTTTTTTTATTCATTATTAAACCTACTCCTGCATTACCCCTATTTGATTTTGTATTTATAACCCTGTATTCACCTGACCAGAAGTCTTGTTTGTCCTGCCACCGAACGTTCCGATCCGTAGAACGCCATTTTTCTTTCTCCTGATAAAGACGTCCTCTTGAGTAGTCCCCACCCAGAGATCCGAATGGGGGACTATTTTACCTCCGGAATATTTTACCCAAGAGGACGCCGTCATCATTTAATCATACAGTAAAGCTGCATGCCCTCGGGAAAAATTACGGCTGTAGTTTCCCCTTGCTTTCAACCGTTCGTAGTACCAGCACAGCAAGGCTGTTTTGGTTAATGTTACAAGGCCAGATCAGTCAATCATCCAGACTGTTGCCCCTGCAACTACTGAAATGGCTGCTGCCCCTCTTCAGGAACCACACGTTTGTCTGGCCTCTCAACAGATACCCCTCCGTTGTGGTTGCACCTACGGTACGGCTATCTGTATCGTTGAGGCACGCAAGCCTCCCCACCAATGGCAAGGTCCATGGTTCATGGAGGTAGATATAAAGTTTATATTCAAATGTGAAAAAATGTGTGTCAGAAAGATCGTGTTAGTAATTAATCCTGCTATTAGTAATTTCAGTGTGTTGTTTCTCAGTCAGTTGCATTATGAGGTGAAGAAATCTTTCCTTGTATCAGATATTAAAATGAAAATGAAAAAGTTCCCGAAGTGTGTGTTCAGATCACACCATTGCTTGGATGTCAAACATGGGCCTTAAAAACAAGAAGGAAACACTGAAATCATGTGAAATGTGATTTGAACAAAGAAAGTTTTAAAAAATATGAGGGCAAATAAAGTGTAAAATAAAGTAGTTATAAAAAGAATATATGAGCAAATAAATTAATTTCTAGAAAGAATAGGAGAGTAAAGAATACTGCAGTAGACCCTTACTGGTAGAAAGGACAGCTTAGTGGGATATCTGCAGCAACATTCAGGAATCAACAACTTGACACAGGAAGGGAGGAGTAGGAAGGAGTGGAGCATAGTAAGTGCAGGCTAATAGTTACATAGGATAGATTACCACAAGAAGGAAAAGATAAATGGTACAATAAAACTACTCAAAATACTGATGACTTGCAAATAAATAGTTACGGGGCCATCTAAGAGGAGTCTAAGAAGAGACAACCGCCAGGAGACAAATCAGCTGGAAGTCTGGTGCTGAGGGTTTTGAGGACTGAGTATAAGACATCTTGGCCAGAGACATATCACAAAGTTTTGCAAGAGACTGTGATCTAGGATAGAATTCTGAGTAGTTATAGTCTGGTCCATAGATAGGTTAACTTAGGATCCATAAATAGGTTAACTTAGAGCTGCATCATAGATGTAACAAAGAGTTGTTTGTGTATAGAATGTATGAAGGAAAGGTTGTATAAAAGGTTGAGTTTTGTCATGTATATGAGAAGGAAACAGTAGTTTTTTAGCTGGACTAGTGATGAGATTGTCAATTTTCAGTGACATAGAAGTGGTGTAAATATCAAGAGCTCAGAAGGAAAACCAGCACTTAGCAAAGAAGGGAAGCATTAAAGGTGGAAGGAGTATATAGAAGGGATATTCAAGGGAAGGTAATACACTACTGGCCATTAAAATTGCTACACCACGAAGATGATGTGCTACAGATGCAAAATTTAACTGACAGGAAGAAGATGCTGTGATATGCAAATGATTAGCTTTACAGAGCATTCACACAAGGTTGGTGCCGTTGGCGACATCTATAACGTGCTGACATGAGGAAAGTTTCCAACCGATTTGTCGTACACAAACAGCAGTTGATCGGCGTTGCCTGGTGAAACGTTGTTGTGATGCCTCGTGTAAGGGGGAGAAATGCGTACCATCTTGTTTCCGACTTTGATAAAGGTCAGATTGTAGGCTATCGTGGTTGCAGTTTATTGTATCGCGACATTGCTACTCGCGTTGGTCGAAATCCAATGACTGTTAGCAGAATATGGAATCGGTGGGTTCAAGAGGGTAATATGGAACGCTGTGCTGGATCCCAATGGCCTCGTATCACTAGCAGTCGAGATGACAGGCATCTTATCCGCACTGCTGTAACGGATTGTGCAACCATGTCTTGATCCCTGAGTTACAGATGGGGACGTTTGCAAGACAGCAACCATCTGCATGAACAGTTTGACAACATTTGCAGTAGCGTGGACTATCAGCTTGGAGCCCATGGCTGCGGTTACCCTTGACGCTGCATCACAGACAGGAGCACCTGCGATGGTGTACTCAACGATGAACCTAGCTGCACGGATGGCAAAACGTCATTTTTTCGGATGAATCCAGGTTCTGTTTACAGCATCATGATGGCCGCATCCGTGTTTGGCGACATCGCGGTGAACGCACATTGGAAGCGTGTATTCGTCATCGCCATACTGGCGTATCACCCTGTGTGATGGTATGGGGTGCCATTCGTTACACGTCTTGGTCACCTCTTGTTCGCATTGACGGCACTTTGAACAGTGGACGTTACATTTCAGATGTGTTACGACCCGTGGCTCTTCCATTCATTCGACCCCTGCGAAACCCTACATTTCAGCAGGATAATGCATGACGGCATGTTGCAGGTCCTGTACGGGCCTTTCTGGATACAGGAAATGTTCGACTACTGCTCTGGCCAGCACATTCTCCAGATCTCTCACCGATTGAAAACACCTGTTCAATGGTGGCCGAGCAACTGGCTCATCACAATATGCCAGTCACTACTCTTGATGAACTGTGGTATCGTTTTGAAGCTGCATGGGCAGCTGTACCTGTACACGCCATCCAAGCTCTGTTTGACTCAATGCCCGGGCGTATCAAGGCCGTTATTACGGCCAGAGGTGGTTGTTCTGGGTACTGATTTCTCAGGATCTATGCACCCAAATTGCGTGAAAATGTAATCACATGTCAGTTCTAGTATAATACATTTGTCCAATGAATACCAGTTTATCATCTGCATTTCCTCTTGGTGTAGCAATTTTAAAGGCCAGTAGTGTATTATAGAATATTATACAAAGGGAAGAGGGCATAGATGAAGGTGAGATGGGGGATATGATACTGTGAGAAGAGTTTGAGAGAGCACTGAATTATCTGAGACAAGGCCCAGAAAGATGGCATTCTGTTAAGACTACTGATAGCTTTGTGAGAGCCAATCTTGACTGAACTCTTCCACCTGGTGTGCAAGATGTTAGAGACTGCTGAAATACCCTCAGACTGAAAAGAAAATGTAACAATTCCAAATGCAAAGAAAGCAGGTACTGACAGCTACGAATAATATCCAATTATCAGTTTAGTAGACCATGGAGGCAGTTGTGGTAGGTTTCTCAGTGTGACGTGCACAGCGCGATCAAAGTGGTCCCAGAGATTCTCGATTGGATTTAAATCCAAGGAGTTTGGTGGCCGGAGGACTATGATGAAATCATTCTGGTGCTTTTTGAACCACACATGTACACTGCCAGCTGTGTGACACCCTGCATTGTCGTGCTGCTAGATGCCATTGTGGTGAGGAAAAACAAACTGTGTGTAGGGGTGAGGTATGGTCCTCAGGGATATACACATAATTGTGTCTTCCAGAATGACATCACCCAGGGAATGCCTCAAAAATGTTCTGTAGAACATAGCACTCCCTCCTCCGGCACAGAATCTTCCAGTGCTTGTTGCAGGCTGTTTGCCTTCAGAGGTTTCATGCCATGTATGTCAACAACCATTTATCGACTGGAGCATAAAAGATGATTAATCTGAAAATGACACCTGTTGTCACCAAATTGATGTCCAGTTACAGTATTGGCCTGCAAATTCCAGCCTGCATCACCAGCATAGGTGCATGAACTAGACATGTGCTGTGGATGCCCAAATACTGCAATGGTCACTAAACGGTTGTTGAGGAGGTACTGTTGGTAGCTCCTTGATTCATCTGGGTGGTCAGTTCCTCAACAGTTGCATGTCTGTTTGGCTGTACACATCTCTGCAGCTTTTGTTCACCCGTTATCTATGGCCTGCATCACGATTGCCTCAGCTCGATTTTGGGTAGCACCATTTTATCATGCATGGCACACTTTAACAACAGTGGCACACAAAGAGCTGTCATACGTACCTGTTTCAGAAATGCTTCCACCCTCGGCCTGAAAGCCAATGATTGTACCCTTTCAGACATCAGATAACTTGCTCCATTTCCAAATTATGACGACTGCATTGTTTTCTGCGTCATCCTGACACGCCTTATATAGCCTCCACTGCTAGTGCTGCCACATGCCATCTGTGAGAAATTACTGCACATTGATGACAATCATAGGTGATGGACTGTGTACTGTATAATAAGAGCTACAAAGTTAGTGGAGGAATGTGTAGGATTCTGTGAGACAGAGGAGTAGCCTGCATACAGTGGCTTAAAACTGCAGGTTCAGGTCATAAATGCCTTTATTGAGTGCAGTATCATCATAAAATTCCACAACAGGGGTCAATGTGCTTGTGGATATTGAAAAACAAGGAGTGTTCAGTTGGCCCACCACGATTCCTCTCGTGTACCAACCTCTTCATCTCAGAGGAGCATGTTGCCCAACATCCTTAGTTATTGGTTGTATGTACTTCAGTCTCTATATTTGCCTCCACGTTTAGACCTCTCAGCCTCCCTCCAGCAGCGTGGAAAATATTCCCTGATGTTCTAACACATGTCCTACCGTCCCGTCCCTTCTCGTAGCTAGTGTTTTCCAAATATTACTTTTTCCTCATGTCCACATCATTTCTTATCTTTACTAACCCACTTAGTTTTAACCATCCTTGTGAAACCCAACATCTCACACCATGATTCTTTTATTTCCCCAATATCCCACAGTTCATTTTCATACACTGCTGTGCTGCAGACATACATTGTGAGAAATTTCTTCCTCAAATTGAGGTTTGGTCCCTTTCATCCCTAAACCATCCACCAAATTGAGGTCTGTGTTTGATGCTCCACACTGTCACACCTTTTAAATATCTAAACATAACATTCCAAAGCAACATAGCAACATGAAATAGAATGGTCACATAAAATCAGTTGCAGGTAAGGTGAATGGTTGACTTTGGCTTGTTGGGAGAATCTAGAGAACTGTAGTTCATTCACTAAGTAAAACATGTACAGAACACTAATGCAGTCCATCTTTGGGTACTGTTCATGTGTGCGGGGTCCCGAACAGGTCAGATTAAAGAAAGACATCGAAAGAATTCAGAGGCCTGCTGCTAGATTTCTTGCTGGTAAGTTCAATTAACACTGGAGTATTACGGAAATGCTCCATGAAATAATATAGAAATCACTGGAGAGAATAAAACTTCCTATTTGCAGAAAGGTGTTGAGTAACTTTAGGGAAGTGGCAGTTTCAGTAGATGTGAAACAATTGTCCAGGGTACCCTATGCCATGTGGCATCTGGTGGCTTGTGGAGTACTTGTATAGTTGTAGATGTGCATACTAGTTGGTTATTTTTGGTGAGAAAGGCTCTCTCTTTTTCCTGTCATAGTCTGCTTCTTACATCATCCTGCATTATTTTGTGTGATGATCATGATAAGTTTGTCAGTAATCGTAAGTACTATTACAGATGAAAAGGTAGATTAACTCAGATATTGGGATTAGGGATGATAATGAGAATTTAAGTAAGCAGTTAAGATCATACTGTATTCCTGAAATACAGTGCTGCAGCATGCTTTGTAGGATGAATTATCTGACTGCAGGTGAATACTTTCCATCAAAAGGTTGTAGTTATTGTATTTCATCCCTTGTTTGCCAAGTATGTCATTAGGTTAAGATCAATTTTGAAATCGCAAATGACAGCTCTTCAGGAAATTATAGGATCTACATTGTCATTGGGAGGGGGGCGCTAGGGAAGGCAGACAGGCATGGTATTAGAGGTGAGAAATTCCTAAAGGCTACCAGAGATCGTTGGAGTGGTTGTGGATGATGGTGATGGAGGTACAAGCTGTCAGTGTGTGATGATCACGTAGATGATACTCGGTAACATCTAGCTAAATGGATGTTACAAATTCACATAAGTGTGCGTGTGTGTGTGTGCGTGTGTGTGTGCGCGTGCGCACGTGTGTGGGCACGTGCGCGCGTGCACACTAAGCTGAATACTGTAAATCTTTCATCTTTTGAACATAATGCTGACAGTATTCTGCAACAATAATCCTCACTCGTGAAAAATATTGTTCTGCAGTCCAATGCCAGTATTGATGAAGTGATCTTAGACATCAAGTTTACAATATTTGAGCAAAAAAATGTTGCTAATTAAAATCATAATTATGTCACAGTTCTAAACATGGCAGACAGTGGCAACTGTAAATAAATTTTCTATGTAGGGTGTGTCAAAAAGAATCGCCTGATTGTAAAAAAACATCGTAACTAGTATGTTATTTTGAGATATGTGCGTAAACAATGTACTGTTGGAAAGAGTAAACTCTCAAGTTTTCAGGGTTCCCACTGGGTAGCAGCAATGTGTGCCCATTTCAGTTCTAGTAAAAATAGTGTCGGGACAACAGAATGTGTGTTGTTTTCTACATTTTGTGCAGTGCAGGTCAGTAACAACTCTTCAGCATGACTTTCATACTGGGTATGGTGTATATCCTCCTACAGCATAGACCATTAGATGATGACATGAACAATTCTGAGAAACACGTTGTTTGTGTAAAGACAAATTATTGGGCCGTGCCTGAGTCTCTGACACAGACATCAAATGAATCCGCTATAGTTTCACAAGGAGTCTGCAGAAATCTGTTTTTCCTGCACCTTAGCAGCTCAATGTGCCCCCGATGTCCATCTGGCATGTGTTGCGTCGATGTTTACACGTGAAACCGTACGTAGTTCAGCTACTGCAAGCTCTTTGTGAAGGTGACAAACAACAGTGTGTGGAGTTGTCGAACACTGGATCGGTTTCACAGAACCAAATGATTCAGCCTTACATTACTGGCCTCCGAGGTCACCGGACCTGATTGTTTGTGGTTATTTCTTGTGGGCATTTACGAAAGATTCTGTTTGTGTGTTTCCGCTACCAACAACAATGGATGGACTGAACATCTCATAACAACAACTGTGCAAGGTGTAACTCATGACATGGTCACTGCAGTGTGAGAAAAATTTGAATACCGCATTGACAAATGCCATCCACATAAAGGAGGGTCTGTAGAACACACATTTATTTATTTATTTACATTTTCTTTGCATGGAGCCATCGTGATGATGGCTTTTGCAAACATCAGACTTAATACTAAGGTTATATTTACACTTATAAAATACACTATATTCTGTAGCTGTTGCTTCTTATGTCTATTTTTTACATTTAACAAATTACAGCTGATATGCTAATGCCTCATTTTACAATCACTATCTTAAAATTTGTTGAAATTTGTTTTCTATTAGAAAAGATTTTAATTTTGTTTTAAAAACATTTCCCGTGTACGTTGTTAGAGAGTTTGGTAGCTTGTTATACCAAATCAAACCACTGATATATGGACTTCTATCAGTCATTTTTAACATTGTTCTGTTACGGACACTTTGTTCTAGTGTTGTGATCATGTACATCACTGCCCTTGATAGCTTCTGTTGGTTGACTTATAAAAAATACAACTATTTTGAAGATGTACAGAGAATATATTGTCAGATATTTGTGCTGCACAAACACTTCACGACATGAATCTCTATGTCCCATCCCATGTATATGTCTTATTGCTCTGTTCTGTAGTAGTAGTAGTAGTAGTAGTAGTAGTAGTAGTAGTAGTCTTCTTTTTAAATGTACATCAGGTGCATAGCCCCATAGTTCAATTCCGTAATTGAGAAAGGGGTAAAGTGTTCCATAATATACTAATTTCAGTGCTTGGTTAGGAACTATCTTTGCGAGCTGACTGAGGAGATATATGGCACTACCGACATTTCTGCATACGAAATTAATGCGGTATGTCCACCGCAAATTTTCATCTACACACACACCCAGGAATTTACAGCCACCATTTTCTGTTGCAGAGATATTACACTATTCATATTGTTGTGGTGAGAACTGCCTGTTTTAAATGTCAGTAGTTGAGATTTGGTGAAATTCACCTGGAGTCCCTGATCATTGAATTATTTTGTTACTTCTGTTACACCACTAGTAACAAGAGATTCAAGCTCATTAGATTCACTCCCATAGAATAAGATTGATGTATCATCAGCATAGCTTACAAAATGGGAGTTAGTGGGTTGTGCAATGTCATTAATATAAATAAGGAAGAGAAAGGGTCCAAGGATTGAGCCCTGTGGTACACCTTGTAATACAGGTTCAATGGTGGACTGGGAGTTCATGATTTTATTATCTAGCTTGTATGACAATTTAGTGCTTTGCTTATGATTCAGCAGGTATGTGGTTAGGAGATTCATTGCTTGATCCCCAATATTATAAGATTTTACATGAAAAGGTATGAAAAAATTTTTGAGTTTCCCGCTCATCAAAAAACAAAATTCATTGTATATGTTTATTAGTTTCAGAAATTAGACCTGCCAAATTGGATGATTCTTTTTGATACACCCTGTAAAAGTATATTACCAACTGGTTGCACAAGCTTAATGCAAAAACCTTGACCAGGTTTCAGTACAACTAAGGGTATCTTCTACAGAAGGAAAGTCACCTATAATGTTTTAAACATATTGTGAAATAAGCGTGTAAAATATTTAATACTTGAGAATGTTAAAATGGAGTACATGGAATAAAACAGATAGTTATGTAAATTACATGACGTTGAAATTGTAAACATACATGATAAACTAAGGAGCTCAAGTCAAATAGTAGAAAACATGGAATAAAGTTACAAAGGTACAGCAAACTAAGGAGTTCAAGTCAAATAGTAGAAAACATGGAATAAAGTTACAAAGGTACAGCTTGTTACGAGAGTGATTTGAAAAGTTCTTGGAATCACCAAGAAAGGTCAGCGCCAGCGCAACAAGTTGTGTATGTGATATTCATTGGACTGTTGCCTGTAAACATGTTCCATGTCAGTGCTCATGGAAGAGAGCTGTGGCGGTGATGTGACACTGTTGTTGTTCCCATGTAGTTATTTGTGAAGATGGAAAAAATCGAGATTAGAGCAGTGATTAAGTACTACGTAAAGAAAGGTATGAAAGCAAAGGACATTCATGCTGATTTTTAGAACACACTCAGGGACTCTGCTCCTTCATATTCAGCTGTTGCCAAGTGGACAAATGAATTTAAATTTGGTCGAGAGAGCTTAGATGATTATCCGTGCAGTGGTCGGCCAAGATGTGTCACTACTCCAGAAATCATTGCAAAAGTGCACAAAATGGTCACAGAGGATCACCGATTGAAAGTACGTGAAATTGCTCACACTTGTGAAATGTCATCTGAAATGGTATATCACATTTTAACTGAAGAATTAGAAATGAAAAAAATTATCTCCGAGATGGGCGCCATGACTGTTGACGCTGGATCAGAAACGGATGACAATGGACATATTGGAACAATGTTTGGCCCATTTTAGGAGAAACTTGAGTTCACTACTCTATCCCAGAGACAAAACAACAGTCAAAGCAGCGGAAACATGCTGATTCTCTGCCACCAAAGAAAGCAAAGACAATTCCTCCGACGGGAAAGGTCATGACATCAGAGTTCTGGGATGCGAAAGGGATTCTGTTTGTAGATTATCTCCCCACTGGGCATACAATTACAGGAAAATACTATGCTAACCTCCTATACATATTGCAAAAAAAGGCCAGGTTTAGCAAAACAGAAAGTCATCTTCCATCAAGACAATGTGCGCTCGCACACATGTGCCGTCACCATGGCAGAATTACACAAACTGTGGTATGAATTGTTGCCACACCTGCCTTATTCACCTGATATGGCTCTGTCAGACTTCCATCTCTTCCCAAAACTGAAAATTTTTCTTGGTGGACAAAGATTCACTTCAAATGAAGAATTGATAGCTGGAGTTGACAACTATTTTGCAGTCCTCGAGGAAACTCATTTCTGAAATGGGATCAAGGCACTGGAACATCGTTGGACTAAGTGCATTAATCAACAAGGAGACTACATTGAAAAATTCAGTTTCAGTGATGTAAGTACTTTTTTTTTTTTTTTTTTTTTTTTTTTTTCTGTTCCGAGAACTTTTCAAACCACCCTCATAAAAGAACAGACATTGAACTGAACATGTGACTAGTTACAATGTCAGATAAGCACAGTGTGGAACGTGCCACTTACTGGGCACTAGTAACACAATAAATGCTAAACTGTATGCAGCTGTTACAGTAATACATCAGTATGGTACATATTTAGATGTTTTAAATGAAGTAAATTGTATATAGTAAAAAGAAAGAAGGTATAAAATGTACTAAAGGAATAAAATAATTTTTATGAAAATGAGTATGACAATATGAAGCAAAAATGAATAAAACAGTTAATTACAAATATGTGTTGAGAATAAAGAACTACTGTAGCAGGATATCATCAAGAGGTTACAAGCAAAAAGGGGGAAACATGCTTTACATAAAATCTGAGAACAGAATGTGGTATATAGTGCTGTCGGTAAGGAAGTGCAGAAGCCATAAAGGAAAAGAATAAACAGCATTTCTGATATGGAAGTGAATGGAAATGTAACGTGATACTAGACTGTATCCTGATTTGACTTCTCCATGCCGACAAAGACTGTAAACCCTGACACATTGAACCTCCCATCATTGCACAGCAGAATGTTCATCGACACTGTGTGATCAGAAGTGTTGGGACCCCCCCCCCCCCCATAATGCAAAATTGAGCACTATATGGCACGAGAGGCAGATCTGCCAGTATAAAAGGAGGTAGCGAGTATTGTGTTGTCAGGAGATAAGCTGTAACAGGGGAGTGGATCAGCTAGGAGAGCTCCCTGGCTTCAAACATGGATTTTTCATTGGCTGTCACCTGAGTGACAAATCTGTTGGGGACATTTCAACCCTTCTAAAGCTGGCCAAGACAACTGTTAGTGAAGTGATTACAAAGTGGAAGTACAAAGGAATGACGATAGAGAAACAGAGATCAGGCAGACTTCACGTACTGACAGACAAAGACCGTTCAGCATTGCAGAGTGTTGTTGTAAAGAAATTGCACAAAATAAGTAGAAAGAATCACTTGAGGGTTCCAAAGTGCTACCAGCAGTCCAAGTAGCACAGTAACTGTGCTGAGGGAGTTAAAAACGAGGTAGAATGCTTGAGCAGCACGTAGGCAACACATTTCTGTAGTCTACACTAAGTGATACTTCAGGTGGTGCAAAAAGCTATGCTTCTGGACAGTGGATGACTGGAAATGAGAGGTGAGGAGTGATGAATCACAATATATGCTTGTGCAGTCTGATGGAAGTATTTGTAGTTGGCAAATTCCTAGAGTACAGTATCTGTAGTGTGATCAGTGAAGTATGGAGGAGATGGTGGTATGGCATGCAGGAGTTTTTCATGGATAGAATGTGATCCCCTTACAGAGCTTAAGAAAACACCAAATGCAGGAGGGTACAAAAACATTTTACAGCATTGTGTACCGCGTGCAGCAGAGGAACAGTACGGAAATGATGATTGTTTCATCATGATAAGACAGTGTACCCTGTCATAAATCAACATCTGTGAGGCAATGGTTTGTGGACAATATGCCCAGAGTATCAACCTGAACCCAATGAAACACATTTCGGGCGAGTCAGAATGTTGACTTGCTCTAGTCCCCAGTGTCTGACATCAATGCCTTCTCTGGTTTCAGCTGTTGAGGTAGTATGGGGTGCCATTCCTCCACAGGCTTTCAGACGCCTCACTGATGGTGTCCCCAGCAGTCGTAAATGTGAAGAGTGGGCACACCCATTTTAACGTCCACCAATAGGTTTCTGATCAGGTACTTTTGATCAGATTCGGCTGTCTGTCACCTAACCCCCATCCGGAAGTTCTAGATCGCCAAGCCTTCCCAAGTCCTCAGAAATGTTACAACAGAGTATTGAGCCACCTTTCAGAAAACAACCTTAGGGCCTAGTGACAGTAAGCAAGCAAGGTGGCACTGTACTAAGACTGACAGTTCGAGTCCCTGTCTGGCCATCCCAATTTAGGTTTTCTGCGATTCCCTGAAATAATCACTTGAGGCTAATGCTGAATAGCCAGTTTCCTTCCCTGTCCTTCCACAGTCTGAGACTGTACTTTGTCTTTAATGATATCTTTGTAGATGGGACAATGAAACCTAACCCTTCATTCTTTTTCCAACTCACTCAGTTCAGCCTTTTTAAAGACATCAGTACTAAGAAAGCAGTACATGATCTTACAAACTCACTTCTTTTAGACCTAAAAACAAGACCCTGCTCCTATGATCATCTGAAGGCCTTCATGTATGTAATGAGCTTCTCATCTGAGCTATGAAGACGCAAGGGGATGTCAATCAACCACTGTCCTTAATGTATGTAAATTATAAGATTATCCTAGGCAAACTAAAGTGCCTTAGTGTTAAGACTGTTCCAATTGCACATTGGATGTCATATTTTACTAGTAGAAGACAGAGGGTTTCATTGAAAATGATAGAGCAAGAATAAAACCATATTCAAAGTGGAGTCCCATAAGGTTTAATACTTGGCCCACTCTTATCCTTCAGCTGTATAAATGATCTATCAAAGACATTGAAAGACTTTCCAAAAATGGTGATGTTTACTGGTGACAGGCATATACTGATAAGGACCCTGTCACACCCATGCCATGCATCACCAGGCAACTGATGGTACTGGCTTACAATAGGCTCATAGAAAACAACTTACCGTTAATGTTTCAGAAAGTCAAATCATGTAGCTATAAAGAAATAAAGAAATGGATACGGATACCAGAAATAGAGATCAATGGGAACACACTGGATGAGGATCCATATGTGAAATTTCTGGGTATTCAGGTGGATAACAAACTTGTTTGGTACCAGCATGCAAATAAACTAACCAAGAAGCTCAGTTCGAGCCACTTTCCTCTTAAAACCGCTCTCACTGTGTTGATCTACAGACAGCATTGGTAGCATACTTTCATACTATAGTGTCATTTGGCATAATCATCTAGGAAAATGCATCTGAGCTCAGCAAAGTAATTATTCTACAGAAATATCAAGCAGGAACATTGTGTAAAGTTGATAACCAAACATCTTGGAGAAGACTTGTCAAGCCCCAACCATTCTTACAATTGTTTGCAATACATTTACACCCTAATGATATCAGTGGTAAATAATGAGTGAATTTAAGATGAACTGTGAAACTCATAATCACAATACCAGAAAGAAAAGTAATTTCCGTACAGATTACAGGTCCCTATCTAGGGTTTGGAATGGAGTTTCATATCCTGGAGAAAAATGTCTGGCAGATTGCTGGTGGACATTTGAAATCTGAAAATATTCAAAACCAAAGGAAAAGGCTATCTTATTAGCCAGACCTTGTATAATTTATCAAAATATTTGACTTGCAGAAGTAAATTCTGGTTTACACAAATGTTCATATCAAGTAGGTTTGGGACTTTAGCACTATAAAGTGAGCTTGTAGTAGTCTCTGAAACTAGTATAATGTGAAGTAGTAAATACACACAGCGGCTGAGTCATGCAAGAGTGGAGCATTGACTTTTTCAAAGTACTTCCTTTTATTTTATGTACATGTCTCAACTAATTTAGAAGTAATTCTCATAAGTATCAGCAGGAGTTGATTATCACTAGTCATAATTGGTTCTTACCGTGTAATGATTACTTCTGACTGGTATTGTTCAACATTAGTTATGTGTCCCTTATTCAGAATCGGATACTTGAAACATGATACGTTAGTGAATCAAAGCTTCTTCAAATCCCACGGTCTTTCACCTGTATTCGCTTACCCCCTCTCCCTCATATCCAACCTCCACTCCTGCACTTCCTCCACTGCAATACACTCTGCATAGTCGACGAAACTAATTATTCTGGAAAGCTAAATATTACACAGTCCAGTCACATTAATGTGACAACTACCTATGTGCAACATCTACGTGCAGGTCCTCACAGGTTTATTTCTGCCAGTACCTCGTCTCCTGCCTTCCAAACTTTGCAGAAGCTCTCCTGCGAACCTTGCAGAACTAGCACTCCTGACAGAAAGGATATTGTGGAGACGTGGCTTAGCCACAGTCTGGGGGATGTTTCCAGAATGAGATTTTCACTCTGCCAGGAAGTTTCATATCAGCGCACACTCCACTGCAGAGTGAAAATCCCATTCTGGAAACATCCCCCAGGCTGTGGCTAAGCCATGTCTCCGCTATATCCTTTCTTTCAGGAGTGCTAGTTCTGCAAGGTTCGCAGGAGAGCTTCTGCAAAGTTTGGAAGGTAGGAGACTAGGTACTGGCAGAAGTAAAGCTGTGAGGATGGGGTGTGAGTCTTGCTTGGGTAGCTCAGTTGGTAGAGCATTTGCCCGCAAAAGGCAAAGGTCCCGAGTTCGAGTCTCGATCCGACACACAATTTTAATCTGCCAGGAAGTTTCAAGTATGCATCTATCTTTGGGGACCACTTCTACCTCTACTGCAGGACAATGCAATGTGTAACACAGCTCGCAGGGTGTGTGCATGGTATGAAGAGCACCAGGAAGAGTATAATCTACTCCCCTGGCCACCAAACTCCCCAGATTTAAACCCAATCAAGAACCTGTGGGACCACCTGGATCGAGCTGTATGTGCCCAGGATCCTTGAGCAAGAAACCTGGTGGAGCTGGCCAAAGCACTGGAATTGGCATGGCTCCACATACCTATTGGTACCTTGAAGAACCTCACTGGCACTATTCGTGTACATTTTGAAGCAGTCCACACTGCAAAACAAGGTTATTCTGCTTTTTGACAGGTGGTCCAATTAATGTGACCAGACAGTATAGCTCTTCTCCAACTAAACATATTTAGTTGCTCAAAATGTCCACTTTCCTAAGATTTTGTGTAGTCAAGACATAACATACCTTCTTTCATCCCCTTTCCACAATCCAAACCTCGTTACCCTATATCTCTGGCATCAATCTGTTGTAGAATTTTAGAACATGTTCTTTGCTCGCTTATCATGTCGTTTCTGGAAACCCAGAATCTACTCTGTAGGAATCAACATGGATACCAGAAACAACAATCGTGTGAGACCCAACTCGCTTTATTTGTTCATGAGACCCAGAAAATATTAGATACAGGCTCTCAGGTAGATGCCATTTTCCTTGACTTCCGGAAGGCGTTCGATACAGTTCTGTACTGTCGCCTGATAAACAAAGTAAGAGCCTACGGAATATCAGACCAGCTGTGTGGCTCGATTGAAGAGTTTTTAGCAAACAGAACACAGCGTGTTGTTCTCAATGGAGAGACGTGTACAGACATTAAAATAACCTCTGGCGTGCCACAGGGGAGTGTTATGGAACCATTGCTTTTGACAATATATATGCGGTTTTTCGCAGATGATGCTGTAGTATACAGAGAAGTTGCAGCATTAGAAAATTGTAGCGAAATGCAGGAAGATCTGCAGCGGATAGGCACTTGGTGCAGGGAGTGGCAACTGACCCTTAACGTAGACAAATGTAATGTATTGCGAATACATAGAAAGAAGGATCCTTTGTTGTATGATTATATGATAGCGGAACAAACACTGGTAGCAGTTACTTCTGTAAAATATCTGGGATTATGCGTAGGGAGCGATTTGAAGTGGAATGATCATATAAAATTAATTGTTGGTAAGGCGGGTGCCATTAGGAGAGTCCTTAGAAAATGTAGTCCATCAACAAAGGAGGTGGCTTACAAAACAATCGTTTGACCTATACTTTAATACTGGGGATCTGTACCAGGTCGGGTTTTCAGAGGAGATAGAGAAGATCCAAAGAAGAGTGGCACATTTCGTCACAGGGTTATTTGGTAATCATGATAGTGTTACGGAGATGTTTAGCAAAGTGGCAGACTCTGCAAGAGAAGCGCTCTGCATCGGGGTGTAGCTTGGTGTCCAGGTTTCGAGAGGGTGTGTTTCTGGATGAGGTATCGAAGATATCGCTTCCGCCTACTTATACCTCCCGAGGAGATCACAAATGTAAAATTAGAGAGATTCGAGCACGCACGGAGGCTTTCCGGCAGTCATTCTTCCCGCAAGCCATACGCGACTCGAACAGGAAAGGGAGGTAATGTCAGTGGCACGTAAAGTGCCCTCCGCCACACACCGTTAGGTGGCTTGCAGAGTATAAATGTAGATGTAGATGTAGAACCCTGTTTTTCTACATAATCTCCATTCAACACGATGGCCTTTCTCCATCTTACTACGAGGCCCTGTATGCCCGAGTAGTACCACCGTAATAGTTGATGTCGGAGCTGTCTTGCTGCATTGATAACCTCCCCATCATCCACATACTGTTTTCTGCATAGCGCATCTTTCATTGGGCCAAATAGATGGAAGTCGGAAGGTGTGAGATCTGGTCTGTAGTGTGGGTGAGGAAGAAAAGTCCAATGAAGTGTTGTGAGCTCCTCTCAGCTCTGCAGACTTGTGAGAGGCCTTGTGTCGTCATGGAGAAGAATAAGTTTGTTTGCATTTTTGTGGTGGCAAACACATTGTGGAGTCACAGCTCCATGCAGCTGGCTGGCATGTGAGAAATCAGACAGGTTCGTGCGACCTCTTTGTGATGATGACAGGCGCCTTGCCCAACAACTCATTGTGCTTTTGTTTACTACCATATCTCTGTAGATATTCTGCAAGCACCTATGAATATCTGTGATGCTGTGGTTTTCCACCTAAAGAAACCCAATGACAACTCTGTGCTTGGTACGCATCTCCATTACGTATGCCATTTTGAAGACTACATACAGCACTGCCACCTATTGGAACTTCATGAAACCGTAGGTGCTGATTGGGAGTATTCCACAATGTCCCGTGACAAATTCTACATTTTGTAAACTGAAATTACAGGGTGGCGCATGAAATTTGTTACTATTTTGTTTTTGAATATAAATTTTATTGTCAATACAATCTGAAAGGAACATATACTACAATTAAGAGCTGTCCACGGAGATTTGTTCTAACTCAGCACATGCTCAATATGTCCACCATTTCATTTCTCAACTTCCTTCAATCGAACACTGAAGTTAGTGATTACCCTATGCACATGTCTTCCGCAATTTCACTGCAAGCTTGAAGAATAAGTCTTCTGAGCTCCATTAAATCACGTGGACGTTTCGGGAAAATTTTTTCCTTTGGGTACCCCCCAAAGAAGAAAGTCACATGGATTGAGGTCTAGACTATTGGCGGGCCAATTTTGTCTGTCATTGAAGCGACCTGGAAACCTGAGTGAAATGATCCGCATGTCGAAATGCTCGTGTAAAAACTCCAATACAGCGTTTGCAGTATGTGGCCTTGCTCCATCTTGCATGAACCACTGTGTGTTGAAGGGCAAGGCAGTAGCAAGAAGCTGCAGAATGAAGCTATTGCGAAGCATGCTTAAATAACGCTCGCTGTTCACAGTTTCTTCAAAGAAAAAGGGTCCAATAAGTCCGTAACTGGAAATTGCTGCCCACGCTGTAGTCCTCGGAGCATAATGTTGTCGTTAATGAAGCACTTGTGGATTTTCAGTGGCCCAAAAGCGTACATTTTGTTTGTTAACCACACCTTCTAAACCAAAATGCACCTCGTCTGAAAACCGAACGTTGTTGAGAGTTTCTTCCCTATCCTCCACCCACTGAGCAAACAGTAGTCTCTGCTGCTTGTGTTCTTCTGTGAGCTTCTGTGCACAGGTCATCTTGTATGGGTACATATGGAGGTCACTTTTAAGAATGCATTGAACGGAGCATCTGGATATTCCCAGTTGCACAGCTGCCTTTCTACACGATTTCCCGGGACTTCTCTGTACAGCAACTCGTACCGCTTCAGTATTGTCCGGCGAACAAACAGGGTTAGGCCGAGGTCGCTTCGCTTCCAATACTGTTCCTTCCTGAACAAATGTATTGTACAACCTGTGGATGGTCTTCTTGCAAGGGACCCATCATGTGTTAAACTGTTGTCGAAAACGCCTCTGAGTCACAACAAGGCTTTTCGTTTCACGAAAAAGTAACACAATTGCCGATGGTTGCTGTGTCGTCAGTCTTCCACTGTCAGCCATTGCTGCTTACTAGTCTCCTTGTGGCAGTATCGTGAATTACATGTCATTTCATAACTCATTTGTTTTTCCAAGCTCTGCTGGTACTGCTGTAGAGATCCCAGCTCTTTATCTAATGTGCGTCGTAAATTGTGAAAGAAACAATTGGTAACACATTTCGTGCTCCACCCTGTAGCTGAGAAAAATAATTGTTGCATTACTTACTGAACGCTCCTTGTAGTACGTGACTTGGAGGTTACTTCGCACGTCTGCCACAGTGGTTAGGTCCATTTGAGATGGGCAGTGCCTGTGGAATTCTGCTGTATAGGAAAACTGAAATTATTTTTTGATTGAAATGAAATGAGCGTATGGCATCGTTGGCCGGGAGGCCCCATTCGGGGAAGTGCAAGTCTTATTTCATTTGACGCAACATTGGGCGACTTGTGTGCTGGTTATGTGGATGAAATGATGACGAGGACAACACAACACCCAGTTCACGAGTGGAGAAAATCTCCAACCCGGCCTGGAATCGAACCCAGGCCCGCTTGCATGGGAGGCAAGCACATTGCCACCCAGCTAGGCAAGTGGACATTTTTTGATTATAATGTACTCTTTGCAAACATCTTAGTATGTTACAATCTTTCTGCATCTGTACACTCCCATCCCCAGTCAATTAGCACTACTGATAGTTTTTGAGTGTGAGTGGAATTTTCCATCTTACGAGTTCAGTCACAAGGGTATGATTGCTAGGTTTGGATACGCCTGAGATCTTCCATTAGTCATGTACATCAAAGCTCTCCAGTGCTCCACACATTTGCCAAAGTGGGGATCTGGATGTGGGGTCGCCACTTCCTGTTAAATCCTGCTGTAAGATAAGATTGAAATTGTTGTTCATGTTAATGTTCTGATCTTGTAAAACTTCAGCTGTCTTAATCCTCCTATATCTGCATGCCTACTCTTTTCCTCACTCAGTTGCCACCACTAGCAGATTCTTTGTGAGGTTGAAATCTTTCAATTTACTTCCTGGGTCAGTCATATATGAGTATCATCACTAGATCTGGAGGTCTGGATGTGTCCCAGGTCTTTCCACAGCTTTGCACAATGCTTTGAACATCTGCCGGAAATGGAATCTGGATTTGAGGTAGTCTGTGCTTATGGAATCCTGGTGTTTGGAAGACTGAAATT
Source organism: Schistocerca nitens (assembly GCF_023898315.1). Classification (NCBI taxonomy): domain Eukaryota; kingdom Metazoa; phylum Arthropoda; class Insecta; order Orthoptera; family Acrididae; genus Schistocerca; species Schistocerca nitens. Next base: position 141,187,742 of record NC_064625.1, on the reverse strand, counting down.
GTTGTTGACCTTACTCTGTTGTAATATTCATGCATCTGCTCATGCCTGTCCTCACTGTCAGTACCAACTACCATTTCACGGTTGGGTAGAAGCTTCGTGATGCTGTTCATAGATGATGCTGTTACAGAACAGAGGAGTCAAAGTGCTTGAAAATTGTAGTGAAGTACAGCAAAACCAGCAGATGATTGTGCAGTGATTAGTGGTAGACATTCAACATAAACAAATGTAAGGTACTGTGCATAAATGGTTAGAATGATTATATAATTGCTGAACAGACACTGGAAGCAGTCATGCCCATTAAATATGTGAGAGTACAGAGCAGTTCAAAGTAAACAAGTACAAAAGTAATTGTTAAAAAAGCAGATGCCAGGCAGATTCATTGTAAGAATTCTCATGGAGGTAGGAATATTAATGGCCTTCTAATACTGAAATTATTTTTACTTCTTAACATGTCTGTTGATTAAAAATGACAAGCTGTGTTCTAATTGCAAGGAACTCTTCTAACGCAAAACTGGTATGCCCATATCTGTTTGCACTAGTGTTATCCCATCTCAAAGTGTGCAAACATTTTTGAAATGTTTGCAAATCTTGTAACTGAGATGGGGCACGGATACCAACCTGATGTTCACCTAGGCGGATGTGGGAAACTGCCTAAAAGCCACATCCAGGCTGGACAGCACAGTGGTCTTCATTGTTAATCCAGTGGACGGATTTGATTTGGGGCTGGTACGAATCTTTGAATTCTGGAAGTGGTTTGCTAACACATGTGGCTACCCAGGTGGGTCCATCACCAAAAACATTTCCTAGAACTTCTCATTGTATTCATGACATAAGATCACCAGGCCAAAAATTAGCCACTCCGTCTGCATGGACAGATGAACAGTTACTGTGTTACAAATGGCACAGTGATCAAGTCACGTGCTCTAAATGTCTGCATACTGCTTCTACATGAGCATAATGAATTATTGGTCAGTGAGACATTTATGTTTGATGCTGACATTTTATGTAAATGTGGGTAAATGTAAGGACGTGACAGAGTGGCAAAAGGGGGCAATTGTGTTTGGCCGTGCCCATGGTCATATGGCTGTGAAGTTATTGGATTTGTTCATGTTTTGTGGCGGACTGTTCAATGTGTCTACAGGCAGTGGCATAACACATTTGGCCACGAAACACAATGTCAGAAGTATGATTGGAAAAAGATCCCGACTGAGAGGGACTGGAGATGCGTTTTGTGGCTTGTGAATCAAAATCGATTCCAAATCCAACAGGAATTGGTACAGGCAGTGAACGAAGGTCCATCCCAACTTGTTAGTGAGAGAACATTGTGACGGACACTGCATGACAGTGAACGTTTGGAATCGGTCATCTAGTAACAGGCTATTGCTTACACTCGTTTATAGAGATGACAACAGGAAACTTGATTGGGCTGGAGGAATTGTGACTGGGTTTCTGGAAACTCACCCAACTGTTTCATCTTGACTGGCCAGCAAAATCACCTGAGTTGAACTGCACAGAAAATCTGTGGGACGTGATGGAACACCAGGCAAGATGCCGATATCAGCGTCCCTGCAATTTGGTGGAATTGCACAATCAAATCCTCAGTGAGTGGCTTAACCTGGATATGACATACCTGCACAACCTCTTGGACTGCCTCACTAGTGGAATCCTGGAAGTCCAGTGATGGAATTATGCGGTAACAAATGATGCTTGTTGTGATTTCTTTAGGGGCAACTAATGTTTTGTCCAGTGAGTTTACCTGTCACAATGTAAGAGCCTAAATGCTTGCTGCTTTCTGCTTCTTGCGAAAAATGTAGCCTTTATGTAGCTAGTTAAGCTCCACATTTCATCAGCAGTGACACATACTTTATTCAGTGAGCAGCTCTCTTCCTCACCGACTAGCAATGTTCATCTGCAGAGATACAGCAACAACAACTGGTTGTTCTTTTAAGAACAGAAGGCCTTACTCCATCTGGTGCACACCTATTTCCTGCTCCAACATTTTGGCTGTTTTGTATCCTTGCCTGAGGAGTGCTATGGACTGTCGGTGAAATGCAGACAACTGTTTGTTATTGATATAAGAAACAGAACTCAAATACAGTATCCATTTACAGGTGTCCATACTACTAAAGTACAAACAGAAATATCACTCCTAGATGCCAACTGGGATGTGCCTACATGATGAAGTATCTTGAGTCGTAGTGGGCATAAGAGGAGAAGGGCACAGAGGATGATCAGTAATATACAATGTAAATGTCGTGTGTCGAGGCCCTCCCGTCGGGTAGACCATTCGCCGGGTGCAGGTCTTTCGATTTGACACTTCTTCGGCGATTTGCGTGTCGACGGGGATGAAATAATGACGATTAGGACAACACGACACCCAGTCCCTGTGCAGAGAAAATATCCGACCCAGCTGGGAATCGAACCCAGGCAGTTAGGATTGACATTCTGTTGTGCTGACCACTCAGCTACCAGGGATGGACATAAGTGATACGATCCAACATGACATGTGAGAGCGTGTCCTCGAGGACAGTGGTGCTTCTGGGATGTCGGTGGTTGTCAGAGCACGGCTCGATGATGATAGTTACCGGTGCATGGTGAGGCTTCAGGGGTGTCGGGTGTTGGTCGATGTTGGAGGTGAGGGCTCAGAGTCAATAGCTGCCGGTGGGTCAGTGGTGCTTTTGGAATGTCGGATGTCGGCAGTTGTCAGAGTTGACGGCTCGATGACGGCGACTGCTGTCGGTACGACATGTGGCGAGTTGTGGCACCAATGAGAGGAGGAAGGTGGTCTCGCATAGCGTCGGTGACAGGTGCTCGTGGCGAGAGTGATGACTCCGATCAGTGAGTAGCCAGTGTGGCTGGCGTGACTCCCGGAGTTTACTGTTCGCAGCAAGGCCAGGTGATAGCATAAGTACTCTCTGACGGAGCAATACCTGTGTGGCACTGAGTGAGAGTGTGATGTGGCGTAAGAAGTGACGATCTCTGCTGTGACAGGCACGCTACTGTCGATGAGGTTGTCACCGGCGAATAGTGTGGAGGCTGTGTGTAGCTACACTGTGAACAGCCTGACCTGTGTGAGGCCAGGTATGCAAACAGCTCAGTAAGTTATGTTTATGTGAATTGTTTACTGCATCCTTCTGGAGAGGCAGCAGCCTGCAATAGGTGTCTTGTATGTGAAGCATGATGGTCCCAGGCAGATACTGTAGGCTGTATATTGTCTGCGATTCTTGTAGGTGAGTGACCGAACTCAGAACTGCACAAGTGGTGCAGTAGTAAGTGGTTGGACTTGTACGAGGATTGTACCAAAAGTAAGGTTCCCATATTTTTTACAAATAGAAAACATTGTTTATTGTTATTAATTGTCCAGAATTAGAGTATCGTTCGTCTGTATGGGATCCTTACCAGTTGGGTCTGATTCAAGAGATTGAGAAGGTCCAAAGAAGAGCAGCAAGATTCATGACTGGTACATTTAGCCATCGTGAGGGCATTACAAATCTCACAGAAAGTTCGAAGTGGGACACACTTGCAGATAGACGACGTGCTAAATGGAAGGGTTTGCTCATTAAATTCCAAAATCTTCACTGAGGATGTAAAGGTTATATTATTACCACCAACTTTCAAATTGTGCAACAATCACCATTCATACATAAAGGAAATTAGAGCTCGTACTGAGTCGTTCAGACTTCATTTTTCCCTCGCGCGATCCGTGAGGGGAACAGAGGGGGGGAAATATGACTTCGGTGCAAATTGTGCCCTCCGCCACACACTGCTTGGTGGATAGCTGAGTATATATTTAGATGTAGAATTTATACATCGTTGACAAGTTTACACTTTTGTCTATTTTTCAACATAGTCTCAATTTTTTTTGACACGATTTTGAAGACAGTGCTCCAGCTTTTGTATTCTTAAGTCGAGAAGTCTCCCGCCAACCCATTGAGGAAGTGTGTGACGGAAGTGTGTGACCTCTGCTCGGACTTCATTGTTGCTCTTAAAGAGTTTGCTACCTAAGTGTTCCTTCAGCTTGGGGAAGTGGTGATAAACACTGAGGGCTAAGTCCGGGCTGTATAGGGGATGGGGCATAACACTCCACCCAAATTTCTTCAAAAGCTCCTGTGTTTGACGAGCGACGTGGGGTCGAGCATTGTCGTGAAGAAGCACCACTCCCTCCTTCAGTCGTCCTCTCCGGCGATTCTGGATTGCTCGCCGGAGTTTGGTCAATGTTTCATAATATCTGTCTCAGTTTATTGTCATCCCAGGTTACATGAAATTGATGAGGAGTACCCCCTTCTGATCCCAAAACACAGCCGCCATAACCTTTCCTGCCGACTGTGTTTGTTCAAATTTCTTTGGTGGTGATGTACCGGACTTAGCCCCCAGCGATTATCACCTCTTCCCCAAGCTCAAGGAACACTTACAGGGTGTTTCAAAAAAGACCAGTATATTTGAAACGGCAATAAAAACTAAACGAGCAGCGATAGAAATACACCGTTTGTTGCAATATGCTTGGGACAACAGTACATTTTCAGGCGGACAAACTTTCGAAATTACAGTAGTTACAATTTTCAACAACAGATGGCGCTGCAAGTGATGTGACAGATATAGAAGACAACGCAGTCTGTGGGTGCGCCATTCTGTACGTCGTCTTTCTGCTGTAAGCGTGTGCTGTTCACAACGTGCAAGTGTGCTGTAGACAACATGGTTTATTCCTTAGAACAGAGGATTTTTCTGGTGTTAGAATTCCACTGCCTAGAACACAGTGTTGTTGCAACAAGACGAAGTTTTCAACGGAGGTTTAATGTAACCAAAGGACTGAAAAGCGATACAATAAAGGATCTGTTTGAAAAATTTCAACGGACTGGGAACGTGACGGATGAACGTGCTGGAAAGGTAGGGCGACCGCGTACGGCAACCGCAGAGGGCAACGCGCAGTTAGTGCAGCAGGTGATCCGACAGCGGCCTCGGGTTTCCGTTCGCCGTGTTGCAGCTGCAGTCCAAATGACGCCAACGTCCACGTATCGTCTCATGCGCCAGAGTTTACACCTCTATCCATACAAAATTCAAACGCGGCAACCCCTCAGCGCCGCTACCATTGCTGCACGAGAGACATTCGCTAACGATATAGTGCACAGGATTGATGACAGCGATATGCGTGTGGGCAGCATTTGGTTTACTGAGGAAGCTTATTTTTACCTGGACGGCTTCGTCAATAAACAGAACTGGCGCATATGGGGAACCGAAAAGCCCCATGTTGCAGTCCCATCGTCCCTGCATCCTCAAAAAGTACTGGTCTGGGCAGCCATTTCTTCCAAAGGAATCATTGGCCCATTTTTCAGATCCGAAACGATTACTGCATCACGCTATCTGGACATTCTTCGTCAATTTGTGGCGGTACAAACTGCCTTAGACGACACTGCGAACACCTCGTGGTTTATGCAAGATGGTGCCCGGCCACATCGCACGGCCGACGTCTTTAATTTCCTGAATGAATATTTCGATGATCGTGTGATTGCTTTGGGCTATCCGAAACATACAGGAGGCGGCGTGGATTGGCCTCCCTATTCGCCAGACATGAACCCCTGTGACTTCTTTCTGTGGGGACACTTGAAAGACCAGGTGTACCGCCAGAATCCAGAAACAATTGAACAGCTGAAGCAGTACATCTCATCTGCATGTGAAGCCATTCCGCCAGACACGTTGTCAAAGGTTTCGGGTAATTTCATTCAGAGACTACGCCATGTTATTGCTACGCATGGTGGATATGTGGAAAATATCGTACTATAGAGTTTCCCAGACCGCAGCGCCATCTGTTGTTGAAAATTGTAACTACTGTAATTTCGAAAGTTTGTCTGCCTGAAAATGTACTGTTGTCCCAAGCATATTGCAACAAACGGTGTATTTCTATCGCTGCTCGTTTAGTTTTTATTGCCGTTTCAAATATACCGGTCATTTTTGAAACACCCTGTAGGTGGCAAACTCTTCAAGAGTGACGATGAAGTCCGAGCAGAGGTCACATGCTTCCTCAACGGGTTGGCGGGAGACTTCTCAATTTAGGAATACAAAAGCGGGGGCACAGTCTTCAAAAGTGTGTAAAAAATGGAGACTTTGTTAGAAAATAGACAAAAGTGTAAGGTTTTCAACAATGTATAAATTAATAACAATAAACAATGTTTTTATTTGTAAAAAATATGGGAACCTTACTTTTGGTACAATCCTTGTATTTGGGAGGGTAGTGGTTCAGATCCCCATCCAGCCATTCAGATTTATTTATGTTTCCCTTAACATCTATAAAATTCTTTATGTTAGTGCTGAGATGATTCAGTTCACAAGGACACAACAAATATCATTCCCAGTCCATCAAGATTCAAGTTCGTGCTTCATCTCCAACAATATCATTGTCATTGGGACATTAAACTCTAAGCCTTCACTTTTCTACCTGTCTAAGATAATTCCAGGATATCTATATCCTTTGTGTACATAAGTGTGGAAGTGATTTTGAAACTCACTATGGATTTGCACTCCGGCCCTTTGATGCAGTCTGTGTGCTGGTAATTATGCAAAAGTTTTAATCAATAGCACACATCCCGAACTGTCATGAGATAAGAGATTGGGACACTTCCTGTACCAGTGTATAGTTCACTTTTTGGTGGCCATTCTTGTGAGGTTGAAGTTAAGTTAGCAGTGGTTCAAATGTTGTGAATGTAGTAACTGAGTGCTATCAGTAATTCAGTTCCCAACAGCCACAGTAGCAGAAAAGTGTTTCCCCTCCTATAATTCCTTAAAGGTGGTTGATTGAATGCGTTATAGTGAAACATATGAGGGGGACCCAAAAATAACCGAAATTTCTTTCTAGAAAGCATATACTTTATTGTTTTCAAATACAACCTTAATCTCCTTCGAAGTACTCTCCATTAGCAGTAATACACTTGTCCAAATTTTCATTCCAATGTTTGAAGCACCTTTTAAATTTGTCCTCTTTGATACCTGCTAGCACTTTCATGACATTGCGTTTTACGTCTTCCACATCCGCAAAACGCTTCCCTTTCAAGTCTCTTTTCATTCTCGGAAATAGGAAGAAGTCCGATGGTGCTAAATCCGGCGAATAGGGCGCGTGGGTCGAGGTAGTCGTCTTTGTTGAGGCCAAAAACTGGCGAACGCTGAGAGCCGTGTGTGCGGGAGTGTTGTTGTGATGCAGGAACTACACGCCAGAACCCACAAAGCCAGACATTTTCACGACAAAACTTCTGCGAAGCCATTTCATAATCTCCAAATAGAATTGTTGGTTTACTGTCTGGTTTTCAGGGACAAATACAGAGTGTACGATACCTTTGATTTAAAAAAAAAAAAAAAAAAAAAAAAAAAAAAAAAAAAAAAAAAACCAGATCAACATCGTTTTCACATTTGATTTCACTTTTCGAGCTTTTTTTTGGTCGAGGTGAGCCAAGTGACTTCCATTGTGATGACTGTTGTTTACTTTCTGGATTGTACTCATAGCATCATGACTCATCACCTATAACGATTTTGTTGAAAAAATGTGGATCAACTTTGAACACGTCCTTCATTTCGAGACAGGCTTGAACACGACGATCCATTTGATCTCCAGTAAGAAGCTTCGGCACGAATTTTACTGCCACTCTTCGCCTCTCCAAATCGATGTCAAGATGCGCTGAATTGAGCTCCAGGACAACCCGGACAAGTTCTCGAGTCGGTCGATTGTCCTGCGTCGATCTTCACTGATGAGATCACGGATTTTGTCGATGTTGTCTTCGCTTCGAGCAGTTCGAGGTCGACTGGAACGGGTCTGATCTTAAACCACTATTTCTCCCTTTTTAAACTGAGAAAACCATTCGTACACTTGCTTTTTACTAAGAGCACGCTCTTTGTAGGCTGTCTGAATCATTGCAACAGTTTCTGCTGCGTTCTTGCCGAGCAAGAAACAAAACTTCACTGCCGCACGTTGTTCGTAAGAACTAGTCGTTTCCTCGTGTCACGTCTGCACTATACCCACACTCAAAGAACTGCCAAAGAAACCACACTTCTCACTGTTGGGTGACGCCACGTAGCAGATTGACTCAGCAGAGCTCCTACTACAAACCTCTGGCGGTGCAACCTGCTACTACAAGTACACGACGTGCAGCATTACGGTCCCACTTACTTTTGGATCCCCCCTCGTATGTCTGGCAGGGCACCATTTTAACAGAAATAGGGCAACAAAATAAGAAACTGCCAATATCATTTCTGAAGAGTGTGTTACAAAACAGTACTTAACTTTGGTACAGTTTCATGTGTGGCACCTGATGTGCTGAGCCTAATACAAAGATATCTAAATAACTTCGCTGTCTCTTGGCAGTGCATGATATTGTCACTCTAATAGTGTTGCACCTAGTCGTCTGTAACGAGTGACTGCTAAGTCTGAAGGTAGTCTTCAGAATACTTCACTGAGGTGCAGACAGTGAACTGAGCTGTCTAAGTGTTTTGTGCCTGTCGGTGGAAGACTTTCCGTGTCCACCAGTATTAGGCAGAAGCAATGTAGTCCACGGTTGACAATGTGCTCTATGACGGACATATGCGATGTGTTGAAGGAAACGGTGTGGAAGCAGCAAGAGATTTGGGTTTGTGAGTGCCATCTGGAGTCTGCCGCTCGGAACAGAGAGGCACCGGGCGAGTAGTTGTGCCTGTGTGGTGGCAGCTTCTTGCTCGGTTCACAACGTCAAAGAAGCACAGTTTGTACCATCTATGAGAATAATATGAGAAGTGATTCACAAAAGAGTCTGGCGGTATCATTGACATCCGACTGCCGGAGCATTTCAGAGTACACTAGGAGTTCAAAAGTAATGTGTTAACTCTTTAACAGAGTAACCTCCTTATTGTCCAGTTTGGATTCCAAAAACATGGGCCATAAGAAACTCAAACTTCTCTCGCATGACATCCTCAAAACTGCATCAAGGCAGTCGTGCAGATTCAATGTTTCCTCACTCCTGCAAAGTAATTGAGTCGGCACCACAAAAATACCTGTTAATGAAAGAACAATCACTAGTGACTGGATTGAAAATTTCTTGGTAGGGAGACTGCAGCACATTGTCTCAGATGGAGTATCATCGACAGAAGTAAAATTAACTTCAAGCGTACCCTGGGGAGGTGTGTTGGCAAGTTTGTTTTTCATATTGTGTGTTAATGACGTGGTAGACAATATTAAGACTTTTTGCAGATGGTGCATTTGTATATGACAAATTACTCTCTGTGAAAAAAGAAAAATGAAATTTGATCAGATTTCAAAGTGATTTAAGGATTGGGAACTTGCTTTAAATTTTTGGAAATGTAAAATTGTGCATGTCATAAAAGACAAAAATGTAATATACTGTGACTATAATTTCAGTCAGTCATAACTGAAACCAATCGACTCATACAACGAATATTCCTGGCTCGTGTGGGACCTGTACCAGACTCAAGTGCGGGCAATAGGAGCTCCAATTGATGGACCGGCAATGGCGGTCGGCTCTCGGGCCGGAGCACTTCCCAGTGCAAACTGGCTCTGGTTTGCTTCCTATATAGCTGCCTGGTAGTCAAATACTGCTGCAAAGACTGTCAGAGGAACAATTGATGCCAGTGGTAGCAGCACTAATTGCAGTGACCCTCCTGCCTCTAGCAGTGCACATTGGCACCACGTGTTACCTTGGTAATTGCGGGAGATGCAGCTGACAACAAACACGGTACGCTTATGTTTGTGGTCGTACTGTTTATTCTGCAGTGAAGTCACCAGTGGCCTGGAGAGGTAGCAGCCTGTAATACACATCTGTGTTGCGTGCTAGAATGATCACATATTTGATTGAAGGGAGAGTGTCACAGGGATATTGAAAAGCCTGAAGCAGCAGTGGCAAAGGACAGATACAAAGTCTCGCAAAGTGGTTAGCACACTGGACTCGCGTTCGGGAGGACGACAGTTCAAACTCGCGTCCGGTCATCCCGATTTCTGGTTTTCTGTAATTTCCCTAAATCGTTTCAGGCAAATGCCAGGATGGTTCCTGCGACAAGGCACAGCCGATTGCCTTCCCTATCTTTCGCTCATCACCGAGCGAGGTGGTGCAGTGGTTAGCACACAGGACTCGCATTCGGGAGGACGACGGTTCGATCCCACGTCCGGCCATCCCGATTTATGTTTTCCGTGATTTCCCTAAATCGCTCCAGGCAAATGCCAGGACGGTTCCTTTAAAAGGGCACGGCCGACTTGCTTCCCCATCCTTCCCTAACCCAATGAGACCGATGACCTCACTGTTTGCTTCGTCTCTAATGACCTCATTGTCGATGGGATGTTAAACACTAATCTCCTCCTCCTCCTCCACCACCTGAAGTCTCCCAAGAAATCTTACTTATGAAGTCTCAAGTACCAGCATTAGGTGTAGAATCTAGGAATAGACTACGGCCTCTCCTGTATCACAGAGAAGCTGTGAATAAAGTAATTACAGTGTGCACAGAGGAGTATTTCTTCTGATTCTCAGTAGGCAAATAGAATGAAAAGAAACCCTAATATAAGATACAGTGGCAAGAATCCTGTGGTATGGCTTTATAGTGGTTTGCAGACTACAGATGTTGATGGAAAAGTATCCTAGTGAAGCTTGAAATATTTTAAAAGAATGTCTTTTACAAAAGATCTTTGGCAGATATTTTTTACAGTGTAATATGGACATAACATTAAGGACTCCAATGTTCAAACTTCCAACTTTTGTAAATACTTCCTAACTTTTGTAATTCATATTGTTATTTCTTTCCAGCGATGGCTCAGCATCTGTTTGCTTAGTCTTTGCATATTCACTCTACACATATCAGACTACTTCTCCGCATAGTAGTACACTGTTGATGATGCAAGCTTTTCTTTTGTGAGACAGCTTTGAATTGGACTGTTTGAGAAAAGTTGTAGATTTTCAGACACAGCACATGACCAAATAAAAAAAAAAAGCACCTGGAAAACACTGTCGTATGCCAGTATAACATTGTACATCTACGCATTACCGGGAGGTATGTAAATGATAGAGCTGCACTCCTCTCTGACAGGTGTAGAGGCCAGCAGAGTGTGTCACTGTTGTTTATGTTTATGGTTGGTGCTAGGCACAGTAGTGTAGATAAGAGGTGTGAACAGCATTAGATATTGAGTGTTTACTGTGAAGGTCACAGACATTCAGCATAGTTGAATGAGACACTGTTAATGCCAGTTGTCATAGTTTGAAATGGGACTCACTGTGGGTCTAGATTGGACTGACGAGTCAAATCTTTCAGTATCGAGATTTCTGGTCCATATGGATGTGACACTGGCCCGATGTTGGACTTCATGGGAATATGAGGACAGGTGTACTCATTATCGACATTCTGGTTGAGAACCACATGGGAAAATAACCGTATTGTTCTCTGAGCACATCATAACCTCATGACCTGCCATCTGCAACACCGTTTGCACGATATAAATCCCTGCACTTTGTAATCAGATTGGTAGTTCAGCAACAAAACTTGTCAGACTTTGTATCAATAAGTTCAGTCAACTTTCGAGAACAAGTAATGGATTACCTGCTACATTCTGTGTCATCCCACATATCAGCAGCCACATTAGGAAATTGCCATCGCATGCATAGGCTACTGTTAACACTTTGCCGTCCGGCGACACTTCAGTGGTGTTATGTGCGTAGTACCGCTCAGCGGCCGGCGATATCACAGTGGTGTTGTGAACGTAGCATCATGCAGTGGCCGGTGACAGCACTTAAATATCTTTTTCATTCTGTTAGTGTTTTATTTAGGTAACAGTAAGTTACATACGTCAACAAGTTTTTTGTTTTTATAAGTACTTGTGCACTTTCATCATAGCAGACGAAAGAGACGATACGATTATTTACGATGAACACACGGGCATCTTGTCTGATGTTCCAGATGACTTTGCCGATTGGGAAGAAGACATTGGATATCAAGAAAATGAAAGTGAAGGAGAATCATCAGAAAATAGTGAAATATGTCCGAGAAGAATTCGGCGAACGCTATGGTTGCCAGCCGATTCGGATGAATCAGATGAAGGAGACAGACGATGATTTACTGAGGACCAATTATAAATTTGAAGGATCTCGGGGTCCACACATATTTCCCAAAGATACACAGAGCGTCGTGGATATCGTAGAATTGTATATTGGGAACGATCTGTTTGAATATATTAGCAACGAAACCAACAAATATTACAGTCAAAATTGCAATAGAAGGAAACTGGATTTTAAACAAATGCCAAATTTGTCAACGTTACAGGACCCGAACTTAGAAAATGTTTTGGGCATACTATCCTTATGAGATTTGTAAAAAAAGCAAGGATTGATGATTACTGGTCAACGAATCCATTCATAGACACACCGATATTTCGCAAAACGATGTCCTGCAACTGATTCAGACAAATATTATCATTTTTACATTTTTCTAACAACAATAAACTGGATAATGCTGACTGGCATTTCAAAGTGCAATTCGTAATTGATTATTTTTCCAAAAAGTTTAAAGAAATGTTTAATTCAAGTCAAAACATCTCAGTTTATGAAGGAATGATACTGTGGCATGGACAGTTACATTTTAAAGTTTACAGTCCATCGAAAATTATGAAATATGGCATACTCATTCGGATGCCATGTGATTTGAGTACAGGATACATTTCTTCATTCAAGTTATATTCCGGCGCCGGACAACCTTTAGAAAAAAACAGTGATGGAACTATTGACACCTTCTTATGGGAAAGTGGCATCACCTCTACATGGATCATTATTATAACAGTGCAGAACTTGCAGAGAAGTTACTTGAAAAGAAAATTCGAGTTTGTGGAATGATATGCCAAAATGGGATTTCCAGAAAAATTAAAGTGCGCAAAAGTCAGTGTGTTTGAAGCTCGTCATCAATGGAAAGGTGCTGGTGACAAGCCTTGTAATCTGAATTAGTGCTGCCGGCGCCAAATTAATAAATTTGTACGAGACTTGCGGACGGCAGAGTGTTAATACCGTAATGCAGACTGCTGTGTTTGGAGTGGTTTTGAGACCAGGGACAATGGTCTGCTGATGAATAATGTAACATAGAGTTCAGTGATGAATTGTGGTTCTGCTCTACCCCAGACGACCATCATCACCAGTCAATATGGTGGTAACCTGGGAGAGGTCCAATTCTTTCAATGTTGTGGAGAATCACAGTGATGTTATTCCTGGCGTAAGTGCAGGGACCCATTGGGTGTGACTTCAGTGCATGGCTGGCAGTGATTGATGGAACCCTGACAGCACAGTGGTACATCATGGACATCCAGCATCCTCACATGTTACCTCTCACACAGTAGAATTGGGGTACCATTTTTCGACAGAGCAATGCTAAACCACACATGGTATGTATATCTATGAACTGTCTGTGTGAAGCCTAGGTTTTCCTGTGGCCAGCAAGGTCCCTAGATCTGTCCACCACAGAACGCGTTTGGGACCAGTTCAGATGTCAACTGCGTCCAATCGTCAGTATGCTGGTTATCGAGGACCAGTTACTACAGTTGTTGGCCAGCTTGCATCTGGATAGGATACTATGGCTTAATGACACCCTTTCTAACCAAATCTTTCATGCCTTGAGGTCAGAAAGGGTGCATTGTCATGCCAATAAGTGGGCTCATGCCGCCAAATTCCTTGTAGATTTAAATGGGTTTTGTGATCACTGAAACAACACACATACCCAATCAACGAATATGGTTGAGGCCCCATATGGAGAGGCCCCGATGGAATCCTTGTCAGATTCTATACTGGATTTGCTGCCGAGTTAGCCCGTCTTCTAACTATAATCTGTCGTAGATCCATTAGTAAAAACTGTGCCCAGCTCTTGGAAAAAGGCACAGGTCACTCTAAATGGTTCAAATGGCTCTGAGCACTATGGGACTTAACTTCTATGGTCATCAGTCCCCTAGAACTTAGAACTACTTAAACCTAACTAACCTAAGGACATCACACACATCCATGCCCGAGGCAGGATTCGAACCTGCGACCGTAGCGGTCACGCGGTTCCCGACTGAAGCGCCTAGAACCGCACGGCCACACTGGCCGGCGCACAGGTCACTCTCATCTATGAGAAGGGTAGTAAAAGTGATCCACAGAACTACCATCTAGTATCCTTGACATCTATTTGTTGTGGAATATTAGAACATATTCTGAGCTTAAACATCGTGAGGGATCTTGAATAGAATAACCTCCTCAATGGCAATCAACACGGATTCCGAGAACGTTTATAGTGCGAAACCCAACTCGCCCTTTTCTCACATGACACACTGAAAGCTTTGGATCAAGACATCCAGGTAGGTAGATGTAGTGTTTCTTGATTTCCAAAGAGCATTTGACTTGGTACCACACCTATGTTTATTGTCAAAAGTACAATCATATCAAGTGAAATTTGTGACTGCGTTGAGTACTTTTTGGTAGGGAGGACACAGCATGTTATCTTGGATGGAGAGTCATTGTGAGTTGTAGTAGTAACTTTGTGTGTGCCCCAGGGAAATGTGTTGGGACCCTGGCTGTCATGGTTGTGTCTAGTGACCTTGCGGACTATATTAATAGTAAAATCAGACTTTTTGCAGATGATGCAGTTATCTTTAATGAAGTACTAACTGAGAGAAGCTGCATAAATATTGAGTCAGATTTTGATAAGATTTCAAAGTGGTTCAGAGATTGACAACTTGCTCTGAATGTTAAGAAATGTAAAATTTTGCACTTCACAAAATGAAAAAACGTAGTATTCTATGACTATAATATCAGTGAGTAACTGTTGAAATCGACCAACTCATACAAATACACCGAGCGAGGTGGCGCAGTGGTTAGCACACTGGACTCGCATTCAGGAGGACGACGGTTCAATCCCGTCTCCAGCCATCCTGATTTAGGTTTTCCGTGATTTCCCTAAAATTGTTTCAGGCAAATGCCGGGATGGTTCCTTTGAAAGGGCACGGCCGATTTCCTTCCCGATCCTTCCCTAACCCGAGCTTGCGCTCCGTCTCTAATGACCTCGTTGTCGACGGGACGTTAAACACTAACCACCACCACCATCATACAAATACCTGCATGTAACACTTTGTAGGGTAATGAAATGGAATGATTTCCTAAGTTCAGTCGTGGGTAAAGCAAGTTGTAGACTTCGGTTTGTTGGTAGAATACTGGGGAAGTGCAATCAATCTACAAACGAGATTGCTTACAAATCACTCATGTGACCACGTCTAGAATATTGCTTGAGTGTGTGGGATCCGTATCGTATAGGACTAGCAGGGGATACTGAACGAATACAAAGAAGGGCAGCACAAATGGTGACAGGTTTGTTTAATCCATGGGAGTGTGTCACATAGGTACTGAAGGAACTGAACTGACAAGACTCTTGAAGACAGAGGGAAACTATCCAGAGATGGGCTATGAGCAAAGTTTCATTAACTGGCTTTAAATTATCACTCTAGGGATATACTGCAGCTTCCTATGTATCTCTTACATAGGTATCATGAAGATAAGATTAGAATAATTACTGAATGCACAGAGGCATTGAAACAATCATTCTTCCCGCACTCCGTACACGAATGGAACAGGAAGAAGCCATAACAACTGGTACAATGGGACATACCCTCTGCCATGCACTTCATGTTTATTTGCAGAGTATAGCTGTAGATGTAGATGGTTTCATTTCATTTCCTTCTCTCATTCTGGGTGCTGCTGCTTTTTTCAATGTATTTAATTCTTGAGCTGTTTTACAGCCTGGCCTTCTTCATCACAATTTAAATTTTAAGCTGTATAGAAATTTTATTTCTTTTTTTGTAATGAATGAAATTTCTTTATAGGCTGGAAAATCCAATGACATCCAACAGATGCTGGATGAATGTTACATTACAGACACTGTTCTCCATGGAAAATTTCATGCAGAGCATGATAAAAGCATTTGAGAATGTGAATGTGGAGAACAATTCACTGATCTCGTGCATACTAACAGTGCACTATGCGAGATCTCTCGGGCATCAAGAGTGTGTCTACGAACAAGCAAGGTAAGAGACATTAAATTTAACATTCATCACTTTGCACGGAGGTGATAGACTTCACGAAATAGCGATATGAGCATAACCAGAGGGTGGTAGCACTGCTTAGACAAGATATAAAAGGGCAGAGTTGCCATTTGTATTTGGGTGTTTCATGTGAATAGGTTTCCAATGTGATTGTGGCCACACAACGAGAATTAGCAGACTTTGAGTGTGGAATGGTAGTTGGAACTAATGCATGGGACATGCCATTTTAGAAATCATTAGGGTATTCAGTATTCTGAGATCCACAGTATAAAGAGTGTGCCAAGAATATCAAATTTCAGGCATTACCTCTCATCTTAGCCATTGCAGTGGCCAACAGCTTTCACTTAACAACCGAGAACAGCAGTATTTCCGTGGAGTTGTCAGTGCTAACAAACGAGCAACACTGTGCAAAACAACTGTTAGCACAGTGCGGCAAAATTTGGTGTCGATGGGCTATCGCAGCAGGTGACCGACGCGAGTGCCTTTGCTATCAGAACGAAATCGTCTGCAGAGTCTCTCCTGGGATCCTGACCCTATCGGTTGGACTCTAGATGACTGGAAGGGGCTGGCCCGGTCAGATGAGTTCCGATTTCAGTTGGTAACTGCTGTTGTTACGGTTGACGTGTGACGCAGACGCCACAAAGCCGTGGACCCATTCTTTTCAACAAGGCACTGTGCAAGCTGGTGATGGCTACATAACAACATGAGCTGTGTTTACATGGAATGGTGTGTGTCCTCTGGTTCAACTGAACCAATCATTTACTGGAATTAGTTATATACAGCCATGTGGAGACTATTTGCACCCATTCATGGATTTCATGTTCTGAAACAACAATGGAAATTTGTGGATGATGATGCACCATGTCAGTGGGCCACAGGGCATTTTATAGAGAATTCGAGTAAATGGTAGGTCAGTCATATAACCCACGTGAATCCCATCGAACATTTATGGCACATACTCGAGAGGTCAGTTCGTGCACAAAATCCTGTGTTGGCAACTCTTTCGTAATTATGGACAGTTACAGGCTCAGAATTTCTGCAGGGGACTTCCAATTAGTTGTCGAGTCCATGGAACATCGAGTTGCTGCATTACACTGGACAAAAGGAGATCCAACATAGTATTATGAGGTATCCTATGCCTTGTGTCATCTTGTGTATATTGTGGTATTGGTACCATTTGTTTAAGTAAAAGACAGAAGTAACCATTCAGTTGTGATGGTGGTGGTGGTGGTGGTGGTGGTGGTAGTGTTAGTGGTGATGGTAGAGGTAGTAGCAGTAGTAGTAGTAGTAGTAGTTTCATTTTTAATTTCACTAACTGAATTTTCTGTCGGTGTTAGATAGAACACGATAAACATTATTGAATAGAGAACACTTTCTAATGAGCAAAATTAGATTTGGCCACAAACCAGCTTCCAGCTTCTTTTGCCGTCACCAGGTGACAACTGTATGTTGCAAACACAGATAAAATGATGTGCCACCCACATAGATATTACTTCTACCAAAGATACAAATATGATAACACGTTGAGTGTTTACATAGTGAAGTATTACATTTTTTTATATCATGCAGGACTAGTTCTGTTAACTAAGAAAGGAAACACACAGTTTTATATGTGGAGTTACATCTAACAACTGCTGAAAAGTAGTGTTAAATCTACTATTTTAATCTGGTATTTGTAATTAAGACTAAATTGAACAGGGTGGAAATGGAAACTGTGTCTGGTCATTTAACACTAAGCTGGCATTCAGAAAAAAGGTCGTCTTTCAGCTTTTCGTAACAGAATGTAAAACTTAAATTTGAGTCATAATATGATATTATATAGAATAAGTTTTTCACTGTGTTAAGAACAGCAGCAAGATGACCCTCCATGTTGAAATCAACAAACATATGACACTGAATGCCAGCTTAGTTCTAAATGATGAAACTTGGTATCCTTTTTCCATCTATATTAAATTAACTTTTATCCTCAAATACTACCTTAAAATTGTAAATTTGGCTTTATTTTTCATCTGGCATCAAATGTATCCCCGTGTTAAAAACTTAATTTTTCCTGTTTAGTTAACACAGCTCTTTCTGTGTGAAATAATAAAGTAATATTTCCTATGTAAGCACTCTAAATTTCATTTTTTAAATCTTTTGTATATTCTGTATAAATAATATTCATGTAATATATCTAAAAACACAGATGATGTGACTTACCGAACGAAAGTGCTGGCAGGTCGATAGACACACGAACAAACACAAACATACACACGAAATTCAAGCTTTTGCAACAAGCTGTTGCCTCATCAGGAAAGAGGGAAGGAGAGGGAAAGACGAAAGGATGTGGGTTTTAAGGGAGAGGGTAAGGAGTCATTCCAATCCTGGGAGCGGAAAGACTTACCTTAGGGGGAAAAAAGGACAGGTATTCACTCGCACACACACACACACATATCCATTCCCAAATACACAGTGTATGTGCGGATGGATATGTGTGTGTGTGCGAGTGAATGCCTGTCCTTTTTTCCCCCTAAGGTAAGTCTTTCCGCTCCCGGGATTGGAATGACTCCTTACCCTCTCCCTTAAAACCCACATCCTTTCGTCTTTCCCTCTCCTTCCCTCTTTCCTGATGAGGCAACAGCTTGTTGCAAAAGCTTGAATTTCGTGTGTATGTTTGTGTTTGTTCGTGTGTCTATCGACCTGCCAGCACTTTCGTTCGGTAAGTCACATCATCTGTGTTTTTAGATATATTTTTCCCACGTGGAATGTTTCACTCTATTATATTAATATTCATGTAACTCGCACATCGTTTTACCTGTGTTTGTGACATTGCTGTCACCTGGCAGTGACCTACGAAGCCAAAAGCTGGCTTTTGATCAAATAAATATAATTTTGCAGAATGTTATGAAGTGAAGTGTATCCTATTTAATATTATTAATTTTATATTTATTAGGCTATTTCAGCTGTAGACAACATCAAATGCGTAGTGCAGTTGTTTCATTAATATATACACTGATGAACCAATATGACCTTTGCCCACCATGAGACTGAATGCCACTTTATGGCATCACAATATGTGACATGAGTTTCTCAGTTATGAATGTGCTTTTGTTTGCTGATGACATCATTATTATGCAAAAGAATGAAGATGGCCTCCAAAGATGAGTATACCAGCTGAACAAAATTTTCAAGAAATACGACTTCAAAATTTCTAATAATAAAACAAAAATAGTAGCATTCTGAGGAATATATCCAGTCTGATCGAAAATTGGTTGGGATAATTCAGTTCTGGAGCAAGTGTCTCAAATCTCTTATTTAGCTCGTACTATAAGTTTTGATTTTGACTCTGATATTGATAATAAAATATACAAATTCCAAGCTGTCTGTGGTGTCATTAGCAGAACATTGGGCCATAAAGTACAAAAAGAGACCATCATGAAAATCTATAAAGTAATGATGGTTCCTGTGAAAGCAAAGCTGGGTTGACACAAAAAATTCAAACAGCAGAGATGCGGTTCCCAAGAAAGATGAAGGGCTGCAAAAGAAGAGACACAATTAGAATTAAATATTTTGAACATGGATGAAAACATTCACAAATATTGTGAAGATTGTACACAGAATTTCCCAGAAGATCCCGAACAAGCCGAATGAGAAAAGAGATATTGGAAGACATCAGAAAAGATGAGAATGATTTTGTTAGTGAGTTTGGAATAGGCAATGGCCTGGGAATGATTTTGATAGTGAGTTGGGAACAGGCAAGTGCCTAATACTTGAAAGGAAGATGATGATGATGATGATGATGATGATATGTGATATGGTAAGGAAAGTATATGGATCTACTGACATTAGCAACTTTGACAAGATCACATTGTAATGTCCTGTGAGTAGGAACAAACTTCTCAGAAGCAGTGGAGCTGGCCAGCTGCCCACTTGCTACTTTCATGAACATGCAAGCTGTCCCAGAAGGAATGATTAGTATTCAGAGATATGAAAGGAACAATCAGTCAAAGCAAATAAATCTAGTAAACTTGGGCTGTTAAATGCTTACCTTAAGATCCAATTTACAGACTTTTTGAGAAGGTGATTTATTCTAGAATAGTATCTCACAATAATATCCTCAGCAAATCACAGTTTGGATTTGAGAAGAGTAGCTCTACTGAAAATTCTGTTTGCATGGTCTCTCACCAAATTTTAAAAGCACTGGCTGGTGTTTTCTGCAACCTATCAAAGGCATTTGACGGTGTGAATCACAATATTCTTATAGATAAAACGAAGTTTTATGGGATTGGTGGTGTAACCAACCAATGGATAATTTTATATCCAACAAAAAGAATACAGGAAGTTATATTTAATAATTTAACCAATGTTGGGGGGCATTATTCTGATTGGAGAAAAATCACATAAGAGGTTCCCCAAGCCTCAACCTTAGGTCTGATAGTGTTCCTCATATATGTAAACAATCTTCCGTCTAATATACAAAAAGCAGAGTTAGTCCTTTTAGCAGATGACACTAGTATTATAATACTGTAATCAATGTAAGCACACATACAGCAACTGAAGAAATGGTAAATAATGTTCTTAAAATTATCATTGACCAGTTTCTGTGTGAGGTCTCACTCTGAATTTTAAAAAGACACAACATATTGAGTTCTCCACATCTAGGGGTGCTACATCAGTGATATGTGTAACACATGCTGAGGAAATAATAAATAGGGTGGAAACTCAAAATTTTTGTGTGTCCATATTGCTGAGGATTTAAGTTAGACAAAACACATTTTTGAATACCTAAATCGACTTAGTTCAACCAGATTTGCACTTAGATTCATTGCAAATCGTGGGGAGAAACAAATCAGTAACTTGAAATGTTTTACATATTTCCTTTCAGTAATGTCATGTGGAATAATGCTCTGGAATAACTCATAATATCTGGTGCTCATGCATGATCATCTTGTAGACAAACAAGGAACAATGATGTACATAATTACAATACCAGAAAGAAAAATGACATTCATTATATTAAGATTGTCATTAGTACAAAAAAGGATGCACAGTAAAATTGCCACAGTATGTTGGATTTTGCTACTGTAGTCAGTAACAAATACAAATCGTATCTACTGCAGTCCATGAACAGTGTTTGGATTCGCTATGCTGAATTGAACTACAGGGTTATTACAAATGATTGAAGCGATTTCACAGCTCTACAATAACTTTATTATTTGAGATATTTTCACAATGCTTTGCACACACACACAAAAGCTCAAAACGTTTTTTTAGGCATTCAAAAATGTTCGATATGTGCCGCTTTAGTGATTCGGCAGACATCAAGCCGATAATCAAGTTCCTCCCACACTCTGCGCAGCATGTCCCCATCAATGAGTTCGAAAGCATCGTTGATGCGAGTTCGCAGTTCTGGCACATTTCTTGGTAGAGGAGGTTTAAACACTGAATCTTTCACATAACCCCACAGAAAGAAATCGCATGGGGTTAAGTCGGGAGAGCGTGGAGGCCATGACATGAATTGCTGATCATGATCCCCACCATGACCGATCCATCGGTTTTCCAATCTCCTGTTTAAGAAATGCCGAACATCATGATGGAAGTGCGGTGGAGCACCATCCTGTTGAAAGATGAAGTCGGCGCTGTCGGTCTCCAGTTGTGGCATGAGCCAATTTCTGCGTGCTACGCGTGAAACTTGCCCGCACGCGTTCAACCATTTCTTCGCTCACTGCAGGCCGACCCGTTGGTTTCCCCTTACAGAGGCATCCAGAAGCTTTAAACTGCGCATACCATCGCCGAATGGAGTTAGCAGTTGGTGGATCTTTGTTGAACTTTGTCCTGAAGTGTCGTTGCACTGTTATGACTGACTGATGTGAGTGCATTTCAAGCACGACATACGCTTTCTCGGCTCCTGTCGCCATTTTGTCTCACTGCGCTCTCGAGCGCTCTGGCGGCAGAAACCTGAAGTGCGGCTTCAGCCGAACAAAACTTTATGAGTTTTTCTAGGTATCTGTAGTGTGTTGTGACCATATGTCAATGAGTGGAGCTACAGTGAATTTATGAAATCGCTTCAATCATTTGTAATAGCCCTGTACATGTTGCAATTGCAAACTTGAGTAGGAACTGTTCTGTGCTGCATGCCACAGGTTTTTGTAGCGCAAGTGATGACAAAATTCTTTGAGTTGGTTTGACGTGTTTGTGGATGAGAGTGAGATGGAGAGCTCATAGTGGAATGTTCGTGGAATGTAGACTGATCAGCCGGAGCATTATGACCACCAACCTACTATCACTAAAAACCCATCCAAGTGATAGCAGTGTCACCTGTCGAGGAATGCCTGCTAGTCACACACACGCACGATGCACGTAATATCAGTGAGGGTGCTGTCTGTGTGTAGAATGGTGCGATCTATCTGAGTTTGACCGAGGGCAGATTGTGGCGATCCAGAGGCTCGGCATGAGCATTTCAGAAACTGCACAACTGGTTGGGTGTTTGACTCAGTGCTGTGGTGAGTGTTTTCAACACATAGTGAAACCAAGATGAAACCACTTCCAGACATTGGGGATCTGGGCGGCCACCTCTTACTGCAAATATCAGACTGGTAAAACAGGACAGGCAGCAAACTGTGGTGGAACTAACATCAGACTTTAATGTTGGACTGAGTACAAGTGTGTCTGAACACACAGTGCACTGAACACGCCTAATGGTGGGCCTCTGTAGCCGATGACCCACACTTGTGTCAATGTTAACACCAGACATCGTCAACTATGACTGAAATGGTTATGTGACCATCAGTACTGGGCGTTGGTCCAGTGGCAGAGAATTGTGCAGTCTGATGAATCCCAACACACCTTCTTCATCATGCCGATGGCAGGGTGCGAATCCATTATCTTCCAGTAGAGATGGGCAAAACTTTTCAGAGATCGGATCAGAACTGTTCACTCCCTGAAATGAACTAGCCCTTTTTCATGACTCACCACTCATTCACAATAGAAAATAAATGGAAGGCACATTGCCCTTTAAACTTGATTTATTCCAGTACTATACCTGTATTTTGATCTTATTTGATCCTATTTACGATATGACAAAGTTTTTGATTTATTTTGCACTATCGTGGTTTTTTGGGTGATCGGAAAATGTTGTAACTTGAGATTTAAATTAACAATATATTTGGCTATAATGTATTAAAATTTCATTAACCTCATACAAATACATCGCAAGCCATATATTTTTAAAGTGAACGTTTCCTTCTGAAGACGCCTAAAATCGTAAAATCCGTACCAGAATAAGAAAAAAAAATATATAAATTTGACTGTAAGACTAAAGTGCTGCATATAGCCTTATGCAGAATAAAACAAGGAAAATATTGGTGTATCACATTTTGTGATACGTTTATCGGTTCGCTCATAAGTAAAGTGTAAAGTCGAGTGTCCGTAATAAAAATCCTATAGTAAGAGG
Organism: Schistocerca nitens; assembly: GCF_023898315.1. NCBI lineage: Eukaryota > Metazoa > Arthropoda > Insecta > Orthoptera > Acrididae > Schistocerca > Schistocerca nitens. The sequence continues at coordinate 141,164,253 of NC_064625.1, read as the reverse complement.
AGTCATCAGAAACCTAATCTGATCAGTTTAAACAAATAAAAATAAAATAAAAACAAATGATGTATACATAACATAAAAATGTAATATACATAGCGGTATTACTACGAAGAACAATATCCAGTAGAGACGAACTCCGATGCAGAGGCGCTGAGTCAAGTAGGTCGAGCCATGAGCTGTATTACTGCGTGAGCTAAGACCGCAGAGACCAGAGTGACACCTGAGTTGCTTTGCTCAACGCTCTGGCTAGAGTCGAGAACGGTGGGGTGAGCGTTGACGGGCGAGTTCCGAGGGTGGGGGGAGCGGTGAACGGCCACCAGTCCCCCGCTCCGAGACAAATCGTCCGTTCTCTTGCGAGCAGGTTGTTGCAAGTAGTTCTTACGTTCTCCGCTAGGAGGCTCTCTGTCTTGTTGCTCACGTCAACCGCCCAGAGGGCAGGACGTGCGACTGAAACGATCGCCGACGGAGTGCGATGCTAAGTTAAGGTGCTCCAGACACGGCACGCGGCAAGAGGAAGCACAGAGACGGCATGGCATATGTGAAACACAAAATCCAATGGGGCACTGCACAAAGCAGGCAGCCGAGGCAGAAGCAGGGCAGAGGCCGGCGCCGGCTGTGTTGTGTGGCGTGCAGCGTGCTCTGACCAGCAGAGGCCCCGCTGATATGCTCCGTCTCTCTCTCTCTCTCTCTCTCTCTCTCTCTCTCTCTCTGCTGTAGGAAACGTTTGGAGCTACCATTCTTTTTTTCTGAATCACTGATTGTTCACTCCATTGAAGGATTCAACTCTATGAATCAGTTCAGGAGCGGATCCCCCATCTCTATCTTCCAGGTGAACAGCTCCTTGACACCTGTATTGGGGGGGCGAAGACAAGCTGGTGGCAGTTCCGTTATGCTCTGGGGAACATTCACGTGGGCATCCACAGGTCCAGTGGAGCGTGTACAAGGCACCGTGATGGCCAAGGAGTATCGTACACTGGTTGCAGACCACGTACACCCCTTCACGACGGTCACGTTTACCGGAGGCAGTAGCATTTTTTAGCAAGATAATGCTCCATGTCAGAATGCCAGGAGTGCGATGGACCGGTTCGAGGAACACTGTGGTGAGTGTTCCAGTCGATGTGCTGGCCCCCCAACTCTCCAGGTCTGAATCCAATCAGGCACATCTGGGTTGTGGCTGAATGTGGCGTGAGAGCTCATTGCAGAATTTACAGGAATTATGTGATGCGCGTGCAGATGTGGTGCCAACTTGCAGAGGGATCTACCGAGGCCTCATTGCTTTCGTGCCATGACACATCACTGCTGTTATGCGTGCCGAAGGTGGACATACTGGCTGTTAGACAGGTGTCAATAGTGTTCTGGCTGATCAGTGTATAGGTACAGTATGGTGGAGGGGGGGGGGGGGGGGGGAGAGAAAGGATCAGCACTGACGCTGCATGTATGGCGTGTGTAGTGTCGAGTGTCAAGTCACCAGATGTATACTTATACAAGCTAAATCATTTGTTTCTAGTTTTTGACTGTAGCATTGTTGTAGATTTATTATGCTGCTTATTGCCTCATTTCTGGCTACTGTGCACTGAGATAAAAATAACCTTTATAATACCAACATTTATAGGATATGTCTGAGCTGTTTTTCTCAGTGTGTGACAAGAGCTGATGTGCTTTGTTCTTTATGTTGACATTATTTTGGCAGAGGCCTCATGGGCTGCAGATAATTCAGAGGCCTCATGGGCTGCAGATAATTCACTGTTCATGTATCATTCAATATATATTGATTAAAAGAAGCATTTAAAGACATTAAAGTACTAAATCAGTACTTTGCCTGAGGAGGAGGAATTTTTCATAGTCATCAGCTGTATCATGTGCATAGTTCCAGGACTGAAACAGCTCAAAAATGACTTCTCAAAATTTTCCAAATGGCATGGAGCTTATGTTGTTGTTTCCATCTTCCACGACTTGGAACCATTGCTTACTGAAGGACTTTTCCACAACTTGTAGCAACTGTGATGCCTTGCTGTGGTAAAAGCTGCTCATGGTTTGGCAATTGCTGTACGACTTCTTGAATGTTCTCAATTGGCGTGCACTCTTCCCACGTGCACTACTATACATAGACCAGCAACATCTCTCTCTTTATATATACACACAGGGTGTACATCAAGTCTGGGAACACTTCCAATTATTTATTGCACAAGAACTAAACATGGTACAGATTTCATACATATTGCATTTTGGAGAGAAACTCTGAAAGTTTTTTTTTTACAAACTTTCGATATGCGAACCACGAGTGGCCCGGCAGACGCCAGTACGGTAATCGAATTCTTCCCATACCTGTCCCAGCGTGGCATCGTTGACTGTGGCAGTTGCTTCCCATACTCTCTCCCAGAGCTCTGCTACATCACGTGATAGAGGCGGTACATACATCAAATCTTTAACGTGTCCCCACAGAAAAATGTCACATGGAGTGAGATCTGGTGATTGGGGAGGCTATTTCATGAACTCCAACACACAGAAAGCTCACTCTGCACCTGAACTCACCACGTTTGCAACTAGCGCTGACTATCAGCAAATTACCAAACTACGCTGTGGCAGTAAATGTGCGGGGGGGGGAACAACTTTCAGAGTTTCTCTTCAAAATGACATATGTATGATGTCTGTACAATGTTTGGTTCTTGTGCAATAAATAATTGAAAATGTTCCCAGACTTTATGACATATTGTGTTAATCCAGAATGAGATTTTCACTCTGCAGCGGAGTGTGCGCTGATATGAAACTTCCTGGCAGATTAAAACTGTGTGCCCGACCGAGACTCGAACTCGGGACCTTGCCCGCGAAAGGCAAAGGTCCCGAGTTCGAGTCTTGGTCGGGCACACAGTTTTAATCTGCCAGGAAGTTTCATATTGTGTTAATGTTACAATAGCTTATACAGATATCAGTCTGTTTGATTAGGACATGGTACATGGAATGGCCCAGATTTGTGCCCTTCTTCCTTAAGCTATTTAATTTTTGACATTTCGTAAGTGGATTCATTTCTCCTTGAAGATACAGTTTTAGTAATAATTGCACTCCAGATCGAATTTTCAGCATGCAGTGGAGTGTTTACTGATTTGAGACCTCCTGGCAGATTAAAACTGTGTTCCAGACTGGGACTCAATTCCAATTTTATTTATTTATTTTAAGGAAATAAAAGTGGGAGAGAGGTAATGATGGAAGTAAAGCTGTGAGGAAGGGTCACGAGTTGTTGTCAGGTAGCTCAGTTGGTAGAACACTTGCCTATGAAAGGCAAAGTTCCCATATTCGAGTTTTGGGTCAGCACAGAGTTTTAACCTTACAGGAAGTTTCAGTAATTGCCTTCATTTTATACACTGTTGTGCGACTTCCTTGCAAATTGTATTTTTAAATGTGTTTTTCAGGAAACTTGCAGAAGTACTTGGCACACTGAATAGTGACTACAATGTAAACGACCAGCAGGATCCTTCAGAATTCATTCTCTGGCTGTTCAATGCATTTGAGCCAGCACTGGAGAAATACGGACCCAGCTGGGCATCGGGTTTGATAACTGAGAATTTCCGATTTGAAATGGAGGAAAGGACCTGTTGTATGGGGTAAGATATGCTTCACAACAGATAACTGTTTTTCAGTCATATGAGTTCTTAGCTTTACAGAACTTAAGCATTTCTGAACTCTTTGATTCTCTTATTTTGTAATTATTTGCCTTGATGAAGTGATTTGCCACTTAGTTACTAGTGAAGAAAAAGATCGTTAGTTGTTAGCACGTTCCACGAACTCTCCGTGTGATGGTGACGATGAATGAATTGTCACCAATGTTGACTGGTGGCCAATGCTAAATAGAAACATATAAATCACAGCAAGTTTGTCAGTAACATTGATAGGGTGATGGCTGCATGGTCTGGATCTGCAATGACTAAAATAATTAGAAGTCTACAATGAAATCTCCACTCTACAGTAGGGTGTGCGCTGATATGAAACTTCCTGGCAGATTAAAACTGTGTGCCGGACCGAGACTCGAACTAGGGTCCCGAGTTCAAGTCTCGGTCTGGCACACAGTTTTAATCTGCCAGGAAGTTTCATAATTAGAAGTCGTTGGCAAAAAATAATATATATTGTACTTAACTGGTTGTACAGGATTCTTCTTGGCTGCAAACATATAATTATAAACAGATAGCTATTGAGGCCTCACTTATGCCACACGTTACTAAGTGCCTTGTTAGAGGTTACTTCCTATCAGCTGAAGGCTAAGCTACTTTACTACTGGACGTCCCGAGCAAGAGTGGATGAGAGCTTGCTAGAAACTTGATACAAGCCGCGGAGTGGCGCTGGTTGCAACTCGCGGGTCCAACAATACTAATACGGACTGCGGTCGATAACTCCAACCCCTAACAAGTGTGGCATCGAGCGTTGATGCAGAAAGTGACAATTACTTAATTTAATATACTATCTCAGTGATAATAATTATTTAAATCCAAAACTTATTAATATAAAACACTTTCATAATGGGTTAAAAAGTATAAAATAATTTCTCCTAGCCCCATACAGATTACTGACAGCATACATGTAGTTTTGAAAATTTGCGATTGCAAATTTTTAGTAGCCATGAAAATACTTGTAAGATTTATAATGAAAAATGAGGAGTGCATGCAATAGATAATACTTGTAGTTCGGAAATAAAATATTAATGCACCAGTTATTTATTGCATGTGCCCCATGTTTTTTGGTATAATCTTACAAGTATTTTCAAGGCTATTAAAAATTCACAGTCCCAATTTTCAGAACTAAGTGTGTGAGGTTAAGAAGCTGTATGGAGCTAAGAGACATTACTTTATGCTTTTAGTTCATTTTTAAAATGTTGTGTATTAAAAAGATTTTGATCAGATAATTATTTTCTGCTTTTTAGTCTTGTGAGTATGAAATTTTTCAGTGGATTATAAATATTTTGATGATGATATATAGGAGATATGTGTTACATTGAAGGTTTATTTAATTGTCTTTATATGTGATCATATCTTAAATAGAACAGTATTACACCTACCTGTTAATAAAATATCAATACATTTGTTATTTTCATAAAAGAGAGAGAGAGAGAGAGAGAGAGAGAGAGAGAGAGAGAGAGAGAGAGAGACAAAGTGTCTCAATCACACATCAGACAAAAGAGGGAGTTAATATTGCATTGTCATCCAGCTCTGAGCTGTGCAGAAAGTTTCAATCACCGGGAAGTTATTTTAAAACCAATTTCAAAGTCTCTACTGAACAGACATATAGAGAAGAAAGTGACCTAAAGAAAACCCGTTAAAAATAGGCTACATGCTGGCTGACAATTTACATGATTGAGTTATTGTGTTGCTTTACTTTTTTGTATACACATGGTAATTAATATTTAATTCTCTCTCTCTCTCTCTCTCTCTCTCTCTCTCTCTTTCCAGTTTGCTAGGTAAATCCTCGTATGGCAGAATGTGTCACACCTTTCTGTGCCACACTAAGGATGAATTCTGTAAGCCATTTCTCCTCCATGTGTTACACGCTGATGGGCTGAAATTGAATGACTGCTGCCCATTGCAAGAGTGAATGTTATTTGGTAGTGTTGCATGCATGGTATGTGGTGAGGAGATGTATATAAAAGGGGCAGGGACAAACGGGGACTAATGTTGTGGGCTGCATTTATATTAAACAGAATGGGCATATGATTATTGAGTCTGAACAATTCAAATTTCTAAGAACATGGACTTTCCGTAATAGTTTCCCATCTATCTGAACACCCAAATATTTGAATTGTTGTGACAGATAGTGTACTACTATCTATCTGAACAATTCAAATATCTGGGTGTTCAGATAGATAGTAAACTATCATGGAAAGCCCATGTTCAGGATCTTGTTTAAAAACTGGATGGTGCTCTATGTACCATTAGAACAGTGTCTGGAATAAGTGAGGGTCCAATGTGAAAATTAGCCCTCTTAGCTTATTTTCATTCGCTTCTGGCATACATCATTATAGTCTGTGATACTCTGCCCATTCACATAGGGTATTTTTGGCTCATAAAAGAGCAGTTCAATCAGTAAGTGGTGTAAGTTTGTGAACATTTTTTCACTCCTGTTCTTCAAGAGTCTAGGAATTCTGGCAATGGCCTCTAAAAATTTATTTTCTTTTATGTTGTTTGTTCATAAAAATTTGAGCTTATTCCCAGGACTTGGCAGCTTTCACTCAGTTAATACTAGGCAGAAAGGCCAGTCTGCGTTTGGATCACACCTCCTTGACTGTTGTGCAGAAAGGCATGCAGTATTCTACTGCATCCTTTCTCATTAAGCTACGACAAGAATTAAAAAATCTTAGCAATAATCTTCACACACATTCAATTCTAAATAGAACAATTCCATTGTGGATCACTTTCTATTCTGTTAGGGATTTCTGGGAAAGCTAATTGCTGTGTTATATTGTTGATTACGGTTATATATAGTCACAGCTTATCATGTGCTTAGGATTTTTCTCCATTTTATTTCATCTATGTTAATGTCATGTGCTGACTCATTGTTCACCTATTGAAAGTGGTTGCGCAGTAGTAAAATCACAAGTGGGCAACTGAGTGCTGTATGCCCACACCTCATCACAGACATCAGATACTTGCCTGCTGGCTAAAGCAGGACAGACAGTGATCTGTGTCAAATGTGATGACAAAGTACAGAGCTGGTTCAGGCACAAGTGTTTCAGAGCACACTGATCAGCACGTTTTTCAATGCAGACCTCTGCGTGCTCCCGTGTTGACCCATTGACATTTTCAGTTATGATTGCAGTGGGCATGGAATTGTCATAATTGCTCCATGGATCAGTGGAAACATCTGTGTCTACATCTACATACATACTCCACAAGCCACCATATGGAGTGCAATGGAGGGTACCGTGTACGACTACTACTACTACTACTACTAGTAATAATAATAATAATAATAATAATAATAATAATAAAACCCATGGAGGCCCGGGAAAAGAATAGGCCTCTGGTATGTTCTGCCAGTCGTAAAAGGCGACGAAAAGAACAAACCACTAATAGAGCTAACCCCCCTTTTAGTGTGATTAGTTGGTCCAGGACAGAACTAATGAAGCCTCGGACAAGCGCTGTCATGGTCGGGGACGACGCTTGAACCCTATGCCCGTCCACAATAGTAACGACACAGATAGCCACATGGAAAATGATTTAAATCCAAATAAAGGTGTTTTGCAGGATATGCTTCCTGCAACCACTCTAGAAGGAAAACAAAGACAGAGGATGGGATGGTCAGATGAAGTTAATTGACACCTCATGTTCTGTTATTACCAAGCAACAAACTTAGGAACCAACACAACTGGATACAGATCACAAGTATACAGAACATTTATTACCAGATACCCAGAATTAAAATTTTTAACAGAACAACGACTAGCTGATCAGATCCGGGTAATAATAAAAAATAACAGGATACCCCAGTCAGAATTAGAAAACATCAAACAACAAGTACAACAAATACTGGAACAAAACAATGTGCAATCAGATGAAGAAGAAAATACAGTAATGGACTCAAACATCCCAGAGCAAACAAACAAAGAGCAACACGCATCAATTAAACAATCAAAGGAAAACGAAATCTTAAGACAGCCACCAGAACAAGCACAAATAGAACACGAAGTGACGCACATGTTAGATATAGAAGAATAGACCACCAAATAACCCACAAGTCGAAACAACAACAACAACGACTATCAAAACAATCATAGACAACAAAATAAATGAAAATACAACTATGGAAGAGTTGCAACTACTGGTTTATATAGGAGCACTCACTACACTAAATATACACACTAGGCAGAGATCAGAACCAACCAACACACAGAAGAAACCCACAAAACCAGCATGTCAACACAGGCTACAGATCAGAATAGAAAAACTGAGAAATGTCATCGGACAGCTAACACAATTTATATCAGACAAAAAATGAAAAAGGTTATGTAAAATCTCACAACAAGAAGCGATAGAGCAATTAGACGAAAAGAAGCAGAAATTACAAGCATTGGCCAAACGACTTAGAAGATACAAAAAGTGAAAATAGAAGGAAACAAAACCAAACATTCAACACAAACCAAAAGAAATTTTACCAGACAATAGATAACACACACATTAAAATAGACAATCCACCAAGCATAACAAACATGGAACACTTCTGGAGCAACATATGGTCAAACCCGGTACAACATAAAAGACATGCACAGTGGATACAAGCAGAAACAGACACATACAAGATGATACCACAAATGCCTGAAGTGATAATTTTGCAACATGAAGTTACCCGAGCAATTAATTCTATGCATAATTGGAAAGCCCCTGGAATAGATAAAATAGCAAATTTATGGCTAAAGAAGTTCACCTCAACACATTCGCATCTAACTAAATTATTTAACAGTTACATTGCAGACCCATACACAGTCCCTGATACACTTACACAGGGAATAACTTACCTGAAACCTAAAGATGAAGCAGACACAGCAAACCCAGCAAAATATCGCCCCGTAACATGCCTTCCAACAATATACAAAATATTAACTTCAGTCATTACACAGAAATTAAAGACGCATACAACACAGAACAAAATTATAAATGAAGAACAAAAAGGCTGCTGCAGAGGAGCACGAGGATGTAAAGAGCAACTGATAATAGATGCAGAGGTGACATATCAAGCTAAAACTAAACAAAGGTCGCTACACTACGCATACATTGATTACCGAAAAGCTTTTGATAGTGTACCCCACTCATGGTTACTACAAATATTTGAACTATACAAAGTAGATCCTAAATTGATACAGTTCCTAAACGTAGTAATGAAAAATTGGAAAACCACACTTAATATCCAAACAAATTAAAATAATATCACATCACAGCCAATACACATTAAGTGTGGAATATACCAAGGAGACTCATTAAGTCGTTTCTGGTTCTGCCTTGCTCTGAATCCACTATCCAGCATGCTAAATAATACAAATTATGGATATAATATTACTGGAACATACCAACTCAAAATCACACATTTGCTGTACATGGATGATCTAAAACTACTGGCATCAACAAATCAACAACTCAGCCAATTACTAAAGATAACAGAAGTATTCAGCAATGATAGAAATATGGCTTTTGGAACAGACAAATGTAAGAAAAATAGCATAGTCAAGGGAAAACACACTAAACAAGAAGATTACATATTGGATAGCCACAGCGACTGCATAGAAGCGATGGAAAAAACAGATGCCTATAAATATCTAGGATACAGACAAAAAATAGGAATAGATAATACAAATATTAAAGAAGAACTAAAAGAAAAATATAGACATAGACTAAGAAAAATACTGAAAACAGAATTGACAGCAAGAAACAAGACAAAAGCTATAAATACTTATGCTATACCAATATTGACCTACTCATTTAGACCTAGAAGCACACAATACACTTACACGATCACATTGACACAAATATAGAATACATCACATACATTCTGATGTGTCGACAGAAGTGCCGACACAGTGTGGTTTGAGGAGACCGAAATGCACGCTATAAGCTCACGAAGGATGGCGTGAGGTCTGAAACAGGATACGTAATGAATGCTATAAAGAAAAGTACGTAGCTTCTGGAATACTTAACTTTAATCCATCCTTGTTGTACATCGCTCTTGACGATACAAGTGAGACTCTTTAGATACAAGCTATGTAAGGCTAATGGCGCCTTGCTAGGTCGTAGCCATGGACTTAGCTGAAGGCTATTCTAACTACCTGCTCTGCAAGTGAGCGAGGCTTCGTCAGTGTGCATCGCTAACTAAGTCGTCCGTACAAATGGGGCGAGTGCTAGTAAGTCTCTCGAGACCTGCCGTGTGGTGGCGCTCGGTCTGCGATCACTGACAGTGGCGACACGCGGGTCTGACATGTACTAATGGACCGCGGCCGATTTAAAGCTACCACCTAGCAAGTGTGGTGTCTGGCGGTGACACCACACATTCAGCAACAGAAAGATTCACATTAAGCAGAAAGGAAGGAGGAAGGGGATTTATCGACATAAAAAACCTACATTATGGACGAGCAGAAACTAGCAAAATACACAAAGCAATCACTCATATAAATACATCGGCTACACCACTGCAATTTCATAACCACTTCTACAACCCTTTAGATCACATAACATCAACAGATACGAAGAAAGTAAATTGGAAAAAGGAAACACTACATGGCAAGCCCCCGTATCATCTAACACAGCCACACATTGATCAAGACGCATCCAACACATGGCTAAGAAAAGGCAATATATACAGTGAGACGGAAGGATTCATGATTGCAATACAGGATCAAACAATAAACACCAGATATTACAGCAACATATTATTTAAGATCCCAATACCACAACAGATAAATGCAGATTTTGCAGACAACAAATAGAAACAGTAGATCATATCACAAGCGGATGTATAATACTAGCAAATACAGAATACACCAGAAGATATGACAATGTAGCAAAAATAATACATCAACAACTTGCCATACAACATAAACTAATAAAACAACACGTTCCCACATACAAGTATGCACCACAAAATGTACTGTAAAATGATGAATACAAATTATACTGGAACAGAACCGCTATAACAGATAAAACAACACCACATAACAAACGTGACTTCATGTTGTTGTTGTGGTCTTCAGTGTTGAGACTGGTTTGATGCAGCTTTCCATGCTACTCTATCCTGTGCGAGCTTTTTCATCTCCCAGTACTTACTGCAACCTACATCCTTCTGAATCTGCTTAGTGTATTCATCTCTTGGTCTCCCTCTACGATTTTTACCCTCCACGCTGCCTTCCAGTACTAAATTGGTGATCCCTTGATGCCTCAGAACATGTCCTACCAACTGATCCCTTCTTCTAGTCAAGTTGTGCCACAAACTTCTCTTCTCCCCAATCCTATTCAATACTTCCTCATTAGTGATATGATCTACCCATCTAATCTTCAGCATTCTTCTGTAGCACCACATTTCGAAAGCTTCTATTCTCTTCTTGTCCAAACTAGTTATCGCCCATGTTTCACTTCCGTACATGGCTACACTCCATACAAATGCTTTCAGAAATGACTTCCTGATGCTTAAATCTATACTCAATGTTAACAAATTTCTCTTCTTCAGAAACGCTTTCCTTGCCATTGCCAGTCTACATTTTATATCCTCTCTACTTCGACCATCATCATTTATTTTGCTCCCCAAATAGCAAAACTCCTTTACTACTTTAAGTGTCTCATTTCCTAATCTAATTCCCTCAGCATCACCTGACTTAATTCGACTGCATTCCATTATCCTTGTTTTGCTTTTGTTGATGTTCATGTTATACCCTCCTTTCAAGACACTGTCCATTCCGTTCAACTGCTCTTCCAAGTCCTTTGCTCTCTCTCTGACAGAATTACAATGTCATCAGCGAACCTCAAAGTTTTTATTTCTTCTCCATGGATTTTAATACCTACTCTGAATTTTTCTTTTGTTTCCTTCACTGCTTTCTCAATATACAGATTGAATAACATCGGGGAGAGACTACAACCCTGTCTCACTCCCTTCCCAACCACTGGTTCCCTTTCATGTCCCTCGACTCTTATAACTGCCATCTGGTTTCTGTACAAATTGTAAATAGCCTTTCGATCTCTGTATTTTACTCCAGCCACCTTCAGAATTTGGAAGAGAGTATTCCAGTCAACATTGTCAAAAGCTTTCTCTAAGTCTACAAATGCTAGAAACGTAGGTTTGCCCTTCCTTAATCTAGCTTCTAAGATAAGTCGTAGGGTGAGTATTGCCTCACGTGTTCCAACATTTCTACGGAATCCAAACTGATCTTCCCCGAGGTCGACTTCTACCAGTTTTTCCATTCGTCTGTAAAGAATTCGCGTTAGTATTTTGCATCCGTGACTTATGAAACTGATAGTTCGGTAATTTTCACATCTGTCAGCACTTGCTTTCTTTGGGACTGGAATTATTATATTATTCTTGAAGTCTGAGGGTATTTCACCTGTTTCATACATCTTGCTCACCAGATGGTAGAGTTTTGCCAGGACATCATACTCACCAATAAAAAGAAGAAATTACCACAACTAATCAAAATATCCATACCCAATACAACAGATATACAGAAGAAAATAGGAGAAAAAATTGAAAAATTCATCCAACTGGCTGAGGAAGTCAAGGACATGTGGTATCAGGATAAAGTTGACATTATACCAATTACACTATCAACCACAGGAGTCACACCACACAATATCCACCAGTACATCAATGCAATACAGCTACATCCAAATATATATGTACAACTACAGAAATCTGTAATTATTGATACATGTTCAGTTACGCGAAAGTTCCTAAATGCAATGTAACATATACCGTACAGTTAAAAGTATGTCACGCTAGATCAAGGTCCTCATCACTTTCCATTTTTAACCGGACATAACGTCTGAGGAAGGAAAGAAATAATAATAATAATAATTACCATTCCTGTTCCACTCACAAATAGAGCAAGAGAAGAAGTCTGTCTATATGCCTCTGTATGAGCCCAAATTTCTCTTATCCTATCTTTGTGGACCTTAGGTAAAATATACACTGGCGGCAGTAGAATCATTCTGCAGTTGGCGCAAACGCTAGTTTTCTAAATGTCCATTGTAGTGCCTTGCGAAAAGAGAGGTGTCTTGTGTTGCCCCCAGGGATTCCCATCTGAGTTCACAAAGCATCTCTGTAATAATTGGATGCTTATCGAACCTACCGGTAACACACATCAAGCACATGCCACTCAGTTGCTTTGATGTCTTGCTGATGGGGATCCCAAACACTTGAGCAGTACTCAAAATTGGGTCACAGTAGCATTCTATGCAGCATCTCCAGTATAGGTGGGCTAAACTTTTCCAAACTTCTCTCAATAATACAAGCATTCACCTTCCCTGCCACCAATCTGAAGTGTTCATTCCATTTCATATTGCTTCACGACATTACGCCTAGATATTTAATAGATGTGACTGTGGCAAGCAACTCCCTAATAATGCTGTATTCTAGTATTACATTTGCATTAAGTTACATTTTTCTACATTTAGGGCCACCAGCCATTCACCTCTGCCTAAGTCATCTCATTTACTTCAACAATCGCTCAGTGATGATACCTTCCCGTAAGCTACAGTTCCGTCAGCAGCAAAGAGGTGGAAGTTGCTTGTCACCCTGTCCGTCAGGTCATTTATATACACTACTAGCCATTAAAACTGCTACACCAAGAAGAAATGCAGATGATAAACGGGTATTCTTTGGACAAATATATTATACTCGAACTGATATGTGATTACTTTTTCACGCAATTTGGGTGCATAGATCCTGAGAAATCAGTACCCAGAACAACCATATCTGGCCGTAATAATGGCCTTGAGATGCCTGGGCACTGAGTCAAACAGAGCTTGGATGGTGTGTACAGGTACAGCTGCCCATGCAGCTTCAACATGATACCACAGTTCATCAAGAGTAGTGAGTGGCGTATTGTGACGAGCCAGTTGCTCGGCCATAATTGACCAGACGTTTTCAGTTGGAGAGAGATCTGGAGAACATTTTCTGTATCCAGAAAGGCCCGTACAGGAACTGCAATGTGCAGTCGTGCGTTATCCTGCTGAAATGTAGGGTTTCGTAGGGATCGAATGAAGGGTAGAGCCACGGGTCGTAACACATCTGAAATGTAACATCCACTGTTCAAAGTGCTGTCAATGCGAACAAGAGGTGACCGAGATATGTAACCAGTGGCACCCCATACCATCACGCCGGGTGATACGCCAGTATGGCGATGACGAATACACGCTTCCAGTGTGTGTACACCACAATGTCGCCAAACGCGGATGCGACCATCATGTTGCTGTAAACAGAACCTGGATTCATCCCAAAAAATGATGTATTGCCATTCATGCACCCACGTTCGACATTGAGTACACCATCGCAGGCACTCCTGTCTGTGATGCAGCGTCCATGCTGCTGCAAATGTCGTCGAACTTTTCGTTCAGATGGTTGTTGTCATGCAAACGTCCCCATCTGCTGATTCAGGGACCAAGACGTGGCTGCACGATCCATTACAGCCATGTGGATAAGATGCCTGTCATCTCGACTGCTAGTGATACGAGGCCATTGGGATCCAGCACGGCGTTCCGTATTACCCTCCTGAACCCACCGATTCTATATTCTGCTAACAGTCATTGGATCTCGACCACGCGAGCAACAATGTCACGATACAATAAACTGCAGTCGCAATAGGCTACAGTCCTACCTTTATCAAAGTTGGAAATGTGATGGTACGCATTTCTCCTCCTTACACAAGGCATCATAACAATGTTTCACCAGGCAACGGTGGTCAACTGCTGTTTGTGTATGAGAAATCGGTTGGAAACTTTCCTCATGTCAGCACGTTGTAGGTGTCGCCACTGGCGCCAACCTTGTGTGAATGCTCTGAAAAGCTAATCATTTGCATATCAAAGCATCTTCTTCCTGTCGGCTAAATTTCGCGTCTGTAGCACATCATCTTCGTGGTGTAGCAATTTTAATGGCCAGTAGTGTAGATAGAGAATAAGTGCGGTCCTACCACACTTCCCTGAGGCGCGCCGGATGATGTCTTTTCTCTCTTACACGTGCTGCCATGGAAAATCTACTGAATTCCATTACCTAAAAAGTTTTTGAGCCACTCGTATATCTGGGAACCTATTCCGTATGTTGAGACGTTTGTCAACAGTCTGCAGTGGGGCGCCATGTCAAACACTTTGTGAAAATCTAGGAATATGGAATCTGCCTGTAGCCCTCCATACATGATTTGTAGGATATCATGTGAAAAGGGTGAGCTGAGTTTCACACGAGCGATGCTTTCTAAATCTGTGCTGATTAGTGGACAGAAGCACCTCCATCTCAAGGAAATTTGTTACATTCGAACTCTGAATGTGTTCAAGAATTCTGCAGCAAACCGTTGTTAAAACTACTGGAAAAATAAGTACCTTCTTCAACCATAGAGGAAATAGATATGCTGCTTCTTAAAGAGAGATAGAAAACAGAAAGAATATGAAGAGAACACCTGAGCTCTACGACAGACGGTGACTGACCAGGATTAAGATTTCAGCAGATGTGCAAAAAACTGGAAGGACACTGGAATGCTGTACAGAGGCTGAGAAGCAAGTCTGCAATGACTGGAGTGAATGTAATAAATTTAATGGCAGCTGTTGCTCCTAAACAACATATTGGCTTCAGAGAAACTGCGAGTCCTTGGGAATAATTTAACTGAACTTTTTTGACCTTTCCACACAAACATGTTCCATCCATACTGTGTGTCACTTCACTAGCACTTTTGCTGCTGTGGGCATGTATACATGTCCTGCTACAACAGTCTCCTGTGTTGTGGACGTGTATACGTGCACCAATGTTTTCCTACAGTGCTATGGATGTCTGAATGTGTCCTGAATTGCTGGACTCTCACTGCTGCGGACGAGTTTCTTCTGTATCTCGGTGAATAAAAAGGTTTCAAGTATTTATGATACAACATTGTGCCTCATTGTGTGCTGGCATTTGCAAAAGCTCCGTTTCAATATCTCGAATCGTTTATGGCGATTGTTGTGACCACGTGATTTGTGGCGTGCAATGACCTGAAGGGCATGTCATTTGTGACCATCTATCAGATATAAAACCTGATAACTTGAGAATGAAATGAGATATCTTTCTGCTCTCAGTTTTTAAAAAGTTTCAACATCTTATCTACAGGGCTATTACAAATGATTGAAGCGATTTCATAAATTCACTGTAGCTCCATTCATTGACATATGGTCACGACACACTACAGATACGTAGAAAAACTCATAAAGTTTTGTTCAGTTGAAGCCGCACTTGAGGTTTCTGCCGCCAGAGCGCTCGAGAGTGCAGTGAGACAAAATGGCGACAGGAGCCGAGAAAGCGTATGTCGTGCTTGAAATGCACTCACATCAGTCAGTCATAACAGTGCAACGACACTTCAGGACGAAGTTCGACAAAGATCCACCAACTGCTAACTCCATTCGGCGATGGTATGCGCAGTTTAAAGCTTCTGGATGCCTCTGTAAGGGGAAATCAACGGGTCGGCCTGCAGTGAGCGAAGAAACGGTTGAACGCGTGCGGGCAAGTTTCACGCGTAGCCCGCGGAAGTCGACGAATAAAGCAAGCAGGGAGCTAAACGTACCACAGCCGACGGTTCGGAAAATCTTACGGAAAAGGCTAAAGCAGAAGCCTTACCGTTTACAATTGCTACAAGCCCTGACACCCGATGACAAAGTCAAACGCTTTGAATTTTCTGCGCGGTTGCAACAGCTCATGGAAGAGGATGCGTTCAGTGCGAAACTTGTTTTCAGTTATGAAGCAACATTTTTTCTTAATGGTGAAGTGTTTAAACCTCTTCTACCAAGAAACGTGCCAGAACTGCGAGCTCGCATCAACGATGCTTTCGGATGGGGACATGCTGCGCCGAGTGTGGGAAGAACTTGATTATCGACTTGATGACTGCCGAATCACTAAAGGCGCACATATCGAACATTTGTGAATGCCTAAAAAAACCTTTTGAGTTTTTGTATGTGTGTGCAAAGCATTGTGAAAATATCTCAAATAATAAAGTTATTGTAGAGCTGTTAAATCGCTTCAATCATTTGTAATAACCCTGTACATTTCATTCACTGCAGTGTACTAACTAAAATCAACCAAACGCAAAGTTTACACAGTGCCTTTTTACCACTGTGAAATCTTTAAAATTTTGATAGTGTTTTACTTAATTTGATGCAGCACAATAACTATGTCATATAATGAAGAGAAGTTCAGTCCTTTATCATGCAAAGATATCATACTGTACGATACGCAAACATCAAATTTTTTCGCCTAACAGTTTTCTTACAAATGGATGATAAGTATTTCATAGCAGCTGGCCTGTCTGCACGGACAGAACTGAGCATTTCATGCCCGGCTGCCCGTTGGATATAAAACCCTATAACTCGAGAACAAAATGAGATACTCTTCTACTTTCAATTGTAAATAAAATTTCAATATAAGATCTGCATTTAGTTCCCTGAAATGGATGAGGTGAAATCAACCACGCGCAAACTTTATGCCATGCCTTTTTACCTCTGATAACTCTTTAGAATTTCATGCAATGTTTTACTTAATGTCATGCAGTGCAGTAAAGATGACAGATAATGAAAAGTAATTCTGTTCTTTATCGGGTGAAAATATCACACAGTATTATGAAAAGGATAGTTGCTACTCACCACATAAGCCGAGATGCTGAGTCGCATTTCGGCACAACAAAAAGACTGTCACAAAATAATCTTTCAACCAACTCCCATTTGGGAGGATGACGGTTCAAACCCATGTCTGGCCATCCTGATTTAGGTTTTCCACGATTTCCCTAAATCGCTTCAGGCAAATGCCAGGATGGTTTCTTTGAACGGGTACGGCAGCCATCCTTACCTAATCCTATGGGACGAATGACCTCACTGTTTGGTCCCATCCCCCGAACCAACCAACTAATCAACCGACCAACACACACATGATCGCGGTCTCTGATAGCTGAAGCCAGAGGGTTTGGCTGGTGGTCTGGCTTCAGCTGCCAGAGACTGCAGTTTTGTGTGTGTGTGGTCTATTTCTGACAAAGGCCTTGATGGTTGAAAGCTTATTTTGTGACAGTTTTTGTTGTTGTGCCTATCTGCGACTCAGCAGCTCGGCTTATGTGCTGAGTAGCAACTATCCTTTTCATAATATAGTTACATTCCATACTGGATTTTCCATTGTTTGAAGCTATCAGACAGTAAGATGCACAAAAATCAGATTTCTTCACCCAATAGTTCTCGAAAAATCAGATGAGTATTTCTTATCGGCTGGAACCCCATCTCTCAGCACAGGCCCAAGCATTTGGCGAGCAGTTCAGCCATAACAAAAGCCGCCCTCGGTGCAGTAGGTAGAGAGTGTGTCTGTAGTAGCGAAAGGGCTAACCAGACTTATTGCAGAAGATGCAGAGCATTCTGCTGCTCGGTTCTGATGTGATGTCAGAACAATAGCTATTATTTTCAGAGAGTTCTCTTTGTCGATAGAGCTACCTTTAAAAATCGTGGAAATATAAACGTAAGAAGTTTGCATTACTGGGCTGCTTAAAACCCGTGTTGACTGATGCAGACTGACCATCAGAAGCAGTGGAATTTGAACTTTTCTTGCGAGATTATTGGAGACTACATAGTAGAACATTACTCCATTGAAGAAACGTTAAATTGTGGAAGTTGTGCACAATTTCTTACCAAAGTGCTACCAACTCTTACTGAGGAAGCAAAACTTGAAATATGTCGAGGTGTGTACACCCTTGGACAACCGGAAAGTCCAGGAAAAATGCAGGAGTTTTTTACATCCAGAAAAAATATTGAAAAAACCCAGGAATTTTTTAGAATTATGGGAATTTTTCATTCCTTTCATTCCCAGTTAAATTTTTGTAATTTTGGCTGGTAAGAATTGATACTTTAACAAATAATTTTACTTTAGCCCACTATGCAGAATAATACTGCAGCAATAAAACACAAATGAGAGAATAGTACCAAAATAAAATTTCAGTTGCAAAGAAAATGCGCCATTTACAACAACAAAACACAGTGCACACACAAGCGTCTGTTGACAGCAAAATGTGACAAGAACTTTAGCATGAAGACTATGCAATACTTTGTAACAACAGACTGCTTTTGATGAGTATGTTCTCACAGCTGTTTGCATTTGCAGCAGGTCGCAGAAAAATATTACGAATGACGATTGGAGAACCCTTACCTTCAAAGTAAATTTCCTTTTATGCAAGATGAATTATGTTACATGAGGGAGTTAGTGATGAATTTGTTAAATCGTGGAGCATTTGATTCTTATACAAAACTCAACACTTTGAAGTCCAGCCACTTAGAAAAATTTATGTGTCTTAAAAGGTAACACATGCTAAAAATGACCAATATTATACATGAAAACTTAGCTTTTCTTGTAACTATACTGTATGTAAATTAATTTAAACAATTAACTTTTGCTATTTGTGTGTTCACACTACTTAACAGTCACACTGCTATTGGCTGACTACATCACGTCTTATGCTCTGAATATCTGCTGTCATTGGTTGGTGAGATCACGTGTCATGACCTGTGATTGACTGACAAAAGCACACCGCACAGCACAACCTCGATTTAAGTGCTTCGGAAACTAATGTGCCGTAGTTGATGAAATTCATATTTATACTTTTGTAATAAAAAAAAAATATGCAGTGTACATGTCGCCGCATGTCAAAGATCTTTTCAAATTTATTTATTTATTTATTTATTTATTTTGCTGGATATCGTTTCCTAAAATGCAGGAAGTTCAACACCAGTGTACAAAACTTTTACCATTCAAAGGGTTGATAAGTTTTACAGCTTTGAGGGAAAGGATATCGTCACATAACATGGAAAAAATGTACTTTCACCTGCGGTACAGTGTATTTTCATCCATAGTATAGTTTATTTTCACCCAGAAGTAAGTAAATTGATAACCAAGAAATCTGGGGAAAATCCAGGAATTATTTTTTTGCTGTCCATATATACACCCTGTTTGTAGATGTATGTGTTACCAGCACATAGGGTGCTCAGTGGAGATCATACGTGACATGATTACGAGTCCATTGTTGGGGGTTGCATACATTAGAAATTGAGGCACTGCAGTTTTGTCATTTCCCACTGTAGCCCCCACGAGTAACGAGTTTGAGAATGGTGTCACTGCTGTCGCTTTGTACCCATTGACTCATTCTCTCTTACTAAAGTGCACAGGATTTTAAAGCTGTAATGTAGCATGAGAGTCAAATGCACAATCTTGCTGTTGTACTTTAACACTGGTAGAGGAAAAAAAGACCGACTCTCCTGATTAGATGGCCTTTAATGATGCTGTGTTTTGTGAGAGTGTGGAGGTTGTAAGATGAAAGTTAAGTGTGCGATGTATATACAACTGTAAATTTGCTCCACAACAGTAAGAGTGATGTTTTGAGAAAATTTGATGCTGTAGTCAACACTTCAGACTGAAAACATACAAAGTGCAAACAAATTATATGTTTTTAGCATTTTCAATTTTTTTACTAGAAAACAAAACAGTATTCACCACTAACGTACAGGTCAGTTTATTGGTATATGCAGGGTCCATTCGATAAATATCTGGAAAAGTCATATAAAAGATACAAAACTTCAATGAAGTTGGAGGGTCTTGGTTATTTTTTGGTAATATCCTGGAACTATTAAGAGGTGGGGCTTGTGGTGTATCGTGCATTTGTAACGATAATTTTCTGTGCATTTTATCGTCACTGTAGATTATAAATTTTACCTTCTTGCACTTGGAAGTAGTTGCAGAAATACTGTGGTCCAGGTATCTTGCTTCAGACGCCTTTCCCTCCATCGCGATGTCCGTGTCAGCCTGCAGAGTTACTTGAAATACCGGCTATTGCTCGCTGAATGATTTTGGACTCTGCGTCTTTGCTATACACGTGTTCACTTTACATTACAAACAAATACATTGCATTTGTACAGTTGTCTGTACTTCAATTTACAAAACATTTACTTCGTACAACTTCTCTCATATATTCTGGATGTCAACCAATGACTGACTTATTTTCTTAGAGATGTCAACAACAAAGTTTCCAACTCTGTGGGGTCTGTGGATCAGAAAGTATCTCCTAGGCAGGATGTAATGGGCACACGCTAATCGCTCGCTGCAGCAAGTGCCACAACGCGGACAAACGGTGGGAGGTGAGCAGAGCTCGGACACGGGACACTCGCAGCAGTCCTGCCACGTGAACTGTGCTCAGGCTTGGGACTCAGAGTGTTAAATGTGCCATTGGAACATATAAGGTGGAGCAGAAGGAATGTGTGTTTTTTAAACTGCTAGTACTTGGTGACAAATGGGGGTACTGATCTGAAGCACTGTTAGTGAACAGCCCAGACAGTGCCATTTCGGTTGCTACGGACCATCAGAGGGTAGAGCATTGTTTGTATACACGGTCAGGGAAAGGGGAAGAAGGTTGCAGCATTTGGTTTATTATAACAATGTACGGGAGGTCAAACAGTCAGGACTTGTAAGACAGAATAGGAAATTAGATAAAATAAGCGAATTATTTCAGTGTACAGTATACAAGAGGTGCGCCTAATGTCAGAAGCTACCAGGTTTAGGCCAGTCTAGGATGTTGAATTACTAACTGAAATGAGCAACGGAAGGGGAGGTGTTTCATTTTAATTGATGTCGGTGGCTGGCCATGGGGTGCAGAGCCAGAGGCTCTGCTTCCCAAACAGATGTCTGTTCTGCTGAATGTCTTGTTCACAAGAGTGCGAAGCAACTGTGCTCTGCACTGCAGAATCTTCCAGCGTTCACACACGACCTGTATCCCACGTAAGCTATTGGCTAAAACTGATGGCATGAATTTGCTAGCAGTTTCAGCGTAGGACGCGTGGCATCTCTTCAGCAGTTTTAACTGGACAGAACTGCCTCAGTTCTGACAGGCAGACAACTTGTGTCATATAGGCACAGCAGAATTTGTTCTGGGGGGAAACTTGTAAAGATTTGACTGTGCCTTTGAAATAAATTTTTTAAACCAATTCCCTAAAGTACTTTTTGACTAGCTGCCACCCTTAAATTTGTTCATGATTGAGCAGTTCTTTAGGAACAATGATTATGTGGTCACGGTTCAATGTCTTTTCCATGTAAAATTTGATGTCAGATGTTAAGATGCAGTCCCAGATCGAAACACTATACTCTGATCAGTTGCAGCATTTAGAAGTGCTGGATCCGTGATGCAGTTCAAACTGTGGAAAATGTAGATAGAGTGAGAACAGCAGTTCTTGCTAGTCTGAAGTTATCCACTAGGTGCCAGGCTGTATTGGGTATGTCACGTCTTATGCCTCATCAGATCTCACATGATGATCTCAAATTTCACCCATACAAAATAATGATTGTCCAGCAGTTAAGTGAAACAGACTGTGTGCAAGCATAGAGAATTTTGTGGTATAATGGATGATATTTTTGCAGAAGATGTAGATGTCCCAGTATTTGAGTGATGAAACCAATTTTCATCTAGTTGGTTATATTAATGTACAGAACTGCCTGTAATGGGCATCAAACCCACATGAACTACACCAAAAGTCTCTCCACAGCTCAAAAGTAAGACTGTGGTGCAGTATCTCCAAGATAGGGATTGCTGGACCTTACCATTTTAAAGAGCTGTTAACCACAGTTACTGTGCCATCAGTGTGTTACATCAAAATGTGTAACAACTTTCTTCATCCAGAACTTGAAAGGCATTGAGTGAACATGAGAGAAAAGTGGTTCCAACAGGATAGTGCTGCAACTCGTACGGCAAGAGCATCCGTATAAGTAGTTCGGCAGATGTTCCCAGGACATTTCATTTCATTATTTGGTGAAGTGCATCGGTCCCCACACTCACCGATCTATCGATCTGTGATTTCTCTTTTTGGGCCTACTTGAAATCACGAGTGTACGTGAACGGGTGCTGCACAGTTGATGACCTCAAGGTTTCATTAGACAGGAAATTGAAGCTGGGTTGAAGGAAATGTTGGCCAGAGCCGTGCATAACGTTCGGGAGAGGATCTAAATTTGTTTCCAGCAAGGACGTAATCTGAGTGACATTATTTTCTGAACCTAATTAAGGTATCTAGATTTCAAAAATGCATAAAAGTACTATTACTGAATGAAACATTTTTTAAATAAAACAAGGTTTCAGTTATTCACTTGCAAAAACGTGTTTCCTCTGCTCCACACTTTTAGAAGGCATGTATGTGGTACTGAATCGAGAGCTTTAAAAATATCCAGAAGCACCGAATCACCAGTTTCCTCTCCATGTGGCTGAGGATATTATTTGTTAAGATTGAGAGTCAAGTTTTGTATGATCGGTGTTTCTAGAACGTGTGCTGATTTTATAGTGAGGGGTTTATTTTGTACCTGGTAGGTCATTTGTGGAAGTTGAGTGGTGGTTCAATACATATTGCAGCTACCTCTGTCAGAAGCAGCTAGTGCTTGAGTTTTCTTCTCTGTGACACTGTGTAATTCAGGATAGGTGTGTGTGTGTGTGTGTGTGTGTGAGAGAGAGAGAGAGAGAGAGAGAGAGAGAGAGAGAGACCCTCCAAACATAGTTACACTGTAAGAAGCCAAAGCAATGGTCAAATTGCAACATTGGCTTAAGCCACAAATAAACCCAATTATTTAATTAAAGCAAAATGACTTTATGCATTTTTATTTGTTTGCAGTTGTCTGAATTATGATGTAAAAATCAGCTCTTTCCTGATTTTAATGCTCGATATCTCTGTCGGGACATCAAAAATACGGTCCATTATCGAAGCGTTAGATGCGTATGCTTCCACCAAAACGATCAAGAGGACTTGCTCTCATTGTGGAGAAGATAAGTCACTTGTGAAGACAGCATTTAAATCAGTTCCAAGGTAACTAACAGATTCTAGTTTTTTGCTTTTAAGATATTCTTGAAGTTTAATTAGAAGAATAAGAAATTATGTCTGTTGCACATTTCATGTCATATTGAGTACTATGTTTACTAACTGATACTTCTATTCTTATAGTTGTCGAATGAATGAATGAATGAATCAGTTGTGATCTAAAGAACACTAGTTTGCCATGCATTCTCTGCAATGATTGTCAAACTACTCACAAATATCTGGATTTTGTGTCCAAATGTTCAGTTTCCAGGAGACAATGTAATGACTACCAAAGTTACATTTGTAAAGAGACGTGAGAACTTAAACAGTTTTCAGGAAGGCACCTAATCCTTGTATCTATATTTTGTCTGGAACCTTGACGAGGGTTGTAGACTGACGTGTTAATGTAGTTTACTTGTATTCAATGCTGAATAAGTTGATATATGGACTTCAAGAGATGAATTATTGGATTGGTGCATAAGTTTGTAACATTTTTCTGTAAGTGTATTAAACACAACAGATAAACATAACAGAGACTTTAGTCATCAATAATATATTCTCTGTCACTATTTACAACAGTCTGCCAATGCTGAGGTAACTATTTGATTCTGCAACTCTAGAAAACTCGTGGTTTTGAGGTGAAGAACTCATCGAGCCATGTTTGGAGCACATTTTCATATGGATAGAAAGTTCATTGAAGGGCGTTTGAGAAGAGTGTGGAAAAGATGGAAACCTTAGGGCACGAAGTCAGATGAATAAGGTGGGTGCAGAATGGCTTCCCAACCTAACTCCCCTTAGTATCTTTTGTCAGACTAGCAAAATGCAGGTAGGCATTATCAAGGAGTCGTCTTGTTGACAGTAAAGGTTAGCAGTGATGCTTACACCTCAGGGAAGCAGTTCGTAGTACACTACACTGTCGCTGTTCCATCACATTCAAAACATTATTTCGTGGATGCATGCAGGTTTTTGTAGGGGGTTGCTGCCTTGTTTCGACTCAACCATCCCTTTCTTTTCCTTATGTTAGCATAAAAATTGGAACGGTGACCAGTAATGATGATGTTGTTGTTGTTGTTGTTGTTGTTGTGGTGGTCTTCAGTCCTGAGACTGGTTTGATGCAGCTCTCCACGCTACTCTATCCTGTGCAAGCTGCTTCATCTCCCAGTACCTACTGCAACCTACATCCTTCTGAATCTGCTTAGTGTATTCAGCTCTTCGTCTCCATCTACGATTTTTACCCTCCACACTGCCCTCCAATACTAAATTGGTGATCCGTTGATGCCTCAGAACATGTCCTACCAACCGATCCCTTCTTCTAGTCAAGTTGTGCCACAAACTCGTCTTCTCCCCAATCCTATTCTATACCTCCTCATTAGTTATGTGATCTACCCATCTAATCTTCAGCATTCTTCTGTAGCACCACATTTCGAAAGCTTCTATTCTCTTCTTGTATAAACTATTTATCGTCCATGTTTCACTTCCATACATGGCTACACTCCATACAAATACTTTCAGAAACGACGTCCTGACATTTAAATCTATACTCCATGTTAACAGATTTCTCTTCTTCAGAAACACCTTCCTTGCCATTGCCAGTCTACATTTTATATCCTCTCTACTTCGACCATCGTCAGTTATTTTGCTCCCCAAACAGCAAAAGTCCTTTAGTACTTTAAGTGTCTCATTTCCTAATCTAATTCCCTCAGCATCACCTGACTTAATTTGACTACATTCCATTATCCTCGTTTTGCTTTTGTTGATGTTCATCTTATATCCTCCTTTCGAGACACTGTCCATTCCGTTCAACTGCTCTTCCAAGTCCCTTGCTGTCTCTGACAGAATTACAATGTCATCGGCGAGCCTCAAAGTTTTTATTTCTTCTCCATGGATTTTAATACCTGCTCCGAATTTTTCTTTTGTTTCCTTTACTGCTTGCTCAATATACAGATTGAATAACATCAAGGAAAGGCCACAACCCTGTTTCACTCCCTTCCCAATCGCTGCTTCCCTTTCATGCCCCTCGACTCTTATAACTGCCATCTGGTTTCTGTACAAATTCTAAATAGCCTTTCGCTCCCTGTATTTTACACCTGTCACCTTTAGAATTTGAAAGAGAGTATTCCAATCAACATTGTGACCAGTAATGATACACTATAGAAATGGTCCGTGTTGTTCAAGACCCAATTGATGATGAGCAACTGGAGATGCAAATATGGCCAACCACAGATTTTTTTGTGATTTTGGCTTAGAGCATGTGGTACGGTACACCCGATTTTTGAACCTTCCTCATTGCGTGTAATTGTCACGCAATGATGGAAAGATCAAAGTTAATTGGTTTTGCCATTTCTCGAGTACAGTGACTTGGATCATTATCGACTGATGCGTTTAAATCATCTTGATCAGATCCCTGAAGGTCTTCCTGAACTAATGTCAAAACGATCCTCCTTAAAATGAGAAAACAATTTTCTTGTTGTGCTCTGTCCATTGGCATTATCCCCATACATGGCGCATATGTTTCTGGCTGCCTCCACTGCTGTCCCCCCTCTATTGCACTCAAACAGAAGAATATACCGGAAATTTTCCGATTTCTCCTCTTGGCACTCCATTTTCTAGCATTCACATTTCCTCTCGCTATCTCCAAATGACAAAATGGTTGTATATAAACTCAAATAGCAACAGTGAACTACAAATAAAACATGACAGTCAGTAAATAAACCCGTAGCAACTGGATTACTAGCAAGCAAAACAAAAACACTACAAACTTGTGCACCAACAAAACATTATGATTTTGACGTATATGCACAATACATCCTACGTTCCCGTAACCCTCCTGTCCTCAACCTTCGTTAGTCACTTTCCTCACCCATCCAGCCCCCTCCCTGTTCCCATTCCAGCACAACACAGCCGTCATTTCACCGCCACACCCAGTCTTTTAATTTCTTTTTTTTTTTTTTTCTCTCCTTTTCGCTACTTACCCCCTCCCTCCTCCGCACCTTCTTTCCTGCTCTCTGTCTAAACTGCAACACTTGACTGTCTGCCACTCCCACCATACTATCCCTCCCTCTCCCCGCCCCAGCCTCCTCTTTACCCCCACTAAGTCACCACTCCCATTATGCACTGGTGGTCCTGTTCGCAGTAAGGTCTCAGCTCTCTGCGACTGCAGATTTGTGTGCAAGTTGCATTTGTGTGTGTGTGTGGGGGGGGGGGGGGTGTCTACTGCTGACAAAGGCCTTAATGGCCAAAAGCTTCAATTGTGTGAATCTTTTTATTGTGCCTGTCACGACTCAGCATTTCTGCTATATGGTGAGTACCGACTTTCCTCCTCTGGTATTGTGACGTGTATGTGTTAAGGCAGAAACATATGTGCCATGTCTGAGGAGGTATTGAATAGAATAGGGGAGAAGAGGAGTTTGTGGCACAACTTGACAAGAAGAAGGGACCGGTTGGTAGGACATGTTCTGAGGCATCAAGGTATCACAAATTTAGCATTGGAGGGCAGCGCGGAGGGTAAAAATCGTAGAGGGAGACCAAGAGATGAATACACTAAGCAGATTCAGAACGATGTAGGTTGCAGTAGGTACTGGGAGATGAAGAAGCTTGCACAGGATAGAGTAGCATGGAGAGCTGCATCAAACCAGTCTCAGGACTGAAGACCACAACAACAACAACAACATGGGGATAATGCCACTGCATAGAGCACGGCAAGAAAATGGTTTTCTCATTTTAAGGAGCATCGTTTTGACATTATTTCAGGAAGACCTTCAGGGATCTGATGAAGAAGATTTAAACGCATCAGTCGATAATGATCCAAGTCAATGTACTCGAGAATTGGCAAAAGCGATGGACTGTGATCTTTCCATCATTGCATGACATTTACACGCAATGAGGAAGGTTCAAAAATCGAGTGTACCGTACCACATGCTCTATGCCAAAATCACAAAAAAATCTTTGGTTGACCATAAGTGCATCTCCGGTTGCCCATCCTCAGTTGTTTCGTGAACAACACAGACCATTTCTATAGTGTATCATTTCTGGTCACAGTTCCAATCTTTATGCTAACATAAGGAAAAGAGGGGAATGGTCGCGTCGAAACAAAGCAGCAACTCCCCTACAAAAACCTGAATGCATCAACGAAAGATAATGTTTTGAATCTGATGGAACAGCGATGGTGTAATGTACTGTGAACTGCTCCCCTGAGGTGCAAGTGTTGTGTTGGCAGAAGAGCCAACACCGTGTTACGAATGGAGGCCGAAATACACGCGTTTTAGCTGACACAGGCTGGCGTGAAGAGGGAAGAACTATACTGACATGAGGTCTGGAACATGACAATGAATGAGAATTCAGAAAGTGGACGTAATTAGTTTGACACTTAACTTTAATCCATTAATGATGAACGTCGCTCTTGACGGTACATGATTCGCAATATTATCTGTTCAGTATACATTCATAGTAACTGAATATGGCGCCTTGCTAGGTCATAGCAAATGACGTAGCTGAAGGCTATGCTAAACTGTCGTCTCAGCAAATGAAAGCGTATGTAGACAGTGAACCATCGCTAGCAAAGTCGGCTGTCCAACTGGGGCGAGTGCTAGGAAGTCTCTCTAGACCTGCCGTGTGGCGGCGCTCGGTCTGCAATCACTGATAGTGGCGACATGCGGGTCCGACGTATACTAACGGACCGCGGCCGATTTAAAGGCTACCACCTAGCTAGTGTGGTGTCTGACGGTGACACCACAGTGAGCATCACTGCTAACCTTTACTGTCAACAACTGAGGCCATTCTGCACCACCGTATTCATCTGACTTTGTGATTTCCAACTTTTCCACACTCTTCTCAAACACCCTTCAAAGAATTTCCTATCCATATGAAAATGTGCTCCAAACATGGCTCGATAAGCTCTTCATCTCAAAACCGTGAGATTTCTAGAGTTGCAGAATCAAAAAGTTACCCCAGCATTGGCAGACCGTTGTAAATAGTGAAGGAGAATATATTATTGATGACTAAAGTCTCTGTTGTGTTTAATAAATTTACCGAAAAACACTACAAACTTATGCACCAATCCAATAATTCATCTTTGAAGTGCATACGTGAAGTTCTTCAGGAATGAATATGAATAAACTACATTAACATGTCAGTCTCCAACTCTTCTCAAATGTGATTACTAGGTTCCAGAAAAAAGGAAACACTGTGGTGTCACCGCTAGACACCACACTTGCTAGGTGGTAACTTAAATCGGCCGCGGTCCTGTAGTACATGTCGGACCCGCGTGTCGCCACTATGTAATCGCAATCCTAGCGCCACCACATGGCAGGTCAGAAGACGGACATGACCTCGCCCCAGTTGTACGGACGACATAGCTTGCGACTAGACCTACCAAGTATTCCTCTCATTTGCCGAGAGACAGATTAAATAGCCTTCAGCTAGTCCATCGCTACTACCTAGCAAGGCGCCATGTGTATCATTGCTAATTGCTTACTACTATGCAAGAGATGTATTTCAACAAGAACAAGACTACATTAAAGTTAAGTATATTAAAATCTCTCTTCTTTTCTTTATAGTTTTCATCCAGTCTCCTGTTTCAGAATTTACGCCCGTCTGCGTTAGTTTCGCGTGCACCTAGCCACTCATTGTGTCGAGACCTTAGGGAATCGACACAACAATATTTTGGCGCCGAGGAGTGGTGCCGCGCCCACGTTGCAGTCTTTGTGTTATACTTGCTCTAATTTGCTTGTGTCATGGCTTCGCCGCATTCTCCAGATGTACTGTCCGAATTTTTTCGCTTGCAGAATCAGCAGACGCAGGCGTTATTGGAAGCCCTTGGACAGCTCGTCCAGGGTCAACGTGCGCTGCAAACCGATGCGGCGGCAGCCGCTTCATCGCTACCGCAGCCACACAACGCTGTCGCACCGCCATTTAGGCCCTTTGAGGCCCATAACGAGAGCTGGACTGAGTGGGCCGATCAGTTCAACTTCCACCTCACTGCTTATGGAATTCAAGGTAAAGAGCGGCAGCCGTTTTTGCTTTCTTGTGTCGGTGTGTCTACCTACCGTGTGATAGTGAAATTGTTTCCCCGACGCGACGTAGCAACTCTGTCCTACGAAGAAATTTTGTCTGCTTTGGATGCCTATTTCAAAGAAACAGTAAATGTAGTTGCCAAACGGTATACGTTTTTTCGTACAAAACGTACGGCCGGTCAGACTAACAGGGAGTGGGTAGCAACTTTGCAAGGACTTACTAGAGACTGCGCGTTTGCCTGTGAATGTGGCCTCCCATATTCAGATACTATGGTGCGTGATGCAATTGCACAGAACGTTTCTGATGTTCGCATTCGGGAACAGATTTTGAAACTCGTAAATCCCTCCCTGCAACAAGTGATAGACATATTGGACAGGCAAGACACACTTGACTTTGCTCAGGCATCATTTGAAACTTCGCCAGCAGTGTGTCACGTTAATCGGCCCGCCGGGCCCGCTGCACGGGACGCTAAGCGGCCCTCGCGCCCGACTTCGCAGCGGCCGCCTAGCTTGCAACCACGTGCGCCGCGTAAGCAAGCAAATGCAGTGAAATCTTGCCCGCGGTGTGCAACTAGACATTCGCGTGAAAATTGCCCGTCACGCCAAGCTATTTGCTTTTACTGTCAAAAGAAAGGACATGTACAAAGTGTTTGCCAGACAAAGTTAAGATCAGACAATCACACAAATTCCAGGCCCTTTGCTTCGCGCCGGAATCGAACCCAGGACAATCAGGCTCGAGGACCTTCGCCCATGGACATTAATGTAGTTCATTCCCACCCGTCCAGTGACACTTTAGCTATCAGTGACTGTGTTCGTCCCACCCAAAGTGTGCGTCGACGTCGCCGGAAATCCCGTAAAGTTGCAAGTGCTTCTGTACCTGTCTCAGTTCAAATTGCACGAGACAGTCGCTCTTGTCGTCAACAAGACAATAAACTTTTTGTGGACTTAGACTTTGCAGGAAAAGTGATACCATTCCAGCTCGATACCGGAGCTGCAGTTTCATTGCTCAATCACGACACGTACAAACAACTGGGCGCCCCGCCATTGCGTGCCGCAAATGTTACGTTAACTAGTTACTCAGGACAGCATATACCTGTGTTAGGACAGTGCAGCCTTATTGCAACATACAAGGGACAGACAAAACTTGTGTCATTTTATGTTCTTCGTTCCTCTAGTGCAGTGAACTTGTTTGGTTTAGATTTGTTTCAATTATTTAATATGTCTATTGTAAATCAGGTCCTATCAGTGAATCAGACTGTGCCTTCCGCCAGTGTTTCTCGTCTTTGTGAAGAATTTGCAGACATTTTTGCACCGGGCCTTGGTTGCGCTAAGAACTATGAAGCGCATTTGGAACTGAAAGATAACGCGCAACCGAAATTTTTCAGAGCGCGCAATGTTCCCCACGCATTGCGTGATGAGGTCGCAAGAACATTGCACGATTTAGAATCTCAAGGTGTAATTGAACGTGTGCAGGCTTCTCTCTGGGCCTCACCCTTAGTCATTTTGCCAAAACCTTCCGGAAAACTGAGACTTTGCGTGGACTTCAAGGCAACTGTGAATCCACAACTTGTGACTGCTACTTTTCCTTTGCCCCGCCCGGAAGATCTTTTTGACAAACTGTGCCCGGGAAAATATTTTTCAAAATTGGACCTAGCAGATGCGTACTTGCAACTACCTGTGGACGAAGAATCCCAGCGCGTCTTAGTGGTTAACACGCATCTTGGCTTGTATCGCTTCAAAAGACTGCCATTCGGGTGTGCATCCGCCCCTGCTTTATTTCAGCAATATTTACAAACTATTTGTGCGTCGGTCCCTACTGCTGCGAACTATCTGGACGATATTGTGATCTCAGGAAAGACAGAAGCCGAACATTTGCAGAATCTCCGGACATTATTTCAGGTATTGCGTCAGAATGGTCTTCGCTTGAGGAAGGACAAATGTGTGTTTTTTGCTCGTGCCTTACCGTACCTGGGGCATGTCATAAATGCCCAAGGTATACATCCGAGTCCAGAGCACCTTCGTGCCATTCAGGACTTGCCGTCACCGCAGAACTTAAAACAGCTACAGAGTGTGCTGGGTAAGGTAAATTATTATCACCGATTTGTGCGCAATGCTTCTTCCATTTCAGCTCCGCTTCATCGCTTACGCCGTAAAGGTGTTCCGTTCGTCTGGACGACGGAATGCGAACGCGCCTTTCGCCAGTTGAAATCGGCGTTACTTTCAAATACTTGCCTTACGCCATTCGATCCCCGAAAACCCCTTTTGTTGATGGTAGATGCCTCGGATTTCGGGATCGGTGCTGTGCTTGCGCACAAAGATGGCTCGCATGATCGCCCTATTGCCTTTGCGTCCAAATTGCTCTCATCTGCGCAAAGAAATTATTCACAAATAGAGAAGGAAGCTTTGGCTCTTGTGTTGGGTGTAACAAAGTTTCACGATTTCTTGTATGGTCGTCACTTTACCATCATCACGGACCACAAACCGTTGACATCACTTTTTCATCCGAACAAGCCTGTACCTCCACGTACAGCGCAGAAATTCATTCGCTGGTCACTTTTTCTCTCGCAGTACCGCTACGATATCTTGTATCGGTCCACTGCTAAGCACGGCAACGCTGATGCGTTGTCCCGTTTGCCTGTTGCTGAGGATCAAGCATTCGATTCTTCCGAACTTGCTTGCATGTTCATTGATTCGGAAGCCGATGACGTGGTCGAATCGTTTCCGATTGATTTTCGTCGTGTAGCTCCAGCCACAGCTGCTGACCCTGTCCTTGCTCCTGTTTTGCGTTTTGTTGCTACGCAATGGCCCTTAGCAAAGTCACGGATCGAGGATCCTTTGGTTCGCCGATTTTTTGCCCACAAGGAGAGACTTTTTGTCCGACGTGGTGTTTTGTTGTTGCGTTCCGATAATGATCAATCCCGAGTCGTAGTCCCACGTTCGTTACAGTCCTCTGTCTTAAAGCTTCTTCACCAAGGACATTGGGGTATAGTGCGTACGAAACCACTTGCTCGTCAGCACTGTACTTGGTTCGGAATCGATGCTGCGATTACGACTATGTGCTCCTCTTGCGTGGCGTGTGCCGAACAACAATCCGCACCGCCGCGGAAATTCTTTGCATGGCCGAAAGCCACTTCCCCTTGGCAACGCTTGCACATCGATTTTGCTGGTCCATTCTGGAATGCTCGATGGTAGGTGGTGGTCGATGCTTTCAGTAATTTTCCTTTTGTTGTCCGGATGTCTTCCACGACGTCTTCTGCCACCATCCAAGCCTTGTCTGCTATCTGTTGCATTGAAGGTCTTCCGCAGACTATTGTTTCCGACAATGGCCCACAATTCATGTCCGCAGAATTTCAGTCATTCTGCCAGGCCAATGGTATTCAACATCTGACATCCGCGCCGTTTTCGCCTCAGTCAAACGGTGCCGCTGAACGATTGGTCCGGACTTTCAAGTCGCAGATGTTGAAATTGAAAGAGTCGCATTCTAGGGAGGACGCTTTGTTGCTCTTTTTGTCTTCATATCGCTCTCAGCCTCGCGATGGTCGCTCGCCGGCTGAATTGCTCCATGGTCGTCCTCATCGAACTCTGATGTCTTTGCTGCATCCGCCACATCAGGTTCCTGTGCAGCGGCAGTCTCCTGCTTTTGCTCCTGGCGACGTTGTCTATTATCGCAACTATCGCGGTTCACAGCGTTGGCTCGCAGGGCGCATTCTTCGCTGCCTCGGCCGCGCGATGTATTTGGTTTTGGGGGCCTCTGGTGAGGTGCGTCGGCATCTCAATCGGCTGCGCCTCTGTCGTCGCCTGGGTTCTGCCGCTCCCCGTCTGCTTTCAGCGACGGAGCCGTCCGGTCAGCGCCTTGGGGACCCATCTACTGGCTCGCCTCATCCCCAGGTGTTACCGACGATGCCTTCCATTTTGCCTCATGGCGTCGCGCCGCCGCAGCCGCCGCCGGCGCCGCCCGCAGCGGACGCTTCGCTGCAACCGCATGGCGCCTCCCTGGGTCACGCGCCGCCGCTTGCTTCCCGTGACCAGCCGTCCTCCGCCATGGACCTCTTGCCCGCTCCGGACCAGATGTCGTCTTCGCCCGTCGGGTGCTCCGACCACATGGAGGTCGACCCTTCTGTCTCATTACGTGCGCATACACCTCGTGTTGACGTGCACCCTGGACTAGGTTTGCAGGCGTTTCCTAGCTCCCCTCGGACCGAATGGCCGGGTGCGGGTGGCACAGCCTCGCCTGTTGTTAGGCTCCCCACCTCATCGCATACGTCAACATGGGGTCCTCCCCACGGCGGGCGGAAGCCTTATCTCACGACCGTTCGCCGATTTGCGGGGGAGGAATGTGGTGTCACCGCTAGACACCACACTTGCTAGGTGGTAACTTAAATCGGCCGCGGTCCTGTAGTACATGTCGGACCCGCGTGTCGCCACTATGTAATCGCAATCCTAGCGCCACCACATGGCAGGTCAGAAGACGGACATGACCTCGCCCCAGTTGTACGGACGACATAGCTTGCGACTAGACCTACCAAGTATTCCTCTCATTTGCCGAGAGACAGATTAAATAGCCTTCAGCTAGTCCATCGCTACTACCTAGCAAGGCGCCATGTGTATCATTGCTAATTGCTTACTACTATGCAAGAGATGTATTTCAACAAGAACAAGACTACATTAAAGTTAAGTATATTAAAATCTCTCTTCTTTTCTTTATAGTTTTCATCCAGTCTCCTGTTTCAGAATTTACGCCCGTCTGCGTTAGTTTCGCGTGCACCTAGCCACTCATTGTGTCGAGACCTTAGGGAATCGACACAACAAACACTGTCTTAATGAACTTGTTGCGCAGGCCTCAGTGGCCTAAGGAATGTTGAGCAACTACTGTGTCACCCATTGCATTGCAGTGTCGTGCGGGTACAGTACGGAGGAACACACGGTCGGCGCACTTCTCTAGTGGCCATTTTGTGAACTTTTTAGATCGTGAAAATGCTACTTCGCATTTGAGTAACTTCTCAGTTGGCATCACGAGGCTGAGTGCACCTCATTCCAGTCCTCTCACTGATGAAAAATCCTCAGCAGAACTGTGAATCGAACCTGGGTCCACCTGTGGTGATCATCTACACTGACTATTCGGTTATGGAGTCAGTCTCTTAATGGTCATATGAAACAGGTAAAGACATGCATTTCATCCATGAATACATCAGATGTGAAATACCAAATACAATACAAATACTGAGTGCCAGGTATAAAGAAAAACTGCAGTATGCTTGTGGGGAGCTGAAAATTCTAGTCATAATGAATCTGAAGAATTGCTATCCAATCTTCCAGTGAGCTGTCAAACAATGCTACATTGCAAATAAAATTGGGAAGCTACTATTAAGTGAATACCATACAAGGGATTCTCATACAAGGTTATTATAAACTATTGAAGCCGTTTCACAGCTGTGCTGTTGCTGTGTTATTTGACCCACACATAAAAATCACACAAGGTTACGTCAGCATAGTGTGGAGGCCATAACGTGAATTGCTGGTCATCAACCACACCGTGACCCAGCCATCAGTTTCTCAATTTGCTGTTTAAGAATTCACAACATCATGATGGAAGTGGGGTGGGCACCATCCTGGTGATAGACGAAGTCAACACTGTCAGTCTCCAGTTGTGGCATAAGCCAATTTTCCAGTGTGTCCAGATACATGTATCCTGTAACAATCTTTGCGCAGAAGAAAAAGAGACCGTAAAAAAGAATCTCGAATCTCGAGCATGCCGTTGTAAGTCAATTTCTTCCCAAACTCGCTCTAGCAATACAAGCGTAACTTGTTCAGTGGCAGTATAAATTCTTGCTCTAAGTTCAGGTAGAGCAGCCAGCACAGGAGGTACAAACACGATATTTATTTATTTATTGTTCCATGGGACCACATTTAGAAGAAGTCTCCATGGTCATGGAACGAGTCAATACATGAAATTATAACACGATTGTAGAAACAGATAAAATGAAATATAAGAAACATATTCAGGCGAAAAGTCGTTAGTTTAAATAAAGAAAATCAACAATGTAACACTGGAATTCGCTTAATTTTCCAGCTCTTCCAGGAGCTCCTCGACAGAATATAAGGAGTGAGCCATGAGGAAACTCTTCAGTTTAGACTTAAAAGTGTTTGGGGTACTGCTAAGCTTTTTGAGTTCCTGTGGTAGCTTATTGAAAATGGATGCAGCAGAATACTGCACTCCTTTCTGCACAAGAGTCAAGGAAGTGCATTCCACATGCAGATCTGATTTCTGCCTAGTATTAACTGAGTGAAAGCTGCTAACTCTTGGGAATAAGCTAGTATTGCTAACAACAAACGACATTAAAGAAAATACATACTGTGAGGGCAATGTCAAAATTCCCAGACTATTGAATAGGGGTCGACAAGAGGTTTTCGAACTTACACCATACATAGCTCGAACAGCCCGTTTTTGAGCCAAAAATACCCTTTTTGAATCAGAAGAATTACCCCAAAAAATAATACCATATGACATAACCGTATGAAAATATGCGAAGTATACTACTTTTCGTGTTGAAATGTCACTTATTTCAGATACTGTTCTAATGGTAAATAAAGCGGCATTTAGTTTCTGAACAAGATCCTGAACATGGGCTTTCCACAACAGCTTACTATCTATCCGTACGCCTAGGAACTTGAACTGTTCCGTCTCGCTTATAACATGCCCATTCTGTCTGATTAAAATGTCAGTTCTTGTTGAATTGTGAGTTAGAAACTGTAAAAACTGAGTCTTACTGTGATTTAGCATCAAATTATTTTCCACAAGCCACGAACTTACATCATGAACTACATTATTTGATAATGTTTCAATATTACACACAAGATCCTTCACTACCAAGGTGGTGTCATCAGCAAACAGAAATATTTTTGAATCAC
This sequence comes from Schistocerca nitens, assembly GCF_023898315.1. Classification (NCBI taxonomy): domain Eukaryota; kingdom Metazoa; phylum Arthropoda; class Insecta; order Orthoptera; family Acrididae; genus Schistocerca; species Schistocerca nitens. The sequence goes on along the minus strand of NC_064625.1, from coordinate 141,127,805 downwards.
CTGTAATACTAGAAGGCATATCATTTATATAAATAAGAAACAGCAGTGGCCCCAGCACCGACCCTTGGGGAACGCCCCATTTAACAGTGCCCCATTGGGACTGAACATCATTATCACTCTCAATATTGCGGAGGATTACCTTCTGCTTTCTGTTCTTAAAGTAGGAGGCGAACCAATTGTAAGCTACTCCCCTTACTCCATAATGTTCCAACTTCTGCAGTAATATTTTGTGGTCAACACAGTCAAAAGCCTTCCTTAAATCAAAGAAAACACCTAACGTTCGCAACCTTTTATTTAATCCGTCCAAAACCTCACAGAGAAAAGAGACTATAGCATTTTCAGTTGTTAAGCCATTTGTAAAACCAAACTGTACATTTGACAGCAAATTATGTGAATTTAAATGCTGCAGTAACCTTGTATATACAACCCTCTCGATAACTTTAACTGTTGATCCATAAAAAAAAATCGTGTGGTGTCAGTCTGGGAAATGTGGGGGCCATGCAGTTGGCATATCATGGCCAATCAGTTGACCTGGAAAGCGATCACTGAGAAAACCCTGGGTGTCAGTCAGGCAGTGGGATGGTGCACCATATTGCATGAAGTAAACATTTCGTTTTTGGTCATCCTCATCACTCTGTGGTGTCAAAAATTGTTGTAACGTATCCAGGCACACTATCCCATTGGTGGTTCTCTCTCAGAAAAAAAGGGACTGTACACTTTGTTCTTGGTCGATGCACAAAAAATGTTCAGTTTAGGGCTTTCATGAACATGTTGCAATGTTTGGTGTGGACTTTCAGTGCCCCAAATTCTACAGCTATGTGTGTAAACCTTGCAACTTAAGTGAAAAGTCAACTAGTCAGAAAAGATGACTTTATCCGAGAAATGTTCATTCTCATGTAATCGATTTAACATATCTGCACAGAAGTTCTTGCAGGCAGTTTTATCACTGTCTTTTATTACTTGTACGATCATCAGCCTGTACGGTTTCAAATGCAAATGGTTATTCAACACACGCCAAACAGTCATACGTGGTATGCAAATTACACTGAACTGTTGTCGCCGACTTCGATTCTTCAAACCGAAACACAACTAGCACGCTCGGGTCCAGTGAAGGCAGCCATCTTAAATGCAACTGCTGCTAGTGACCTTTACAGTGCGATTCGGCACTAGTGAGTTATGCGAGATAAAACTTTATGTGTTTCCCTACAAATTGATACTACAGTCACCTATGTAGGTACTTTGAATTAATTTATATGCATTTTCAAAGTTGTGAAGTCCTTTTTGTATAAAGCTAATACAGGATTTATACAAAAAGGACTTCACAACTTTGAAAATGCATAAAGCTAATACAGGATTCCTCCCCCATGAACCATGGACCTTGCCATTGGTGGGGAGGCTTGCGTGCCTCAGCGATACAGATAGCCGTACCGTAGCTACAACCACAACGGAGGGGTATCTGTTGAGAGGCCAGACAAACATGTGGTTCCTGAAGAGGGGCAGCAGCCTTTTCAGTAGTTGCAAGGGCAACAGTCTGGATGATTGACTGATCTGGCCTTATAACAATAACCAAAACGGCCTTGCTGTGCTGGTACTGCGAACGGCTGAAAGCAAGGGGAAACTACGGCCGTAATTTTTCCCGAGGACATGCAGCTTTACTGTATGATTAAATGATGATGGCGTCCTCTTGGGTAAAATATTCCGGAGGTAAAATAGTCCCCCATTCGGATCTCCCGGTGGGGACTACTCAAGAGGATGTCATTATCAGGAGAAAGAAAACTGGCATTCTACGGATCGGAGCGTGGAATGTCAGATCCCTTAATCGGGCAGGTAGGTTAGAAAATTTAAAAAGGGAAATGGATAGGTTAAAGTTAGATATAGTGGGAATTAGTGAAGTTCGGTGGCAGGAGGAACAAGACTTCTGGTCAGGTGACTACAGGGTTATCAACACAAAGTCAAATAGGGGTAATGCAAGAGTAGGTTTAATAATGAATAGGAAAATAGGAATGCGGGTAAGCTACTACAAACAGCATAGTGAACGCATTATTGTGGCCAAGATAGATACGAAGCCCATGCCTACTACAGTAGTACAAGTTTATATGCCAACTAGCTCTGCAGATGACGAAGAAATTGAAGAAATGTATGATGAAATTAAAGAAATTATTCAGATAGTGAAGGGAGACGAAAATTTAATAGTCATGGGTGACTGGAATTCGAGTGTAGGAAAAGGGAGAGAAGGAAACGTAGTAGGTGAATATGGATTGGGGCTAAGAAATGAAAGAGGAAGCTGTCTGGTAGAATTTTGCACAGAACACAACTTAATCATAGCTAACACTTGGTTTAAGAATCGTGATAGAAGGTTGTATACATGGAAGAACCCTGGAGATACTAAATGGTATCAGATAGATTATATAATGGTAAGACAGAGATTTAGGAACCAGGTTTTAAATTGTAAGACATTTCCAGGGGCAGATGTGGACTCTGACCACAATCTATTGGTTATGACCTGTAGATTAAAACTGAAGAAACTGCAAAAAGGTGGGAATTTAAGGAGATGGGACCTGGATAAACTGAAAGAACCAGAGGTTGTAGAGAGTTTCAGAGAGAGCATAAGGGAACAATTGACAGGAATGGGGGATAGAAATACAGTAGAAGAGGAATGGGTAGCTTTGAGGGATGAAGTAGTGAAGGCAGCAGACGATCAAATAGGTAAAAAGACGAGGGCTAGTAGAAATCCTTGGGTAACAGAAGAAATATTGAATTTAATTGATGAAAGGAGAAAATATAAAAATGCAGTAAATGAAGCAGGCAAAAAGGAATACAAACGTCTCAAAAACGAGATCGACAGGAAGTGCAAAATGGCTAAGCAGGGATGGCTAGAGGACAAATGTAAGGATGTAGAGGCTTTTCTCACTAGGGGTAAGATAGATACTGCCTACAGGAAAATTAAAAGAGACCTTTGGAGATAAGAGAACCACTTGTATGAACATCAAGAGCTCAGATGGAAACCCAGTTCTAAGCAAAGAAGGGAAAGCAGAAAGGTGGAAGGAGTATATAGAGGGTCTATACAAGGGCGATGTACTTGAGGACAATATTATGGAAATGGAAGAGGATGTAGATGAAGATGAAATGGGAGATACGATACTGCGTGAAGAGTTTGACAGAGCACTGAAAGACCTGAGTCGAAACAAGGCCCGCGGAGTAGACAACATTCCATTGGAACTACTGACGGCCTTGGGAGAGCCAGTCCTGACAAAACTCTACCATCTGGTGAGCAAGATGTATGAAACAGGTGAAATACCCTCAGACTTCAAGAAGAATATAATAATTCCAATCCCAAAGAAAGCAGGTGTTGACAGATGTGAAAATTACCGGACAATCAGTTTAATAAGCCACAGCTGCAAAATACTAACACGAATTCTTTACAGACGAATGGAAAAACTAGTAGAAGCCGGCCTCGGGGAAGATCAGTTTGGATTCCGTAGAAATACTGGAACACGTGAGGCAATACTGACCTTACGACTTGCCTTAGAAGAAAGATTAAGGAAAGGCAAACCTACGTTTCTAGCATTTGTAGACTTAGAGAAAGCTTTTGACAATGTTGACTGGAATACTCTCTTTCAAATTCTAAAGGTGGCAGGGGTAAAATACAGGGAGCGAAAGGCTATTTACAATTTGTACAGAAACCAGATGGCAGGTATAAGAGTCGAGGGACATGAAAGGGAAGCAGCGGTTGGGAAGGGAGTAAGACAGGGTTGTAGCCTCTCCCCGATGTTATTCAATCTGTATATTGAGCAAGCAGTAAAGGAAACAAAAGAAAAATTCAGAGTAGGTATTAAAATCCATGGAGAAGAAATAAAAACTTTGAGGTTCGCCGATGACATTGTAATTCTGTCAGAGACAGCAAAGGACTTGGAAGAGCAGTTGAACGGAATGGATGGTGTCTTGAAGGGAGGATAGAAGATGAACATCAACAAAAGCAAAACGATGATAATGGAATGTAGTCGAATTAAGTCGGGTGATGTTGAGGGTATTAGATTAGGAAATGAGACACTTAAAGTAGTAAAGGAGTTTTGCTATTTGGGGAGCAAAATAACTGATGATGGTCGAGGTAGAGAGGATATAAAATTTAGACTGGCACTGGCAAGGAAAGCGTTTCTGAAGAAGAGAAATTTGTTAACATTGAGTATAGATTTAAGTGTCAGGAAGTCATTTCTCAAAGTGTTTGTATGGAGTGTAGCCATGTATGGAAGTGAAACATGGACAGTGAATAGTTTGGACAAGAAGAGAATAGAAGCTTTCGAAATGTGGTGCTACAGAAGAATGCTGAAGATTAGATGGGTAGATCACATAACTAATGAGGAGGTACTGAATAGGATTGGGGAGAAGAGGAGTTTGTGGCACAACTTGACCAGAAGAAGGGATCGTTTGGTAGGACATGTTCTGAGGCATCAAGGGATCACCAATTTAGTATTGGAGGGCATCGTGGAGGGTAAAAATCGTAGGGGGAGACCAAGAGATGAATACACTAAGCAGATTCAGAAGGATGTAGGTTGCAGTAGGTACTGGGAGATGAAGAAGCTTGCACAGGATAGAGTAGCATGGAGAGCTGCATCAAACCAGTCTCAGGACTGAAGACCACAACAACAACAATACAGGATTTTCCCATTAATCAGATGGTTTCTGTTTTCGAAATTCTTGCCAACAAAATAGCGGAAAATCTCTTGCCTGCCACATGTAAATGAACAACTGTCAGACTACTTAACCATGTTTAATAAATAATATATGAATGTGATAACGTCTTCAGTTATTTACATTAAAAGTGTTGGACTGTTGTCCAGTATATCTTTTTCTTTATGATTATTCATTACACTAGCGTACATAACATTTTGTGTCTTTTTGGATCAACATAACACTCTGTGTGTTGTACATACAAGAATATACCCCTATGAAAGTCTGTTTACTGTAAGTTCATTTTGACCAGGTAATTAATAAAACAAATAAAACAGATAGAATCAAACAGTGGAAAACATCCAAAGATGAGGAAATATTTGTAAAGGTAGGTGAGCAGACAATAACCAGGGTATATTCCTTAAAATACCTAGGCTTGCATATTGATAGCAAACTGAATTGGTCCAACCACATCGTGGATCTGTGCAAAAGACTAAGTTCAGCAACATATGCATTGCGCATTGTTTCTTCTTATAGAAATATGGAAACCATGAAGTCAGCGTATTATGGTTACTTTCATGCAATTATGGCATTTGGAATTATATTTTGGGGAAATCAGCCACTGGCTAAAAAAGTACTGTGTGTACAAAAAAGAGCCATAAGGATCATGTGTGGAGTCCATCCTAGAGCCACATGTAGGAATCTTTTTTAAGAAGCTTGAAATACTTACATCCACTGCGCAATATATATTCTCATTGATGTGCTTCATAAGGAAAGAAAAATCCATCTTTAAGCTGAATAGTGCATATCACAGTCACAATACTAGAAGGAAACATGATATCCACTATGAACAGCCAAATCTAAGTATGGTGCAGAAAGGAGTCCATTTCAGTGGCTGTAAGATTTTTAATGCCCTCCCTTCAAGAATTAAGTGTTTGGTAGATGATGATCTCCTGTTTAAAAAAACCTTAAGGCATTTCGTATTGCAAGGATCATTTTATACATTAGAAGAGTTCCTGAACTACAGTGTTTAACATCTCTTGTATTGTAAATTGCAAATGTATGCCCAAATTTGTATTTGTAATACCGAATATTTTTATTGTAAACATATATTTTGCAATATTTATTTCTCTGTAACACTTATTATTTTGTAATCTTTATCTCTCTCTAAAATGTATTTTTGTAGTGGGACCTAAGTTACTGTTCACTGTTTTTTGTTTTGTAATCTCTATCTAAAATGTATTTTTTTTGTAGTGGGACCTAAGTTACTGTTTACTGTTTTTGTTTTGTTTTATGTATTACCATAAATTCTGGCCAAAAGCTTGTAAAATTGACATGTTCCATATCCCGTGATACTGTCACAACATGGATCACCGGAACAAGAGATAACTAAATAAATAAATACAGGATGAAATAACAACAATATTATGAAAAGGATAGATTGCTACTCACTATATAGAGGACATAGTCGCAAACAGCCACAATAAAAAGACTGCTATACATATGAGCTTTCAGTCAAAAAGGGTTCTTCTAAAGTAGAAAACACACACACATACCTTCACATAAGCGCAACTCACACACACGACCACATCTCTAGCCCCTGAGACCGTACTGTGTACGGCAACTGTGCCTGAAGAGAGAAGCAACCTGCAGGTAATTGGGAGGCTGAGGCATGGAGGTGGAAGAATAACAGGGTAGGAGTTGGGGCCAGTAAAGTGCTGCTTGTGAGATAATACAGGGACGAGATGGGGAGGGGTAGGCAGCTAGGTGCAGTCAGAAGGTTAGGCAGAGGCTGGGAGAGAGCAGGGAGAGAGAAATAGGGAAGCGGAAAGAGGAGACTGCGGGGTATTCTTGGAATAGGAGGCTGTGTGGTGCTGGAGTGTCTAACAACCCTACCACAACAAAGGTCAAAATTTTGTAACGATTGTGGTGTTGCTCACGCTGCTGAATACTGCATTTTCGGGCAACAACGAAGTTATTATGTGGCAGGTGTCATTAGAGCACAGTTAATAAAGTCATTTCATGAAATAATGAATAAACTAGGCACTCATCTGTTCGTGTTTCCCACACTGGTCTCGTTGTAAAATTATGGCTCAATCGTCGAAAATCTAGGTGGTGATGATTCCGAGCTCAGATGCAAAGAGGCCTAGGTTTTATTCTGCTATATTCCAAAGTTTTGTAGATGCGCTTCACAAACCATTCTTGAAGATTAAACCTTTCAAAGTTAGCACAATGGGAATGAAAGGGCAGATCTCACAGCCAAGGAGGCGTGTCTCGCCCCACAAGTATCTCAGTGTGCTATCCCCCTGCACGCACTCACCTCGCTGTTGAGCTCACGGGTCATGCGTCGGTGGGAGGATGAGTGGCTGGAAGTGACTGACGATAAGCTCAGTATAGTCGAGCTCACACCGCGTGTGTGGTGTACTTCCTTTCGGCCCCGTCGACGGGACGAGGTTCTCCTCACTCGGCTTCGAATAGGCCACAGCCCTATGGCGCATGGCTTCCTTCTCCGGCGAGAGGACCCTCCGATGTGTGGTGCTTGCGGCGTCCAGGTCACTGTGCGCCACGTTTTATTGGATTGCATTTTATTTTCTGACCAGCGGGCCGCGGCTGACTTGCCAGCGGACCTGCCATCTCTTTTAGGTTGGTTGCTTGTTTTTGGGGAAGGAGACCAGACAGCGTGGTCATTGGTCTCATCGGATTAGGGAAGGATGGGGAAGGAAGTCGGCCGTGCCCTTTCAGAGGACCCATCCCGGCATTTGTCTGAAGTGATTTAGGGAAATCACGGAAAACCTAAATCAGGATGGCCGGACGCGGGATTGAACTGTCGTCCTCCCGAATGTGAGTCCAGTGTCTAACCACTGTGCCACCTCGCTCGGTCTCTTTTAGGCAACACTCGGACGAATGTGGTTAAAGTTTTAAAGTTCTGTGCCATGTCAAATGTTTTCACAAAGATTTTAGGGAGAGGATTTTAATTTGCCCACTGTGTGACAAGCTCGCCCATATTTTATGTAAGTGGCCAGCCAATGACAATTTCCTGTGACATTCTTGTTGCTGTGTTTCCCCTTTCCTTAGGTTTTACTTTCTTATGTAGCATTTTCCTTCTTTTCCTGCTTTCTTTGAGTGTGTGCTTTAGTTTTCTTAGGTCTGTCCACATTCGTTCCTTTTAATGTGTGTCAGGGCGCTGATGACCTCGATGTTGAGCGCCCATAAGCCCCAACGCACCACCATCACCACCACCACCACCACCACCACCACCACCACCACCACCACCACCGAATTTAAGTTACACTTCTTTTTTATTGCTTTTGTTGCAATGGCACGTAACACACAAAACATCACTTCACAATACAAAACATACTTGAAAACATCTTCCTCACAGTCACTGTTAAAGTTCAGATTTTATAAGCTGACTACAATATGCGTCTTTCCAACATGACGTCCAAGACTTGACTTTTTCAAGGTCCGACTCTAGCATCTAACTAATAATCGCTTACGCGCCCAAAAATCAGAGTTAGAAGTATGTCAAAGATCGTAGTGACAAAAGAAAGAATACACATAAGAATAATATCATTGCAGTATAAACATACCGATGTATCACAAATGAAATCAAATCTGAATGTTGTCTCATAAATATGTTAACTACTTCTACTTGCTGGTATCGAGAGGTTGAGTTGAGGTGCCGTAATGGTTGCGTAATTCGAGTACCGTTACAAGTGGGAACAGGGAAGGGAATAGGTGGGCGAAGGACAGGGACTAATAGAGAATGAGGCCAGGGGGTTATGGAAGTGTAGGATATACTGCAGGGAGACTTCCCACCTACACAGTTGAGAAAAGCTGACGTTGGCAGAAAGGAACTAGACAGCGCGGGCTGTGAAGCTGTCATTGAAGAATGTTATGTTGGGCAGCATAACTGAGTGCTCCAGTTGTCTGGCGGCCTCAGTGTGTCGGTAGCCGATCGTGCAGACAGACAGCTTAGCAGCTGTCGTGCCCACGTAAAATGCAGTACAGTGGCTGCAGTTTAGTTTGTAAAACGCGTGACTGCTTTCACGAGTTGTCATGCCTTTGATGGGATAGGTGATGCTTGTGACCACACTGGATTAGGTGGTGGTGGGAGGATATGTGGGACAGGTCTCGCATCTAGGTCTGTTGCAGGGATACGAAACATGAGGCAAGCGGTTGGGAGCAGGGGTGGAGTAGGGACGGACAAGGATATTGCATAGGTTCACTGGGCAGTGGTATACTCCCTACCAACACTCCACTAAATCCAGAGCTGAAACAATTCCACAGCACTGTTGTTAACCTGTCCACCAAAATCCTCCAACTGCAGAAGTTTCACTCCTATCCAAATGCCTCACCTTCATCCCTACACCCAAATTTTAACCACATTCTACTTCTAGATCTGCATCATCACGGTACACCGTAAATCACACTTAAGTGCCTGGCAGACGGTTCATCGAACCACCTTCGTGATAAATCTTGTATTATTCCAATCTCAAACAGCAGCTCTGATTTCTTTGATGAACTTTTCTCCCTATGTGGGTCAGCATTAATGAAATATTTTTGTATTTGGAGGAGAAAGTTGGTGATTGAAATTTCATCAGAGGATTCCACCGTATCAAAAAGTGCCTTTGTTTTAATGATGTCCACCCCAAATCCTACAGCATGTCCGTGACACTCTCTCCCTTATTTCATGATAATACAAAACATGCCACTCTTCTTTGAGCCTTCTCAATTTACTCTGTTAATCCTATCTGGTAAGAATCCCACACAGTGCAGCAGTGCTCCAAAAGAGGACGGACAAGCGTAGTGCTTACAGTCTCACTAGCGGTTCTGTTGCATCTTCTAAGTGTTCTGCCAATAATATGCAGTCTTTGGCTTGTCTCCACCACAACATTATCTGTGTGTTCTTTCCAATTTATTTTGTTTGTAATTGTATTTTCTAGGTATTTACTTGAATTTAAAGCCTTTACATCTGACTAATGTATTGTGGAGCTGAAGTGTAATGGATTCCTTTTAGTACTCATGTGGACGACCTCATACTTTTCATTATTTAGGTTCTGTTGCCAATTTTCACAAAATTTTTTCTTAATTGTTTTGCAATTTGTTTTGATCTTCTGATCACTTTACTAGAACCAAAACGCTGCGCCCGTGAAACTGACAACATGTGCACATAACAGCATGCCTTTTCCTGCACAATGGGTTATTGCTGCCTCAGTTCTAAAATAAAATGATGATTTAATGTCATCACCTTTCCTCATCTACAAGAGCACGGGTGTGACCTATAATTTCCCCTTAAATGATGTGTCACACCTCAAATGCAATTGAACGGTCATTAAACTTACAGTATCTGTGAAACAAAGGTCAAGGTTAGACGGAATTACATGTTTAAATCCACGATAATTCTCATTCATTGCTCCACTCTACGATTTCATAGGCAACTTGCAAATGGTCGCCAAATGAGGTTACGCAGTAGTAGGACACTGAATTCTGTCAGTAGAATGTCAGTTCAAATCCCTGTCCATCGTCCAGATTTAGGTTCTCCAAAGTTTCCTTAAACCTCACAAGGCAAGTGTCAGGATGGTACCTTTAAAAAGGACACCATGGATTTCCTTTCCTATCTTGCCCAACTTTGTGCTCGTGCACCATTTCTAATGAACTCGGTGCTAATGGGACGATGAATCCTAATTTTCCTTCCTGCTTTCTTACATAAGGTCTGTATCTAGTTCTTGAGCTTGCTAGTATCTGCACACGATTAATATCTAATGTTTCTTCCTATCATATTTTAGGTACTTAATAATAAATTTGAAGAGGTATTCTGTGAAGGACGGAGAGGTGATACGTGATGAAACTCCAGTCAGACATACCAGCACACTCTCTCTGGGAAAATATTCAGTTCCTAACAGCGTGATTTCTAAGAGTGCAGTTCCTAACAGTGAGACTAATTGCTCGAAGGCTGCGAGGTAAGTATCACCAGGCTTTTAGACTGTCATTTAATATGTAACAAACTGTTCAGTTAGACCTGCAGGAAGGAAATTTTATATTAACCTACAGAGATTAAGAATCCTTTATAGTTTTTTTGTCTAGCCATTGATGTGTTGTTGCAGTAGCTTTACAGACTTTTAAAAAATGATGGTGCAACATTTTTTGTGACTTTGTGAGTACTGGCTGCTTGGCAAATCTTTCCGGAAAGGTACGTAGAGGCTGCTATGGATTTGGTACAGATAGGTGGTGCAGCTTGTTCAGTTTGACACAGAGCTAGCAATGAAGAGAGCCAAAAAGAGATTTTGAAATGGAGGTGAAGTTAACACAGAAGAAATAAAAACATAAAGGATTACTGACAATATTATTCTGTCAAGGGGTGGAAGATTAGTTGAACAGAATGCATAGTGTTATGAGAAAGGATAGTGTTATGAAAAGAGATTACATAAAAGTGAAAGTAGGATAATAGAGTGTAGTCTAATTAAGTTAGGTGACAGTGGGACAGTTAGATTAAGAAATGCAATGCTGAAATGTAGAAGATGAGTTTTGCTATTTGCGCAAGAAAATGACTGAGAGTTGCCATAGTGCAGAGGGCACAAAATTACCAGAGTAGTGACAGCAAGAAAAGTTTCTCTGAAAAAGAGAGATGTATTAACAAGGAACATAAATTTTAATGCCAAGAATGCTTTCCTTAAGGTGTTTATATGGAGTATAGCCTGATATGGAAGTGAAACTTGTACACTAAACTGTCGGGATCAGAAGAGAATTGAAGTTACACATGTGGTGTTACAGCAGAATGCTAACAGTTAGACATGTAGAAGAGCACTAAATTGAATTGGTGATGAAAGAGATCCATGGTGCATTTTTACCAAAAGGAAGGATGGGCCAGTGGGCCACATTCTGAGGCATGGCAGCAAAGTTAATTTGTATGACATGATTGTATGAATGCATCATGTCTGTTCCTTCTGATGTGTCCAAAAGAACAGGCGTCATGCAAAGCCCATGGCTGTGATACATGTTATGTAAATTTACATAATATGTGTGACAGCTGCGGATTTTGTGTGGTGTCTGTTTTTTTGGGTATGTCCAATGAATAGTCACCACACGTTCATATAACTGATTTGTCTCATTGGGCAATGAATCCACAACCTTCAGTGTGGGCACATAATATCGTTTGATCTCCAGCAGAAATCCAAAGTAGTGAGCATGGAGGACACGGAGAGGGATTGCGGATAGGTGGCACTAACTGGGAATATGGGTCAGCCGGGGAGCATGCCGAGATACTCTGTGCATTTGTGATAAACACTGTGTCCGAATGGTGCAGTGGTTAATGTAACCGACTAGCAAGCAGGAGATTTTCACTCATCACCGCCGATTCTGCAGAAAGCCCCGATGCGGCTTATATCATCAGTTCCTTCCCTTTCCATTCTTTTCCACTTAAATGATGTGTCCCACCTTCAGTGTACATAATAAGTTAATTTGGTAATTCAGGGAAGTATGGGGGTGTTAAAATTGTAGAGGGAAACAAAAAACAAAAACTTGAATGCAGTAAGCAGGCAGGCCCAAATATACATGTGTTGCAGTAGTAATGCATGGATGAAGCAACTTCCACAGGATAGACTAGCATTAAGAACTGCACTAAATAGTCTTCAAAGTATAGTCTGCTATACACAGCAGTGTATAGTGTTTTCAATTGCCCCTATAGCACTCATCTATCTTATCCATCCTATTGTAATGTATGTCACCTTGATTAATGAGTCAATCTATTGCTCAGAATGTTCTGTATAAAAAGAGTGGACAAGCTTTTCTCATACTATTGTTTGTATTCTACCAAAAATGTTCTGTTGAGATATTAGATGTTATTTTTTATGGTTGTTTATGATACTAATAACAAAACTAAATGCACTATAATGATGACACTGAATTGCTGAATAATTCATGTTGCAGAAGTGCAGCAGTTGCCAGTCCTCCAAAACTTAACATCAGTAGAAAGGTGAGGAATATTTAAAAATATCACTTCTAGTTCAGTTAATCGTATGTTAATTTGAAGAAAGGAGTTGAAACCTCCTGGCAGATTAAAACTTCGTGCCGGATTGAGACTTGAACTCAAGATGTTTTGCCTTTTGCGGGCAAGTGCTCTACTGACTGAGCTACCCAAGAATGAAACACCCCTAGGCTGTGGCAAAGCCATGTCTCTGCAGTATTCTTTCTTCCAGGAATGCTGGTCTTGCTAGTTTCACAGGAGAGATTCTGTGAGGTTTGGAAGGTAGGAGACTAGGTGCTGGTCGAAGTAAAGCTGTAAGGACGGCTCGTGAGTCGTGCTTGGGTAGCTCAGTCGATAGAGCACTTGCACGTAAAAGACAAAGATCCCGTGTTTGAGTCTCGGTCTGGCACACAGTTTTAATCTGCCAGCGAGTTTTAGCATCAGTGCACACTTCACTGTAGAGTGAAAATTTCATTCAAGAAAGGAGTTGATAAAACAACTTGTGTCACCAAAATGTGGTCGCCCCCTCAATCATATCCCTCACCATCTTTATTTCTTTGTTTCACCATCTCCTTCCATATCTTCCATTCTCCTCTGCCTCACCTCTCCATTTCATCCATAACACCTTCTCTTCTCCAGCTCCTCTGCCCTTCCATCTTCTCTGCCAGTCCTCTTCCCCTACCCCTCCTCTTCCCCTGGCCCTCCACTTCCTCTACCCCTCCACTTCCTCTGCCCCTCCACTTCCTCTGCCCCTCCACTTCCTCTGCCCCTCCACTTCCTCTGCCCCTCCACTTCCTCTGCCCCTCCACTTCCTCTGCCCCTCCACTTCCTCTGCCCCTCCACTTCCTCTGCCCCTCCACTTCCTCTGCCCCTCCAATTCCCCTGCCCCTCCTCTTCCCCTGGCCCTCCTCTTCCCCTGGCCCTCCACTTCCCCTGGCCCTCCACTTCCCCTGGCCCTCCACTTCCCCTGGCCCTCCACTTCCTCTGCCCCTCCACTTCCTCTGCCCCTCCACTTCCTCTGCCCCTCCACTTCCTCTGCCCCTCCACTTCCTCTGCCCCTCCTCTTCCCCTGGCCCTCCTCTTCCCCTGGCCCTCCTCTTCCCCTGGCCCTCCTCTTCCCCTGGCCCTCCTCTTCCCCTGGCCCTCCTCTTCCCCTGGCCCTCCTCTTCCCCTGCCCCTCCTCTTCCCCTGCCCCTCCTCTTCCCCTGCCCCTCCACTTCCTCTGCCCCTCCACTTCCTCTGCCCCTCCACTTCCTCTGCCCCTCCACTTCCTCTGCCCCTCCACTTCCTCTGCCCCTCCACTTCCTCTGCCCCTCCCACTTCCTCTGCCCCTCCCACTTCCTCTTCCCCTCCCACTTCCTCTTCCCCTCCCACTTCCTCTTCCCCTCCCACTTCTCTCTCCCCCCCCACTTCCCTCTCCCCCCCACTTCCCTCTCCCCCCACTTCCCTCTTCCCCCCCCCACTTCCCTCTTCCCCCCCACTTCCCTCTTCCCCCCCACTTCCCTCTTCCCCTCCACTTCCCTCTTCCCCTCCACTTCCTCTTCCCCTCCCACTTCCCTCTTCCCCCCCACTTCCCTCTTCCCCCCCACTTCCCTCTTCCCCCCCCCCCCCACTTCCCTCTTCCCCTCCACTTCCCTCTGCCCCTGCACCTTCTTGCCTCCTCCACCAACCTGCCCAGTTTACCTCCCACCCCATCCATCTTCTCCCACCAGTGTCACATCCCCACACACCATCCACCCTTGGCCACCATTCTTCCCCAGAACCAATTCCTACCTGCCCCCCATCCATCACTACCTACCACCTCTCCCCACACACCAACCCCCCTCAAACCACCAAACACTCCCTGCTCACCACCTCTCCCCACACACCAACCCCTCCCCATTCACCAACCCACCCGCCCACCTCCCCTCCATCCATAAAAACTATCTGTGATGATCTCCTCTCCCTCTACATTCTCTCCCCACCACGTCCCCTCCCCCGAGCTCCACCTCCCCTCCCCTCCTCTTCCTGACATCTTCATCCCTCTCCACTTCCCCTCCCTGCCATCATCCCTCCCTGCCCGCCACCTCTCACAACTTCTCTCCACCAACCTCTCCACCCTATCCTCTTCCCCTCCCCATAGACATCACCTCCCAACCATGTCCCCTCCCAGACCACCACCCCTCTCGGCCCACCACACCTCCCATCCTTTCGAACCACATTTACGACCACTGCCCAGTGTGATATTAAATTCCACCTAGTGGCATTTCAGGTACAAAAAGTGTATGAGTGGATCAAAGAAGAATGGGAATCATTCCAGTAACAAATGGGACAATTCAGTGTCATACGTGAGTTTGTCCTAAAGCAGATTATTATAGTGCTCTGCCTGGAAGCTAACATCTGGGAGATGGTAAAGCTGGTTGGATATTTGTGTACCACTGTCTGAGCGTCTACAAAAAGTACTTCGAGAATGGTGAAACCACGAGTAGGCAACACAGTATCGGGCATCCGCACCTTGCCACAGCATGCTGAGTTGAGAGGCTCACCTGTTCTGTAGAGCAGGTTAGGCAATGATCTATGGCTTAACTGGCAACAGAGTACAGAGCTGATGCAGGCTTCAGGCATTATAGTGCTGTGCCTGGGAGCTAACATCTGGGAGATGGCAAAGCTGATTGGATATTTGTGTAACACTGTCTGAACGTCTACAAAAAGTAGTTCGAGAATGGTGAAGCCACGAGTAGGCAACACAGTGTCAGACATCCACACCTCGTCACAGAATGCCGAGTTGGGAGTCCCACCTATCCTGTAGAGCAGGGTAGGCAGTGATCTGTGACTTATCTGGCAACAGAGTACAGAGCTGATGCTGGCACGAGTGTTTCGGATTGCACCATTTACCACACATTATTGAGAGTGGGGTCTTTCTGCAGATGATCCCTCTGTTTTCCCAAGTTGACTCTGTGACATCACCATTTATGATTGCAGTTGGCAAGGGATCATCAAGGTTGGATGGTGGATCAGTGGAAAAGTATCACTCAGTCAGATCAACTGCATTTCTTGCTACACAAGACTAGTGATCGCGTCCCGATACACTGCCATCCGAGGTGAGCGAACAGCTACTCGGAACCTGCTCTGCACCTCTGGCATGGGCCAATGCTAGCAGTATTATGCTGTGCGAGATGTTAGTCTCAGTTTCTGTGAGAACTGTGGTAATAATTGAAGACACCGTGACATCATCGACTATGTGAATATTATTGCAGACTGCCTGTGTCGTTTACACTTGATGTCTTACTCGATGATGAGGCTTCTTCGAGCATGATAACTGCCTGTGTCACAAGCCCAGAATAATGCTACAGTGGTTTGAGAAGAATGATAGTGAACTGATGTTGATGTATCAGGTACAAAACAGAATACAAGGTATGATCAATAAGTAACAGGAATTTTTTTAATTTTGCGTGCTTTATACATCTGAATTTCAAACATTTTTTTTTCCTTTCTTTGTACACATCTTTGTGATGTACGTCTGCATTTTCAGCTGTTTTGAATATTTAGTTTATTGTTGACAGTTGAGAAGATTACATGTGTTTTCAAGTGATCAGCCAGTTTTTTGTTTTCAAAAAATGGATCAAAGAATTTGCATTAGATTTTGCTCGAAAAATGGAATACAGTACAGCATCGCATCTGAAATGTTGACTGTAGCTTTTTGCGAATCTATAGTGAATAACACAAGCATTTATGAGTGGTATAAACATTTCAAAGAGGGCTGAGAAGTCGTTGAAGATGGCTATCGCCCAAAAAACCCTAGCACATCAATTACTGATGGTAATTCTGCAAAAACCATGAATCACCATCGTGGAGGTTGCTGATAATGTTGGCATATCCTTTGGCTCATACTAAGCAATGTTTTGGATGTTTTGGGCATGAAATGTATAACAGCAAAACTTGTTCCAAAATTGTTGAATTTCAAACTAAAAGGACATCATGTAGACATCGTTCAGAAATTGCTGAATAAAGTCAACAGTGATCCAGAACTTCTAGAGAATGTTACAACAGGTGACGAAACATGGGATATCAAAACTGAGGCACAATTGTCCCAATAGAAACTGCCTGAAGAGCCAAGACTGAAAAAGTTTCAAATTTTAAATCACGTGTGAAATTTCTACTCACAGTTTTCTTCATTTAATAAGGGATGGCTTGTCATGAGTTCCTGCCTAATGGTTGTATGTCAATAAGAAACACTTCCCAGAGGTTAATCGCCGTTTGCATGGAGCAGTCTGAAGAAAATTACCAGAACTGCAGCAAAACCACTCACTGAAATTGCATCATGATAATGCTCCTGCTCACACCTCAATAATTGTTCACGATTTTCCTGAGCCACCCGTATTCACTAGACGTGGCCCCCTGTGACTTCCTTCTATTCCCGAGCCTGAAGAGAATGGTGAAACGATGTCATTTTGCCAAGATTGGTGAGATAAAAACCGAATAACTGAAGGAGCTGAACATCATCATGAAAAATGAGTTCCAGAGATGCTTCCAAGATTGGAAAAAGCACTGGCACAACTGTATTATAGCTGAGGGGGGGGGGGGGATTACGTTGAAAGGAACAAAGTTGATGTTGATGAATAAATAAGGAGTCTTTATGAAAAACAAAAATTGCCATTATTTTTCAGTGAAACCTCATATATCTGGGACAGTTTTGGGTGCCAGCACTGTGGTGACAGATTTACGGCCTGTAATTTACGGGAATTCCCTGACCTATGCATAGGCATCTGGTGTCATGTACCGCCTGAAACCTAATGAGGACGTCTCAAATCTGTGCATAATTGCTGCTTGTGTTTCAAAGATGGATCAACAAGATATTAAGCTGTCGGTCATATTGTTTTTACGTATCAGTATACATTGGCTGTTGTGCATTGTCTAGCACTAATCGAATGCACATTACATTGGTGGCTCAATGTAGATGTGCTAGGGCTTCAATATCTAGTCAGTATTATGGCTTTTAAATGTCTCTGTACTGTGGTTCAGAGCCCACATTAATTGGTTGGGTGAGTAAATTCAGAGGAAGACAATTGTATACGGGCTCCAACAGGACCGTGCCTAGTAACACATTGTGGTATTCAAAACAGTCTCTGTGATCAGAATGAGATTTTCACTCTGCAGCGGAGTGTGTGCTGATATGAAACTTCCTGGCAGATTAAAACTGTGTGCCCGACCGAGACTCGAACTCGGGACCTTTGCCCTTCGCGGGCAAGTGCTCTACCATCTGAGCTACCGAAGCACGACTCACGCCCGGTCCTCACAGCTTTACTTCCGCCAGTATCTCGTCTCCTACCTTCCAAACTTTACAGAAGCTCTCCTGCGAACCATGCAGAACTAGCACTCCTGAAAGAAAGGATACTGCGGAGACATGGCTTAGCCACAGCCTGGGGGATGTTTCCAGAATGAGATTTTCACTCTGCAGAAGTAAAGCTGTGAGAACCAGGCGTGAGTTGTGCTTCGGTAGCTCAGATAGTAGAGCACTTGCCCGCGAAAGGCAAAGGTCCCGAGTTCGAGTCTCTGTCGGGCACACAGTTTTAATCTGCCAGGAAGTTTCATATCAGCGCACACTCCGCTGCAGAGTGAAAATCTCATTCTGGAAACATCCCCCAGGCTGTGGCTAAGCCATGTCTCCACAATATCCTTTCTTTCAGGACTGCTAGTTCTGCATGGTTTGCAGGAGAGCTTCTGTAAAGTTTGGAAGGTAGGAGACGAGATACTGGCGGAAGTAAAGCTGTGAGGACCGGGCGTGAGTCGTGCTTTGGTAGCTCAGATGGTAGAGCACTTGCCCGCGAAAGGCAAAGGTCCCGAGTTCAAGTCTCGGTCGGGCACACAGTTTTAATCTGCCAGGAAGTTTCATATCAGCGCACACTCCGCTGCAGAGTGAAAATCTCATTCTGGAAACATCCCCCAGGCTGTGGCTAAGCCATGTCTCCACAATATCCTTTCTTTCAGGACTGCTAGTTCTGCATGGTTTGCAGGAGAGCTTCTGTAAAGTTTGGAAGGTAGGAGACGAGATACTGGCGGAAGTAAAGCTGTGAGGACCGGGCGTGAGTCGTGCTTCGGTAGCTCAGATGGTAGAGCACTTGCCCGCGAAAGGCAAAGGTCCCGAGTTCGAGTCTCGGTCGGGCACACAGTTTTAATCTGCCAGGAAGTTTCATGTCAGCGCACACTCCGCTGCAGAGTGAAAATCTCATTCTGGAAACATCCCCCAGGCTGTGGCTAAGCCATGTCTCCACAATATCCTTTCTTTCAGGACTGCTAGTTCTGCATGGTTTGCAGGAGAGCTTCTGTAAAGTTTGGAAGGTAGGAGACGAGATACTGGCGGAAGTAAAGCTGTGAGGACCGGGCGTGAGTCGTGCTTCGGTAGCTCAGATGGTAGAGCACTTGCCCGCGAAAGGCAAAGGTCCCGAGTTCGAGTCTCGGTCAGGCACACAGTTTTAATCTGCCAGGAAGTTTCAGTCTCTGTGATAATGGCTGCCTTTCTTTATTGGAGTGAACTGCACTGGGATGACAAAAGTTTTGGAATACCAATATGCACATGGCGGTAGTATTGCATATACAAGATATAAAAGAACACTGCATCGGAGCAGCTGTCATTTGTACTCAAGTGACTCATGTGAAATGGTTTCTGACATGGTTATGTCCACAGCTCACGGTCTAGTGGCTAGTGTTGCTACCTCTAGATCACGGAGTCCCGGGTTCAATTTGCAGCCGGGTCGGGGATTTTTTCCACCCGGGGACTGCGTTTTTGTGTTGTCCTCATCATCTCATCATTCGGGAAATGGCGAGATTGGAACTGTCAAGATTGGGAACTTGTACAGGCACCGATGACCTCAGTGTCGAGCGCCTCACAAACCGACAGCATCATCTGATACGATTATGGCTGCGATATGAGAATTAACAGACTTTGAACATGGAATGGTAGTTTGAGCTAGACACATGCGGCATTCCATTTGAGAAACAGATAGGGAAGTCAATATTCTACAATCCACAGTGTCAAGAGTGTGTGGAGAATACTAAATTTCGTGCATAACCTCTCACGAGGGGACAACGGAGTGGTCTACGGCCTCCACTTAACGACTGAGAGCAGCAGAGTTTGTGTAGTGTTGTCAGTGCTAACAGAGAAGCGACACTGCTTGAAATAACCACAGAAATTAATGTCGGATGTAATACTAACGTATCTGTTAGAACAGTCTGCCAAAATTCGGTGTTAACGAGCTATGGCAGCAGATAATTGGCACAAGTACGCTTGCCGACAGCACGGCATCGCCTGCAGTACCTCCCCTCGGCTCGTGACCTTATCGGTTAGATGCTAGTTGACTGGATACTGTACCCTGGTGATACGATTCGAGATTTCAGTTGGTAAGAGCTGATGCTAGGGTTAGAGTGTGGACACGAGTTGTCAACAACGTGCTGTGTGAGCTGGTGGTGGCTCTGTAATAGTGTCGGCTGTGTTTACATGGAATGGACTGGCTCCTTGGTCCAACTGAACCACTTATTTACTTTACATACACTACTGGCCATTAAAATTGCTACACCAAGAAGAAATGCAGATGATAAACAGGTATTCATTGGACAAATATATTGTACTAGAACTGACATGTGATTACATCTTCACACAACTTGGGTGCATAGATCCTGAGAAATCAGTTCCCAGAATAACCAACTCTGGCCGTAACAACGGCCTCGATACGCCTGGGCATTGAGTCAAACAGAGCTTGGATGGCGTGTACAGGTACAGCTGCCCATGCAGCTTCAACACGATGCCACAGTTCATCATGAGTAGTGACTGGCATATTGTGATGAGCCAGTTGCTCGGCCACGATTGACCACACGTTTTCAGTTGGTGAGAGATCTGGAGAATGTGCTGGCCAGGGCAGCAGTCGAACATTTTCTGTATCCAGAAAGGCCCGTACGGGACCTGCAACATGCAGTTGTGCGTTATCCTGCAAAATGTAGGGTTTTGCATGGATCAAATGAAGGGTAGAGCCACGAGTCGTAACAAATCTGAAATGTAACGTCCGCTGTTCAAAGTGCCGTCAATGCGAACAAGAGGTGACCGAGACATGTAACCAATGGGACCCCATACCATCACGCCGGGTGATATGCCAGTATGGCGATGACAAATACACGCTTCCAATTTGCATTCACCGCAAGGTCGCCAAACACATTCGTGCTCCCAGGTTGAGTACACCATCGCAGGCGCTCCTGTCTGTGATGCAGCGTCAAGGGTAACCGCAGCCACGGTCTCCGAGCTGATAGTCCGTGCTGCTGCAAACATCGTCAAACTGTTCGTGCAAATGGTTGTTGTCTTGCAAACATCCACATCTGCTGACTCAGGGATCGAGACGTGGCTGCACGATCCGTTACAGCTATGCGGATAAGATGCCTGTCATCTCGACTGCTAATGATACGAGGCCGTTGGGATCCAGCACGGCGTTCTTTATTACCCTCCTGAACCCACCGATTCCATATTCGGCTAACAGTCATTGGATCTCGACCAACGCTTTTCTCCTCCTTAGACAAGGCATCACAACAACGTTTCATCAGGCAACGCTGGTCAACTGCTGTTTGTGTATGAGAAATCGGTTGGAAACTTTCCTCATGTCAGCACGTTGTAGGTGTCACCACTGGCGCCAACCTTGTGTGAATGCCCCTAAAAGCTAATCATTTGCATATCACAGCATCTTCTTCCTGTCGGTTAAATTTCACGTCTGTAGCAAGTCATCTTTGTGGTGTAGCAATTTTAATGGCCAGTAGTGTAGTTATATTCGGCCACTTGGAGACCACTTCCACCCATCCATGTACTTCATGTTCCTAAACAACAATAAGATTTTTATGGGTGGCAATGCACAATAACATCAGGCCACAACTGTTTGTGATTGGATTGAAGAACATTCGGGACAATTTGAGCAAATGATTTGGCCACCCAGTTCGCCCGACATGAATCCCATTGAGTATTTATGGGACGTAATTGAGATGTCTGTTCGTGCACAAAATCCTGTGCCAGCAACACTTTTGCAATTATGGGCAGCTATCAAGGCAGCACGGCTCAATATTTCTGCAGTGGACTTTGAGTGACTCGTTGAATCCATCCTACATCAGGTTTCTACACTGTGACAGATCTGACACGATATTAAAAGGTATGCCTTTATTTTTTTCACTGTAGTGCATGTGCTATGACAGTCAAACAAAACTGATTATTTTCTTTAATTGAGTTACTGTTTATTTACAATAAAAAATGCAATTATTTTATCATTCTTTAATAAAGCATGTTGAGGCTCTTGACATTGCGACTCACGTCTTCTTGCAGTTGCTGTCCGTCGGGTTTAACAGGAGGGACATTTTGAAAGTAACTTTCGTCGTGGATTTTGAAAGAGAAGAGGGTGCATCAGGTGACGCGAACAAAAGGCATGCAAATCCACACCCTTTTCCAGTTCAACGATAATGATGATGATGATGAAGTCCCATACTCCGAGGAGCGTAGGGGACGATGCAGGAGACCCACACCGCCGTACTAGGCAAGGTCCTAGTGGAGGTGGTTTACCATTGCCTTCCTCTGGCCGTAATGGGGATGAATGATGATGATGATGATGATGATGATGATGATGATGATGAAGACAACACCACCCAGTCATCTCGAGGCAGGAAAAATCCCTGACCCCGCCGGGAATCGAACCCGGGCCCCTGTGCGCGGGAAATGAGAACGCTACTGCAACACCGCGAGCTGCGGACACCTGTTCGACAGGGAAGGGGAATCGGCAGAGGAGGAATGATGCGAGCACAGAGTTCCAAAGAAGAGAGAGCAGCAGCAGAGTGACGTGCCTGAGGTTATTTGAGTACACACCACGATCGCGGACTGTGTGGTCGCCAGTGTTATTGCTTGCTATCACCTGATATGAAAGAGCACGCAGGAATGGTATGTCTGTCATCCGTAAATGCCTGCAGCTTGTGTACGGTGAAGAGCTCATGTCTCATTACGTGGTTGCTCCCTGGTGCTACATTTTCAGAAAAGGAAGGCAAAGTATAGAAAGTTGTAAGTGGCGTCCGTGTACATCCAGAAATGAAAACAACATTGCTAGAATACAGGACACTGTGTCAGCAGACAGATGCATAGCAGTGTCAGACACGGCGTCCACACTGATTACGGGTAGTGCTCTGGCCCAACCCGTGCACCGCAATGTGTCGGATTACCAAAAAGTGTCTGCGAGATGGGTGCTGAGGAACCTGACCCCAGATCACGAGAGTGCAAGAACTGGAATCAGCATTTATCACTCAGTGTGGTACAAGTGAGAGGGAGATGATTTTCTGTTCAGAAACAGCACAAGTGATGAGACATAGGTGCACCAGTTAACACCAGAGTCCAAGGCCAGCTCAACGGTGTAGAAGAATCCCAGTTCGCCAGTGAGGGAAAAATTCAGTGTCACCCTCCTAGGGAAAGGTTACGGCCACTGTGTTCTGGGCACAAAAAGTGTGGTTCTCCTCGATTTTCTCCAGCGAGTGACCACCAGTGCGGCATACTACTGCGATAACCTGCCAAACTCGGGTCCGGCATTCGACGAAAGAGATCGGGACTCTCGAGTGGAGGTGTTGTACTCTGGACAACAATGCAAAACCGTGGACGGTGAGACTCACACGGGATCAGATTCGTCGCTTTGGGTGGGAAAGATTGTATCGCCCAGCCTACAGCTCCAATCATTTGTTCCCTGCTTTGGAAGCCACGCTCTTGAGATGTCAGGTGCAAACCAATGCTAAGGTGGAGCAGGGTGTGTGACAATTCCTTGCACTGCAGGGTAACAAGTTTTACCACAGTGTTTTCTTCAAACTGTTTGCATGCTACAATAGATGTCTCAATGTCAGTGGCAACTATGTTGGAAAAATAGTTCAAAGTGTATAGTTGATGATGCCATGGTTTTTATTTATTTATTTATTTTTAAGGGGGGCAATGAAGTGTCCGTGTAGAAAACAATGGTGAAACTTCATTCATTTTGGACAGTCCGTCATACATTGTGACATGCAGCACTGAGCTGA
The DNA here is from genome assembly GCF_023898315.1 of Schistocerca nitens. Classification (NCBI taxonomy): domain Eukaryota; kingdom Metazoa; phylum Arthropoda; class Insecta; order Orthoptera; family Acrididae; genus Schistocerca; species Schistocerca nitens. The sequence continues at coordinate 141,104,125 of NC_064625.1, read as the reverse complement.
CTTGCATCAAGAGAGAGAAAAGATACTATGTTGTTGGAGTTCCTCTAACTTAATAATAAACAAAGAAAGAAACATATTTCTGAGGGTATATTGAAATTTGATTTTCATAAATATGTTGAAATATTAAAACACTAATACGCTGACTGAAATTGAATGTTAGACCACAAATATCTTGACTTCGTGTTGATGTTGGTGGTGGATGTCATTAATATAACATAGAATCACATATTCAGACTTACCATGAGGAGCCTCTAATCACCTGGGCAGAAACAGAGACAGTTTTAAAATCCGTGCCTAAAGGAAAATCTCCCAGTGCAGATGAAATGAACGTGGGCACGATAAAGACAACGAGCGTTCAGGGCCTACAGTGGCTGCACAAGACAGTGCATTACGAAAGGAAGACAAGGTGATGCGACAGAGTGTAGCAAGGATGTTATAAATCCTCTGTTTAAGAAAGACAGTAACTGAAAGCCCACTAATTATACAGAAAATTCTAGAGGAGATCATAGAGCGAAGACTGAGAATGATGGTGTAACCACAGCTTGAAAAGGAACAGTATGGCTTCAGAAGTAACAGTGCACCTAATTTTTAGTACTACATGCTGGTGGAAAAATACTGGGAGGAAGGCATGAACTTGTGTTTCTATAAGGAGCCACAAAAAGTTTCAGATTTAGGGTGTTGTTGCAGCGTATATGCAATGCAGCATGACTCCAACCTGCATATGTAAGCAATGGACCTGCACGGCATTCGTGCCACTCTTAGATACATGCAGTAAATACGGAAATGTGAACTGTGACAATGTTATTACCAAATGTGGCAAAACAAGACCAATGTATTGTTATTCTTTTCATGGCTGCCAATGGACCAACACTGGTAGATATCCATCAGAGAATGAAGAATATGTACGGAGCAGCAAATCTGTCAGAGACTGCCGTTGTGGTATGAAAACAGTGACAAGGGGTTCTAGTGCTTCATATCGAGAATCCCCGTATCCGGAATGTTGTAATGCAGAAGTTGTGCCAACTCAAATGGGAGTCACTAGACTATCTGCCCTGTAATCCTGATCTCCCCCCGTGCAGTTATCACGCCATTGGTCCCTTAAAAAGGGCCTCGAAAGGTTAACAATTCCTATTTGATGAGGAGGTGCCACAGGCTGTTATGGACTTCTTCACGCAGCAGGACACAGCGTTTTACCGAACGGGTCTCTTCAACTTGGTGCATCGGTGCAATGATTGCCTGAATGCTTACAGTGATTTTGCCCGGTTGGCATATCAATTCTGGACTGTATGGCCATCGAACGTGTCGAATCCTGCCTGCTCGTTGAATATGGGGTGTCCAGGAAACCTGCCTCCTCATATTGCTCGACAACATTGAAACAAATCGTATTAATGAGTTTTATTATGAAATGGACAGTGACAATACTTAACTTTTACAATAACACAGAAGTGATGCAAGCAAAAGGCGATGTGCAAATAAACAATGTTCTTCTGGATATGCAATTCCTGTCGCTGATCTCGAAGTGCTTAATTTTGATGCTGCCGTAAAAGTGGACTGTGACCAGTCGGCATGGCGCTTGTGTCCTCTTCGCCATCGTGTTGTCGAAGGACACTGCAATCGTATTCTCATCCTGGAGAGGGGTCAGTTAGCATGCAGTTGGCTGACGTCTTCTTCACAGCCCTCTCTGCTGTCTCATTTCCGACTGGTGTGCCGGTGCTTGACTTCGTGCCATAAGAGAACGGAAAATTTTTGGACGTGCCTTATAGATCTAAAACAGGAAAATGATAGTGTTGCAAAAGAGATGAAATGGAAGTGCCTGAGGGAAAGAAATATACCTAAAGAACTTGCAAGCAAAATACTGATGCTGTACAAGGAATGCTCTAACTGTGTGCAAGTTGGAGACAGGCAATCTTCACAGTTTCAGATCAAGAATGTAGCTTAGCGAGGCAGTGAACTGTCCCGACTACTGTTCATCACTGTTACTGATTCTATACACATCAGAAAAGGTTTTGCATCACCCCGGTTCACAGAACTCCTGAAGATAGACATTGACTGTGGATATTGTATCACAGACACAGTCCCTTTGACTGCTCATAGATGTCACTAAACTCGCCCAAAGATGTAAACAACCGTGCGTGAGCAGCACCTGTTAGACGGAGGGGGTCCAACGGCTGATCAGTTCCAGTCATTCCACCAGGAAGGAGGTACGCGGCTTGTGTTGTCTGTAGTTCAACCGTGCCTAGACGGACAATACTGCAGTTTCATTGCATTCACATTGTTGCTTTGTGCCAGGAAGCCTCTCAACAAGGGAAGTGTCCAGACGTCTCTGAGTGAACCAAAGCAATGTTGTTCAGACATGGAGGAGATACAGAGAGATGGCAACTGTCGACGACATGCCTCACTCGGGCTGCCCGAGGACTACTACTGCAGTGGATGACCGCTACCTACGGATTATGGCTGGGAGGAACCCTGACAGCAACGCCACCGAGTTGAATAATGCTTTTCGTGCAGCCACAGGACATCGTGTTACGACTCAAATTGTGCGCATTAGGCTGCGTGATGTGCAACTTCAATCCCAACGCCCATGGCGAGGTCCATCTTTGCAACCATGACACCATACAGTGCAGTGCAGATGGGCTCAACAACAAGCCAAATGGACCACTCAGGATTGACATCACATTCTCTTCACCGATGAGTGTTGCATATGCCTTCACCTTCAACCAGACAATCGTCAGAGATGTGTTTGGAGGCAACCCGGTCGGGCTGAACGCCTTAGACACACTGTCCAGCGAGTGCAGCAAGGTGGAGGTTCCTTGCTGTTTTGGAGTGGCATTATGTGGGGCCGACGTACACCGCTGGTGGTCGTGGTAGGCGCCGTAATGGCTGTACGATACGTGACTACCATCCTCTGACCGATAGTGCAATCATATCGGCAGTCTATTGGCCAGGCATTCGTCCTCATGGATGACAAGTTGCACCCCCATCGTGCACATCTTGTGAATGACTGCCTTCAAGATAACGACATTGCTCGACTAGAGTGGCTAGCATGTGCTTCAGACATGAACCCTATCGAACATGCCTGGGGTAGATTGAAAATGGCTGTTTATGGATGACTTGACCCACTAACCACTCTGAGGGATCTACACTGAATCGCCGTTGAGGAGTGGCACAATCTGGACCGACAGTGCCTCGATAAACTTGTGGATAGTAAGCTACGATGAATACAGGCATGCATCAATGCGAGATGACGTGCTACTGGATATTAGAGGTACCACTGTGTACAGCAATCTGGACCACCACCTCTTAAGGTCTCGCTCTATGGTGGTACAACGTGCAATGTGTGGTTTTCGTGAGCATTAAAAAGGCGGAAATGATGTGCATGTTGATCTCTGTTCCAATTTTCTGTACAGGTTACGTAACTCCTGGAAATGAGGTGATGCTACACTTTTTCTGATGTGTGTATAATAAAGAACGTAATGGAAAATTTTGGTTATCTTATTGCAGTTGCCATTGATAATGATGTCATGATCTGTGGTGAAATAGAAGAGGTAGTTTGGACTCATTGTGTGGAAATACTGGTTCCAAGAATACAACCTCCATATCAGTGAGACCAAGACAATGGTGATGGCAGTCTACGCAGATGGGCATACTGTAAGCGTGACTCTACGAGTCCACTAGCTGGAGTCTGAGGACAGTTTTCAGTACCTCGAAAGTATAATCTAGAGGGATAATTCGTGTTTACAAAGATCATTATCGACAGAGTCTGAAAGGGTTCTGAATTCTACCAGCATTCTCTTATCGGACATGATTCCAGAAAAAGCAAAATCTGTCATGTTCAGTAGCTACTTAATACCAGTATTGATCTATAATATGGAAGCATGCACCCTCACAAAGAGGCAGTCTTCAAGACTCCAGGCAGCAAAAATGAAATTCCCTAGATTCAGGGTCCAAATGGAGTGAAAAATTTACTACCCATTATGTGACGATCATCTCTACAGAGGTTTGTTAATATTAGTTTGGCTCTTCGTAATGTAACTCCTTACATTTTTGTCATCAAATTCACCTGTCGTCACATGACAGTTTTATCAACAGTGTGTAACAGTGCTGCTGACTTTGCAGTTCCATGTGAATCACTTTCCTGTCAACAGTATTCTAAGCTATATGAAAATAAGATATTGGAAACAAATATCACATAGTTTATAAATGACATATAACTATGATAGAGGGAAACATTCCACGTGGGAAAAATATATCTAAAAACAAAGATGATGTGACTTACCAAACGAAAGCGCTGGCAGGTCGATAGACACACAAACAAACACAAACATACACACAAAATTCAAGCTTTCACAACAAACTGTTGCCTCATCAGGAAAGAGGGAAGGAGAGGGAAAGACGAAAGGATGTGGGTTTTAAGGGAGAGGGTAAGGAGTCATTCCAATCCCGGGAGCGGAAAGACTTACCTTAGGGGGGAAAAAAGGACGGGTATACACTCGCGCACACACACACACACACATATCCATCCACACATATACAGACACAAGCAGACATATTTGAATATGTCTGCTTGTGTCTGTATATGTGTGTGTGTGTGTGTGTGTGTGTGTGTGTGTGTGTGTGTGTGTGTGTGTGTGTGTGTGCGAGTGTATACCCGTCCTTACCGAGCGAGGTGGCGCAGTGGTTAGCACACTGGACTCGCATTCGGGAGGACGACGGTTCAATCCCGTCTCCGGCCATCCTGATTTAGGTTTTCCGTGATTTCCCTAAATCGTTTCAGGCAAATGCCTGGATGGTTCCTTTGAAAGGGCACGGCTGATTTCCTTCCCAATCCTTCCCTAACCCGAGCTTGCGCTCCATCTCTAATGACCTCGTTGTCGACGGAACGTTAAACACTAACTACCACCACCACCTATACCCGTCCTTTTTCCCCCCTAAGGTAAGTCTTTCCGCTCCCGGGATTGGAATGACTCCTTACCCTCTCCCTTAAAACCCACATCCTTTCGTCTTTCCCTCTCCTTCCCTCTTTCCTGATGAGGCAACAGTTTGTTGTGAAAGCTTGAATTTTGTGTGTATGTTTGTGTTTGTTTGTGTGTCTATCGACCTGCCAGCGCTTTCGTTTGGTAAGTCACATCATCTTTGTTTTTAGATATATAAATGACATATATGTATATATAGTCAAGGATGAGGCTGCTTGTTTTATATTTTTATTTTTCTGGGCTGCTATCAAGCTACACACTCATTATAAGCAGCCATTTATTTTATTCTCATGCCCTTGTAAAATTTTTGTAGACGTTTATGAAGATGATGTATTAATTGTATCTGGTTGCCAGTGCCTCCATGTACTGTTATGAATGGTGTTAAGTGTGATGTGTTTGAGTGTTTGATGAGTCTGGTAAAAAAGGAAGAATTTTTTTGTAAACAATTCATTTTGCTTCTTGACATAGTCTCTTTTGAGGAATATACACTTGGTCCAGCAATTGTTCAGCTTTTTCACCCCACTGGAGAAGTAGGTTCTGTCAAACTCTGCAGCTAGCACTTCCTCATTTGACGAAAATTTCTTCCCTGTGAGCCAAATTTTCAAGTTATAGGACAGGCAAAAATCACTTGGGACGAAGTCTGGTGAATAGGGTGGATAAGGAACCAGTTCAGAGCTTAGTTCATGCAGTTTAGTCGTTAACAACAGTGAAGCACAATAGCACATTTTTTCCAAGTAATGTGTGAGTATTATTCCTTGGAAATCCCAAAAAAACATTGGCCATCAACTTACCAGCAGACAAATGGTCTTTGTCTTCTTCAGTACATTTTCCATTGTTTTGACTGCTGTTTGGACTGTGGTGTCTCCTGATGGATACAGGCTGCATCAAAAGTCACAAATTGGTGCAAAAAGCCTTTCAGATTGCGAGTATACATCACTAGACATTGTGTTGAAATGTTGTGTGTGCTCTTCTGGTCGACTGTGAGCAATCGTGGCACTCCTTCGTAGCCAATTCTGCAGGCAGGATATTTTGCTTTTGCTGAATTAAGATTCCTACATTCTCAGCAATCTCACAAATTTTTATTTGGCAGTCTTGTATTACCATACCATGATTTTGTCGATGGTTTTGGCCGGCTGCTGTGGCTGAATGGTTCTAGGTGCTTCAGTCCGGAACCGTGCGGCTGCTGCGGTCGCAGGTTCGAATCCTGCCTCGGGCACGGATGTGTGTGATATCCTTGGGTTAGTTAGGTTTAAGTAGTTCTAAGTCTGGGGGACTGATGACCTCAGATGTTAAGTCCCAAAGTGCTTAGAGCCATTTTTTGTTGATGGTTTCCTTTGCAGTGACTTCAAATGGTCAGCCAGAACGTGTTGGCTTCACTGCTTGTCCGACCATATCTAAATTCATTAATTCAAAAGTAAATGATTTTCAATGATGGTGCAGAGTCTGTGTGAACTTCATCCAGCTTTGTTTTGATTTATGCAGCAGTCCAGCCCTTCAAATGAAAATCTTTATTACAGCACAAAACTTTGTTTCCTTCATTTTCAATCGCATTTGACACGCTGACCAATTCAGACAGCTGACAACAATGAACTGTATGCTGTATATTTTTGAAATTCTGTATGTCATCTTAGGTATAATCAAGCTTACCAACCATAAAGACGCACAAAAAATGTTCCCTTCTTTGATGCAAATTTACCAGAATCATCAAACGGCCCTTGTACAGCACACTTAGTTTCATTCTTAACAATACAAGGACATGTTGGAAACCAGATAAAATAAATACATCATCTCCATACATGACTGCAAAAATTCTATGATGACATAAAAGCAAAATAAACAGCCACCAGTGATGAGTGTGTAACTTAATAACAGTCTGGAAAAATAGAGATATGAAATAAGCAGTATTGACATTACCTATACACACAATAAGCAAAGTGGGGTGTTTTGCTAAAAATCTGGAAAATGTCGTGGTTAGATTCCCCTAAAAGCAAAAACCTATGAGAGGCTTGTTGGAGCTATGATGAATGCAGTAAAGAATGCAATCCATAGGGGCTACCAGAAGTTATATGTTCCAACTTGGAAAGACAGTAAGAGAAACAGAATGATGAGTTTCTGAAAAGCAGTGACCCAGAATAGCATTAATCTACTTCATAGCCTCTGTACAACCAGATGTACTAGGTGGATAGAGACTGTTGAGACACTCAATTTTCAAACATCAAGTAGAGAAGCATGGTCATTACTAAGGAAGCTGGGTGGAAACAAAATTAAAGTATGGGTCAACACCCATACGTCATCTAATAGGATTGTGTCACATTTACTGTCCACATCAAGAGCACCAAGGGATAAAACTCATACATCATACACAAACTTAAACTGCTCAAAGAGAACACTAACAAACAATCTGAGTTCTCAAAAACTTTCTCTGTATCTCAAATTTCTGATGCTTCTAAAATGCTAAAACCTAGAAAGGCATCAGGAAATGGTGAAATTCATCCAAAATTTCTTCTGCTCAGTGGGAACTATGCAACAATATGGCTGGTCGATTTCTCCTCTGACAGTATAACTGGTTCAACCCCACAAAAAAAAAAAAAAAAATATATATATATATATATATATATATATATATATATATATATATATATATATATATATATATATATGAAGCAATCAAAAATCATACTAATACTCAAGCCTTAGAAGGCATCAGACAAGCCTAAGAAGTGTCGTCCAGTCGCCTATTTACCAGTTCCTTGAAGGAATTCTGTACAGTCAGATTAGCCCACGGATCTTGCAGAACCTTCTTATTGAATAAGCTGGATTTGGACCAGAATGGAGCTGTGCTGATCGAGTCTCATCCTTAACAACATTTATTGAAGCAGGAAACATCAGTTAACTTTCATTGATCAGACTACAGCACAAATATACAGAGTGCAGTAGTGTCATGAACACAAGGTATAAAATGGCAGTGCAGGTGATTCATGTGAAAAGGTTTCCAACGTGATTATGGATGCATGATGGGAATTAACTGACTTTGAACATGGATTGGTAGTTGGGGCTAGACACATGGGACATTCCGTTTCGGAAATCGTTAGGGAATTCAATATTCTAAAGATCCGCAGTGTCAAGAATACCAATTCTCAGGCATTACCTTTTCACCACATACAAAATAGTGGATAATGGCCTTCACTTAATGTCACATACATATTTAAAACTTTCTGAACAGACATACTGATGGAAAAAATCGAAACATCAAGAAATAATTCATGTAGAGTAATGAAATTTCAGGAATACATTGCCCAGATAACATCGAACAATGGAAAACCCAGGATGGAATGTAACAATATTATGAAAAGAATAGTTGCTACTCACCATATAGCGGAGATGCTGAGTCACAGATAGGCGTAACAAAAAGACTGTCACAAAATAAGCTTTCGGCCAACAAGGCCTTGGTCAAAAATAGAACACACACACGCACACACACAGAAACGCAACTTACACACACATGACCACAGTCTCTGGCAGCTGAAGCCTCACTATGAGCAGCAGAAGAAGCAGCAACAGCAGCAGTGCAGGATGGGAGAGGTTACTGGGGGGGGGGGGGTTAAGGGGAGAGGGGGGGGCGGGGAGGGGGGGGTTAAGGGGAGACTAGAGTGGTAGGTGCAATCCGGAGGTTAGACAGAGAGTGGGGAAGAGAGGTGGGGGGTTGGTGGAAAAGGAGAGAAGTAAAAAGACTGGGTGCATTGGTGGAATAGAGGGCTATGGAATGGAAACAGGGAAGGGGCTAGATGGGTGAGGCAATGACTAATACCTCCTCCCTCCCCCCCCCCCCCCCCCTGCGCCTTTCCCACCTCTCCCCTGCCCTTTGTCTGACCTCCTGACAGCACCTACCTGCCCTACCCTCTCCCCACCTTGTCCCTGCATGCTCCCCAGCAGCATATCACCATCCTCCACCCCTACCCTGAAATCCATCTGCTTCCCCACCTCAGCGTCCTCCTTAACCCCGCCCAGTTGCCTCTCCCATCATGCACTGCTGCTGCTGCTGCTGCTCATCATAGCGTGACTTCAGCTGCCAGACGTGTGTGTGTGTGTGTGTGTTCTATTTTTAACAAAGACCTTGTTGGCTGAAAGCTTATTTTGTGAGTGTCTGTGACTCAGCATCTCCGCTATATCGTGAATAGCAACTATCCTTTTCATAACATTTGTCCAGATAATATACAGGGTGATTCAAAAAGAATACCACAACTTTAAAAATGTGTATTTAATGAAAGAAACATAATATAACCTTCTGTTATACATCATTGTCCGCCCCTCGTGGTCTCGCGGTAGCGTTCTCGCTTCCCGAGCACGGGGTCCCGGGTTCGATTCCCGGCGGGGTCACAGATTTTTCCTGCCTCGAGATGACTGGGTGTTGTTGTGGCGTCTTCATCATCATCATTCATCCCCATTACGGTCGGAGGAAGGCAACGGCAAACCACCTCCATTAGGACCTTGCCTAGTAAGGCGGTGCGGGTTTCCCGCATCGTTCCCCTACGCTCTGTAAAGAAGCATGGGACTTCATTTCATTTCATATACATCATTACAAAGAGTATTTAAAAAGTTTTTTTTCACTCAAAAACAAGTTCAGAGATGTTCAATATGGCCCCCTCCAGACACACGAGCAATATCAACCCGATACTCCAACTCGTTCCACACTCTCTGTAGCATATCAGGCGTAACAGTTTGGATAGCTGCTGTTATTTCTCGTTTCAAATCATCAATGGTGGCTGGGAGAGGTGGCCGAAACACCATATCCTTAACATACCCCCATAAGAAAAAATCGCAGGGGGTAAGATCAGGGCTTCTTGGAGGCCAGTGATGAAGTGCTCTGTCACAGGCTGCCTGGCCGATCCATCGCCTCGGGTAGTTGACGTTCAGGTAGTTACGGACAGATAAGTGCCAATGTGGTGGCGCTCCATCCTGCTGAAATATGAATTGTTGTGCTTCTTGTTCGAGCTGAGGGAACAGCCAATTCTCTAACGTGCTACATTTTCATCACTCGTTCTCGGCCGTCCAGAACTTTTCCCTTTACACAAACACCCATTCTCTGTAAACTGTTTATACCAACGTTTAATACACCACCTATCAGGAGGTTTAACACCATACTTCGTTCGAAATGCACGCTGAACAACTGTCGTCGATTCACTTCTGCCGTATTCAATAACACAAAAAGCTTTCTGTTGAGCGGTCGCCATCTTAGCATCAACTGACGCTGACGCCTAGTCGACAGCGCCTCAAGCGAACAAATGTACAACTAAATGAAACTTTATAGCTCACTTAATTCGCCGACAGATAGTGCTTAGCTCTGCCTTTTGTCGTTGCAGAGTTTTAAATTCCTAAAGTTGTGGTATTCTTTTTGAATCACCCTGTATTTAAATGATAATATTGCATTGACAGTCTAAGCACGAGAAAAGCCATTCAAAATGGTACCTTTTTCTTGTGTGAAAAGACCGTTACAGGAAATTTCTGGAAAATAGGCTCATGCCACAACTGTAGACGGACAGTGCAGGCTTATCTACCAACCAAATGGTGCTCCACACCGTTTTCATCACGATGTTAGTGAATTATTAAACAGGAAATTGAGAAACTGATTTTTGGTTGTGGTGAGGTCGGTGATCAGCAATTCATGTCACGGACTCCACAGTCTCCCAACCAAATGCCAAGCAATTTTTTGGTTTGGGTTATGTGAAAGATTCAGTGTATATACCTCCTCTACCAGGAAACCTATCAGAACTGTGAGCTCGCATTAACAGTGCTTTTGAACAAATTGATAGTGGCAAGCTGCATCAAACATAAGCTCTTGATTATTAACTTGATATCTGCAGAATTTTTAGGGGGCGCATATGGGGCACTTGATAAAAAAAAAAACAAAAAGAAAAGCACCTTTTTGAGTTTTTCTATGTGTGTGCAAAGCCCTGTGACAGTATGTCAAATTATATAGCTAAAGCAAATCTGTGAAATTCCTTCAGTTATTTGTAATAACCTTGATTACAGAGCAGGGCATGGGTTTGGTTGTTTGTTTGACTCAGAGAAGAGGATCTCTGAAATTTTGCTCGAACTTAGATGCCAGTTACCCCATGAAAACCTGTTTAGAGAATTTCAAGAACCAACATTAAGTGAAGAAGCTGGAATTAAGTGAGAATATGGAGCTGTATGTCAAGGCATATAGGAGATTTTCTTCTTTCACGAAATCAAATGTGCATACCCTCTATTTTTTTCTGTGCAACATCAATAACTCACATAATAAATATTATTGTGATTTAATTATGATGACACTGCCAACTCGATTCCAAACAAGAGATGCAAAAATATGTACTCATGGAGTAGGTCAGCATTCTAGAACTTAATGTTTATTTGATACATGAAACACTAATATACCCAAAACATATTTATTTATTGTTTAACATCAAAATAACATTATTATTTATGTTTTCATTCCAAAGTTTTCTTGATACAGACAAGATAAATCTTCTAGTGTTCTTTTACACAATGTAAAAAAATTAAGATATCTCACTGCCTGTGCTGTCAAGAAATACGATTCATTGTTCCATACGAAACTCCATCAGTATTGTATCCAAGTGCCTGAGTGATCACTTCAAGAATAAACACTGAGTCTCTCCTACTTAATTGACACCTATCTAGTGCTGCTATTAATTTTCAAGTATTTGTTTTACCGGGTCCGGGTTGTATGTTATCAATCACAGTTGGAAAATCAGATGATCAGTCATTTTTGTAACAGTTTGTAATATGTTATCAAAGAAGTTGGCATGGAAATATTTAGCATGTCACTTTTCTTCCTCAATAGTTCTGAGCTGTGGGCCCTTTCCTGTTCATTAGACAGCGTTTTGTGCACTCCAGCTAAGTGACAGACCGACCTGGCTCTCTTTGTCACTGTAAGATGATCCTACCTTCATTTATTTTCAATAATTGAAGCAAATTGGCGTGTGTAAGGTCAAACAAATGATCTAAGTTATTGACAAACTCTTGTCAGTGCTGTTCAAATACTTTTGGGTTTTTGTGTATTTTTTGTAACTCCCTCTACACTTGATATAGGTTCACTAGTTTCTCCACATGGCCTAATTAGGTGAAGATTTTGTAGGTATACACAACAGATGATACATTTGAAAATAGTGAGATTTACACTTGTGTTGATAGTTAAAATCACTTCTCGGATATTATAAAATAAAACTGTCAGAGCTTATCCATTAGAGGGTAGTTTTTAACCTTCAATTTGATGTTTTATGCCACCTATTAAAAATATAACTGTATTAGAACTAGTATACATAGTTCTCTAACATGTTCATGTATTGAAAACACAGTATGTTTACCAGCAATGTTACAAATGAATACAAACACATAGAGATGTTAGTCTTCCTTAGCAGGTACTGATATGTTTCAATACAAGTTGGCATGGGTTGCTGGGTCCTACATGTGTGAAATTTTATTTACAGTAGTTTTGACATTGCGTGAATAAATTAAGAGGATGTGCATTCGGAAGAACTACTTTGACTTTTTTGACACCCTACATTCTTCCTGCGACCTGTATGCAATTGGAATGGGAAGAAACCTAAACTGTGGTACAGAACTAACCATCCTCTGCCATGCACTTCACAGTGGTTTTGCAGAGTATGTATGTAGATGTGGATATGGAATGTTCTTTCTTGTGTTAACAGAGTGGATGCACTCTCTGCATTTGTAACTTAATGCCGTTTACTGAAAAAATACTAATCAGCGTGACTTTTGGTTTATTACAGAGTCTCAGAAGAGGTGTAGGAGACTACAATTTGATATCTATTATTCACCATTCAGGTTTTTCTGTTTCCAGTGGTAAGTACTGTGGTTCATTAGAGTTCTTAGTGTCTTAGTGATTCTCTCTCTCTCTCTCTCTCTCTCTCTCTCACTCACTCACTCTGCGGCTCCCCTTTCCCTCCTCGGGTGAGCCCTTAAATAAGATTTCCTATCTCTTAAAAAGCAGTGTGTATGTCTGGGATCTCGTCTGAAATGCCAGAATCAAATGCAAGCAAATTTGGTACTGGGACAGCAGGCATCACAAGTAACAGCACTGTGGGAGGTTATAACCTCCTAGCTCCAATAGGAGTAGAGATACGGGGAGAAATGTTTTTCCCCAGCCCCTGGCACTTAGGCTGCCCTGCACAACAGGCATGTTGTGAGAGAGCAGTATCATGCTGTCAAATCAACCTGCTTTGCATGGCAGCCTACATGTCAGGGGCAAGAAAAGATTTTTCCGGACTCCAGTGCGTAGGCTGCCCTGCATGACAGGCGTGTTGTGGGAGTATGTTGCACTACTTCATTGAACAGCATTCCAAAGGGCTACATGTGCTGATTAGAAAGACTGAGGACTGGTTGAAATGGGTAGAGGAGGTTATGGACTGAGGAAGGGGGAGGGGGGAAGAGGAGGAAATGGAGAGAGGGGGGGGGGGGAGAAGGGGAGCTGCATGAGGCAGGTGGAAGGTGAAGAGGGGTAGTGGGCAGGTGAAAAAGGAAGAGGGGATGCAGAAATGGAAAGAGAGAGGAGAAAGAGGAGGATATGGTCAGAGAGAGGGGGTAGAGGAAGTGGACAAAGAGGGGGAGAAGGAGGTGAAGAGATATAGAGAGAGTACCAGGAGTTAGATAGAGGTGGATGAGGTGGATTGGGGGGGGGGGGAGATGGACACAGAGGGAGGAGATGAAGGATGCATATTCAGTATACAGGGTTTATCAAAAAGAATCATCCAATTTATAAAAAAAAATCACGACTATTATGTTATTTGAGATTTGTGCGTGATCAATGTACTGTTGGAAAGAGCAAACTCTTGAGTTTTATATGGTACATGCTATGTAGCAGCAGTGTGCACTCACTTCTTTGCTGAGAACACTGTTACAGGAAGCACGTATCTTGATATGCTTGAGAACTTCCTTTCCCCACAGTTGGAGACTGATTCGAATGACTTCATTTACCAACAGGGTGGGGTACTGTCGCACTGACCTCTGGAAGTGGGGGAAGCTTTAAATCGAAGGATTATCCAACAGTGGATCGGTCGCACTGTACCGAATGATTCGGCCTTACATTACTGGCCTCCAGGGTCACCAGACCCGACTGCATGTGATTATTTCTTGTTGGGGTTTATAAAAGACTATGTTTATGTGCCTCCGTTACCAATAACAATGAATGAACTGAGACTTTACATAACAGCAGCTGTGGTGTGACTCAAAACATACTGCAGTGTGGGAACAACTTGAATACTGCACATGCTGTGCATCTATGAGTTTCCCGTTCATCAAAAAACAAAATTCATTGTACATGTTTATTAGTTTCAGAAATATACACTTGCCAAATCGGATGATTCTTTTTTATACACCCTGTATGTGTCAAACATACGCAAGCAAAACTGTTGGGAAAAAGCCGCTTTTTTTAAATACAGAAAGAAACATTTATTTTCACTAATTGATACATCATTTTAATGCTTGAATATTTATCTATTTTTGCGTATATTCATCGTTTTGCTAGGTGTGTTTTCATAGACTCTCGGACAGTTTTTGAATGCCCCCTTTGTACCAGCTCACCACGATGTCACCGAGAAAGCGTAGGAACTAGAATCGGTCGAGGTGGTTAAAGTGGCGGTAAGGTGGTGCACTCGTATTCAGGCAGACGGCATCATTCCTGACGAGCTGTCCAGATTTCGGTTTTGCACAGTTTCCCTAAATCGCTAAAGGTAAATGCCGTTACACACTGCCCAGTCACATTAATGTGACGAGCTGTCACGAGCGTGTCGAACCAGTTTTGCAGCACGGACTGACCACTGTGAGAGACGCAGGAAGGGCGTCCGTGAGGTTCTGGAAGGTACAGAAAGAGACGTGGTGCCGTGCAGACTCCAGGGATGTAGCCAGCTTGTTCGTTTCTCGGTTGAGTATCTGTGGTGCAAACAACCCAGTTGGGAGAGTCTCAATTGGAAATAAATCTGGGGAGCTCAGTAGCCAGGGGAGTACAGTACCCGTACTGGTGCTCTTCAGACCACGCACATACACTGCAAGCTGTGTGACATGCTGTATTGTCCTTCTAGTAGGTGCCATCGTGACAGGGAAAAAGTGCATGTTCCGGTCGACACAGTTGGCCGAGGGTAGTAGCACACTTGTGTCGATCCATTGTGCTGTACAGAATGGTGTGATCATCCAGCAGAAGATGCCGCAAAAACATTTATCAGACCGTAACGCGCCCTCCTCTGGCTCGGACCCTTCTGATGACGGTTAAAGGGTGTTTGCCTGCAGATATTTCACCCCGTACACAGTGGCCATCTGTCTGGTGGAGCATGAAACACGATACAGCTGAAGAGGGCACCTGTCGCCACAATCCGTGGACGTCCAGTTGTGTTCGTTGCCAATGAACAGCAGTCAGCCGAGGTGCATCAGCCAGGTACCTGCTACGAAGGCCCGTACGTAGTAACGTTTGCTGAACAGTCATTGATGTGACACTGTTGGTATCTCGTTAGTTCATCTAGGAAGTCAGTTGTTTGGCATTTGCATATCTGTCTGCCCATACTAATCTCTGCTACTGTTGTTCACCCATGTCATCTATGGTACGTGGTGCACCACAAATGTCTCAGCGTCACTTTTGGATAGCGCCGTTTTGCCACACGGTATACTTTACACAGCAGCACACACACAGTTTACAAATTCAGCCATTTCAGAAATGCTTCCAGCCTCTGCCCAAAAGGCAATGACATTGCCCTTTTGTACATCATATAAATCACTGTGTTTCCCCATTATGATGACAACTGCACTGTTTTTCTGCATTCCTGTGACGTGCTTTATACACTACTGGCCATTAAAATTGCTACACCAAGAAGAACTGCAAATGATAAACAGGTATTCATTGGAAAAATATACTAGAACTGACATGTGATTACATTTTCACGCAATTTGGGTGCATAGATCCTGAGAAATCACTACCCAGAACAACCACCTCTGGCCATAATAACAGCCGTGATACGCCTTGGCATTGAGTCAAACAGAGCTTGGATGGCATGTACAGGTACAGCTGCCCATGCAGCTTCAACACGATACCACAGTTCATCAAGAGTAGTGACTGGCATATTGTGATGAGCCAGTCGCTCGGCCACCATTGACCAGACGTTTTCAGTTGATGAGAGATCTGGAGAATGTGCTGGCCAGGGCAGCAGTCGAACATATTCTGTATCTAGAAATGCCCGTCCAGGACCTGCAACATGCGGTGGTGCATTATCCTGCTGAAATGTAGGATTTCGCAGGGATCAAATGAAGGGTAGAGCCATGGGTAGTAACACATCCAAAATGTAACGTCCACTGTTCAAAGTGCCGTCAATGCGAACAAGAGGAGACCGAGACGTGTAACCAATGGCACCCCATACCATCATGCCGGGTGATACACCAGTATGGCGACGACGAATACACGCTTCCAATGTGCGTTCACTATGATGGTGCCAAACACGGATGTGACCATCATGATGCTGTACGCAGAACCTGGATTCATCCGAAAAAATGACGTTTTGCCATTTGTGCACCCAGGTTCGTCGTTGAGTACACCATGGTGGTTGTCTTGCAAACATCCCCATCTGTTGACTCGGGGATCGAGACGTGGCTGCACGATCGGTTACAGGCATATGGATAAGATGCCTGTCATCTTGTCTGCTAGTGATACGAGGCCATTGGGATCCAGCACGGCATTCCGTATTACCCTCCTGACCCCCTGATTCCATATTCTGCTAACAGTCATTGGATCTCGACCAACGCGAGCAGCAATGTCACAATACGATAAACCGCAATCGCGATAGGCTACAATCCGACCTTTATCAAAGTTGGAAACGTGATGATACGCATTTCTCCTCCATACACGACGCTTCACAACAACGTTTCACCAGGCAACACCGGTCAACTGCTGTTTGTGTATGAGAAATCGGTTGGAAACTTTCCTCATGTCGGCACAGTGTAGCTGTCGTCACCGGCGCCAACCTTGTGTGAATATTCTGAAAAACTAATCATTTGCGTATCACAGAATCTTCTTCCTGTCGGTTATATTTCACTGTCTGTAGCACGTCATCTTCGTGGTGTAGCAATTTTAATGGCCAGCAGTGTATACACTTGACTGCTGTTCCTGTATCAGCCGTCTGTGAGTGATTATTTCAGGTTGATGTCAAACATTGGAGGAAGTCACATTAATGTGACTGGACCTTGTAATTCTTTTGATAAGTGTACTGCCAATTTCCTTCCCACGTCTAAGCTTGTGCTCCATCTCATCCTACCTCATTACCAGCATGATTTTAAACTCAGATTTTTCTTCCTTTATTGTAAGCAGTATTTTTGTATTATCAGTCTTCTGACTGGTTTATAAAACCAGCATTACCATATCTTCCTCTCCTCTGCCAACCTCCACATTTCAGAATAGCTTTTACATGCAATGTCTTCAATTATGTTACTATGGGAGGCGGTATTGGTTGACACTATAAGAAAAGTTCCCATAATGATACACCTGGAAACGAAAACCTATTGATGTATGGGCTCATCTGCCCTCTCCTTCCCGTCTCGGTGTTACATGGAAGTAAATTCCATGTTTCTCAATTTCCGGGAAGTGTTTGACATGGTGTCCCAGTGCAGACTGTTAACGAAAGTATGAGCATACACAATAGATGCCCAGATTTGTGAATGGCTTCAAGACTTCTTAAGTATGTTGTTGTTGTTGTGGTCTTCAGTCCTGAGACTGGTTTGATGCAGCTCTCCATGCTACTCTATCCTTTGCAAGCTTCTTCATCTCCCAGTACCTACTGCAGCCTACATCCTTCTGAATCTGCTTAGTGTATTCATCTCTTGGTCTCCCTCTACGATTTTTACCCTCCACGCTGCCCTCCAATACTAAATTGGCGATCCCTTGATGCCTCAGAACATGTCCTACCAACCGATCCCGTCTTCTAGTCAAGTTGTGCCACAAACTTCTCTTCTCCCCAATCCTATTCAATACCTCCTCATTAGTTACGTGATCTACCCACCTTATCTTCAGCATTCTTCTGTAGCACCACATTTTGAAAGCTTCTATTCTCTTCTTGTCCACACTAGTTATCGTCCATGTTTCACTTCCATACATGGCTACACTCCATGCAAATACTTTCAGAAACGACTTCCTGACACTTAAATCTTTACTCGATGTTAACAAATTTCTCTTCTCCAGAAACGATTTCCTTGCCATTGCCAGTCTACATTTTATATCCTCTCTACTTCGACCATCATCAGTTATTTTACTCCCTAAATAGCAAAACTCCTTTACTACTTTAAGTGTCTCATTTCCTAATCTAATTCCCTCAGCATCACCCGATTTAATTTGACTACATTCCATTATCCTAGTTTTGCTTTTGTTAAGGTTCATCTTATATCCTCCTTTCAAGACACTGTCCATTCCGTTCAACTGCTATTCCAAGTCTTTTGCTGTCTCTGACAGAATTACAATGTCATTGGCGAACCTCAAAGTTTTTACTTCTTCTCCATGAATTTTAATGCCTACTCCAAATTTTTCTTTTGTTACCTTTACTGCTTGCTCAATATACAGATTGAATAACATCGGGGAGAGGCTACAACCCTGTCTCACTCCTTTCCCAACCACTGCTTCCATTTCATGCCCATCGACTCTTATAACTGCCATCTGGTTTCTGTACAAATTGTAAATAGCCTTTCGCTCCCTGTATTTTACCCCTGCCACCTTCAGAATTTGAAAGAGAGTATTCCAGTTAACATTGTCAAAAGCTTTCTCTAAGTCTACAAATGCTAGAAACGTAGGTTTGCCTTTTCTTAATCTTTCTTCTAAGATAAGTCGTAAGGTTAGGATTGCCTCACGTGTTCCAACATTTCTACAGAATCCAAACTGATCTTTCCCGAGGTCCGCTTCTACCAGTTTTTCCATTCATCTGTGTAAAGAATTCGTGTTAGTATTTTGCAGCTGTGACTTATTAAACTGATAGTTCGGTAATTTTCACATCTGTCAACACCTGCTTTCTTTGGGATTGGAATTATTATATTCTTCTTGAAGTCTGAGGGTATTTCGCCTGTCTCATACATCTTGCTCACCAGATGGTAGAGTTTTGTCATGACTGGCTCTCCCAAGGCCATCAGTAGTTCTAATGGAATGTTGTCTACTCCCGGGGCCGTGTTTCGACTCAGGTCTTTCAGTGCTCTGTCAAACTCTTCACGCAGTATCTTATCTCCCATTTCGTCTTCATCTACATCCTCTTCCAGTTCCATAATATTGTCCTTAAGTACTTCACCTTTGTATAAACCCTCTATATACTCCTTCCACCTTTCTGCCTTCCCTTCTTTGCTTAGAACTGGGTTTCCATCTGAGCTCTTGATATTCATACAAGTGGTTCTCTTCTCTCCAAAGGTCTCTTTAATTTTCCTGTAGGCAGTATCTATCTTACCCCTAGTGAGACAAGCCTCTACATCCTTACATTTGTCCTCTAGCCATCCCTGCTTAGCCATTTTGCACTTCCTGTCGATATCATTTTTGAGACGTTTGTATTCCTTTTTGCCTGTTTCATTTACTGCATTTTTATATTTTCTCCTTTCATCAATTAAATTCAATATTTCTTCTGTTACCCAAGGATTTCTATTAGCCCTCGTCTTTTTACCTACTTGATCCTCTGCTGCCTTCACTACTTCATCCCTCAGAGCTACCCATTCTTCATCTACTGTATTTCTTTCCCCCATTCCTGTCAATTGTTCCCTTATGCTCTCCCTGAAACTCTCTACAACTTCTCATTCTTTCAGTTTATCCAGGTCCCATATCCTTAAATTCCCACCTTTTTGCAGTTTCTTCAGTTTCAATCTGCAGATCATAACCAATAGCTTGTGGTCAGAATCCACATCTGCCCCTGGAAATGTCTTACAATTTAAAACCTGGTTCCTAAATCTCTGTCTTACCATTATATAATCTATCTGATACCTTTTATTATCTTTATGATTCTTGAACCAAGTGTTAGCTATGATTAGGTTATGCTCTGTGCAAAATTCTACAAGGCGGCTTCCTCTTTCATTTCTTTCCCCCAATCCATATTCACCTACTATGTTTCCTTCTCTCCCTTTTCCTACTGACGAATTCCAGTCACCCATGACTATTAAATTTTCGTCTCCCTTCACTGCCTGAATAATTTCTTTTATCTCGTCATACATTTCATCAATTTCTTCATCATCTGCAGAGCTAGTTGGCATATAAACTTGTACTACTGTAGTAGACATGGGCTTTGTGTCTATCTTGGCCACAATAATGCGTTCACTATGCTGTTTGTAGTAGCTAACCCGCACTCTTATTTTTTTATTCATTATTAAACCTACTCCTGCATTACCCCTATTTGATTTTGTATTTATATCCCTGTAATCACCTGACCAAAAGTCTTGTTCCTCCTGCCACCGAACTTCAGTAATTCCCACTATATCTAACTTTAACCTATCCATTTCCCTTTTTAAATTTTCTAACCTACCTGCCCGATTAAGGGATCTGACATTCCACGCTCCGATCCGTAGAACGCCAGTTTTCTTTCTCCTGATAACGACGTCCTCTTGAGTAGTCCCCGCCCGGAGATCCGAATGGGGGACTATTTTACCTCCGGAATATTTTACCCAAGGGGACGTCATCATCATTTAATCATACAGAAAAGCTGCATGTCCTCGGGAAAAATTACGGTTGTAGTTTCCCCTTGCTTTCAGCTGTTCACAGTACCAGCACAGCAAGGCCGTTTCGGTTAATGTTACAAGGCCAGATCAGTCAATCATCCAGACTGTTGCCCCTGCAACTACTGAAAAGGCTGCTGCCCCTCTTCAGGAACCACATGTTTGTCTGGCCTCTCAACAGATACCCCTCCGTTGTGGTTGCACCTACGGTACGGCCATCTGTATCGCTGAGACACGCAAGCCTCCCCACCAACGGTAAGGTCCATGGTTCATGGGGGGAGGTCCCTGGTTCATAATTTTCCCCTTGACAGCGAGTGTTCATCAGAGACAAGGACATTGTTAGGAGTGCCCCAGGGAAGTGAGACAGAAACACTATTATTTTCTTTATATATAATTGGTCTGATGGATAGGGTGAGCAGCAGTCCGAGTTGTTTGCTAATCATACTGTGGTGTATGGTAAGATGTCAAAGTTTGGTGACTGTGGGAACATGCAAGATGACTTAGACAAAATTTCTAGTTGGTGTGATGAATGGCAGCTTGCTCCAAATGTAGAAAAATGTAAGTTAATGTGGATGAACAGGAAAAATAAACCCATAATATTCGGATACAGTATTACCAGTGTTCTGCTTGGCACAGTCAAGTCACTTAAATATCTGGGCGTAACGTTGGAATGTGATATGAAATGGAACAAGGATGTGAGGACTGTGATAGGGAAGCTGAATCGTTGACTTCGGTTTAAGAAAATTGTAGTTCATCTGTAAAGGAGACTGCATATAGGATGCAAATGTGACCTTTTCTTGACTACTGCTCAAGTGTTTGGCATCCATACCAGGTTGGATCAAAGGAAGACATTGAAGCAATTCAGGGGAGGGCTGTTAGGTTTGTTACTGGTAGGTCCAAACAACACGCAAGTGTTAGGGAGATGCTTCATGAGCTCAAATGGGAATCCCCGGAGAGGAGGCGGCATTCTTTTCTAGGAGCACTACTGATAAAATCTAAAGAATCAACATTTGAAGCTGTCTGCAGAACAATTCCACTGTCAGTGACATGCATTTTGCATAAGCAGCATTAAGATAAGATATGAGAAATTATGGTGCAATGGAGGCTTGTAGACAGTCATTTTTCCCCTCCGGAAAGAAAATGATTAGTAGTGGTACAGATTACCCTTCACCGCACACAGTATGGTGGCTTGTGGAGTATGTATGTAGATGTTGGACACCACAGGCTGTGGTGCATATGAGTACCATGCATCCTGACAATCCTTCAACCTTCTCTGCACTGAATTGTGCACTCTTTCAAGTGCATCTGGCATCATTTGCCCTTGTTGGTCAGTTAGGTATGCACGAACGCATGTAATGTCCCCGTAGTAAGAAATTCAACTGATTCAGGTCCAGTGGATGAAGAGGCCATCGTAGCGAACCACCTCGATCGATCTGCTATTCCTAAACATTGCTGCGAGATTCTGTTGCATGATTCTTAGAAAATGGGGCGCTACCCTGTTGTGCATAAAACATAGTAATTGTCTTTCTTTGCAGAAATATTGTGCAATAGCAGTGGCAGTTAATTGCTCAGTAATTGGTGCCACACAGTGTCTGTTACACTTTTTGGTAAAGTGTATGACGCTAAGTGTCTGTCAGTGACATTTCCTGTCTATACATTGGTACTGAAGTGATTGTGATGCCTCGTGTCCACAACTGCTCAAGAACTTGCATCTGCCCACATGTACATACTGTGATAGTAAGCTGTGCCACTGACACCACCAAATAGAGCACATTACTGTTCACAAGTTAAAACAGCCCATATCTCAACAGATTCTGGTTTCTGGGAGTATCTTTACAGAAACTTTTCTCCTACCCTATATACTCCAGTCTCTGTCTTGTCCTGTAATTTTTACCCTCTACAGCTCCATCTAGTGTGGTGGGAGTTCTTCCCTGTTGTCTTAAGACTCATCACATTGAGCCATTCCTTCTTGTGTAGTGTTCTTTTCTACATATTCCCTGATTTCATAGAGAACCACATCATTTCTTATGAGTCCACCTGATTTTCAACCTCTTTCTATAGCACCACATCTCAAACAGCTGCACACTCTTCTTTTCAGCTTTTACCACACTTTTTGACTTACTTCCATACAATGTTGTACTCCAAATGTCCATTCTTTGAACAATCTTATTGAAACATTTGATACTAGTTGGTAGTCCTATTATTGTTCTCTCCTTTCTTCATCTGTCATGGATTATTTCATTCCTGAGGTAGCAGAATTCCTTCACTTCATCTGCTGTGTCACCATCTCAGTTTTTTTTTCTGCTCTTTCACGTGTTCTCAATCCAAATTGTGTACTCAGTAGACAGTTCATTCTATTCAGTAGGTTGTGTAGTTATTCCCTACTTTCACAGAGCAATTTAGTACAGGGTGGACAGAGAAAATAAACACACACGCTGAGTGTTTTATGATTCATCTTACCCACTTATAATGCTCATAGAGGGGACTTAGTAGATCAAGTTTTACATAGGTATCCTTGTCTGGAAACAACATTGAACGGCACTACAGAGCATTAAAGTTATAGGTGTAAACATATGTATATACAGGATGTTTCTGTGATGAAATTACAAACTTTCTAGGATGATGGAGAAAGATAAATGTCAAAGTTGTGATGCAGTATACATAGGCATGACATGCAGGAATTTTGAAACAAGATACAAAGAACATATCAGATGTTGGAAGTATGAAACAAACCATTCCACATTTGCAGAGCATTTAAAACACTACAACCATCATCCTACAAACATGGAACAAGAAATGAAAATAATGAGAATAAGCAACCATGACAAACATACAAATGCAAGAAAACTTCCACATCCAGAAATCCATAGCAGAAAACAAACATGTGATAAATGAACAAACACACATCAGCACAGGCTCCCTACTACACTTAATAAAGGAAATGATAACATAAACAAAAAAAAAAAACTCTTCCCCACAACATCTGAAAACACACACACACACACACACACACAGCCCCCCCCCCAAAAAAAAATATATATAACACCAAAATACAGACACACACACACACACACACACACACACACACACACACACAGCACAAAAAATATATATATCACACCAAAACACACACATACACACACACACACACACACACACACACACACACACACACACACACACACAGGACAAAAACAAAAACAAAAAAAATAAAATAAAATTAATATCACACCAAAACACACACACACACACACGCACACAAATGCATACACGAACAGACCACAGATACTTCAATAGTTACACTCATAAGTTTGGCAATAATATTTGATCTTTGGCAGAAACATTTGACAGTCGGCAACAGAAACCAAAACATTGCATTAAAACAAGCGTTCAGTGCATAGTGCTGTGGAATGTGGAAAAAACCGCAAATTGGCGTTCATAACAAGAACAACAACACCAAAAATGCAACAGGAGCGCAACCTGTAAGTACAGTTCAAAACATTACTACTTAATAGGAAATACCAACCACCAGAACTGTTTATAACCTATAGGCACAGTGACAAAAATGTAAATAAAATAGCTAACATATGTACATATTCCAGGCCACTGATGATGCCTTGCAGAAAATAAAGGCGAAACGCGTATGTCACTAAAATTGTATTCAATTCAGTTGCTGTCAGACGGTCCATAAGTAAAAGTTATCAATATACCATAAAAGATAAATGTATTTGAGGTGAGTGTCCCTGTACCAGAAATGAAGGAGTTGAAAGTTATAAGCAGAAACTGTTCTGATACCTCTGACAGTGGAATACTTGTACTGGTACTACTGTTGCTAAGAATGTAGGATAGGCAACTTTTAGAGGTGGTAGTATATACCAAAACGAGGAAAAAAAGGTCTAGCGAATATGGGCTCTAAAATGCTTACATTAAGAGCTATGGGTGGATGTTCAATAGACGTTTTTCACAGTAGTGAAGATGAACAAGTGCTCATAGCTCTTAAGGTATGCATTTTTTCTTTTTTTTTTGCGTTCACACTACCAGCTCTGAAAGTTGTCTACTCTACACTCTTAGCAACAAGAGCACCAGTACACACATTCCACTGTCAGAGGTGTCAGAACAGTTTTTGCTTGTAACTTTTGACATGTTCATTTCTAGTACAGGGAGCCTTATCTCAAATTGATACATTTATCCTTCTCCATCATCCTTGAAAGTTCATAACTTCATCACAGAATCACCCTATGTATACATACATTTACAAGCATTGGCGCCTAAAACTTTGATGCACTGTGGAGTCAAGGGATGACGTTTCCAGACGTGGGTTCCTCTGTAAAACATGGTCTACTAAGTCCCCTCTACAGTCTCTAGAAGCATGTAACATGACTTGTGAAACTAACTCTCTCTCTCTCTCTCTCTCTCTCTCTCTCTCTCTCTCTCTGTGTGTTTGTGTGTGTGTGTGTGTGTGTGTGTGTGTGTGTGTGTGTGTGTGTAAGTAAATAAATAAATAAAATTTGGTTTGGCCTCTTAATGACTACATGAATATCTCTTTCCAGTAGTTTTTCATTCTTTCCCAATATTTTTCTCTTCTTTCTTCCATCCATACTGCACCTGCATTTTTCTTTGTTTCCTCATGGAAGCCCTTGAAACTTTTTACTTTTGCTCTGAACTTTCCTCTTTCTCCTATTTCTACCTCCGTTCTTTCATTTCTCTCAGGTCTGCTTTAACTTCTTTGGTCCACATCATTGATGTTTCTGGTTTCTATCAAAATTGTTAAAAATTCTTTTTGAGTCCTCTTTTCATCTAGCTGTTTTAGGTACCCATAGAATACATCTTTTCTGTTCCTCATTGTGTGTGATGTTGGTCCTGTTTTTCCATAAATTTCGTAATTATTACATTGGTGCGTAAGTTTGTAGCATTTTTCTGTAAATTCAGTTATCAATAATATATTCTCCTTCACTATTTACAGCAGTCGACCAATTTTGGGGTAACTTTTTGATTCCACGACTGTAGAAATCACGTAGTTTTGAGGTGAAGAACTCATCAAGCCATATTTGGAAAGCATTTTGATCCAGAAGGAAAGTTCATTGAAGGTTGTTCGATAAGGAGGAAAAGGTGAAAATCTGAGGGTGGTAGATCAGGTGCAGAATGACTTCCCAACCCAACTCCTGCATAGAGTCTTTTGTCAGTCTAACAGAATGCAGGTGTGCATTATCGTGGAGTAGCATCTCTTCATGCAGTCTTCCTGGTCATTGTTCTCAGATTGCTTGTCATTGTTCTTAGACTGCATCTACAAGATGTTTCAGTTGTTGACAATAAATATCAGCAGTGATGGTTACACCTTGGGGAAGCAATTCATTGTAGACCACACCATCATTGTTCCACCAGATGCATAACAAAGATGATGTGACTTACCGAACGAAAGCGCTGGCAGGTCGATAGACACACACAAACACACCGAGCGAGGTGGCGCAGTGGTTAGCACACTGGACTCGCATTCGGGAGGACGACAGTTCAATCCCGTCTCCGGCCATTCTGATTTAGGTTTTCCGTGATTTCCCTATATCGTTTCAGGCAAATGCCGGGATGGTTCCTTTGAAAGGGCACGGCCGATTTCCTTCCCAATCCTTCCCTAACCCGAGCTTGCGCTCCGTCTCTAATGACCTCGTTGTCGACGGGACGTTAAACACTTACCACCACCACCACCGATGACCACGCTGTCTGGTCTCCTTCCCCAAACCAACCAAACCAACACACAAACAAACACAAACACACACACAAAGTTCAAGCTTTCGCAACAAACTGTTGCCTCACATGGAAAGAGGGGAAGGAGAGGGAAAGACGGAAGGATGTGGGTTTTAAGGGAGAGGGTAAGGAGTCATTCCAATCCCGGGAGCGGAAAGACTTACCTTAGGGGGAAAAAAGGACAGGTATACACTCGCACACACACACATATCCATCCACACATATACAGACACAAGCAGACATATTTAAAGACAAAGAGTTTGGGCAGAGATGTGACTTACCAAATGAAAGTGCTGGCAGGTCGACAGACACACAAACAAACACAAACATACACACAAAATTCAAACTTTCGCAACAAACTGTTGCCTCATCAGGAAAGAGGGGTAGGAGAGGGAAAGACGGAAGGATGTGGGTTTTAAGGGAGAGGGTAAGGAGTCATTCCAATCCCGGGAGCGGAAAGACTTACCTTAGGGGGAAAAAAGGACGGGTATACACTTGCACACACACACATATCCATCCACACATATACAGACACAAGCAGACATATTTAAAGACAAAGAATTGAAACTATATATATATATATATATATATATATATATATATATATATATATATATATATATATATATATATATAGAGGGAAACATTCCACGTGGGAAAAATATATCTAAAAACAAAGATGCTGTGACTTACCAAACGAAGTGCTGCTTGTGTCTGTATATGTTCGGTAAGTCACATCATCTTTGTTTTTACATATATTTTTCCCACGTGGAATGTTTCCCTCTATCATATATATATATATATATATGTATATGTCTTTGTACTGGGAGTTGCTGCTTTGTTTGGGCTCAACCATTCCTTTGTTTCCCTTATGTTAGCACCAAGACACCATTCCTTGTCACCAGTAACGATATGGAATAGAAATGATTGGTGGTGTTCATGAGCCAACTAATGGCCAGCAAGCAAAGATGCACATATGGCCACCCACTGATTTTTGTGATTTTGGCTCGGAGCATGTGGTATCCGTACAACCGATTTTTGGATCGCATCACATGCAAATGTCACGTGATGGTGGAATGATTGCAGTTCATCACATTTTCCAGTTCTCAAGCACTGATGTGGATTATTGTGGATTAATTTGCTTAAACGATCTTCATCAAACCCCAAAGGTCTTTCTGAATGTGGAGATGCCAAACGATCCCCCTTAAAATGGGAAAACTGCTTTCTTCCCATGTTCTCTGTTGAATGGAATTATCCCCATGCACGAAGCAAATGTTTGTAGCCGCCTCCACTACTGCCACCCTTTTTCGAACTAAACCAGAATATGTTGAAATGCTCTGATTTCTCCACTTGACACTTTATTGTCTAGCATCCACAGCTCCACTCACTATCTACATATGACAAAATGGCAATACGTAAACTCAAATAGCAGCAGTGAACTACAAATAAAAAAAAGAAAAAGAAATTTGTAAATATACCTGTAGCAGTTAGTGATGCTCATTAACTTTTTCGTGTACAGTTACTGTTGACCCATTTAAGACATTAATTTCCACATGGACAATAACCAGGGACTTATGAAACAAACAGCAGTGTGTTCTCATAGCTTCACTAATAACTAAGATAAAGGTATCAGTGCGGTTTTTTGAAATGGACTTGTGTTATTTTTTGCTCCTAGAATTGCAAATCTCAATGAGACAAGTTCAGTTATGTAGCTTTTTTGTAGATCTATCACAAAATGGATATTGAAAAAATGTTTGATGAGATAAAGGAAATTATGCAGAACAGAGGACAAAAATTTAATTGTGATGGGTGACTGGAATCCAGTGGTTGGAAATGGAAGAGAATGCAAAACAGTAGGTGAATATGGACTGGGGGAAAGGAATGAAAGAGAGAGCTACCCAGTAGCATTTTGCATAGAGAATAACTTAGTCATTGTTTAACACTTGGTGTAAGAATCATGAAAGAAGGCTGTATATGTGAAAGAGACCTGTAGACCCTGGAAGGTTTCAGATTGATAATGTGGTGGTGAGACAGAAATTTTGAAGCCACATTTTAAACTGTAAGAAATTTCTAGGAGCAGATGAGGACTGCCTATTAACATTGAAGAAATTGTGAAAAGATAGAAAATTAAGGGGATCGGATCTACATAAATAGATGGAACCAGAAGTTCTTGAGAGTTTTAGAGGGAGCATTAGGCAACATTGGACTGAAACATAGCAAAGGAATACAACTGAAGATGAATGGGTAATTTTTAAAGGATGAAATAGGGATGGCAGGAGATCATCATATAGCTAAAAAAAAACAAGTCCTAGAAGAAATCCCCGGATAATACAGGAAATACTGAATTATTTAATGAAAGTAGAAAATGCCGCAAGTGAAGCAGTCAGAAGTGGATATGGCACTCTAAAAATGAGATTGACAGGATGTGCAAGATGCCTAAGCATGAATGGCTCAAGAAGAAATGCAAAACTGTATAAGCCTGTATAACTAGGGGAAAGATAGTTGGTGCTAATAGGAAAATTAGAGAGATACCTTTGGGGAGCAGAAAAAAAGAAAAGAAATTGGACTAGTGTGAGTAGAACTCATGCACTGTGGATTCAACACAAATTTAATTATGTGTATAGATAGTTCATCCAGCATGAGAATAAAAAATCTCAACAATTTTTGCCAGTTGATATCAATACTGGCAAGATATCACCTTGGGAACTGCAAGACTTTTTTGTGGGGGGATTCATGTGGTATATTTACCAAGCAATAATTTTCAGATTTTTGCCTTTACTTGTACTGTAAAACCTTGCCTGTTAAATTTTCATGATTCTAGGTCAACAGGAAGTACTATATACATTTTGATGTGTGAGTTTGCATAAAAAAGTGTGACATAAATGGCAGTATATTTTGATTACATTCAGTTAGAAGCTCCAATGTTTTATACCACATAGAGACCATAGACCGTAGTATGTGACGTAAATTTCAACATCATTGTCTAACCATTTGTGAAAAAACAGGTTTTTAACAGTTGGATGGACAGACAGACAGACATACGAACGGGCGGATAACAAAATGATCCTGTAAGGGGTTTGTTTTTTGTGATTGAAGCACAGAAACCTACAAAGAGAGAGCAAGCAGTGCTCCATATTCAGGCCCAGGCAGGCCAATTGGGAATTACCAACTGACATGTTATTCACCTCCAATGGCATCATTTGAATGTGGCATAGAGGGACGCTAGTTCATGAAACCACTGTCCTTGTCAGTTTTCTAGAACTCGGAACTGCGACTTTACACTCAACTGACTTCGCAATTGACATCAAGAGGCTGAGTACACCCCATTTCAGTCACCAAGGAAAAATCCCTGGCAGTAACGAGAATCAATCCAGGTTCTCCACATAGCAGCCACACTGACGAGTGAACTGCAGAGGTGAATGGAGAAGAGAGAATCAACTGTATAAAAATCAGGAGCTCAGATTGCTACACAATACTAAGCAAAGAAGGGAAAGTAGAATGGTGAAAGCAACATATAGAGTGGCTATTCGGGGTAAATAAACTTGAAGGCAATATTATAGAAGAGGAAGAGGAGGTAGATGAAAATGAGGTGGGAGATATGATACAGTAAGAAGAATTTGACTGACCACTGAAAGAGCTAAGTAGAAATAAGGCCCCTGGAGTGGATGACATTCCCTCAGAATTTTTGAAATCCTTGGGACAGTTGGTCATGACAGAATTGTTCCACAAGGTTTGCAAGATATTGAGGAAATGCCTTTAGACAATGGCGGCTGTTGTGTAAGAGCACAAGAGTACATGAACATCCTAACTTTTGACACCTTGTGGATTTATTGGTTATTTTTCTTTCAATGCTGTTAAATGTAATGTAGATGCCGTAAACTGAAATACACAGCACTAAGTCTACCACACTGTGCTACATATTGCTCCTCTAGACATGTCGAAACTTGGGATCAGGGTCGCGAACACGCCTTCACTTGTGCAAGTTTTAAGGAGCTTCTGCACTTGCGCAACTGATGTGGTGTAATTGACTTATGGGTGAAATATTTATGGACTAGATAAACAATGTGTACGGTTCACAGTGTGTGCAACTAGCCCTTACCGTTCAACTACAAGTTTACATCAATGCCACCACATGATAGCACACAGCTTGATATAAATCACGCTAGATGGTAGCGCTTTCCTCAGATATGCCAATTCCCTTGCTATGTAGTAAAATTAGATTGGACATCAGCATATGTTATAGTTACACTATAGAAAAACCTGTTTTGTGGGATTCTGAATGAGATATAGCATATTGAGTTTAGGATTTTATCACACAGTAATCCATTTGAGATGCTGCGAACCCTAAAGTATATCATCGTCGATTGTGAGACTGTAGTATTTATTCACGCTTCTGATGTCTGTTGATCGTATGGTGAGTCAGGTTTACTGTGCTGTAGGCTTATATTGTATGTATGTAGGTTGGAACTTAAATAGTGGCAACACTGCTGTGGAGACAGTAGGCAATGGAATCTATGATTGTCGATGATAGCACACGTTGTTGACATAGCTACCTTACCTCGGAGCAAATGGACTCGCCCGTCCCACATCACCAGTGTGCGCACAATCGAGGGACACACAGTCACTTGTGAGCGAGGGGTCTTACATAACGGTGTCACTATGTTTTCGAAACAGGAGCAGTGGAGTTGGATTAAGATTGAATGTACCAGAGTTCGTACAGCACGACAGTGTCATCAAGGTCTGCAAGAGGCGCGCGGGGAATCGCCATTGCCGCACAGAACAGTGGCACGTCGGGTAAAAGCTTTCAACAGTGGTCGGCAAACTGTGGCAGCATCTCTGAAGAAGAACTGCATGCTGTTGTGCGTTAGTGGACTGTGATTGATGCCATACGATTCGTGAGCTCCTCCAAGAAACTGGATTAGCACATGCAACTGTGCTTCGCCTCCTGAAGGAACGCCTGGGCATGAGAAAACTTGCACCACGATGGGTTCTCGATGACTTGATGGAAATGCAGAAATGAATGCATTATGACGCTGCTCAGACACCTTGGAGTGCTATGAATGGACGCACTTGGAGTGCTACGAATGCAAAGGAGAGGCTTTCTTACGCCATATCGTAACACTGGATGAGACGTGGGCCACATCTTACGAGCCAAAACTGAAATACCAATCCAACGAATGGCATCATTATGGGATGTGAAAAACAGTGCAGGTCTTGTTGTGATGCAGAAATGGAATAATTCATCTGATGTTGAAAAGAGCATGGTCATTGGCTTTTTGGACCAAGGGTGGAAGCATTTCTGAAATGGCTAAATTTTTAAACAGTTCGCATGATGCCATTGTTAAAGTATACCATGTGTGGCAATCGAAAACTAGCACTGAGGCAACCGTGGTGCGAATAGATGTGCAGCTGTTTGGCAGCTGACCATCCAGATGAACCAAGAGGCACGACTGATAGTGTCAAGATTTTAAACATGGCTGCAGCAGCAACTGTTAAAATTCTTCACAATAAAAGGATGACAGCCACAACAGTTGCAGGATAAAATTTTTTTATTAAAATTCTTGACCAAGGTTTCGGTACATATAAATATACCTTCATCAGAAGTAAAACTTCTAAAATTACATCATGCAATGGAGAATAATAAAACAATTATGCCAAAGGCGTCGTCAGTAACTAAGACATCATCTCCATTTGTACAACATGTGTAATGGGCGCAGGGTCAAAGCGAACAGTTTAGCACCATTACTTCGCCTATGAACTATTGAAACATGAGTGTGTTTCAATAGTTCATAGGCGAAGTAATGGTGCTAAACTGTTCGCTTTGACCCTGCGCCCATTACACATGTTGTACAAATGGAGATGATGTCTTAGTTACTGACGACACCTTTGGCATAATTGTTTTATTATTCTCCATTGCATGATGTAATTTTAGAAGTTTTACTTCTGATGAAGGTATATTTATATGTACCGAAACCTTGGTCAAGAATTTTAATAAAAAAATTTTATCCTGTAACTGTTGTGGCTGTCATCCTTTTATTGTGAAGACTGATAGTGTCTTTTCAATGACCATTCATCGAACATTGTGAGTGGTGACTGGTGGCTTTTTCAGCTGAACCACATTTTATGCTCCTTTGGTCATGAAATGTCTGAAAGCAAACACCCTGCAACAATCGTTGGAGTGTTATAGCCTGGGGAATGTTTTCACGGCATTACCTGAGTAATCCTGTCATTCTGTGAGGCACGATGATCAACACAAGTATTCATCTATCCCTGGGCACCATGTCCTGCCCTGCAAGGAGTTTGTTTTTCCACACCACTATGGCATCTACTAGCAGGACAATGCAATGTGGCACACAGCTCGCTTCGATGAGAAGCACGGTGAGTATATTGTACTCCTCTGGTCACCAAACTCCCCAGACGTAAGCCCAGTCGAGAATCTGTGGGAACATGTCGATCAGGCTGTTTGCACCGTGGATCCTCAATGGAGAAATGTAGTGCAGCTGGCCATCCCTCTTGGTGTCTTCCAGCACATCTTGCAGCGGTCTGCTCTGCAAAAGATGGTTATACGAGTTTTTGACAGTTGGTCCCATTAATGTAACTGGACAGTGTAATATTAGCAACAAGGCTATTAGAATGTAGTCTAATTAAATTTGATGATGCATAGGAAATTAGATCATGAAATAAGACAGTAAAGTAGTTGAGCTATTTGGTTAGCAAAATCATTGACGATGGCTGAAGCAGAGCAGATACACTCGTAAAAGCAGATTGGCAATAGCAACAAATTCATTTCTGAAAATTAGGAATTTTGTTAACATCTAATATCAATTTAAATTTTAGGAAATATTTCCTGAAGGTATTTGTAATGTAGCCTTTAATGGAAGTGAAACAGAGATTATAAGCAGTTCACACAAAAAGAGAATAGAAACATGTGAAATGTGATGCTACAGAAAAGTGCTGAAGATTTTAAGGGTAGATTGAATAAGAGATGGGTTAGTACTGAATCAAATTGAGGAAAAGAGAAATTTATGACATATCTTGAGTAAAAACAGGGGACCAGTTGCTAGAACACATCCTTGAGGCACCATTGAATTGTCAATTTGGTAATTGAAGGAAGTATGGGGGGAAACTTGCACAATGGGGCCAACACTTGAATACTTTAAGCATCTTCAGGTGGATGTAGGTTGCAGTAGCTACCCAGAGTTGTAGAAGCTCACACAGGATCGACTAGCGTTTAGAGCTCCATTAAATCAGTCTTGACCACCACAGCAATAACAACAAAACAAAATCGCAGAATAAAAATACATTGAATACTGGAATTTTGTGCTGCCATTGCAGCCATTAAATGGCTCATTATCTGGAAGTGTACTCTGCTTTCCAATGAAACTTGTGCCAGTAAGGCAATAGGCATGCAACATATATGCTACTCTCAATGGAAACTTGCACAATATGGAACTGCTGTCTAAGCAGATGGGGTTTGTTATGAGGAATGCTTGCAGTGCACTCACATTATGTACAACATCTCCTCCGTGTCCAATCCAATGATTTGGGAATTGTCTCTGCAACTGGTTTCTAGCCATCAGCGAAAAATGTGCCGGACACCCATCGTGTTGATACCACATACTGTTCCTTGTTCCTAAAGGTGTTTCTTCCAATAACAGACCTAATGTTTCTCGCAGGAATGTGGTGTTCTTCTTACCATTAAGATTTCCTTTGATGAAATAGGGGCCTGTAATTCTGCCTTCCAGAATCCCACACCGTACATTCACCGATCACGCTTTTTGGTGTGCAGTTTGCCACAGCCAACACGGATTTTCAGTTGCCCAATAATGCATGTTATGCAAATTAATAAATGTGTCAGCCTTCTGAATCTGAAGTTGAGCCCGTCGGCATAATTGAATGCTTTGCATACAATCCGTACCAGTTAATACAGTAAGGGTGATATTTATGCTGATGCAGAACGTGAACAACACTATTGTGGCTCATGCCAGGTTCCCTTGTGATTTGATGCAAACTAACACAAGGATCTCGAATCACAGTGGCAAGAGAACCAATTTCTGTTTCCTCGTTAGTAACTTTCCTTTGCCGGATATGTTTGCAGTGTGTCAAAGATCCAGTGGTTCTCAATTTGTCATACACATATTTAAATGTACAATGTGTAGGGTGAGTACGTTGAGGATATCTTTCAGCGTATAAGTCTCTAGCTCTCACTGAATTTCATTGGCATTCTCTGTAAGTGAGAAGCATATCGACTTGTTCTTCGAAGGAATACATCATTGATTCGACGATACTAATCTTACTGTTAGTGTTATATTGCAAAACTGTCGAATGGTGTTTGCATGTCAAAGGCACGTTAGATGGATACGCCATATTTGGCAAATCTTTACTATTTGCACGAGCACGATATACGAGAGAGAATTGTCAGAGCATGTGCTGATATGATAAGGAATCCCACTCAGTCCATGATAAGAAGATTGCAGCACTGGATTGGTACCAGTGGTCATTGTTTCAAACACCTTCTGTAAATTGATGTTCGTGCCACCTTTTCGACCTTCGTTGACCTACAAAGACCTTACGGTTACACATAATTGGATTTGTCTCGAAAGCCGCTATCAGAAAATAAATACCAAACTATACCATTCCATTTGAAAAAACAAAGTTGACCTTCATATCTCTGACGTAACCCCTCCTAGCAACAAAAAACCACCGTCATATTATGACCCCCTTGTCCCGTGTAACATTTGTCCCACAAACTTTTCAGCTACTATCATACTTTCACAGTTAATCTAAGTGGCAATAGTTAGTGACTCATCCTGTATAATGGTGTGTTTGAAAAGCAATGCCTCTGAATTTTTAATGTGAAAACTCCTTAAACTTTTTCAACAAAACAAATGTTATTGACATTCTACATTGTTATTCTTCACGTCTACCTATTTTTTCCTCAGTATAGTCACCATGGCGACGAACGTATTTGCCCCAACAAGAGACCAATTTCTTGATACCATCACCGTAGAATATTAGACTGTGTTGACGGAGGAACCACCTAACCTTAAATTTCGGAAACAGATTAAAATCAGATGGGGTGAAGTCATCACTGTATGAAGAATGATTGATGACAGTGATCCAAGCATTGGATTATGTCGCTGCACTCATTTGTGGTCTGGTGTTACTGTGTAAAAGGAGAGGATTTTCCATATGTGGACAAATATTTTCTGTGGATAGAAACTCAGTTACAGCATGCTGTTTAGCACACACCAACATATTTATCTTCCACACAACCGTGTTGCACACTACAATTCGGTGCCCTGTAGCAGCAGAGAGCTGCAGGTATATACGAGGCGTGTTTTTCAAGTAAGTACCGTTTTGAAATTAAAAAAATACGTACTAAGATATCTCAATAATTTCATTTTTACATGAAAGCCTGTACCTGAATCTACTTTTCTACATAATTTCCGTCAATATTGAGGCACTTGTCATAGCGTTGTACCAGTTTTTGAATACCCTCCTCATATAAGTCTGCCGCCTGACTCGTTAACCACTGCATCACCACTGTTTCGACTTCGTCGTCGTCTCGAAGACGCTGACCGCCCAGGTGCTTCTTCAAGTGCAAGAACAGATGGTAGTCACTGGGGCTGTACGGTGAATGATCTAGAGTTTCCCATCGAAAAGATGTGATGAGATCTTTGGTCTGATTCGCCACATGTGGACGGGCATTGTCTTGCAGCAAAACGATGCCCTTGCTCAATTTCCATGGACTGTTGCTTTGATTCTGGTGTGACGTAGGCCACCCGTGTTTCGTCACCCTTAACAATTAGTCAATGTACTGACTAAACGTTTGGATTTGTGCACATCCGTCAATATTTTCAGTACCCAACGTGCGCACAATTTTCGGTAATTCAAGTGCTCGGTCACAATGCCATACAAAACACTATGAGAAACATTAGGAAAGTCATCCCGCAAGGAGGAGATCATAAAGCGTCTGTTTTGCCTCACCTTATTGTCCATTTCCTGCACCAAACTTTCATTAACGACCGAAGGACATCCACTCCGTTGTTCATCGTGCACATTTGTGCGGCCATCTTTAAATACTCTCACCCACTTTCTTACCATTCCATCACTCATAATGTTTTCTCCATAAACTGCACAGATCTCATGATGAATAGAATATTGATCGCTTTTAGGCCTTTAGCACTAAGAAATCTTATAACAGCCTGTGCTTCACAGTCGGCGGAACTCACAATTATCGTAGGCATCTTAAACACTCAGTACACAACGTAAACAAGGAAGAATCACTGTAATGGCGTCAGTGCGTAGATTAAGGTACAGGCTTTCATGTAAAAATAAAATTATTGAGATATCTCAGCACATCTTTTTTTAATTTCAAAACGGTACTTACTTAAAAAAAAAAAAAACCTCCTCGTAGAATGAAGAATACAGATGTAAAATGTTTATAATGTTGGTTTAAAAGAGATTTAATAGTTTTCACATAAATAATTTGGACGTGTTACTTTTCAGCACATCCTCGTACAAACTGATTCTTTAAAAGAAGAAAACAGCAACCAACCACCGTCATTATGCTATTTATTTACACAAATAGCTCCATTACTAGTTTTGAACTGACAGGTTCATCTTCAGACTGATTTTTCACATTTGTATTAAATTTATCATTGTCTGCATCAGTAGTTGAACAAAAAACAGCCAACAACTAATGTGAGCAATAACGAATGTGTTCAGCCATCTGAAGATGAACCTGTCCATTCAAACTAGTAATGAAGTTATTTGTGTAAATAAAGAGCACTAATGACAGTGGCTGGTTGGTGTTTTCTGCTTTGCTGAGTACCACCTTATAAGAACTTTTTTATTGGCACTTAATACCAGCCAGTTTCCCAGCGTAGCACTTGGAGCATTCTTAATAAAGTATTTATTTTCTAATTTGTCTCATTATGATGGTGCATTGTTGGCACAGGCTTCCACCAACTCAGTACAGATTCTACATGGTATTTCACTTACCAGTGAGGTTTTTGATTTCTCTGGCTTCTCTAGCATCATTCTATGGGCCAGTGGTGTGTACCAGAGCTTGTGACATGTTCTTGTAACAAACTAACAAACAGTAAATCAGTTACGTAACTTTACTTTTCTGGGGTGATAATTAAAATTCTGTGAGCACTCCTAAACTATTTCAATTCAGATTACACCAATGAAGAAAAGACAGAAAATATTGAAGATAGTGATGACAGAGAAGAGTATATGTGTGAATGTCCAGGTGGTGCCTAATATGACCTGACATTTATTTATGCAACAAATTTTTTAGGCTAATGATTTTTATACTTCTTAGCTGACGAACAAGCACTGGTGTCCCTCTTTTTCCTTTTTCCCTTCAAGACAAATTGGCCTGAGTGTATGTGTGTGTGTGTGTGTGTGTTTTCACAAACTGGTTCACTTCTGCCATGTATGATCTATGAGATTAACTTCACCCTTTACACCAGGCATGTAGACCAAAAGTATCACAAAGATGCTCAGCCAATTCTAGTGGCAGACGCAAGAGAGGCGGTCTGCATCATGTTATGGTCTACTGTTAAAGTTCTAAGGATTTACATTCCTAGAAGAGTCAAGCAATATATTGCTTACTCCTATTTAAATGTCGTGGAAAGACCGTGAAGGTAAAATTAGAGATTTGAGACCGCACGAAGGCTTAATAACAATTTTTCTTCCTGAAAACCATATTGACTGGAACAGCAAAAGGGGGAAGTGACTTTGATACATAAAATACATTTCGCCGTGCACTATAAGGTATCTTATGCTATATAGATGTAGATTTCTGTTTTTGTGGATGTTGTGAAGTGAGGTGCAGTAGCACTCAAAAGTATTTTGCAGAAGTGTGTAATAGAAAAAAAAACAGTGGATAGTTGAAATGTGTGTAATTATAATCCATTCAGTACAAAACCTCATTTAGTTTAAACAGTTATTATGCATCGAACCAGAAATAACAATTCTTCTGACTCAAAAGTAATTTGTAGGTCTAAGTATGTAAGAAAAAAAAACAGAGATATTTTAGAATCTGAAGAAAAAAATCAGTATTTCACTGCATGCCCATGGGCTTGGATCACAGCTGCGGATCTATTTGGCTCTGAATCCACAAGGTTTTGTAAACTGGGAGTTTTGACCATTTGTCCAACAAGGCAGCAGCAAATTGAGCCTTGTTTGAGCAGCTTCTATTATGAGCACATCAATACACAATGCGTCCTGAGTGGATTTATCCAGGCTCTGGCTTGGCCACTCCAAAAGTTTGACTTTTTATCCGAAAAGAATTTTTTTAAATGGTCGGAGGTGTGTTTTGAATCACTGTCCTGCTGAAATGTCCAAATACGCATGTGGCATATTCTTTCTCCCAGATGAAATCGTATTTTCTAAAATGTCACTGTGCAGGAAACTATCCATTTTGCCGTGTATTTGACCTAGAGGATCAGCATCAGATTCAGAAAAGCATCTCCACACCATGCGCTGCCACCACCGTGCTTAGTGGTTGGAATCTGGTACTTTATGCTGTCCTTTTAGTTTTTGATTGATGTACGTACTGCATAACTCCACAAAACATTAGACCATGTTCGATGTTTCTTTGCAAATTCTACCCTGGCATCCCTATTTTTTTTTTTTTAATTTGTGAATTGTTTATGTGATGGTTGTCTACCATTTAAATCACCTGCTTCTGGGTGATGTTCTACAGTTGAGACATGTGAGTTCAGTCCATGATGCTGCTCCAGATCATCCCTAATTTGTCGAGCTGATTTTCCTGGAGCCCTGACCTCAGCTAATTGGCTTTTCCTCGCTCCTGTTTTGCCATCGAATACACCCACATATTAATTGTTGTATGCAATGATCTCTAGCAATGCTAGATTGCCAATCTCCCTTCTTCAAAGCATGGAAAACAGCTTGTTTTATATCAGCTGAGTATTCTTTGTGTTTTTGCATGCTTCTAGTTATCTCTACAAATAAACAAATACTGTCTGAATGCTTAATTGACAATAGTTGATCAATACTGTACAAAATGCCTTTCAGCTAAAGGAATACATACTTACATTGTTATTGTATGATCTTGGTCATTTACTAGATACAGAACCACAGTGACAGGAAACTTTTGTTGGAGTGCCGCAGTTGTGTGTGTGTAGCTCTGTTATGAATACATTCAAATGATACTGGAAACATAACACCATAACTAAAAAATACTTTTGAGTGCTACTGTACATGTCATATGTTGGAAATTCTATAACTGGTGCGTCACCATCAACTTTTTCATCTTCATATTGATATGCTTGGATCACAAACACAGTTCCTCTCCTTTCTTTATTGCCAGTACCTATTTTTCCAGTACTCGTTCATCTTCTCTCCATGTTATATTTTCCCTTTTCTGTCCATTTTGTTCACAATTTCTTATCTCTTCTGCCTTGTAAACCTTCTAAATTTAATGCAGTGCGTCCAGAAATTCTCTCTGCAACGGTGGGCTCCACTTCTCGCGTTGCAGGGCGTGTAAGGTTGGCAGCACACTCATGTCGCTGTATAAGCTAGTGGGCTGGGACGCACTGCTAGTGGCTGCAGTTATGTTTGGAGATGGGATCAGTATTATTAAATTAAAACAATGAAATTAATTAATTATATTAATTGCATTTAAATACACTATACTCGCCAGTATCACAGCAGTGCTGTAAGCGTTTTCCTCCTCCTTGAATGCTTAGTTCAACATGTTTACATATGAAACTTCCTGGCAGATTAAAACTGTGTGCCCGACCGAGACTCGAACTCGGGACCTTTGCCTTTCGCGGGCAAGTGCTCCGAGTACCGGGCGTGAGTCGTGCTTCGGTAGCTCAGTTGGTAGAGCACTTGCCCGCGAAAGGCAAAGGTCCCGAGTTCGATTCTCAGTCGGGCACACAGTTTTAATCTGCCAGGAAGTTTCATATCAGCGCACACAGCGCACACTCCGCTGCAGAGTGAAAATCTCATTCTGGAAACGTCCTCCAAGCTGTGGCTAAGCCATATCTCCGCTATATCCTTTCTTTCAGGAGTGCTAGTTCTGCATGGTTCGCAGGAGAGCTTCTGTAAAGTTTGGAAGGTAGGAGACGAGATACTGGCAGAAGTAAAGCTGTGAGTACTGGGCGTGAGTCGTGCTTCGGTAGCTCAGATGGTAGAGCACTTGCCCGCGAAAGGCAAAGGTCCTGAGTTCGAGTCTCGGTCGGGCACACAGTTTTAATCTGCCAGGAAGTTTCATATCAGCGCACACTCCGCTGCAGAGTGAAAATCTCATTCTCTTTACATATATTTGTGAACACCTTTACCAATGTTTCACATGTAGCCGAATTCAGATAATCAATTACCTCTGTCTTTTGTTCATATATTGTGTTTGGGTTATTCTGATACACAAATGTTTTAATCGCACCCCAAAGGAAATAGTTGGGCAGAGACAGGTCTGGTAAGAGACCTTTCATAATTACTCTGTCTCAAAAGATTTCATGTAAAAGTTATACGGGATGGTGTTCCGTGTAAGCAGTAGCATTGTCTTCTTGGAAAAATGAATGACTGATCTCATTTTCATTCAGCAGAGCAATAAATGGATAAATTATTTGGCAACAATTGGCATCAGAAATGATGGTAGTATCAAAAAAGATTGGCCGTATAATTTGCGCTTGTGTTATGACAGCCCACACTCTGATTTCTCTGCGTGCAATGGTGTTCCTCTTATGGGATGTGGATTTTCTGATGACCAAATCCGTGAATTTTGGGAATTAATGTAGCCAGATAGGTGAAACCCAGCCTCATCAGTGAAAAAGGTTCAATCTAAAATGCGAACTCCACATCGGTTAACAAATCCCTGAAACCATTCACAGTATGCTGTTTGTTTCACATGGTCCATACAATGTAATTAATACACAGCAGTAATTTTTTTATGAATACATCCCCAGTTCTTTGGTTACAGCCTTACGTGCTGTCGTATAAGAGACTTTAGCCTCTTGCAATGATCCCCTCAATGATTTTCTCGAACTCCACAACATGGTGTCCGAAATGTTGTCAAGCTTCCATTCTATTAAAATTGTGAGCCTGCCAGTTTGTGGAGCATCATGAACTGAACCTGTTATCTGGAATTTGCGAATTAAATCACGTACGGTGTCACACGATGTGGGCGCCTCGAAACAGCAAAACGCAGTATAACTTGCTGCCTCACATACTCCGTAAAGTTTGCTCCTGCACAGAAAACCTCTTCCATTATAAATGCTCTCTTAGCTACAGTAAGAATTCTCATTACACACAGTTTACACAAGAACTAGACAATAATACAGCTAACAGCTGCAGTGCATACAGAACACTACTATCCCCACCTTATCACTGCAAGTCCTTGGGACTACAACCCCCTCAGTGGCATTGTAGCGAGAAGGAAGTACTTCTCTGGGCGGTATCACTAACATGGTGTCTTGCTGCTTCGGTAAGTCCATCGAAGCACAGTACTAGCGCTCAGTCGCCAGGTTCCATGTAGGTGGTGATCCTGCTGAATTGGAGTGTTTAAGGATGCCAGTTGTTAATTGTCAACAACGTTTGTACTATACTTGTTTTAATACAGAAATTGCTTTGTCACACACATCACAGAATCAGCAATTGCAATACGGCGGCTCTGGACTACGCCGTTATATTCGACCCTTTACACACATTAACACTGTTTTCTGACTTTACATAATGATAGATACTGCCCACGACACGTGGCATTCTTATAACTAATAACTTTACTTTATATCTTGTTTAACATCTGAAATATGCACTTGCGACCGTTCTTTTAGAGCCGCCCCGGTTACTCGACCGTGCATTTTGTGTGGCTCCTCGTGACTGACTCGGCCTGTCTTCCCGAAGGACGAGAGAGACCACCCCACCTTTCTCCCTCAGCCAAGAAGGACACTTATCTCTGGTAGATAGACACAATAAAAAACACACAAACACACACAGAAATTTCAAGCTTTCCCGAAGGACGAGAGAGACCACCCCACCTTTCTCCCTCAGCCAAGAAGGACACTTCTCTCTGGTAGATAGACACAATAATAACCACACAAACACACACACAAATTTCGAGCTTTCGCAACCCAAGGTTGCTTCATCAGGAAAGAGGGAAGGAGAGGGAAAGACAAAAGGATGTGGGTTTTAAGGGAGAGGGTAAGGAGTCATTCCAATCCCGGGAGCAGAAAGACTTACCTTAGGGGGAAAAAAGGACAGGTATACACTCGCGCGCACGCACACACACACACACACACACACACACACACACACACACACACACACACACACACACACACACATATATATATATATCCATCTGCACATATACAGAGACACAGGCAGACATATGTAAATGCATTTTATTGTGCCTGGTGCATGTTCCATTTTAGCGAGTTTTAACAGGTTCTTTTACTTTTTATTATTCTGATGATGGATTTTTTAACATTCACAGCATCTTCGTTTAAAGATGCTGTGAATGTTAAAAAATATATCGGCTCAACCACTTGTTTATAGTGTAAAACACTAAGATTGACGCGTTTCGAAAGTCAAGCTTCCATCATCAGAATAATAAAAAGTAAAAGAACCTGTTAAAACTCGCTAAAATGGAGAAAGAAACATCCCACACAGGAAAAATATGTCTGCTTGTGTCTGTATATGTGCAGATGGATATGTGTGTGTGTGTGTGTGCGTGTGTGTGCACGCGAGTGTATACCTGTCCCTATTTCCCCCTAAGGTAAGTCTTTCCGCTTCCGGTATTGGAATGACTCCTTACCCTCTCCCTTAAAACCCACATCCTTTTGTCTTTCCCTCTCCTTCCCTCTTTCCTGATGAAGAAACTGTGGGTTGTGAAAGCTTGATATTTGTGTGTGTGTTTGTGTGTTTTTAATTGTATCTATCTACCAGCGCTTTCCCATTTGGTAAGTCACAGCATCTTTATATATATATATATATATATATATATATATATATATATATATATATATATATATATATATATATATATATATATATATATATTCTCCAAATCTTCAGCCAATGGGCGTTCAGATCAC
Organism: Schistocerca nitens; assembly: GCF_023898315.1. Classification (NCBI taxonomy): domain Eukaryota; kingdom Metazoa; phylum Arthropoda; class Insecta; order Orthoptera; family Acrididae; genus Schistocerca; species Schistocerca nitens. The sequence continues at coordinate 141,060,615 of NC_064625.1, read as the reverse complement.
TGTTGCTAGGCAGATCTGACATCACATTTGCGGACATTGTGACGGAAATTTGTCTCCGAACACTGTCTCAGATTGTAAGATTCTACTCCCAAATAGTTGGATCCTGTCCCTACAAAGCTTGCACAACATTGCCTCCTATGATTTCATCACTAATACTCCTTGCTGACGCTTAATTGTCAAATGTATGTGTAGCCTTGCTGCTACGGAGCATTCCCGATCGCATAAATATGCATAACACTTGGCTTAAACACGTGAAGGGAATGCATCTATGCATTATGGGACACTTGCATGCGAGAGATACGAAGCATCCACTATGGACTGACTTTGCGGACACATGGTATTTTATTCTTGAAAATGTTTCTTTCTGTTATTTTCAATTCTTTGATGATTTTCCTTCCTAGTTATTTTGCTTTTTCTGTGATGCAGCTATTGTTTGTTCTTTTTCCAGAAATACAGAAATATTTGTTTTGTTAGCCTGGTCTCATTCAGGTAGATGTGTCCAAAAAAGATGAATTTTCACCTTGCCATTACTTCTGATGTTTTCTCTATATTTTTTTAGATATCTTCATTACTTCCAAGTTTCCAACCATTTGTAGTTTGTATTCCAAACATTATTTTTCTAATAATCTCCCATCCAGGTATGTCTGTTATGTCCAGCTTATAGTTCATTGTTTAGCATTCACTTGTGTGTAAACATTCGTGTCCCACCACTGTGGTATAGTGTTTTATTTGTTTTTTCCCCCAATATATACATTTCTTGCTGCAGATATTTTTTTCCATCCCATACGCTCCTTCCATATTTTTAACTTTTACATCTATTGCAAATTTTTCTAGTCCATTCTGCTGTATATTTTCACTAAGATATTTAAGTTTACTATGATGCTCTATTTTACTTATTTATGTTCCTATGTGTTCTGGTGCTTTTTTATGTTTGTAGTGAATTGTGTTCTTTCAGCTGAAATTTTGAGACCAGTACTATCCTCACTGTCAAACCTGTAGTTAAATGCTGTCTTTTTTCCCTTGTACATTCTCTTAAGTATAGTCAGCAGCTCGTGGTCTCGCGGTTGAATTCTCGCTTCCCAAGCACGGGGACCCAGGTTCGATTCCCGGCGGGGTCAGGGATTTTCACCTGCCTCAAGTTGACTGGGTACTGGGTGTTTGTGCTGTCATCACCATTCCTCAAAGTGCCGAGATTGGACTGAGCGAAGGTTGGGAATTTGTACGGGCACTGATAACCGCGCAGTTGAGCGCCCCGCAGATCGATCATCATCATAATCATCATCATCTTAAGTATAATGCACTAACATTTTGTGGGTGTGTATGTGTGTGTGTAGTGTTCTTATTTCATCATTTTTGAATTGAGATTTCACACACACACACACACACACATATAGAGAGAGAGAGAGAGAGAGAGAGAGGATATGCTGCTTAGCTAGTAAAGTAGACATAATTCTTCCTGAAAATAATAAGCTTGTTACTAATGTTATGTTTCTTCAACACAGGTCATTATGTTTGTGATGTGTACCATAGGACAACAGGCAAATGGTATTCATATAATGATAAAATGGTTAAAGAAATATATGAAACGACATTATTTAGTGCAAAGAGACAGAAGACAGGATATATTTATGTGTATCAAAATAAAAATTGTTGATTGGTGAAATGATAAGCAACTGGATATTTAAGAAGAATGAACTCTGTTTATACCGATCAGCAAGGGGAGTCTCTTCATTGCGTGTTTTTATCGTTTTTGTTACCATTGCTACAGTTCTGTTTTATCACTGTTTTCTGATCAGTTACCATTATAAGTTATTTTTGAAATGTTAGGTACTTACACATTGTTCCCTTCAGTACTTAATTTATTTTAAGTTTATTTTCTCTGTTATATTTGTTGAATGTGGATGCTCAAGATATGTGCAACCATTACACATATTCATCTCTCTTATTTCTTTTTTCTTTTTTAAAAATAATTTATTGTGTGAGTATCAAATTTTGTGTCTGCTTTTGTAAATTTTTATATGACTATTATGTAGATATAGATGTAGATGTGATGTGTCAGAAACTATGCATTTTGTAAATTTTTATGTGATTATTGTGTGTGACTTATGTGCTGTATCAGAACCTGTGAGTTACGTAAATTTTTATGTGATTATTGTGTGCTGTATCAGAACCTATATACAGTTTTTTCCATAATGGAATTTACTTTTAGAACTTACTGTTCTGACATTTGAAATACTTTTGTGTTTATTATTACTTGTAATAAACTGTACAAAGAAATGATCTGTGAATATACATATACTATTTTTCTAGTGCTGGTATTGTATTTATATTCAGAGAAAACATTATGAGGAAGTGCAGTGAACTGAATAAAATGTCATGTCTCTAAGTGTATTACTTCTCACTTGTTTGCTATTAAGTGTAGATACTACATCCTGTAGTTTGTGTACCCCTTTGCTCATGCTATTTGGAATGAGCCTAAGCGTAGCCATCGTGGCCAGATTCCATTTCAATAACATGTTATTAGCTGTATTTGCATCATGATGAGAGAAAACTACACTAATAGCCATTAAAAATGCTACACCAAGAAGAAATGCAGATGACGGGTATTCATTGGACAAATATATTATACTAGAACTGACATGTGGTTACATTTTCACACAATTTGGGTGCATAGATCCTGAGAAATCAGTACCCAGAACAACCACCTCTGGCCATAATAACGGCCTTGATAAGCCTGGGCATTGAGTCAAACAGAGCTTGGATGGCGTGTACAGGTACAGCTGCCCATGCAGCTTCAACACGATACCACAGTTCATCAAGAGCAGTGACTGGCGTATTGTGACAAGCCAGTTGCTCGGCCACCATTGACCAGACGTTTTCAATTGGTGAGAGATCTAGAGAATGTGCTGGCCAGGGCAGCAGTCGAACATTTTCTGTATCCAGAAAGGCCCGTACAGGACTTGCAACATGCGGTCGTGTGTTATCCTGATGAAATGTATGGTTTCGCAGGGATCGAATGAAGGGTAGAGCCACGGGTCGTAACACATCTGAAATGTAACGTCCACTGTTCAAAGTGCCGTCAATGCGAACAAGAGGTGACCGAGACGTGTAACCAATGGCACCCCATACCATCACGTCGGGTGATACGCCAGTGTGGCGATGATGAATACACGCTTCCATGATGCTGTAAACAGAACCTGGATTCATCCGAAAAAATGACGTTTTGCCATTCGTGCACCCAGGTTTGTCGTCGAGTACACCATCGCAGGCGCTCCTGTCTGTGATGCAGCGTCGAGGGTAACCGCAGCCGTGGTCTCCGAGCTGATAGTCCACGCTGCTGCAAACGTCGTCGAACTGTTCGTGCAGATGGTTGTGGTCTTGCAAATGTCCCCATCTGTTGACTCAGGGATCGAGTCGTGGCTGCACGATCCGTTACAGCCATGTGGATAAGATGCCTGTCATCTCAACTGCTAGTGATACGAGGCCGTTGGGATGCAGCACGATGCTCCGTATTACACTCCTGAACCCACCAATTCCATATTCTGCTAACAGTCATCAGATCTTGACCAGTGTGAGCAGCAATGTCCCGATACGATAAACCGCAATCGCGATAGGCTACAATCTGACCTTTATGAAAGTTGGAGACGTGATGGTTCGCATTTCTCCTCCTTACACGAGGCATCACAACAACTTTTCACCAGGCAACGCCAGTCAACTGCTGTTTGTGTATGAGAAATCGGTTGGAAACTTTCCTCATGTCAGCACATTGTAGGTGTCGCCACCGTTGCCAACCTTGTGTGAATGCTCTGAAAAGTTAATCATTTGCATATCACAGCATCTTCTTCCTGTCAGTTAAATTTCGCGTCTGTAGCACATCATCTTTGTGGTATGGCAATTTTAATGGCCAGTAGTGTATTAATACACTGACAGAAAAAAAATCCCAACCCCAAGAAGTAGTTGTGGGGCATAGAAGAAAGTTGGTACACATGTTTCTACATCAGAAAGATAATGTGTATTCAAATTCCATGTCAGTCGCATAAGAGTGGCGCTAGTATGAGGATGCAACTCAGGTTTGCTTTAACTACGCGCCATAAAGATCGTGGGAGTTAGTTACCTTTGGGACTGCATGTGGTGAGTTGATGTTAGTAAAAATGCCTTTAAAGTGACGAAGATGTCTAAACACCAACTTACTGAGTCTGAACGAGGTCGTATAGTTGGGCTTCGAGAAGCTGGACATTCCTTCTGCGATATTGCAGAAAGACTTGGTAGGAATGTAGCCACTGTGCAGGATTGCTGGCAGCAATGGTCACGGGAATACTCGGTCACAAGAATCCGAGGCTTCGGACAGCCATGTGGCTCTCCTGGGAGGAATGACCATCGTGTTCGGCGTATGACTCTGGTGCATTGTACTGCATCTGCAGCAGCAATTTGAGCAGCAGTAGTCACCACAGTCAGACAACAAACTGTTATAAATTGATTACTCCTAGGACAGCTCCGAGCAAGATGCTCTGTAGTGCACATTCCATTGACCCCAAACCACCGCCATTTGTGACATTAGTGGTGTCAAATCTGAGCTCACGGGAAGGTAAGATGGAGGCCTGTTGTGTTTTCTCATGAAAGCTGGTTCTGCCTTGGTACCAGTGTTAGCTGTCTGTTGGTTAGGAGGCGGCCAGTTAAGGTCGTGTAACCAACTTCTCTGTGTGCTAGACACTCTGAATGTACTCCTGAAGTTGTGGTCTCTGGTGCGATTTTATATTTGAAACGGCAATAAAAACTAAACGAGCAGCGATAGAAATACACCGTTTGTTGCAATATGCTTGGGACAACAGTACATTTTCAGGCGGACAAACTTTCGAAATTACAGTAGTTACAATTTTCAACAACAGATGGCGCTGCAAGTGATGTGAAAGAAATAGAAGACAGCGCAGTCTGTGGGTGCGCCATTCTGTACGTCGTCTTTCTGCTGTAAGCGTGTGCTGTTCACAACGTGCAAGTGTGCTGTAGACAACATGGTTTATTCCTTAGAACAGAGGATTTTTCTGGTGTTGGAATTCCACCGCCTAGAACACAGTGTTGTTGCAACAAGACGAAGTTTTCAACGGAGGTTTAATGTAACCAAAGGACCGAAAAGCGATACAATAAAGGATCTGTTTGAAAAATTTAAACGGACTGGGAACGTGACGGATGAACGTGCTGGAATGGTAGGGCGACCGCGTACGGCAACCACAGAGGGCAACGCGCAGCTAGTGCAGCAGGTGATCCAACAGCGGCCTCGGGTTTCCGTTCGCCGTGTTGCAGCTGCGGTCCATATGATGCCAACGTCCACGTATCGTCTCATGCGCCAGAGTTTACACCTCTATCCACACAAAATTCAAACGCGGCAACCCCTCAGCACCGCTACCATTGCTGCACGAGAGACATTCGCTAACGATATAGTGCACAGGATTGATGACGGCGATATGCATGTGGGCAGCATTTGGTTTACTGACGAAGCTTATTTTTACCTGGACGGCTTCGTCAATAAACAGAACTGGCGCATATGGGCAACCGAAAAGCCCCATGTTGCAGTCCCATCGTCCCTGCATCCTCAAAAAGTACTGGTCTGGGCCGCCATTTCTTCCAAAGGAATCACTGGCCCATTTTTCAGATCCGAAACGATTACTGCATCACGCTATCTGGACATTCTTCGTGAATTTGTGGCGGTACAAACTGCCTTAGACGACACTGCGAACACCTCGTGGTTTATGCAAGATGGTGCCCGGCCACATCGCACGGCCGACGTCTTTAATTTCCTGAATGAATATTTCGATGATCGTGTGATTGCTTTGGGCTATCCGAAACATACAGGAGGCGGCGTGGATTGGCCTCCCTATTCGTCAGACATGAACCCCTGTGACTTCTTTCTGTGGGGACACTTGAAAGACCAGGTGTACCGCCAGAATCCAGAAACAATTGAACAGCTGAAGCAGTACATCTCATCTGCATGTGAAGCGATTCCGCCAGACACGTTGTCAAAGGTTTCGGGTAATTTCATTCAGAGACTACTCCATATTATTGCTACGCATGGTGGATATGTGGAAAATATCGTACTATAGAGTTTCCCAGACCGCAGCGCCATCTGTTGTTGAAAATTGTAACTACTGTAATTTCGAAAGTTTGTCTACCTGAAAATGTACTGTTGTCCCAAGCATATTGCAACAAACGGTGTATTTCTATCGCTGCTCGTTTAGTTTGTATCGCCGTTTCAAATATACCGGTGATTTTTGAAACACCCTGTATTAGCCACCCTGGTGAAGGCTGTTTGCAATAGTTGTCAAAATATTGGTAAATGTATCACATCATGACACAGTCACACAGCCAGCAGAGTTTTATTAAGTAGGGGAAGGGGAGACAGTGTGTTAAATGAAGTTTTGACCATAGAAAATAAATGGAATAAAGCAGACAATAAATGACACACATTGCCCCAGAAGCATGTAACATCCCTATGGCTCTAGATAAAAGCTATCTTACAAAAAATGGATTGACACACAACTCCAGCAAAACATGGGCAAAAGTTTCTGACATGAAACTCTTGTATAAGCTAAAATTACCATCACAAGGTAATTAAATCATTGATGGACTCACACATTTTAAACGGTTAGAAGATAGACCAAAAGCTCTGTGGGAAGTATCACATTACACTCTTGTCCAGGAACTAAAGCTTTACCACAAGCAATCCTGTCGGAGGAATGTTAGCAACTGAGCATTATACCAGAGGTTGAAAATACTACAGTTGTAAGCTTCATTTATTTAGAACACGACCGGTTTCGGGGTCTTCAGATGTTAATAGTTTGTGCCGTGACCTGGAGCATTGTGGTGGATGAGTACTTCTCCATGTTCTGCATCCTGTACTAGTCCACCACGGTACTCGGAGTCACAGCACGAACTAGTAACACCTGAAAATGGATGTATAAATGCTCGAAACCGGTTGTGTTCTAAATAGAAGAAGCTTACAGCTGTAGCAGTATCTTCAACCTCTGATAAAGCATTATTATATGAATAGTCATTATTGCCCTGGACAATGAAATGCTAATTGTGTTTACTGTGCATGTCTACACTCTGTTGTGTGCTTTTATTTTTTGGGGCAACTCAAGGTAATAAGAATACAAGATACTACATGAAATATCTGAGAATTTCATTGTAACAGTCAAACCAGTAACAGCACAACATTTTAGCGCTAGATGTCTCACGGTACACGTCTTAGGTACTGCGGCACACAGTTGCGTCGTCTTTAGTGCATGCAGTTATGAGTTGTAGTTGTGCATGTCAGGTTTTTAAGTGCTTTCGGGAATTGTGAAACGGATAATTTGAAGGAGCAATGGATTTGCATAAAATTCTGTTTCAAGTTGAAGCAAACTGCAGCTGAAGCCCACTGCAAGCTGACAGAGGCATTGGTGAGAGAGTGCTGTGTCAAGCAGGAACACTAGAGTGGTTCAGACACTTCGAGGAAGCCCGATAATCTGTGGAAAGTGACAAACATTCTGGTTGACAGTCAACATGCACATCACCAGAAATGATCATCAAAGTGAATCACGTGATTCACAAAGACCGAAGCGAGACAATTCGCAATGTTTGTAACTGACGTGGGCTGTCGTACAGTACATGTCACTGAGTTCTAGTTGATGAAATGAACACGAGATGAATTGCAGCGAAGTTTGTCCGTCGCCTTCTCAGAATCGACCGACAAGAAACCTTAGGATTCAGATGAGCACTGGGCTGTAACAAAAGAGTTTGAGTGTCCAAAAATGTTATCCAGAGTCATAACAGGTAATGAGTCTTGAGTCTACAGCTATGACCCTGAAACGAAGCAGCAATCATCACAATGGAAACGCCATCATCTCCAAGAGTGAAAAAGGCTCAACAAGTTCGCAGCAACATGAAGTCAGTGCCGATCATTTGTTTTCGACATTCAGAGAACAGTTCACATGGAGTTTCTTCCACGTGGCCAGACTGTCAAAAGTCACTTTTACTGTGAAGTTCTCAGTAGACTAAGGAAAACATTCGGCACAAACAGCCAGAGTTGTGGAAAAAGGAAGACTGGTTAGTGCACCGTGACTATGCATCCGCACACACCTTGCTTCTTGTGAAGGAATTCCTTGCTGAAAACAACATGGCCAAAATATATTTCAGTTTTGACAGCACTCAAGATCAGGTATACTGTGTAAGATAAATTTATTAAAAGTGCATAAATATGCTTTATTCTGGCAGTGTTTTAATACTGTAAATATTAGTAGCTCCACTTTACTATAATATATTCACATATATTGACTATCTCCTGACAAATGATGAGAATAACAAACATTATATTCAAATGTTTTATGTTACACTTTCTGACATTGTAGCAGTATGAAATATTTGTTCACTCCAGTAACTACCATCCCTGGAAATATCACCGGGATCTACGACCTTTAACTGGAGTCAGGAACACAGTTACTCAGTTCCCAACTTTCAGTTGACCTGCAGTGGTAGCCCGTTAACTGCCAGAGAACAAAAACTGCGAATAATGATAACTGCCAGATAAAAATACCGACATCTGACAGTTATTTCCATAGTCCCTCGAATTCCTTATGGTAACTCTATTTGTACTACCCGCCCAAACTAAATGGACAAATAAGGCGGTGGCTTTAAGGAACGACCTTACACGTCAATGCCCGTGCTGGAGCTCCTATCAGCCACCGCTCCAACATTGACTTTATTTAATTGTTTGTGCTGAAAGTAGCGAAGGCACACGAAATAGTACACAGATGGCGCGCAGTCTCGCAGTTATTTCCACGACCTATAGAACCAGCACCAGAACGCCCTCGAAATGGTCTATTCCTCTCCTTCGTAGCCACATCCCCGATGAGTTGAAGCGAAAGTGTAGTCGGATCTTCGTTCAACAGATGGCGGGTAGCATTCATCTCACGCTAGGTAGTAGGTGAGGAGAACCCTACGTCATAGCGACGTAGCACTACGTCATCGTGACGTAAATAACCTAAATCGACTACATGAGTGCGTATATCGATCTTTGCGGTTTTACCGATAACGTCAAAGCTAAATGTAAATACATGTGTACAAACGAAGTGACAGGAGTCATCTGTTACGCTCATCCCAGTTGAACTAATTATTAAGCTGTAATCCCAACAATTTGGGATGGTATTGTGTGTTTCAGGAACATAATGAATGTCTGAACGAAAGAACCATAACGAAAGTTAAAAAAAAAAAAAAAGCTTTTAGTCATTTTTTTTTTTAATCCGATGAAGCGTGCATAAATCGTTTGGAGAGAAACGTGAAATAATTAATTACTAAGCTGCAATCCAAAGAATGTGGGATGTTACTGTGTGTTTCATGAACATAACGAATATCTGAATGAAGGAATCATAACCATAACGAAAGTGTCTTGTTATTTTTCTAGCCTGAAATGAATGCTACCCCTTTTTTTTAAATTCGATGAATCGTGTCTAAATCCTGTGGATAGAAACATGAAATAATTAATTATTAAGCTGCAATCCAAAGAATGTGGGATGTTATTGTGTGTGTCATGAACATTACGAATATCTGAAAGAAGAAATCATAACTATAACGAAAGTGTCTAGGAATTTTTTAGTCTGATTAATCGTGCATAAATCATGTGGATAAAAACGTGAAATAGGGAGAAATTAAAGTGTTTCGTATTTTTATAAAAGCCAATGCATTGTACATAATTCATGTGGGCAGAAACGTTAAACTGCGAAACTGAAGTTGGAAGTAATTCCGAATGTTGCTGGAAATATTAAACCATCTAGTTCCATTTAATCTTGTAAATCAACAAAGAACAGTGCAGATTCAAGACGCACGCAACAGTCGATGTATACAGAATGCACACAACAGTCGATAGGACAACTCGTAAAACTCATGATGACGCGTGCCTACGTCACGTTGACGTAGGGCTCTCCTCACCTAGCGTGAAATGAATGCTACCCACAGATGGCGCGAGGCACTGTTGGCAGTTATTTAAATAACTGTCAGTATTAGAGATGGGTCGAACTCGTTCCTTCCCGTGAACTACTTCATTCATTTCACTCTTTGCCGTGAAGCGTTCAAATGAAGTAGTTCATTCACGAAGTACGGAAGCCTGGCGAAGTTGCCCAGTTCGCCGCTCAGCCGCGGCTACGCTCGCTTCGCCTCGCTCGTACAATAAAGCTTCGTAATACTTCATAATTTTACCAACAGATGGCCGAACTATGCAGTAACGTGCACGCAACGTTTCACGCTCTTACAGCTTCTGAGTTAACTTACACTGCTGGCCACCGTAAATGCAACACCAAGAAAGACAAGAGGTAGCACAACAAGATTTATTTTGTAGATAACATGTTGACCAAGTATCAAATGATTACGTTTACAGACGTCTGTGACATGTGGTTCCTGCCAGAATCAGTAGCCAGAGTAGCCGCCATTGTTGGAGATCACCGCTGCCACACGTCTCGGCATTGAGTCAAAGAGACGTTGGATGTGTTCCTGGGGTACAGCAGCCCAAGCAGCTTCCACACGTTGCCAAAGATCATCTGGTGTGGCAGCTGGGGATGTAATCTGGGTCACTCGTTGAGCAACCATGGACAACATGTTTTCTATCGGCGAAAGATCCGGAGAGCGAGCCGGCCAGGGAAGCAATTCAATCTGGTTATTGACGAAGAACCTTTGGACAATGCGTGCCACGTGTGGTCGCGTATTATCCTGTTGAAATATGGCTGTGGCCGAGCCCTGAAGGTAAGGAAGGACAACTGGCTCCAGCACCTTGGATATGTAGCGCCGGCTATTTAAAGTACCGGCAATGCGTACTAGAGGCGTGCGAGAGTAATATCCAATACCGCCCCATACCATAATACCCGGTGCAAGACCAGTGTGGCGGTGCATAATGCAGCTGTCCAGCACCCTCTCTCCACGGTGTCTCCACACTCGAATCCGACCATCGTGGTGCTGCAGACAGAAGCGTGCCTCGTCAGTAAAGACAACGTCATTCCATTCTGCCGTCCACATCCGTCTGTCATCACACCATTGGCGACGGAGACGTCTGTGGTTCTGCGTCAATGGTAGACGAAGCAATGGACGTCTTGCGGACAGACCATTCTGCTGTAAACGGCGTCGAATGGTACGCGCAGACACTGGATGATGCGTTACAGACGCAATGTGCTGTGCTATGGTTCGGGATGTCACTGAGCGATCCGTCACTGCCATGCGCACAATTTGCCTATCAGCACGTGCAGTGGTGCACCGAGTTGAATGCGATCGACCACGTCGGTCCGTCGTACCCTTCTGCATCCAACGGTCACATATCCGCATTACAGTTGTTTGGTTTCGTCCAACACGACTAGCGATTCCTCTGTATGATAATCCACAATCTCGGTAAGCCACTATCCTTCCTCTGTCGAACTCGGATACTTGATCAAAAGATGTTCGCTGTTGTCTACGAGGCATAACTGATCGTCTTGTGAAACAACCACAAGGTAAACACACGTGCCGAACGTACACTCGTCGAAATCGCCAAGCCTTAAATGGCGATATGAGGTGGCGCCACAGGCGCGCGTGATGTGCGTCTGCGCTGAAATTCTAATCAGTTGCATATCTCATCGCTGAAAACCCATGGTGTAAATTTCATTTGATTCGGATGCTTCCTTCAGGGTGTTGCATTTACGGTGGCCAGCAGTGTATATAGAGCATGGTCGAAGGGGACAAAAGGAAAGATAAACAGAGAAGCCTGTCACGTACAAAGAAGGTATTACATTTAATCTTGCTCGAAATTTTCTCATGAAGCGCCCAAAAAAGTCTTTATTTGTCAAATGAAACATTATTTGTTGTATTCATGGACTGAAAACTAGGGCTACCAACGAAATGCAGTCCAATTTTATGTTCCTTTTAAAATTTAATCCAAAATAGAATGAATATGTTTACCACTGTCACAAAGTCTATATACCTACGTTAAGTAATTATTCATAATTTTTCCTGTAGATTTTATTTTTGTTGAGAATAATAACCCTCCAGATTCAAAACGTAAACTGTCACCTGTAGTCATTGGTACGATTTCAGGTTAAATCCCTCTTTCAGTGTTATTAACAAACCTTTTATTTTCATGTTGGCTGTGCATGCTCACACAACCAGCCTCTTCGTTTGTATCTTTAATATTCATTTGTCTGCAAGCGCTGCCAACGGTAGGCTACCCTAGACGCGAAGTATAACTGCACAGATAGCCACGGGTAATGATGCCAGCATTGCAGGAAGCAGCTGACGCCGCCTTCCCCTCGCCCCTCACCTCCACAACCCCTCCTAAACCTATCGTTCCCCACAAACACCGCGCGATTCGTCGACAGGCAGTAGAGGGAGGACTGAAGAGAAGGGAGGATGAGTGATGTAGAGCCGATGTAGTGGGAGAGGGGAAGACAGTGAGTGAACTAGAAAAATGTGTGGAGTGTGCTATCTGTGAAGAGTTTGAAGTACCAGTTCATTGAAATTGAGTGGTTAGTTCACACTTCACTGGAGTGAAGCGTTCATTTGAACGACTCATTCACGAGCTCCCCATCACTAGTCAGTATCAGATGAGCGGTTATCACAGTAACCTTTACTTCTCAGTAACCGGTTATTTCTATCAGTTTCGTTATTTTTTTGCCACCTCTAATCTCTACCATGGAGGTAAGAAAAGTGTACCGGGTGTATATTTTTTTTTCACACTTTCCACTATGCGTTTCGAGAATTTATTCTTATTGTCAAGTCAAAATATTTACGTATTTTATGTGTTATGCCTCTCTTCCTCTGTACTGTGTCGTCTGTTTTAGGTTAAGGAACCGTACTGTGCCTACTGCATTATGCAGAAAAAAAACACACTGAAATTTCACAAACAGTATGTCCGTGTGTCTTATTTTCTCCATAATGGAGAAGACGCAGTATCTTATAAGCACAAAAAGACGGCTACAATGCAAGGCAGGCAGCACAACACACAAATACTAATGTAATTATTTGATCATGACGATGATAAATTCCCGAAATGCGTCGTGCGAAGCATGAAAATATACGTACGTGGTGCAGTGTTTCATTATTTAAAGAATAAATAACAGTCGCTGTCTTTCCAAAAGCATCGATTATGATGGATGAAATAGTGTCAAACGCTTCTGCTTCCCACTTGTGGTCGGTACTTCTTGAAGAACCAGTGATACAAAATGTTAGCTGAAGACGTTGTAATTATTCCTGACACCTGTTTCCTCACCAGCATCATGTTTCCTCTCACATATTTTGATAAATTGCATATGATGAAAAAAATTGATCAGACTGCCTCACTGATTTTGTTGCTGACTGACAATACATTGCAAATGATTAATACCAGTGTTAATAAAAAACAAGATGGTAAATACCCAAACATTACAAACACCAGAAATTATCTAATTTGAAGAAAAATTTCACTATTGTATGTGTAACTGCGTAGCATACTGATTTCTATCTACGCCACCTAGCCTCTCAAGTGAGCCAACTTGATTTGCTCGTGAGCAATGAGTGTAGTATGTGACCTTCCCCCCACCCCCCACCCCCTTCCTTATTGGCTCTTGTGACTGGATCATTGTATGGAACAGACAATTTACTCATTTTGAAAGTGACGTTAAAGGTTGGTGAGATCCTTTTACTTTTCATATTCCAGGCTACGTGTATGCAACATATTCCTACAGAAAACCGTTAGGAGAATAAAATTCCACTATGATGTATTAAATGATCACAAGTTTGGCATATACAATTCCTTTAAAAAGCTAACAGGAACACACAAGTTCATATCTTCCACGAGAATGTTACGATAACAACAATTACATCATGAACATGCGCGCGTTTATCTCTTTGGGGCAGGCTTATTAAAGGCTTTGGAGCCAGTCGACGAATTTCCGCCGATCAGTCGAAACTAATGATCTCCAGTTAGTATAGAGATCACTGGTCGAAACTGGGTGCAACCGTCCATTGGCCGCAACTGGAGCAGCTTTCACCCAGTCACAGACCACAATACTTGGGAGAATGTCCTAGTCGAACGCATACTGTATCTTTACTTTATTTATTTTTTATTTATTTACGTCCTGAATCTTTGAAGTACATATACCATACCTTAGATGTTGGACAAAATGACATTACATTAATATACTGTTACACTGATTGTATACATTACATTTATAAATTGGTATATTGTTACATTACATTTTTATATTGTTACAACCGAAATTAACTTATTTTTTAATATACTGTGTTACTGAGTAAAAACAGCTTTCCGAGAGATATGAAGTTACAGAATTTTTAAAGCTATGGATTTAGTTTATGGCCTTTAAGTTACTTGGCAGCTTATTAAACAAATGTGAACCTGAGTGATATACACCTTTCTTGCACAGTGTGGTATAACAATGATGTCTGTGTATGTCACTATATGCCCTTGTATGGTGTTCATGTAAAGATTTATTTTGAATAAAGACATTTCCATTTTTTAGCATGCTTTTTTTAGGTACATGACAACTTCTAGTATACAGATACATGGTAGGGGTAGAATCCCCAGTTCTTTAAAGAATGGTATGCATGATTTTTGGCTGTTAGCATTTTTCATTATCCTCACAATCTTTTTTTTTTGTTTCCAGAATGTGGTTATGCTATGAGGAGAATTTCCCCAGAATATGATGCCATATCTCAATAGGGATTGTATGCAAGCGTAATACACTGCTCTAACTGTTTCAGGACTTGTGTTGTTCCATATAATCCTCATTGCATAAGTCATTTTCGATAGTTTAGAATTTTATGATGTGATGTGGGAATTCCATTTAAGATTGTCTCGTAAATAGATGCCAAAAAAATTTGTTTCAGTGACACTGTTAATTCTTTGGTTTTCCATGGACATGTTTGGTTTTAGTGGGTTTTTATTTTGTTTCGTATGGAAGTGTATGACGACTGTTTTTTGAAGGTTTATCAGTAATTTATTCCTCATAAACCACTCAGTGATATTTTCATTTGTGACCTTAGCATTTAAACTTAGAGCCTTTTCGTTTTCACCTTCAATTAAGATGCTTGTGTCATCTGCAAATAGCACTGGTTCAGAGTGTTGAACGTGTAGGGGGAAGTCGTTTATGAAAATTAAGAAGAGGAAGGGACCTAAAATTGAGCCTTGTGGTACACCGTGGGTTAATGTGGAAGGTTTCGATTGATAAGCTTGGAGTTTGTTTTTTCCCATGTGTTTTACCTCTGTTATCTGAGAGCGATTTTCTAGGTGTGATTTCAGCCACTCATGTGGCAGGCCTCTTACACCATACCACTCTAACTTTCTTAGGAGAATTTCATGGTCTATTAAATCAAATGCTTTTGTTAAATCCAGGAAAATCCCCGAAACATTTTTGTGATTATACACTCAATTTAAAATACGATTCATGAGGCTAAAAGTGGCTGTTTCAGTACTGCACTGAGGCCTGAAGCATGCTGACATCCTGAGATAATATTTTTTTTGTTAAAGAAATCAGTTAATTGTAGCAGAACTAGTTTTTCAATGATTTTTGAAAAACCTTAGAGGAGTGACACAAGCCTATATTTGACTGCTGCCGATCGCCCTTTTTGTAAAGGGGTACAACTTTTGCAGTTTTTAACTGTTGTGGGAAAATACCACTTGACAGTGAAGAATTGCATATATCTAGCAGTGATGTGAATATCTGTTCAGCTGATACTTTTATAATATAGTCTGGCACATCGTCAACTCCGGCTGAATATTTATTTTTAATGACTTTATGCTGTTTAACAGCTCTACCCTACTTATTGGTCGAAGAAACATGGATGTATTTGTTACACTATTTCCAGAAATTTCCTGAAATATTTTGTTTGATGTTTTTCCCATTTGTTCTTTCACTAGCTGACCAGCTATATTGGTGTAGTAAGTATTGAAATGGTTAGCAATTAATTTTGGATCAGTGATCTTGCTGCCCGCTGGTGACAATACAATATTTTTGCGTGTTTCCACCTTTCCAGTAAGTCTCTGTACTGTGTTCCACATTGTCTTAGCTTTGTTTGATGATTCCATAATAAGTTTGTCATTTTCCCTTAATTTTGCTTCTCTTATTACATGATTCAGACTTAACATGTATTTTTTGAGGTAGTGAGCAAATTCAGGGTTGCTATCTGTTTTTGATAGTGCAAAAAGTTCTCTTTTTCTTCTACATGATACTTTGATCCCTGATGTAATCCAAGTTTTGGGTTTGTTGGTGCCTTTACAAATTATTTTCTGTTTTGGAAATGCAATTTCAAAACAATGCCTGTAAATTTCCATGAAATTATCCAGCTTTTCATCTGTGTTGTAACTGTTGTAAATTTTATTCCACAAGTGGGTACTTAGCATATGTTTGAAGTGCTCAATATTTTGCATGCTGGATTTTCTCTTGTAGATAACACTTCCATTCCTAGGCAAATCAATACTTCCGCGTACGGCAAGTAGCTGAGCATTGTGGTCACTGTAGCCAGTATTAAAGTTTTCTGAGGTGTGCATGTCAGTGTTTACAAAGATCTGATCAATAACTGTAGCACTAGTTTTTGTTATGTGTGTAGGGGAGTTTATTTTAGTGCACAGGTTATATTCTTGAATAATATTAAGGAATTTTTCTCTTTGGGAGCTGTGTGTTAAGAGGTCAATATTGAAATAGCTACACAGAACTATAGTTTTACAAATATTTTCCCTAGAGCAAGGTCAAGTTTTTTTAAAGAAAATGTTTACATTGCTGTTGGGTGATCTGTAAACACACGTTATTATAGCTTTTCCTGGTGTTATTTCAATAGGTGAGGCTTCAAAGTATGTTTCGCTTCCTAAGTGATTTACACAGTCTATTACCTTATAGTCTATGTTTTCTTTTACATAAATGCAGCTTCCTCCAAGCTTTGATATTGATCTGCAAAAATAGTTTGCCAGAGTGAAACCGGTTATGTTTGAATACTGTAACTGGTCCTTCTTTAGCCAGTGCTCACAAAAACATAAAACAGATACCTCCTTCCACTCATTTCTAAGAAGCACATTTATTTCATCAGGTTTGTTTGGTAGGGACTGTACGTTTTGGTGAACGACTTTTCAAGTGTATGTATAAGTTTGTTCTGTAACACATTCCCCTGTGGCACCCTCAGCTACTCTAAAAAACGTCTACCTGTCTCTTGGTGTGTGTTTCTTCCCAACTATTTATCCAATGTGTTTTGGACCGTTTTTCCGTTATTCGTTCTATTCTTGGGTTTCATCCTTCCTTGTGAGTCAATTTGGACCCCTTTAACATGTTCTGCTTTGTTCTTTGGGCTTTCATTGCCTGTTATGAGCCAATTATCCAACATACTGTTACGTTTTCTAGTGTAATGCTTTACAAAATTATATATTTTCTCTGTTAGGTATTTTTTACCAGCATAGTTTAGATGAAGTCCATGTCTGGTGTGCATGGATTTTTCAAGAGTGCTTACATCTAGAACATTTGCATGCTCAAATTTTCCACAAACATCCTTTATGTCAGAGTTTATCTTAATCACTAATTGATTCACACATGACCAGGAAGGTAGGTCATGCCTCTGTGGTTGGTTAATAACTAACACAATTCGTGTGGATTGTCTGCTGCAGTACACATTTAAGAGCTATTTTTATTTCGAACCCTCGCAACAGCGTTCGCACCTCCAAAAATTACCACGTAATCTGATGGTCCAAAGTTTTTACAAGAGTTTTCAACTCGTTTTGTTACTTCCGAAAAACGAGCTCCTGGTTTCACCCATGACATTGTAGCTTGATAAAAGGCTTGACACTCTTTCTGCAATTTGACGACCGTGACTGTCGGCGAGTATAAGGACCTGTGGATCTTCTTTGCACAGTCTCAGCTGGTCTATATTGTTTTGTTCTGTGTTGTTTATCATAGCGGTACCCGAAATGCATGTTTCTGTATATTTTTTATTGTTTGAAACAGATAGGCATTTTTGGGTGATGCTATTTATTGACATACCGCGATCTGGACAGTTTTCACTGCACAACACTGACTGTTCTTCACTGCTTGAACAAAGTGAACGTTTTTTAGTTATTATATTTGCGGTGTTAGCTTTTTTATAGTAACATACAAGCGGGAGTGGGATGAAATAAAAGAAATCGAAGTTTTCCTGTTCTTCCACGGACGATGTGGGCTATATGTTCCCAAGTTGTGGTATTTTAATCAACTGTCATTGGAGGACCGAGTAGACGAGAAATCATTTCGATGTGAGGGCTAAATAATGCTAAACAAGATGATAAATTTTTCACTGTACATCAACATAAAATGGACGTAATCACCAGGTTAGGAGTGTAACATTTACATTAACAGGTTTTTAGTTGTATATTTCTCTCCTGTTTTAAACCATTCCCTGGACCAGCGTCTTGTTTGCTTATTCAAACACCGCGCCAGAGTCAATGTTATTGTTGCAGCCTTCGGTCCGAAGGCTGGACTAATATACACTCCTGGAAATGGAAAAAAGAACACATTGACACCGGTGTGTCAGACCCACCATACTTGCTCCGGACACTGCGAGAGGGCTGTACAAGCAATGATCACACGCACGGCACAGCGGACACACCAGGACCCGCGATGTTGGCCGTCGAATGGCGCTAGCTGCGCAGCATTTGTGCACCGCCGCCGTCAGTGTCAGCCAGTTTGCCGTGGCATACGGAGC
Source organism: Schistocerca nitens (assembly GCF_023898315.1). NCBI lineage: Eukaryota > Metazoa > Arthropoda > Insecta > Orthoptera > Acrididae > Schistocerca > Schistocerca nitens. The sequence goes on along the minus strand of NC_064625.1, from coordinate 141,041,916 downwards.
TCCATCACAGTCTTTAACACTGGTAGCATGCCGCGACAGCGTGGACGTGAACCGTATGTGCAGTTGACGGACTTTGAGCGAGGGCGTATAGTGGGCATGCGGGAGGCCGGGTGGACGTACCGCCGAATTGCTCAACACGTGGGGCGTGAGGTCTCCACAGTACATCGATGTTGTCGCCAGTGGTCGGCGGAAGGTGCACGTGCCCGTCGACCTGGGACCGGACCGCAGCGACGCACGGATGCACGCCAAGACCGTAGGATCCTACGCAGTGCCGTAGGGGACCGCACCGCCACTTCCCAACAAATTAGGGACACTGTTGCTCCTGGGGTATCGGCGAGGACCATTCGCAACCGTCTCCACGAAGCTGGGCTACGGTCCCGCACACCGTTAGGCCGTCTTCCGCTCACGCCCCAACATCGTGCAGCCCGCCTCCAGTGGTGTCGCGACAGGCGTGAATGGAGGGACGAATGGAGACGTGTCGTCTTCAGCGATGAGAGTCGCTTCTGCCTTGGTGCCAATGATGGTCGTATGCGTGTTTGGCGCCGTGCAGGTGAGCGCCACAATCAGGACTGCATACGACCGAGGCACACAGGGCCAACACCCGGCATCATGGTGTGGGGAGCGATCTCCTACACTGGCCGTACACCACTGGTGATCGTCGAGGGGACACTGAATAGTGCACGGTACATCCAAACCGTCATCGAACCCATCGTTCTACCATTCCTAGACCGGCAAGGGAACTTGCTGTTCCAACAGGACAATGCACGTCCGCATGTATCCCGTGCCACCCAACGTGCTCTAGAAGGTGTAAGTCAACTACCCTGGCCAGCAAGATCTCCGGATCTGTCCCCCATTGAGCATGTTTGGGACTGGATGAAGCGTCGTCTCACGCGGTCTGCACGTCCAGCACGAACGCTGGTCCAACTGAGGCGCCAGGTGGAAATGGCATGGCAAGCCGTTCCACAGGGCTACATCCAGCATCTCTACGATCGTCTCCATGGGAGAATAGCAGCCTGCATTGCTGCGAAAGGTGGATATACACTGTACTAGTGCCGATATTGTGCATGCTCTGTTGCCTGTGTCTATGTGCCTGTGGTTCTCTCAGCGTGATCATGTGATGTATCTGACCCCAGGAATGTGTCAATAAAGTTTCCCCTTCCTGGGACAATGAATTCACGGTGTTCTTATTTCAATTTCCAGGAGTGTAGTTCTCCATGCTACTAGAAATGCTTTCTCTTCATTTGTAGCTATTCCCGCAAGTGCCAAAATATAGCATACACGAAAAGTGCCTGCTTCAAAACTAAGGTTAATTTGATAAGCATTCTTGGTACGTGTTATAAAATCACTCAGCTATTTTCACTTACTTTTATTTGTATTTTGCCTATACTGAGCCTTTTATACTGAGATGTTTCCCACGCCACCTTGTGTTGTGGCTTTATACGTATGTATGAGTGGTTGTGTGTGTGTTTGTGTGTGTGAATACTTACACCATTGGTGGGACACAGTGCGATGGGTGAAACTGCTTCCACACTATATGCTTCCGTTGTTAAGGCAATATGTTCCAGCTGCTGCAGATGTTGTATTGAAGCTGAAAGTGTTAATCAAAGTTGCGGAGAAATATTCGTCGGGACTCTGTTACATAGCAATCAGATTTGCCATCAGTTCTTAGAATCACTGGTGGCAAAAAAAAGAAAGATCTGTGAAATCACTTGTTTTCCGAAGAAAGCATAAAATTATTTAATTAGAACTGTACGCTCCTGTCGGAATTGTTATTGGGCTGGTATTCATTAATGGATCACACTTGAGTAGACGCCATTGGTGGAAATAATCTGTACCTTTTTGAAATGAACGAAGTTTTATTGACCTTAGTGTCAATGAAATTCTTCTCGCCCATGAATTAGCGATTCTCTATCATATATACAGATGTTTATATGGACGACAGTGGAAAAACTATCAGGAAAATTCCTGCACATAGAATCAAAATAATACTGGGAGACTTCAACGCTAACCTAGGAAAAAGAAAAGATATAGAGACATACCACAGTAAAACATACTCCACACAAGGACACAAACAAAAATGGAAAACACCTGATAGACTTTTGCAAAAGCCACGACTTCACCATTATGCCAACAAAATTCAAGAAACCAACACAGAAACTTACCACATGGAAATTTCTCATCGGAAAGCAAGAACTACAAATTGACCACTTAATAGTCCAGAAAGATTCACAAAAAGGAATTTTGAACATAGACCCACGTAAAGGCTACTTCGACTCAGACCACCACCTACTACAGATCAGGATTCGTCTTTTGCCCAAGAAAAAGCTCCAGAAGAACCAAATTGTTGGACCAGATCCAGAATACCTTACTTTAAACCAGACACAAATATTAGACAAAATTAAAATGGAGAAAACGACAGACTGGACACAACTTTCAGGAAGAATCTGAGAGGCCATGGAACTAACACAAGCACCATACTCAAGGAAACACCGTTGGTGGAATCACACATGTGACCAAGCTATTGACCAACGAATCAGCGCATGGAAAAAATTTAATAGCCATAAATCCCAAGAGAATTGCATGAACTTCCTGAAAACACAGAAACAATCAAGCAAAATCATTCACAGTGAAAAACGACAGTATGATTAACGGCGACTGACGGAGATCGAATCGGACTTCATGAAGAACAATACAAGAAACTTCTATAGAATGACTAGATATCAACCGCCCAACTTGTGCTTCAGATGACTGGATGGAACCCTATAAACCAATTCTATGGATACATATACAGAATGCCACCACACAGGATGACCAAACAGATCTTTGACTGTGTAACCACTAGAAACAACAAATGGGTGGCAGAGGTAAAACACGACCTGAACCAACTCGATATAACAGCAGACACAATATACGACAGAACAGAATTCAGAAATATCATTAAGAAAAGTAAACTACATGAGATACGCTGTGACAAACGAACAGGTGTAAAATGGACCAAAGAACACAAGCAAGATCACAACCGGAAGATCAAAGAAATATGGGCAAAAAGATTTTGATCTCTGGTAATAGGTAGAAGTTGCACAGGGCTTGGTCTGGCTAGTAGAGATGGTTGGGGGCTTTTTGTCATGTTCTTTTCCGCCAGGAATTCCTTCACAACAAGCGAGGTGTGTGTGGATGCATTGTCATGGTGCACTCTCCAGTCTTTGTTTTTCCACAACTCTGGCTGTTAGTGTCGAATGTTTTCCTTAAGTCGCCTGAGAACTTCACAGTAAAACTGGCCGTTGACAGTCTGGCCAGGTGGAACAAACTCCTTGTGCACTGTTCTCAGAATGTTGTTGTTGTTCTTCCACAAGTCATGTTGTTTTTGTTGTGGTCTTCAGTCCTGAGACTGGTTTGATGCAGCTCTCCATGCTACTCTATCCTGTGCAAGCTCCTTCATCTCCCAGTACCTACTGCAACCTACATCCTTCTGAATCTGCTTAGTGTATTCATCTCTTGGTCTCCCTCTGCGATTTTTACCCTCCACAGTGCCCTCCAATGCTAAATTTGTGATCCCTTGATGCCTCAAAACATGTCCTACCAACCGATCCCTTCTTCTAGTAAAGTTGTGCCACAAACTTCTCTTCTCCCCAATCCTATTCAATACCTCCTCATTAGTTACGTGATCTACCCACCTTATCTTCAGCATTCTTCTGTAGCATCACATTTCGAAAGCTTCTATTCTCTTCTTGTCCAAACCAGTTATCGTCCATGTTTCACTTCCATACATGGCTACACTCCATACAAATACTTTCAGAAACGACTTCCTGACACTTAAATCTATACTCGATGTTAACAAATTTCTCTCCTTGAGAAACGCTTTCCTTGCCATTGCCAGTCTACATTTTATATCCTCTCTACTTCGACCATCATCAGTTATTTTACTCCCTAAATAGCAAAACTCCTTTACTACTTTAAGTGTCCCATTTTCTAATCTAATTCCCTCAGCATCACCCGACTTAATTTGACTACATTCCATTATCCTCGTTTTGCTTTTGTTGATGTTCATCTTATATCGTCCTTTCAAGACACTGTCCATTCCGTTCAACTGCTCTTCCAAATCCTTTGCTGTCTCTGACAGAATTACAATGTCATCGGCGAACCTCAAAGTTTTTACTTCTTCTCCATGGATTTTAATACCTACTCCGAATTTTTCTTTTGTTTCCTTTACTGCTTGCTCAATATACAGATTGAATAACATCGGGGAGAGGCTACAACCCTGTCTCACTCCTTTCCCAACCACTGCTTCCCTTTCATGCCCCTCGACTCTTATAACTGCCATCTGGTTTCTGTACAAATTGTAAATAGCCTTTCGCTCCTTGTATTTTACCCCAGCCACCTTCAGAATTTGAAAGAGAGTATTCCAGTTAACATTGTCAAAAGCTTTCTCTAAGTCTACAAATGCTAGAAACGTAGGTTTGCCTTTCCTTAATCTTTCTTCTAAGATAAGTCGTAAGGTCAGTATTGCCTCACGTGTTCCAACATTTCTACGGAATCCAAACTGATCTTCCCCGAGGTCGGCTTCTACCAGTTTTTCCATTCGTCTGTAAAGAATTCGCGTTAGTATTTTGCAGCTGTGACTTATTAAACTGATAGTTCGGTAATTTTCACATCTGTCAACACCTGCTTTCTTTGGGATTGGAATTATTATATTCTTCTTGAAGTCTGAGGGAATTTCGCCTGTCTCATACATCGTGCTCACCAGATGGTAGAGTTTTATCAGGACTGGCTCTCCCAAGGCCGTCAGCAGTTCTAATGGAATGTTGTCTACTCCTGGGGCCTTGTTTCGACTCAGGTCTTTCAGTGCTCTGTCAAACTCTTCATGCAGTATCTTATCTCCCATTTCGTCTTCATCTACATCCTCTTCCATTTCCATAATATTGTCCTCAAGTACATCGCCCTTGTATAAACCCTCTGTATACTCCTTCCACCTTTCTGCCTTCCCTTCTTTGCTTAGAACTGGGTTGCCATCTGAGCTCTTGATATTCATACAAGTGGTTCTCTTCTCTCCAAAGGTCTCTTAATTTTCCTGTAGGCAGTATCTATCTTACCCCTAGTGAGACAAGCCTCTACATCCTTACATTTGTCCTCTAGCCATCCCTGCTTAGCCATTTTGCACTTCCTGTCGATATCATTTTTGAGACGTTTGTATTCCTTTTTGCCTGCTTCATTTACTGCATTTTTATATTTTCTCCTTTCATCAATTAAATTCAATATTTCTTCTGTTACCCAAGGATTTGTATTAGCCCTCATCTTTTTACCTACTTGATCGTCTGCTGCCTTCTCTACTTCATCCCTCAGAGCTACCCATTCTTCTTCTACTGTATTTCTTTCCCCCATTCCTGTCAATTGTTCCCTTATGCTCTCCCTGAAACTCTCTACAACCTCTGGTTCTTTCAGTTTATCCAGGTCCCATCTCCTTAAATTCCCACCTTTTTGCAATTTCTTCAGTTTCAATCTGCAGTTCATAAACCAATAGATTGTGGTCAGAATCCACATCTGCCCCAGGAAATGTCTTACAATTTAAAACCTGGTTCCTAAATCTCTGTCTTACCATTATATAATCTATCTGATACCTTTTAGTATCTCCAGGATTCTTCCAGGTATACAACCTTCTTTTATGATTCTTGAACCAAGTGTTAGCTATGATTAAGTTATGATCTGTGCAAAATTCTACAAGGCGGCTTCCTCTTTCATTCCTTCCCCCAAATCCATATATCCGAATGTCGGAAAAAAAAAAACGATCGGCACTGACTTCATGTTGCTGCGAACTAGAGCTTTTTTCGCTCTTGTAGAAGATGGCGTTTGTGCCTGAAAGTAGTGAGAGCGCACGAATTAGTATGCAGTCGTATCGAACACATGGCGCGCAGTGTCACCATGCGGTATAGAACACCTTCCAGATGATCAATCCCTCTCTATCGTATCCAAAGCCCACGAGTTGATGCGAAACCCTAGTACGAGCTTCGGCAGACAGATGGCACGAGGCACTGTAGGCAGTTACTGAAATAACTGCTAGTGTCAGATGAGCCGTTATAACACTAACTGCTACTTCTCAATAACCGGTTATTTGTACGTTATTTTTTGCCACCTGTAGTTCACTTGAACGAACCCAGTCTATGCATAAAATATTGATTTCGTTCATAACCTCTTCATGCGTAATATATCGCTGGAAAAGCTGCGCCACCATAGTTGTGAAAACGCCCGATACTGTTAGATAAATTGCAATAAAACAATTTTTCACTAAAACCGGGAGCCCCACTAGCGGAAATAATAAAAACGACTGAATCTAGAGAGGTTAAAAATCTACACGATAAAGACTGTGTAATACTCATCGGAGGTTTAAACGATGTATATAAAAATGAAACTGCAAATGCTACACGTTATCTTAAACAGTGTCTGAAGAACCTCACGTATACAAACGTGATAATCGTGAATACACCACATCGGCACGATCTGGATAACCAATCATGTGTAAATACAGAAATACAAAAAGCCAACTATCAGTTTGCCAAAATCTGTAGACGTTTTAAAAATGTTAAATGTGTTAATATAAATAATATAGGACGTAGATTCCATACACAACATGGACTACACTTAAACAGTATTGGGAAAGAATATCTGGCGAACATGATAATGAAGGAATTAAAACTACTTCAAAACACCTTCAACACAAAAACAACTGTTATACCACTATCAGTAACAGAACATTCCACAATACAAGAAAAATCAACAAAGGCAGTCATCTCATCAGCAGCAGAACTGACATCAGCAGAACCTTCACCACCACTACCACCACCACCAACAATAAGAACAGGAGACACAGCAACAGTGGGACAGACAACAGCAAAGCCAACAACAGCAGTAGCACCAGAAACGACAGTACCAATGGAGAAGCCACCAGCTATCAGAAGGAGCCAGAGGACAAGAAAGTACATCACTCCAAAGGAGGATTTTTTATGGTTCAGCACCAAGAGGAGAAAAAAACTGGGACAAACCGGCGCAAAGCATCAGTCACTGTCAACAAAATGCAAACAAAAGATACAGGCAAGGTAAGCTGTGCTCGTTTCTCAGTCTTTCATCAAAATATACAATCTGTCAGAAACAAAGTGCAACAATTAGAAGTGGAACTACAAACTTTAAACAGTACAGTCACATGCATTACTGAACATTGGTGTAGAGGAACTGAAATAACATTAATAAATTTAAACTCATATATACTAGCATGTCATTATAGTAGAACCACCATTAGAGGTGGTGGATCATGTATATATGTTAAGCAAGGAATTGCCTATAAAATTCGAAATGATATTAATTCTGTAAGTGAGGAAAAACACATAGAAATATCAGCCATAGAGATAAGCAAGACAGATGAGGCACAAAGGTTAACTATAATATGTATTTACCGTTCACCCAGTGGTGATATAGATACTTTCACTGCAAAACTAATCCAGATTCTAGACATGGCTTCGAATCCTAAAGGGAAGGTTCTCATTTGTGGAGACTTAAATATAAACACACAAAACCCAGATAGATTCTGTAACTCATTCTTGAATATATTGCACTGTTATAAGTTATCACCATTAGTTAACAGAACCACGAGGATAGCCAAAAACTCATCATCAACAATTGATCACATCATCACAGACATAGATAAAGAAAGTTGTGAAATTATTGTAAATAACCTTGGCCTTTCTGATCACTCCTGTCAAATCCTAAAATTAAACATAAATATAGACAATATAACTAAAACATACACATACAGAAGGGTTTTCTCCAAACCAAACAGATCAGAATTTGCCAAGCAAATAAACAGTATAACTTGGGAAGAAGTGTATGCTGAAACTAGTGTAAATAAGAAATTTTCTAAATTCATGTCACTATTTAAACTCAGATTTGATGAAGCATTCCCAAAGGTGCAAACTGCAGTACACTCACACAAAAGAAATACATGGGTGACCAAAGGAATAAGGAAATCCTCTGCAACACTCAAACAACTGAACAGGTTAAAAAACTACCATAGTGATCCTGGTTTCCTAAACTACTACCACACATACAAAAGAATATACAGAAGAGTATTACGAGATGCAAAAAAAGCCCACAATGACAGTATTATAGAAAAGGCAGAAAATAAAATTAAAGCAGCCTGGACTGTTACCAAACAGGAAACAAACAGTAATAAATTAAAAACAGTAAACATTCGAATTAAACATAATGGTGCTATTATACATAACCCAAATACACTAGCAAATACTGTAAATGAGTACTTCAGCAGTGTTGCTACCAAGCTACAGCAAAAGTTTGGCAGAACACAGCCTGAACAAAAATTGAACTATATGGCTAACTCAATGTTACTGTTACCGACTTCTACAGAAAAAGTAAGGATGGTTGTGAAGAATCTAAAGAATAAAACATCAGCACGTTTAGATGAAGTGCCAGTGTGCTTACTGAAGGACTGCATTGACAGCATACAACATCCTTTGGCACACATCATAAATGAATCTTTCACTGCAGGCTGCTTCCCAGAATACTTAAAATGTGCAAAAGTCCTGCCTCTATTTAAGAACGGCGATCCAGAAAATATAGAAAACTATAGGCCCATCTCATTACTCTCATCCTTTTCGAAGGTAATAGAAAATATTATGAAAAAGAGACTAATGGATTTCCTAAACAAGTACAACCTACTGTGTAAAGAACAGTTTGGTTTCAGGCCAGGAAGAAGCACAGGTTCAGCAGTAGCTCACTTCACAAATTTTGTCTTAGAAGCACTTGACGAAGGTGAACATGTAACAGGCATATTCCTTGACCTTAGCAAAGCATTTGACACGGTAGACCACAAAATACTACTAAACAAAATGGAGGCACTAGGAATAAGGGGAACAGTAAATAATTGGTTTCAATCGTACTTGGAAAATATGGTACAGTGTGTAGAGATCTCACAAACGAAGTTCAGCAGATTGACAAAAAACATTTCCAAACCAGAACATATTAACATAGGAGTCCCTCAGAGAAGTGTGTTAGGGCCAATACTCTTCCTAATATATATCAATGATTTTCCCCAGAGTGTCAAATACGGGGAAGCAATACTATTTGCAGATGATAGCAGCATCCTTATCAGTGATGAGTCAGCAGACAAATTGAGAGACAAAGCTGAAGAAACTCTCGATCATGTATGCAAGTGGGTAGTAAGCAACAAATTAACCCTCAATATTAAAAAAAACAAACAGTATTAATTTCCACATAAATAAAAAACATAATAGCATATGCCTAAAAGTTAAAGATGAACTTATAGATTGTGTCACAAACACAAAATTCCTAGGAATGCATGTTGACTCACAGCTTAACTGGACTGACCATATTGCAGCACTAGAAAAGAAAATTGCTACTGCTTGCTATGCACTCCGGATAATTATGTCAGTATGTAATAGTTCATGTGCTAAGACTACATACTTTGCATATGTGCATTCAATAATTAGTTATGGCATAACCTTCTGGGGTGCAAATGTGCAGAACATACAAGCAATTTTCAAGCTGCAAAAAGAGGGCTGTACGAATAATAACTGATTTATTCAAAACCATGGGAATCTTGACAGTACCATCTGAATACATCTTTCAGATTGTGATATATATAAAGAAACACATTGACCAGTACACACAAAACAGATCTATACACCAACACTGGACTAGATCCTGCCACCATTTGCATCTCATACGAAAAAACAAAACAAAAACCCAAAATAGTTTATTATTTAATGGAATAAAAATGTATAATAGATGTCCAGAGGAGATCAAAGCTGAAACTGGAATACATGCCTTTAGGAAAGCTGCAAAAAGTTATTTAGCAGATAAATGTTACTATACTGTCAAAGAATACTGTAAATGACATGTGTTCACCTCAATTCATGCAAGAGTACCTTTGTAAATTTATATTTATCTGTAATTAAGATTGGTGTGTATTTGTTTTGTGTAACCCATACAAGAATACATTTGTAAATTTATATTTATTTGTAACTAAGATTGGTGTGTATTTGTTTTGTGTACAAACGATTAAGTTGCACAATAGAAATATGTACTACCAGAAGTACTATTATGTATATACTCATTCCATGTATACAGTTGACGACATCCATACAACACAAGTTGTCTACGGATGAATAAATAAATATATACGGTGAAACATCGACACAGACGTCGCCATCTTGTCAAACTTTCCGTGAATCAAAATTGCTCACAAACGCGATATTTGCTTGACAAACACGTCATACAGCACCGTACACGGTCAAATATTTGGCAATCGGTTTGACAAATTGATAGTTTAGGGGGCCTTTACAATCAGGTTGTGAAGAATCCATAGATATCATTTAACAACAAAGCGATTTGTTAATTTCAACTATATTGTGTGTGTTACTCGATTAATTCTTTGTTCACATGTGTGTCAAAAGTGGGCTCACCTACAGCTTGTTGTTGCATCAAATGACAGAACATAAGTCTAGGACCAAAGTCCACCCCACTGAAGTAGTTGGAGATGCTATAGGATATTGCATTATTCTCCAAATACAACTGCGTCCAGTCTCCATGTTGAGATTCCTGAATTGTGTTCGACTGTTTCCAGCACCACATTTTCAAACACGTGTAATGATTGCAGGCCTACCTGCTCCCGCAGCATGTCCACAGCTCCTAGTCTCTCAGAAGCGTTGTGCACACTTGTAAACATCCAATTACCAGGGTGCCCCTTCGAGTCCTATCATACACGAAATGAATCGCCATGTATCCCTCATTACTGTTATGTCCCCTGCTACCACCAACACTTGTACAATACAACTGATGCTCCGCAAACAAGTAACATATGTGCACTCTGACTGGACACTGCTCTGTTGTATCCATTCTGTTTGCAGTTCCACGTCTCGAAAATGGAAACAAAGTCCACACCACAGGTCACCGTGCAGAATCGTGTTAGTAGTGACCGGTAACCACAAAGTTAGAATTATCCAGAAAACAGTTCACTTGCAGACCTGTCTTTACTGGAACTGCTTTGCTTCTAGTACCCCGTTTACTTTCAACTGTATGCATTTATACCTTCAATTGAGAGACCCTGTATATGACTCCATATGAGCCCTAATTTCTCTTATCTTCCTTGTCCTTAAGTAAAATGTACATTGGTGACAGTAGAATTATTCTGAATTAACTTCAAGTGTCTGTTCTTTAAATTTATTCAATACTGTTTCACAAGATGATCATCAGCTTACCTCCAGCAGTTCCTATTTGAGTTTATAAGGCACCTCCATAATTCTTGCATGTTGGTTGAACCTAATGGTAATAGTCTAGCAAACCACCTCTGTATTGCTTTGATGTCTTCCTTTAATCTGACTTCGTGGGGATCCCAGACACTTGAGCAGTACACAAGAATGAGTTGTACTACAGTTATATATGTAGTCTCCTAAAATTCTCCCAGTAACCAAAGTAGACTACTCATCTTGCCAACTACAATCATTACGTGCTCATTCCATTTCATGTTGCTTTGCAATGCTACACCTAGATATGTCATTGGTATGACTGAAGCAGCACAGTGATTTAGAAAACTGCCTCTATCAGGAAATTACCTCAAAAGACCCTGCGTTTTCTGATCGCAGAATCCATTTCTTATAAAAAAATGGGAAAAGACAGTAGATGTGAAAGGACACTATTTTCAAAAATGGTTCAAATGGCTCTGAGCACTATGGGACTCAACTGCTGTGGTCATAAGTCCCCTAGAACTTAGAACTAATTAAACCTAACTAACCTAAGGACATCACACACATCCATGCCCGAGGCAGGATTCGAACCTGCGACTGTAGCAGTCGCACGGTTCCGGACTGCGCGCCTAGAGCCGCGAGACCACTACGGCCGGTGATTCCTCTTCCACGAGCTGCTTTTATAGTGTGTGAAATTTCCGTTTTGTACCACTTAATGACATTTTTCGGACCCCTGTGTCTGCCAGAATTTCTTGGAACTTCTCTTGGCACTACCAAATCATTATCTACACTGGCAAGGACTGAGGAAGTTACTTAATTGTTACATCCTGAAGCATTTCACATTATACTGCATGAGAGCAGTCTGTGTCATCAAGTGACGCTTTCATAGTCAGTGACAGCTTATAACAGTACAGCCTCCCAAGGACTCAGGAAATGTACGATACCACCTTTTTTTATATGCATCCGGATAGTTATCGGACAATTCAGTGCTTCCTAAGGCCTTGTATGTGTGTGTATATGTATCATTCTGTCCTAATTGATAAAAGAATGTGATATTCATTGCGAAGGCATGTGGAATGTTCTGGAAGGACGTGCGGTCGTAATTGTCGGTGGATTGTTGTCACTGATAAAATCATGTACACATACTAAATTAAGTAACTAATCAAGAAATTGAAGCAATAAGTCCTCAGCAATAAATAACAAGAGACTGCAGAGACGTTTGCATGAAACATCAATGCTTCTAATTAACAAAATGATAATTTAAAAATCCAGTAAACTTAGACCTCACTATCTTTGAGAAACAGTTTAAAGGTTATTACGAAGTGATGTATTTTCATTTGTTATTTATTTTTATGTCTTCCTCTGCAATTAATATACTTTGAATTTACCTTTCTAATTAACTCTCCAATTGTTTACATCTCACAGTTTTCCAATTTCCAGAATTTGAGGCCTTATTTGTGGTACCTTTGAATGTTAGTAACAAAACGCTAACTGTAATTAATTACATAACTAAAATAATACAAGACATTATTGTAATTAAAGTTCAGAATGATTTTCTTATGGAAAACTAAAGATATTACTATAAAAGATTGTCATTCAATATTGTATTTTATACCTTATTTGGCTGTAACATCAGTTTCTTTATGTTTTGTAAATTTTAACTGTAACATCAAAATTGTACAAAATTAATAATGCTTTACTTTGGAAGTTAATGTTAAAAATTCTATATAAAGCAATGCTGCGGCAAGTCAGTTTTGAAGTTACTTTTGGAAGTCAAAGAGATCAGTGAAGTCCGTGCGTGTTTTGTTTACATGACGAGTGTGCAGTTCCGATGTCAATGTGAATAAATTTTGTGAAGCATGAACATTTAGCATTCATTCATCAATGGACCAGGCAGAAGAAACTTTAGTAACATTCACATGACTTGTTACAAGCTGTAAATATCTACAGTTTCCCGTGGCAAAAAAAACTGAAGTAAATAATCTTCATTCGTGTGATACAGTGACCTGTTTTATTTGTTATAGTTAAAAATGAACCATCTGGCAGGGCACTCCAAGAAACCACTGTTGTAGACAGATGATTGTTCTATCACCTGGTCACAACAATTACTTCTACTCGCATGGCCATTTTATTAAATATCACAAGCACCATTTTTTTTCTCCTTTCTGGGCATCGTGTGTTCAGTTCAGTTTTGTAACACTATTGGCTACAGAAATATATGACCTCCTGATAACAGTTGTTGAGTTTGACCAACTGCTGGCTGATTCAGTGACAGTGACCCCCTGCAGATGCTCTGTTGCTGGGCTGAGGGACTTCTACTGTTTCCTGAGTGTGACATAAGGAAAAATGTGGGGAGTTAAACATTGTTGTAGTACTCCGTGATATGAGAGTTGAGACCCATGTTACATGATATATCTTAACTGTAGCACTACAGCTGTGTTGGAACTGTAGAGTTTGAAGTTTGTTTTTCTGATTCTCTAATTGAAAGTGAACTGATTATACAATTTCTGATGAGCACATAATAATGTGAGAGTACTGGCGTGAAACCCATCTGCATTGCAAGATCAGACGTGAAGACACATTTTAAACAGTGGAGCTTACTAGGTTGTAATTAGGGTATATTGCAGTTTAGTTTTTTGACACAAGACCATGTAGGCTTGAATGAAATATTTTTCAATAATCAGATACTATTGAGAACTTTATCAGTAATGAAGTGTGCATTTTTCAGTTCTGGAGTTTTCCGGAGATAAGCTCAAAAAGGGACTTCAGACTTTTTCTCAAAAAGGTTAACTCTCGTTCCTTAAATTAGTTTACAGCTATCTTACCTTTATCTCAGTTCTGCCATAATGTTACCCGAGTACTTTCAGGTTGTACAAATAAGGGTAGTTTGATAAGTCTGGTGAATCTCCATGACGACTGGAACTTTTTTTTATGCCTTCATGATTAGTAAGCTTGATTATTCCATGGATTGTATACGGAGTTTCAATAATATCCAGCATACGGTTTATTGTTGACAGCTGTCTGAATGGTCAATGTGTCAACTGTGATTGAAAATGGAGAAAACCGTTTCATGCTGTTAATAAACATTTAAATTTGATGGGCGGGGACTGCCACACAAGTCAAAACAGAACTGGATGAAGCTCGATGGACTCTGCCCAGTCATTGAAAACCATTTACTATTGGATTAATGAATTTAAACAGGGTCAGACAAGCATAAAAGGTAAAGTACACTATGGCCATTCAACTGAGGTCACCACAGAGGAAACTATTGATAAAATACATAAGATGTTAATGTAAGTGTTATAACGTCAAGTTTAACAAATATATTTCAAGGACGACACAATACATGTAAGTCACAGATCAAGTAAACAAAGTAAGACGTGTGTACACTTTAACAGTCAAATCCGAACCGAGTCCAAGTCTAGCGGCCGCTGGCTGGCCGGCCGCTTAGGTGGCGCTGCTGCTGCACGGTTGGCAGACAGCGCCGCACGTAGAGGACGCGTGCAACTGCGCGGCGGCACTTTGAAAGATCGGAGAGTCACAACAGTAAGAGCGCCAAACAAAAATTCTTGAGATTTCTGAGACTAGCCAACTCAACTGAATGTGTGTGTCTGCTGGCAAGACGTATTCATCAAATGAGGCAGTGATATTTGCAGTCAATGAGTATTTTGTGGAGGCTGACCGAAGCTATTTTTCCAGTGGTATGAAAAAGCTGGAGGATCTGCAAAACCATATCCCTCAAAGGAGGCTATGCCGAGAAGTAAGGTGAGTTATTTATGAAACAAACATTTTTTCCTTTTTTACCAGACTTATCAAACCAACCTCATACATATGGGTACAAATGACTGTAGAAGTTTTGCATTGTTTATTTTAAAAGTAAAAGTATATGGAGAAAATGTTTCTCATTTATTCCACAGAAGTTTATCAGACTGAACATTTCATGATAGTACTGCAATCATCAGCTGCCATCTGTCCTCATCTTGGGCCATGCTTAGAGGGGTCTCTCTCAAATCACTCCTGGCCATCTGTTGGTCCCTGCAACCTCCAACACAGTAGCCAATGCACACAATCTCGAAGTGCCGCACAGTGGAGCAGCATTCTCCCCGCCACATTCCTGGTTTCGGTGTCAGCAGAGGATGCCAGCTGCGGTTGCACCAGTGCGGTGTGTTCACTCCTCACAGCAGTGTGCAGAGTGTGCTGCTTATCCCGGCATCCACCTCAGCTCCGCTCTCCACTGGTGACCTCGCTGCATTCACGTATCCCTTCATCGCTACGTAGCACAGGGCAGTCCACCTGTCCTATCACGTCTGCACCCGCTACAAACAGCGTCCACAGTTTGCCGACCGTCACCCTTTCAGGTGCCTACATCAACTTCCTTCCATTCTCCTCTCCAGACAGGATCCTGGAGAAAAGAGAGAAATTCTTATCCTTTAAGACAGACACACCCACGCACGCACGCACGCACGCACGCGCACACACACACACACACACACACACACACACACACACACACACACACCAAAATTAAGGAAACCACCACACATCACATGCAAATCTAACCAGTTCTGAATAAGCATCTTTAATATAGATGATGTGACTTACCAAACGAAAGCGCTGGCATGTCGATACACACACAAACAAACGCAAACATACACACAAAATTCAAGCTTTCGCAACCAACGGTTGCTTCATCAGGAAAGAGGGAAGGAGAGGGAAAGACGAAAGGATGTGGGTTTTAAGGGAGAGGGTAAGGAGTCATTCCAATCCCGGGAGCGGAAAGACTTACCTTAGGGGGAAAAAAAGGACAGGTATACACACACACATACACAAGCAGACATTTGTAAAAGCAAAAAGTTTGGGCAGAGATGTCAGTCGAAGCGGAAGTACAGAGGCAGTGAGAGAATGACAAGTGAGGTATGAGCGGCGGCAACTTGAAATTAGCGGAGGTTGAGGCCTGGTGGGTAATGAGAAGAGAGGATATACTGAAGGACAAGTTCCCATCTCCGGAGTTCTGACAGGTTGGTGTTAGTGGGAAGTATCCAGATAACCCAGACGGTGTAACACTGTGCCAAGATGTGCTGGCCATGCACCAAGGCATGTTTAGCCACAGGGTGATCCTCATTACCAACAAACACTGTCTGCCTGTGTCCATTAATGCGAATGTACAGTTTCTTGCTGGTCATTCCCACATAGAAAGCTTCACAGTGTAGGCAGGTCAGCTGGTAAATCACGTGGGTGCTTCCACACGTGGCTCTGCCTTTGATCGTGTACACCTTCCGGGTTACAGGACTGGAGTAGGTGGTGGTGGGAGTGTGCATGGGACAGGTTTTACACCGGGGGCGGTTACAAGGGTAGGAGCCAGAGGGTAGGGAAGGTGGTTTGGGGATTTCATAGGGATGAACCAAGAGGTTACGAAGGTTAGGTGGACGGCGGAAAGACACTCTTGGTGGAGTTGGGAGGATTTCGTGAAGGATGGATCTCATTTCAGGGCAGGCTTTGAGGAAGTCGTATCCCTGCTGGAGAGCCACATTCAGAGTCTGATCCAGTCCCGGAAAGTATCCCGTCACAAGTGGGGCACTTTTGGGGTTCTTCTGTGGGAGGTTCTGGGTTTGAGGGGATGAGGAAGTGGCTCTGGTTATTTGCTTCTGTACCAGGTCGGAAGGGTAGTTGAGGGATGAGAAAGCTGTTTTCAGGTTGTTGGTGTAATGGTTCAGGGATTCCGGACTGGAGCAGATTCGTTTGCCACGAAGACCTAGGCTGTAGGGGAGGGACCGTTTGATGTGGAATGGGTGCAGCTGTCATAATGGAGGTACTGTTGCTTGTTGGTGGGTTTGATGTGGACAGACGTGTGAAGCTGGCCATTGGACATATGGAGGTCAGCGTCAAGGAAAGTGGCATGGGATTTGGGGTAGGACCAGATAAATCTGATGGAACCAAAGGAGTTGAGGTTGGAGAGGAAATTCTGGAGTTCTTCTTCACTGTTAGTTTAGATATATTTTTCCCACGTGGAATGTTTCCCTCTATTTTATTACAGTAATGTTGAAGCACTTCTGTTATTCACTTCAAACACACTTTCTGCTCTTCACTTAGCTGATGCAGAATCCACCGAACAGCAACTTTTCTGGTCTAACTTTTCAGTTATGATTCTGTAAACTCAAGTCACAATGTAGTCGGTTGCAGCTGATGGCGTTCCATTTCTTGGTCTGTCCTCAGTGCTTGCCTGACCTTTGCGGAAATGAGCAGACCACAGTGATACTGTGCTACGGTCCATTACACTATTCCCATACATCTCTCTCAAAGCACTGTAAATTTCCATTGAGTTCTTTCCACATAGGGATTTGATTCTGATGGAGGAACACCGGTCACTGTGTGTAAGCCAACTTAACTTTGTTTCAGCTTGCATTTTAAAACTGATTTACTAACAACACAGCCACCTGAACCAGCAAACACACAAAGTTTTACTCTCGATTGATATGAATTTCCACTTTACTATGCCACTGCAGTGGACATACATGTGCCGTACGCAATACTTTTGAAATGACCCTAATATTACTCTTGTTACCTCACTAAATGGAGTAACACTTTTTAACAATATCAGTGTCTTAGACAATGCCCTTTGGCCTACAAATGTAGTTCCTTGCTGTATCTTTTGGTTCTACAGTTTATCTATGAGCCTCTTTGTGGCAACTTTGTGTCAAGTCGGAAAAGTGGCCATTGCACTATTTGTCAGGAAAAGTGGCCAAGGTGTTCAACCAAATATGAGTGAGTTGCTTGTTTTAATTAATTTATATTGTTGAAAACTGTCTCTGTTCTATTTGACGTGATATGAAAACCCGACTGAAAATGGTCTGCTGCAACCACCATACAGATACTAGGGCACTAAGATGCCTAGAAAAGATCTCCAGCAAACGGAACACAAACAGCTGATCTCATGATGGCACTCGCCACATTACCCCTTTAAGTAGGGAATAGTGGTTACTATGTTAAATCTATAGAAAAATGCATATAGGGCCACATTCTACATTAAGTGGAGTTTAGATGGGGCCCCCCACTCTAGATATGGTCTCCACTCTATCATTTCCACTTTTAGTAGATCCGAAGAAGTCACCGATTGGTACGTACAGTTTGCGCTCAGTATCTCTTTTGGTTCCATTTCGACAACCTATTGTAGATTGGAGTCCCAAATTTGCATGCAGTGCCAATTTTTGGTAACCTTTAGGAATGTATTCTTCATATACTTCCGTACTTATTTAAAAAAATAGCAGAAAACTAATTGCGTGACAGAGCACACCTGCGATCGCTCATAAATCATAGTTCTATGAATGGATTTAGTCAAGAATTGATAGTATGGCACAGCCATGCTGCTATCTTGTATTTACAACAGCCTCTGTCCTCCTCCATCAAGATATACGAGGTGTCATTGGAAAGTTTTATGAATGGGCTTGTAATTTTACAAGCTACTGTGATTCATCTGCTTCAAAATAGTCCCCTTCTGACTAAACACACCGATTACAACGGTGTTTCCACTTTTGGAAACATTTCTGGACATTTTTTTCCTGAAGAGTGTTAAGAACGCTCTCCGTACTTGCCTGGATGTCTTCAGTCTAGCAAATCGCTTCACTTTCAGTGAAAATTTCAATTTAGCAAACAGGTAGAAGTATGCACCTGCAAATCTGATGGAAACATTTTGAGTGTCAATTTTGGATATTTTTGGGAGATGTCTCAACTGTATGTCCGTTAATCATAAGCACCACAAGCTACACCGTTTAATTTTTGACCCAGGCCTGCAAAACATCACTCAAAGTTATTACCTTTCACATACAGTGCACATTCTTTAATGCGACATTAATGAGCAGAGAGATAGTAAAATCAGTGAAAATTGCTTTTATGCCAACAAAAATGCAATTACCTCTCATCACTGGAAAAATGTCTTTCCGCATTTGCTCCTAACTGATCAAGAATTGCAGACCGACCCATAAACCCCTTCTTCCCTCTATCCTATACTAGGACACAAAACGAGGACTGAGGCAGGTACAGCGAATCGTGACTGTCTGCTTTACTGCAGGTCAGGATTTACAGTTTGGCAACATCACAAATACGGAACTAAAAATACTTCTGGCACACAGTTTTAATCTGCCACTAAGTTTCAAATACATTGTTGCCTTCCTTGAATCATGCTACTGCAGCATTCCCTGTCCTGTTAGTGAATGACACTTTTGCTCCTCATGTTAACCTTCTCTTTATGCAACCTGACTCCATTTATAGGCATGTCAATGTCAGCAGCAGCAGAGACAGCAAACAACAATAAAAGCTAGTTTAATTATACTGGAATCCTAGAGATTATGTGTGTGGGGTGATCGCTGAACACAGTAAATGGGGGAAAGAACAACATTTGATAGCAAAATGTCATTTTATTACAGCAGATCAGTTAATGTTAAACTTCTGCACACTCGACACCAACCAATATTGTTTACCACGAGACACTTTGGACTAATGTCACCAGCTATATGCGATGAAGATGACTGCAGTAGCCACCAGAAAGATTGCGGGAGGTGCACATCGGCACGGCGCGTCACGGACAGTAGTGGCCGTATGTAAAGTCCCGTCCACCAGAGGGCAAGCGAGAATTCAGCTGTGCCCTCTGCCGGCGGAACAACAACTCGGGCAGCATGGGCCGTGCCCAGTCAGTTTTACATCGGGCATGCCTAGTAGACAGTTCCCGGTCTACACTATGTGAAGTGCGACGGACAACGTGAATTGTGTTAATACAATGACTATGCAATAGTTTAAATCTAGATCTGCTATAATAAAATGATGGATTTTGTGATCAAATGCTGCTCTTTTCTCCATTGTCTAAAAACTACTATCCAGAAATAGGTTTACAGTGAACTATACTGTACAGGAGAAAAGAAAGACGTGTGCATTGGCTACAAACTATACACACCATTATGTCCACCTGCCGAGTCTACAGCCAATGTAACTTGTAAAATGTCAAATCAGAAACATGTTTAGCCATCTATATTTACAATTTTATTTTTCAACCAGTTTTGGCATTACACTACACCATCTTCAGGCCCCTGAACAGTTTTTAGGAAGAATCCCACCTCCCGTACAATTGAAACAGGGGCCAGCACACACTCACTGGTAACTCTAGATTTCTTTTTAACAACACAGTCCTTTTGTTTACCAGTTGCAAAGTACAAATCGGTCAGGAGACCTGAAGATAGTGTAGTGTAATGGCAAAATTGGTGGCAGAAACAAAATAAAATGGAATTGGAAACATAGATGGCTTACTGCACGTCTCGATTTGACATTTTATATTAAAAAGTCCCACAACCATCCTGTATAAAGATGAAGTTACAGATACTCTACATATGTTTTGTTCAGAAACTTGAAACCAGAGCCCAAATAACTTCTTGCAACATACGAGGGTAATCCCAAAAGTGAGGTCTCCTATTTTTTTATACATATATAAATCTGTTTATTTCTACAATGGTTTACATCAGTTTACAGCTTGAACATTTAGCTATTTTTCGACATAATCACCACTTCTACTGATGCATTTTTGTAGACACTGTCGCAGTTTTTGTATGCCCATGTCATACTAACTCGTTACCATGCTGTTCAGAAAGTTATGAACTGGCGTGATTGTTGCTTGGTCTCAAGTGTAAAGTGGTATGCCCAGGTTTCGTCACCCGTGACAATTGAGTCCAGAAAGTTGTCCTGTTCGGATGCAAGGCGGTGAAGAACTGCGCGGGAAGCATCAACTCGTTGCCGCATGTGGTCCTCAAACAGCACGCGTGGCACCCATCTTGCGCACACCTTCCGGTTTCAATGTTTCCGTTAAAATTCTGTGAGCGGTGCTTCGGGGAACCTCAGGAACCAATGTGCAGAGATCATCCAGGGTGATCCACCAATCTTCACGCATGCTTTGTTCAACCTTCAACACTGTCTCCTCAGAAATTGATGGTCTCCCACTCCTTGGTTCGTCGTGAATTTCGGTCCGACCAGCTGCGAACTTTCTACACCACTTATGAACATTTTTGACATCCAAGCACGACGCGCCATACACTTCCGTCAATTGGCGATGGATTTCAATCGGTGCAGTTCCCTTTGCGTTAAAAAACAGAATAACTGCGCGCAATTCGCACTCCGCGGTAAATTCCAACGGGAGCTCCATTCTCAACGGCTGCCAAGTGAAATATGCTCACTATTTTTATATACTTGAATTTAGCATATTTCGTGACAGTACTCACTTTTCCGTGGATGTTTATAAGATGATATTTGACTTTTTTGTGTTGGCTTCAGTCATCTAGAGAAAGTATGATTCCATAATACTGTTTCGACGGCTGCAGAAATGTCCTGGTTTAATGCGTTTGCCTCATTTTTGGCGCTTCAAATACCATTTTTTCCGAATGCGCTTCCTTCTTGATGTTTATATAAAAAGAGTACTAGAATAACTCATTTTTGCAGGTCACTTGCAAATTATTATAACGGGGACCTGTACATTTTTCCACCATCACATACACCGAGTGTTCACTGCCGACTGACTGACTGACGGTCAAAGACGACTCCAGCGTCACAGACATTTCACGCAACACACAAGCTTCCACTTGTAACCAGTCTCTTTGATATTATTCGTCACATCTACTAATATTAATCAATATGCTGTCACTCTCGAACATGTAAGCAAATTAGCATAAAATAAGGCAAATTACAATTCACAAAAAATATTCTGACAAAAATATAAGAAAACATTTACAACCTCCCTCATTAGATTTGGTATAGACAAATCCGGTAGAAAATAACACATCTCCCAGATCCATTACACAAGCCATAACTGAGCGCCTCAGCGCAGCGTGCACATGTTTACACACAGCGCGTGAAGCACTCTTCATAGCAGTGTGACCAACAGCCACACAGAGTTCTGTACTTATAAAAAAAATAGAAGACCTTACTTTTGGGATTACCCTCATACACAGTTTAACAGATCTATTGACTTTAAATGAGGTCAAAACAATTTATGTGCTAGGCACAACTTGACTCATTCATAGTTTTTGTTACCTTACTTATCTGAAAAGAAACACAGTTCAATATAATGAAGGTTTGAAGAAACTGCTATGAGAAGTCAATGAGTATCTTACATGAATCTAAGGAAACTCAGAAGCAAACAGCAAAGGATTGGAAACGGACACACATAGCACAGGGCAACACAGACGAGTGGCTTGCTTTTGCTTACCTAGTTGTTTCTGGTGGATCAAATGGCAGCAGTCTCACTGCCATCAAACATTGTGGCTGGTAAAGCTTCACATTCATCCAGCCCTGTGTAGCCTTCACAGGGACTAAGTAGGCCTTTATGCAGGAGATTGATTGCCTGCCTGAGACTGATATAGGAGTGCATAACTGCAAGAACAGCTGTGGCTGCCACTGTCCCCACAGCCAACTGTCTCACACTACTAGTAGAGGGCAGATACCCACACTTATCAGCAATGACCAAACACTGGGAAGCTGTTTGGCAGCTGGGAGGCCTGGAGTAAGCCAGCAGCTGGTGCAGTACCGGGTACCCCAACTCGGGGATTGTCACCTGGCCCCAGCCGTCCACCAGTGCGTCGTACTGGAACACAGCCGCAGGACGGCGCGAGGCAATGTCGGACGTGTGTCACCCACCACTAGAGTCACCGTGGCACCGTTCCCAACAGGGAACCCAGATTGACGGATGATGTCTCCTGAACTTGTCCCACTGTGGATGATCCTGAAATAAGCAATCATTTAGCAAATCTTTGTCCAGAGTGCACTTGCAGGTGGGGGGACTTATTCTTCCCAGATTTCTACATCTACATCCATACTCCGCAAGCCACCTGACGGTGTGTGGCAGAGGGTACCTTGAGTACCTCTATCGGTTCTCCCTTCTACTCCAGTCTCGTATTGTTCGTGGAAAGAAAGATTGTCGGTATGCCTCTGTGTGGGCTCTAATCTCTCTGATTTTATCCTCATTGTCTCTTCACGAGATATACATAGGAGGGAGCAATACACTGCTCGACTCCTCGGTGAAGGTATGTTCTCAAAACTTTGACAAAAGCCCGTACCGAGCTACTGAGCGTCTCTCCTGCAGAGTCTTCCTCTGGAGTTTATCTATCATCTCCGTAACTGTTTCCTGATTACTAAATGATCCTGTAACGAAGCGCACTACTCTCTGTTGTATCTTCTCTATCTCTTCTATCAACCCTATCTGGTACGGATCCCACACTGGCGAGCAATATTCAAGCAGTGGGCGAACAAGTGTACTGTAACCTACTTCCTTTGCTTTCGGATTGCATTTCCTTAGGATTCTTCCAATGAATCTCAGTCTGGCATCTGCTTTACCGATGATCAACTTTATATGATCATTCCATTTTAAAACACTCCTAATGCGTACTCCCAGATAATTTATGGAATTAACTGCTTCCAGTTACTGACCTGCTATATTGTAGCTAAATTATAAAGGATCTTTCTTTCTATATATTTGCAGCACATTACACTTGTCTACATTGAGATTCAATTACCATTCCCTGCATCATGCGTCAATTCGTTGCAGATCCTCCTGCATTTCAGTACAATTTTCCACTGTTACGACCTCTCGATATACTGCAGCATCATCCGCAAAAGGCCTCAGTGAACTTACGATGTTATCCACAAGGTCATTTATGTATATCGTGTATAGCAACGGTCCTACGACACTCCCCTGCGGCACAGCTTCAAGACTTGTTTTCTGGATAAAAACAGCTTTCCCAGGTTAAACACAGTTTTTCCACTTTAAGTGACAATACTTTGCCTCGGAGATGTGACACGCTTCAATCATTTGAATGATATAGGTTTAACACACCAGTGAAGAACTTCCTTGCACTTTATAGAATGAAGAACAGCAAAAAAATCTGTTTTGTAAAGATCTGCAAAGCCTAGCAAATATACACCGTATACTTTCTTATCTGAAAGTATAAATACAAATTCCACCAAATACAGCACATTAGTTTCCAAAGCACTGAAACCGAGATTGTGACGCACTTTTATTAGCCAATCAGAGCATAAGACAAGTGATGTCAGCCACTAGCAAAAAAACTATTATATATCAAACACCAATGTGCCGCAAAAATTTTAAATAATGATGCACATGGCTGGTCTTCTGGGCCCCAGATTTGCTCATGCTCAAAGTGTTAAGTTTTGAATGATAGTCAAACACTCCCTGATCCAAAAAATTTACTTCCTACTGTAATACTTCTCAAACGAAGCATTTGCAATATTTTCCCGTGACCTGTTGGAAATAGGTTCGTTTTAAAAGTTGCCAGAGAGTGACAGGAAACAGGCGTTACTGCGCATGTGCAGCTGCAATGATGTAGGAAGCCCGTGCTCTGTATTTGCGTCTCTACTCAAACATATTTTGCTGCATTTCTGTTTGGACTTTTGTACCTAGTGGGGTATCAAGTGACCACATGAAGTGCTGCAGCATGTTGTTTGGAAAGGAAATACTGAGTTATTGCACTTTGGGAAATTGTTTAACCATATCCTATCCAGATGAGCAATGTAAAATAAGAAAGCATTCCTTGGCATAATATTAATTTCAAAACTAGACTCGCCAACTCGAAGTACCCTAATATTTTGTTATGTTGTGACGTTTTTTATTTGTACTCTGCAACACTGTCATCTAGCAATTCCAATCAGGTTTACACCTACATGACGCTGCAAAAAGCTAGCAACAACGAACACAAATTTCTTGCAAAAATTAAAAAACAAAGTTGACTGTATACATCATTACTACGAACAAGTTTTTAAGTTTATCTGTGAAGCCAAGAAACTGAATAACTGGCAGCTTATATTTTACCTCTGGAGTAAATATAAAACTTTGTGGGGAGTCACAATGACAACACAGTGAGCTGCCAATCTATACTTTACCAAACAACGCCATTCTATACATTTGTAAAGTAAACAACACCAACTACTAAATAACATCAAGCCTATGAAAAGTACTATACAAGTGTTGAAACATGTCTTGTGATGGAAAAACATTGTGTTTCAGAGAAAGCAGATCAGTAAAATTCTACTAAAGCTGTTCAATATATTTGAAACAAAAGATTTTAGTAAGAGAAAGAGAGAATGTATGAGGAAAGAGAGATTTTAATGACACAGCTGTTTTACCTTAAAGTTAACAATATCTCTAACCTATGTTAAATAAAAGGATAGTAATGTGAGGAAACAGTATAACATTGAAACAAGTGAGCATAAATCAAAGTTTACGGTTTGTGAGGAAAGACTACAAATCAGTGTTCAAATATAGGTATGTGAAAAGCTACTGCAACAAGTTGACTTGTTTACTTATTTGGGAATCAAGATTACTGGAGGTGGAAAGACGAAATAGGAAGCAGAGCTGCTCAAGAAAAGAATGCCTTTAATAAGAGGAAGATATTGACCTCCTGAACTAACTGCCAACAAATCAGAAAAAATATTCCAAAAGCACATGTTTGGAGTATTGCACTGTACGAGTGTAAGACCTGGATTATGGTGACCAAGAAATGGAACTGACTTTAAAGTTGGATAAATAATCAACAATACTAGACATTTCTGCACAAGACAGTAAAGGTCTAGATGGGGGCCAGCGGCATACTTACGTGTTTTGTGGAGCAAAATTTTTGATGCTTAACGTGAGGTATGTTGGTAACGAAAGAGGGCATGTCAGCTGCTGTTTCTACGCAGCCAATGAGAGAGCAGGGCGGGCAACAGTATGTTTGCAAACAACAGACATTGTAACAGTCTCACCTCAGTGTAGAAGCAATATCCGTTGTTTGTCCGGAAACTGAAACAGCTGTGTTCTCAGGTCCCTCCATAACTACAACCACAGAAATGTCCGCCCCTGGTAGCTGATTGGTCAGCGCGACAGACTGTCAATCCTAACGGCCTGGGTTTGATTCCCGGCTGGGTTGGAGATTTTCTCCGCTCAGGGACTGGGTGTTGTGTTGTCCTAATCATCATCATTTCATCCCCATCGACGCGCAAGTCGCCGAAGTGGCGTCAAACCGAAAGACTTGCACCGGGCGATCGGTCTACCTGTCGGGAGGTCCTCGTCACACGACATTATTGCTATACTACCTCAGAAATCAGAACATATTTGGAAGAAATAGCCAAATATTTGTAACAACAAAGATATGTCACAGTTGTGCAATTATGATGATGATGGTTACTCAGAACAAGGATAATGCAGATGACAGGCTAGTATGCAAAAAATCAGTGAAGATTAAAATTAATGTAAACCATTTCTTTTTGTTTGACAATATTACGAAAAGGATAAAACTGCTATTCACCACATAGTGGAGATGTTGAGTCACAGATAGGCACTGGTTGTATGTGAGCTGCAGTGTGTGTGTGTGTGTGTGTGTGTGTGTGTGTGTGTGTGTGTGTGTGTGTGTTTCCAATATTCCAATGGAGGCCTTTTGCTGTGCTTATCTGTGACTCAACGTCATTGCTATATGCTGATTAGCAATTTCTTTTTGTAATATTGTCATTATTCCATCCTGGATTTTCTATTGTTTGATTTCTTTTCGTTTACTTTATATTTCCTTGTGTTATCAAAATGTAAACATCACAAATTGCATAATTTTAGAATGGGTGTAACATTAACTTTTTAGGCAGATACTTTATGTCAATAAAACATTTTGCAATTTTATTAGTCAGAATATATTAAAAATTAATTTTTCTCAAGAAACCACTTTTTTTATAAAAAAAAAAAGTGGGGAGGGCGCGGGTGGCAAGCCATCACAGTCAGAGCTGTCTTACACATGGGTAAATACAGTGTATGTTATAAAAATGCCATGTTCTCCTGATGACTGGTTGTTGGTCCTTTGAGGTGATCACAAGGTTTAGGAGGAATAAGTAGCAACAACAGTCTGATACTCATGTGATTATGCCACCTTGTTTAATGGATTTTGTCCTACCAACAATCATGCCTTTCTTCTTTGACCAAGTATATTCTGTTTGACGTGTTTTTGCAGTTATATCATATTCCCTTTGTATTGCTCGAGGCAAATTTTGTTACACATATTGCCAGCAGACAGCACAAAAATGTTAAACTACGTAATACTCAAAGCTGTAGTACTAGTCTGTACAATCACAGACATACTCTGTGGCAGGGTGTGTACAACATCAGCTATTGATTACGCCAATTGTTGCACTGAGCTCCTACACCCCTATTAAAATTACTCTGCAATTGAGATTTCAGTGAGCTGAGTGGTAGCAGCTTGGCATCAACCTATCACAGCTGTTCCTTGCTCACTGTGTTGCCTGTTCCGTGGGCACGAGCAGCAAAGCCTCACCAGATGACGTGGCCTGCAGGGGGTCGGGAGGGGACTGGGCAGGGCAGGTTACAAGAGTGGGATGGGAAGGACAGGAGGGCCAAATATACAGCGAGTTTTGCTTGTGCCATTATAAAAATATTTTTATGCAAGTAAGGCAAAAGGATATCTGTTGCTAGTCTTTGGTAAACAGTTTAGTTGATGCACAAAATCTGAAAAATGTCAGATTTGCAATCTTTGTCACACAATCATAAATTAACTATTTGAAGCTTAATGTTATTTTCATCTAAGAAAACTATGTTCTCATAGTAATTAGTCATGAAATAGCTATCACTTTAGTAATATGAAAATAATAGAGGGAAACATTCCACGTGGGAAAAATATATCTAAAAACAAAGATGATGAGACTTACCAAACAAAAGCGCTGGCAGGTCGATAGACACACAAACAAACACAAACATACACACAAAATTCAAGCTTTCGCAACAAACAGTTGCTTCATCAGGAAAGAGGGAAGGAGAGGGAAAGACGAAAGGATGTGGGTGTTAAGGGAGAGGGTAAGGAGTCATTCCAATCCCGGGAGCGGAAAGACTTACCTTAGGGGGAAAAAAGGACAGGTATACACTCGCGCACACACACACACACACATCCATCCGCACATACAGACACAAGCAGACATTTGTAAAGGCAAATAGTTTGGGCAGAGATGTCAGTCGAGGCAGAAGTGCAGAGGCAAAGATGTTGTTGAATGACAGGTGAGGTATGAGTGGCGGCAGCTTGAAATTAGCGGAGATTGAGGCCTGGTGGATAACGGGAAGACAGGATATACTGAAGAGCAAGTTCCCATCTCCGGAGTTCGGATAGGTTGGTGTTAGTGGGAAGTATCCAGATAACACGGACGGTGTAACACTGTGCCAAGATGTGCTGGCCGTGCACCGAGGCATGTTTAGCCACAGGGTGATCCTCATTACCAACAAACACTGTCTGCCTGTGTCCATTCATTCAAATGGACAGTTTGTTGCTGGTCATTCCCACATAGAAAGCTTCACAGTGTAGGCAGGTCAGCTGGTAAATCATGTGGGTGCTTTCACACATGGCCCTGCCTTTGATCGTGTACGCCTTCCGGGTTACAGGACTGGAGTAGGTGGTGGTGGAAGTGTGCATGGGACAGGTTTCACACCGTGGGCGGTTACAAGGGTAGGAGCCAGAGGGTGGGGAAGGTGGTTTGGGGATTTCATAGGGATGAACCAAGAGGTTACGAAGGTTAGGTGGACGGCTGAAAGACACTCTTGGTGGAGTTGGGAGGATTTCGTGAAGGATGGATCTCATTTCAGTGCAGGCTTTGAGGAAGTCGTATCCCTGCTGGAGAGCCACATTCAGAGTCTGATCCAGTCCCGGAAAGTATCCTGTCACAAGTGGGGCACTTTTGGGGTTCTTCTGTGGGGGGTTCTGGGTTTGAGGGGATGAGGAAGTGGCTCTGGTTATTTGCTTCTGTACCAGGTCGGGATGGTAGTTGAGGGATGAGAAAGCTGTTTTCAGGTTGTTGGTGTAATGGTTCAGGGATTCCGGACTGGAGCAGATTCGTTTGCCACGAAGACATAGGCTGTAGGGAAGGGACCGTTTGATGTGGAATGGGTGGCAGCTGTCATAATGGAGGTACTGTTGCTTGTTGGTGGGTTTGATGTGGACAGACATGTGAAGCTGGCCATTAGACAGATGGAGGTCAACGTCAAGGAAAGTGGCATGGGATTTAGAGTAGGACCAGGTGAATCTGATGGAACCAAAGGAGTTGAGGTTGGAGAGGAAATTCTGGAGTTCTTCTTCACTGTGAGTCCAGATCATGAAGATGTCATCAATAAATCTGTACCAAACTATGGGTTTGCAGGCCTGGGTAACCAAGAAGGCTTCCTCTAAGCGACCCATGAATAGGTTGGCGTACGAGGGGGCCATCCTGGTACCCGTGGCTGTTCCCTTTAATTGTTGGTATGTCTGGCCTTCAAAAGTGAAGAAGTTGTGGGAAGCTGGCTAAGGTAATGAGGAAAGAGGTTTTAGGTAGGGTGGCAGGTGATCGGCATGAAAGAAAGTGCTCCATCGCAGCGAGGCCCTGGACGTGCGGAATATTTGTGTATAAGGAAGTGGCATCAATGGTTACAAGGATGGTTTCCGAGGGTAACAGACTGGGTAAGGATTCTAGGCGTTCGAGAAAGTGGTTGCCTCTGGCTCCTACCCTTGTAACTGCCCCCGGTGTAAAACCTGTCCCATGCACCCTCCCACCACCACCTACTCCAGTCCTGTAACCCGGAAGGGGAGGTGTACACGATCAAAGGCAGAGCCACATGTGAAAGCACCCACATGATTTACCAGCTGACCTACCTACATTGTGAAGCTTTCTATGTGGGAATGACCAGCAACAAACTGTCCATTCGAATGAATGGACACAGGCAGACAGTGTTTGTTGGTAATGAGGATCACCCTGTGGCTAAACATGCCTTGATGCACGGCCAGCACATCTTGGCACAGTGTTACACTGTCCGTGTTATCTGGATACTTCCCACTAACACCAACCTGTCAGAACTCCGGAGATGGTAACTTGCCCTTCAGTATATCCTCTCTTCTCGTTATCCGCCAGGCCTCAACCTCCGCTAATTTCAAGTTGCCGCCGCTCATACCTCACCTGTCTTTCAACAAGATCTTTGCCTCTTTACTTCCGCCTCGACTGACATCTCTGCCCAAACTATTTGCCTTTACAAATGTCTGCTTGTGTGTGTGTGTGTGTGTGTGTGTGTGTGTGTGGGCGTGCGCGAGCGCGAGTGTATACCTGTCCTTTTTCCCCCTAAGGTAAGTCTTTCCGCTCCCGGGATTGGAATGACTCCTTACCCTCTCCCTTAACACCCACATCCTTTCGTCTTTCCCCCTCCTTCCCTCTTTCCTGATGAAGCAACCGTTTGTTGCGAAAGCTTGAATTTTGTGTGTGTGTTTGTTTGTGTGTCTATCGACCTGCCAGCACTTTTGTTTGGTAAGTCTCATCATCTTTGTTTTTAGATATATCACTTTAGTAAGTGTGATAATTTTGTAAATGTAATAAACTGTTTTGTTATTTTAGTTCTACATCTGTGAACATAAAAAGTTGAGAATTTATATAAATTCTCAACATAAAAAGTTGAGAATTTATATAAATTGGTTTTAGTTGCTGGTGTATTAATATGCAACTGGAATCTGAGAAACAATTTGCATCCCGATATAAGCATGCCATCAACAAGTTAAGTGAACCGTTAGTAACAGTTATGAACAATATCCCATTTTCCTTTACTATCTTTGGTAAGTGCCTACAGGAACTTCCCAAGAACAATACATTGTCAAATGGCCACAGCAAATAAACGTTCCCATACCAGATGGCTGTAGGAAGTGCGAATTACCGGATCTCACGGCTCAGAATACACCAGCTTTATCTATGTATCTTACAGATGAAGTAGCAGAAAGATTTGGCCATAGGATCATCAGACTTCCATCATATCACTTCAATTCCACTGATATGGGCCTAAGTTAAAGAGTTGTGTGGGAAGAAACAACAAAATCTGTCCTCTGGCAGAAGTGGAGAGACTGACCAAGGATGCTACAATCAAAGTTTGTAGCCAGATTAGCATAATGTTGTAAGTCACAATAAGGAAGTAATAGTGAAAGCTTGGAAGAACAAATATTTAGTGGAAAATAGCACATCGAACTTATTATTTCATTAACTTCAAACAGCAGTTTTGGTATCTACAGAGACGATTACAAAACTGATTCAGATATAACTGCATGCACCCATTAGCGGTAGAGGGTGCTACCAAAAATTTACTTGTGTTGATCCCTTACAATTTTTCCCTACTTATTTAGATAAATTATTACTTTGCGACACGTGTGACCTAATACTCTGCTTACTGCTGTTATTCATCTATAACGTGGGATTATGGCATCTTAAAATATCAGTGTCGGTACAGCAGCAGCCGCCCCCACCCCTGTCATTCCCACTGCCTACAAACACATTGATAACTGTTGGTAAATAGACACCTTGTTTCTTTTTTTGTGCGCACGCAGCTATTGATTGAATGAGTATGTGGCATGTTGTTTGTGAGCCAGCAACTCTGCTCCTCACCACTGCAATCTATCACAAACTAATTTTAATCTGAATATAACTATGCATTTTATATTCTCGCACTTTTGAGGTAATGGGTTTCAGTATTCTCCAGTCATTCCAAAGCTGTCTACTTGTGCCACTATCTGGTGGGATGTTTGTGAAAAGTAAGAGATGAGTCCAGTGTCTTGTATTGACAACTTGTCTTCTAAATTGTTAAGCTTAAGGATGTTTGAAGTCTGTGAGGGCACTCCAAGAAAGTAAACCAGAGACAATGCAGCGAGCAGGCAAAAATGGAAGTGTTTAGGTTACACGAGGTGAAGAGTAACAAGAGATTTATGCAAACTTGCGGATAGTCCAGGCGGCTGTTCCACGGTAGGAGTTCAAAGAATGAACTGTCCAGACGCTGTTAGAAGGTGTCCCAATAGATAGTGGTACGTCTTAGCATAAGAAGCATGCTCAAGACTTACTCCTGAGAACAGCATTATCAATGGATTCATATAGGTTAGACTGAGGTGGGAATTGTGTAAATTTGCTGGCACAACAGTCCCCTTCCCCGAGAGAGACGTCTCCTCCCTTAGGGCAGAGCAGTGATGTAAAACACTGTTGGTGCTGGCCAGATTAGCCACCAACCACGGAGTTTGTTAGTGTAAAGGATGGGGACATCTGACCTACAGAATAGCAGAAGGAAAAGGACCTCAACACGGTTGGCAAGAGGCACCACGGAGGCGCAGATCCGATGGACTGGTGGGCGACTACAGATAGAAACATGCACCACCACGATCCTTTAAAAACTCTGGAGTTTCGTGTCCAAGAGAGTGATCAGTCAGACCAATAGGATGCCTACTCTGTCACTAGCCACCAGCCCTGGTTAAGCTCCTGTTTTATCACCGAGTGCCACTCTCAATGTTTTGCACTTTATGTGCTGCTACTAACTGCCGCTTCTGTTAGCTCTTACCCAATGAACTCTGACACTGACTTGCACTGTGCCAACAGTCAAATCCTTTGCTTTTTCTATTGTTCAAGATTAGCCTTCACTGTAGAAACTTAGCCTGAATCCAATAAAAGAGTATTATTCAGACCCTCGAGTCTCCTGCTTCGAGTATCCTTACCGAGTCCCCATTGTACGTGCCCAATGATAGTGTTTGGCACTATTCTGGGCAATTACCACCCTTCACCAGGAAATTCTCTTTCTGCATTTGCTCCTAACCACTCAGGAATAGCAGACTGTCCTGTAGCCCCTTTTCTCCCCTACCCTATACTAGTACACAACAGGAGGGCAGAGGTAGGAACATTGACGAGTGCTCGCTTCACCACATATAGATGTTTCAACAGGATAGGATTCACAGTAATGGCAGCATCACAAATAGAAACTGTTAAATATGTTGCTGCCCTTTTTGAACCACGCTCCCAGTCCTGGTAATGAGCAACACACTTATTGTTGGTATTAACCTTCCATTTATCCAGTCTGACACCATTTATAGGCACCCCAACGTCGTCGTCGGCGGCGGCAGCAGCAGCAGCAGCAAACAACAATAGAAGCTACTTTAGTTATATTGAAATCCATATATTTGTGCTGTGGAAGGTGACCACTGAATAGTAAAGATGGGCAAAACTGTTCTTTTCACAGATTGGATCAGAACTGTTCACTCCCTGAAATGAATTAGCTCTTTTTCATGACTCGCCACTCATTTACAATAGAAAATAAATGGAAGGCACATTGCCCTTTAAACTTGGTTTATTCCAGTACTATACCTGTATTTTGATCTTATTTGATATTATTTTGAAGTAACACACATAATGAGTAAGAATTTTGTATTGTTTATTGAAATTTCCACGATATGACAAAGTTTTTGATTATTGATGCATTTTGCACTATCGTGGTTTTTTGGGTGATCGGAAAATGTTGTAACTTGAGATTTACATTAACAATATATTTGGCTATAATGTATTAAAATTTCATTAACCTCATACAAATACATCGCAAGCCATATATTTTTAAAGTGAACATTTCCTTCCGAAGACGCCTAAAATCGCAAAATCCGTACCAGAATAAGAAAAAAATATATAAATTTGACTGTAAAACGAAAGTGCTGCATATAGCCTTACGCAGAATAAAACAAGGAAAATATTGGTGTATCACATTTTGCGATACGTTTATCGGTTCGCTCGTAATTAAAGCGTAAATTCGAGTGTCCATAATAAAAATCCTATGGTAAGAGGAGTCATCAGGAACCTAATCTAATCAGTTTAAACAAATAAAAATAAAATAAAAACGATTGATGTATACATAATAATGTAATATACATAGCGGTATTACTACGAAGAACAATATCCAGTGGGGACGAACTCCGATGCAGAGGCGCTGAGTCGAGCAGGTCGAGCCGCGAGCTGTATTACTGCATGAGCTGAGACCGCAGAGACCAGAGTGACACCTGAGTCGCTTTGCTCAACGCTCTGGCTAGAGTCGAGACGGTGGGGTGAGCGTTGAGCGGGCGAGTTCCGAGGGTGGGGGGAGCTCACCCGCTCGGAGCCAAATCGTCCGTTCCCTTGCGAGCAGGTTTTTGCAAGTAGTTCCTATGTTATCCGCTAGGTGGCTCTCTGTCCTGTTGCTCGCATCAACTGCCCAGAGGGCAGGACGTGCGACTGAAACGATCGCCGACAGAGTGCGATGCGAAGTTAACCTGCGCCAGACACTGCACACGGCAGACGACGCACAGAGACGGCACGGCATATGTGAAACACAAAATCCAATGGGGCACTGCACAATGCAGGCAGCCAAGGTAGAAGCAGGGCAGAGGCCGGCGCTGGCTGTGTTGTGTGACGTGCACTGTGCTCTGACCAGCAGAGGCGCTGCTGATATGCTCCGTCTCTCTCTCTCTCTCTCTCTCTCTCTCTCTCTCTCTCTCTGCCGTGGGAAACGTTTGGAGCTACCGTTCTTTTTTTCTGAATCACTGATTGTTCATTCCTTTGAAAGATTAAACTCTATGAATTAGTTCAAGAGCGGATCCCCCATCTCTACTGAATAGTCGGCAGAGAAAACAGCACCAGTCGATGGCAAATTCTTTTTATTACAGCAGATCAGTTAATGTTAGACTCCTGTATGCTTTACATCGACTGGTATTGTTTATTAAGTGATAGTTTAGATTAATGTTGCTTGTTACATGAACTGAAGATGACTATACAATAACCGAAATCTGGATCTGCTGTAATAAAAACGACTAATTTTGTAATCAAACACTGCTCTTTTCCCCAGTGTGTAAAAGATACTCTGCATGCATAGGTTTACAGTGACCTGCAAAACACAGAGAAAGAAACACTTGCGTGCCCTGGCTGCAAACAGTACACAAAACTGTGTGTGTGTCTTGAGCAGCAGGTTACTGTGTCCACTATTAGAATGGCTCCAACAAATGTACACTATTTGATCAAAATATCCGAACACACCCAAAAACATATGTTTTCCATATTAGGTGCATTGTGCTGAAACCTACTGCCAGGTACTCAATATCAGTGACATCAATAGCCATTAAACATTGTGAGAAGGCAGAATGGGGCGATCCGTTGAACTCATGGACTTCAAACGAAGTCAGGTGACTGGGTGTCACTTTGTCACACGTCTGTATGCGACATTTCCACTCCTAAACATCCCTAGGTCCACTGTTTCTGATGTGATAGTGAAGTGGAAACATGAAGGGATACATACAGCACAAAAGCGTACAGGCCAACCTCGTCTGTTGACTGACAGACCGCCAAAAGTTGAAGAGGGTTATAACGTGTAATACGCAAACATCTATCCATACCATTACACAGGAATTCCAAACTGCATCAGGATCCACTGCAAGTACTATGACAGTTAGGCAGGAGGTGAGGATACGGATTTCATGGTCGAACAGCTGCTCATAAGCCACACATCACGCCAGTAAATGCCAAACAATGCCTCACGTGGTGTAAGGAGGTAAACACTGGACAATTGAACAGTGAAAAAAAAACAGTGTGGAGTGACGAATTGCGGTACAGAATGTGGCAATCCGATGGCTCAGTGTGGGTATGGTGAATGCCAGGTGAACGTCATCTGCCAGAGTGTGTAGTGCCAACAGTAAAATTCGGAGACGGTGGTGTGGTCATGTTTTTCATGGAGGGGGCTAGCACCCCTTGTTGTTTTGGATGGCACTATCACAGCACAGGCCTACACTGATGTTTTAAGCAGCTTCTCG
This sequence comes from Schistocerca nitens, assembly GCF_023898315.1. Taxonomy (NCBI): domain Eukaryota; kingdom Metazoa; phylum Arthropoda; class Insecta; order Orthoptera; family Acrididae; genus Schistocerca; species Schistocerca nitens. The sequence continues at coordinate 141,006,005 of NC_064625.1, read as the reverse complement.
CTTCCCACTGTTGAAGAGCAATTTGGGGATGGTGATTGCATCTTTCAACTTGATTGAGCGCCTGTTCATAATGCACGGTCTGTGGCGGAGCGGTTACACAACAATAACATCCCTGTAATGGACTGGCCTGCACAGAGTCCTGACCTGAATCCTATAGAACACCTTTGGGATGTTTTGGAATGCCAACTTTGTGCATCGATGCCTCTCCTCAGGGCCTCACTCTGTGATGAATGGGCTGCCATTCCCCAAGAAGCCTTCCAGCACCTGACTGAACGTATGTCTGCTAGAGTGGTAGCTGTCATCAAGGCTAAGGGTGGGCCAACACCATATTCAATTCCAGCATTACCGATGGAGGACGCCGTGAACTTTTAAGTCATTTTCAGCCAGGTGTCCCGGTACTTTTGATCACATAGTGTAGAGGCTTTAAGCCAGAATCCAAACAGCAGCTTCTTGCAACATATGCAGTTTAACAGAACTAATGACTGCAAAAAAGGTAAAAATCATTTATGTGGTATGAACAACTTGACTTTTGTTTTCATTACCTTACTTATCTGCAAACAAACACAGCTCAGTTTAATACAGATTTGATGAAACTGCCATGAGAAGTCAATGAATATCCAGGATGGACAGGGGAGTGGCAAAATAATGTGAACAACTGTACTTACTTGGGAATGCTTTTATTAATAAGGGGTTGGACCCCCCATCTGCCCGTAATACAACTGATTCTTATTGGAATACTGGTATATAATGATTTTATAATCTCCAGTGGAATGTTATGACCCTTTTTGATCAGAATCTCTTGTAACTTCAGTCGTGATGAGGAAGGTGGAAATCTGCTCCGAGTCTGCAGTCCAATAACTCCCACAAGGGTTCGATAATGTTCAAGTCCAGGGACTGTGCTGACTAGGGAAGATGTTGCAGTTCAGTTGCACGCTCCTCATACCACGATTCTACTGTCCTGGCTGTGTGAATGGGTGCATTATTGTCCTGAAATATGGCATCATTGTTGGGGAACAACATTCAAATCGTGGGATGCACCTGATCACCTATTTGTTCACATAATTGTTGGCTGTAACACGGCCTTTGAGAGTAATGATGGGACTGGCAGAATACCACGATATGGCTGCCTACACCATCTTACTTCCACTCTTAACCGCTGGAATCAAGCAATCAGGACTGTAGACTTCTTTTGTCCTTCTCCAAATGTAAACCCAACCTGATGTTGGAAATAACAAAAATGCTGGCTCAGTCAGACCATATGAAGTGTTTCCACTGATCAACCATTCAGGATTTATGCTCCTGACACCATGTTTTACCCTTATTTGCTTTGGTTGTACATAGGTTTACAGTGACCTGCACAACACAGAGAAAGAAACACTTGTGTGCCTGGCTGCAAACAGTACATGACACTGTGTTTTGAGCAGTAGGTCACCGAGTTCACCATTGGAACGGCTCCAGCCAATGTATACTATTTGATCAAAAGTATCCGCACACTCCCCAAAACATATCAGGTGCACTGTGCTGCCACCTACGGTCGTCACTAATGGTTTCGGTATAGCAGCTCGTCCACAAATATCAGTTTTATGGAGTTCTCGACAGAGTCGATAGATATGGGAAATCTAAGATGGCTCTCGAGCTCTGCAGTCACTTTAGCCGCCGTAGTTTTGTGTTTTGACACAGTGTGTGTTAGCATAGGATGACTCATTTAGTTTTGATTTGCACCCACTATTACGTTTACACAATGATTTCTTTCCTTGCTTTGTGTAGGCTGTCATGACTGTTGGCACAGTTGTTCTTGAAACATTCAATAAGTTGGCTGTCCTTGTTACTGATGCTCCAGCTAACTGGGCCCCCACAATCTCCCCTCTTTGGAACTCTTAAGTGTTTAAGGGAGGTAGGACATCAAACGGGATGACTTGGAGCAGGAGAGACACCACAGGAATTTTTAATTTCTACAGTCTATACTTTTAAAAATAAATTTATAAAACTTTGTCAGAATGACCAGAAAGGATTCAGGATTTACACTTATAGTGGCGGAAGTTCAAAATATAAGGAAATAATATATATATATTTTTTTTTTTTTACATTTGTATTTCACCTTTCTTTGACTTACCATTGGCTGCATTTGTTGCTATAGGTACACTTTTCTTCATAAGTAAGTGAGATTCTTTGATGAATTTTGCACAGCATACAAACCATACGTACATGTGTATGAAACTCTAGAATTTTCCAAATCTATTAAAAACTGTGGTAAAAAAATGAGATACTTAACTATAAAATTTGAGTTCTTTCTAAACATGAAGTTTAAAATGTAACAGCACATTCATTTTTTCATAAATTAAATAATTTCTAAGAGTTTCATACACCTGTAAGTATGGTTTGTATGCTGTACAAAATTCATCGAAGAATCTCTCTTACTTATGAAGAAACGTGTACCTATAGCAACTAACACAGCAAATAGAAGCTAAAAAAATGATGAACTTTCACATGTAAAAAAAAATTATTTTTTTGAACTTCTACTGCTATGATTGTGAATCCTTAACTCTTCCTGGTCATGCTGACAAAGTTTTATGAATTTATTTGTAAAAGTATAGACAGTGGAAATTAAAATGTCCTGTGGTGTGTCTCCTGCTCAAAGATGGCCCGTTTGACATCGTACCCCCCTTAATGGCACATCAACCTCGGTCTCTGATTGCAAATATGAAAGGTGCACTGCTCGTAAACGACCTGCACTGATGCCTAGTCCGTACTGAATAAGTACAGTCCAGCACGACATGTGCCTTACCTGCGTTGTATACTGTCAGACACAACCATCCCATTACTAATACTGTTCACATTATTTTGCCTATCCCTGTATCTAAGGAAACAGAGTGTCAAACAGTACAGGCTTGGACACACACACACACACACACACACACACACACACACACACACACACACACACGACTGGACAACAAAGACGATTGCTTGTCTTGTGCTTACCTGGTTGTTGCTGGTGGAACAGATGGCAGCAGACTCCTTTTGATGAAATGTTCAGCCTGGTTACGCACCACATCTACAGAGCCCTGTGAGGCCAACACAGGGACTAAGCGGGCCTTTATGCAGCAGACTGTGTCATGCCAGACACTGACACAGGAGTGCGTAACTGCTAGTACAGCTGCAGCTGCCACAGTCCCCACGGTCAACTGTGTATCGCATTCTTCCTTCAGGGTGGGCATCCCATACTGATCGGCAATATCCAACAGCTGTGATACCTGATGCTGGCATCCAGTGTGTCGTGCTTGAACACTGCTGCAGGACGGCGCAAGGCACCGTCTAACGTGTGTCACCCACTACCAGTGTCACCACGGCACTGTTCGCAACGTTCAGAGAACCCAAGTTCACGGATGATGTCTGCAGAACTTGTTCCACTGTGGATGACCCTGAAATACGCAAGCACTTAGCAAGTCTTTGTCCAGGTGTACACACGGGGGGAGGGGGGACTTATTCTTCAAGAATTTCCAGGTTCAAAAAACACTTTCTGGATGAAAACACACTTTTTCCTGAGTGAAAATACACCTTTTCCATTTCAAGTGACAGAATATGTTCCTTCAGAACTGTACAAATTTTCCATCCTTTGAATAGTGAGGGCTTTATACACTGGCATAGAACTTCCCGGCACTTTAGGAAGCTGAACACAGCAAAAAAACCTGATTTGTAGAGATCTATGAAGCGTAGCAACACATACACTGTGTGTTTTCCAATTACGTAAGTATAAACACGAATTCCACCCAATACAATGCGGTAGCTTCTGAAGCAGCGCAATAGAGATTGTGATGCGCACTGTGGCATGTTGTTTGGAGGGGACTTATGGAGTTACTGTACTTAGGGCAACTGTTTTATCATTTCCTATCCAGATAAGGAATGCCTCCAAGTACCCTAATATTTTGCTATGTGGTGACATTAGCATACTTTTCTTCATTCGTGCTAGCATTTCCAATCAGGTTCACATCCACACAGCACTGCAAAAAGCTAGTAACAATGAATACAAATTTTTTTGCAAAAAGAAGTTGCTTGTATGTGCCAGAACTAAGGACAATAAGTTGTTCATGACTTTTCCAAATGGTATAACAAATTAATGTTACCTGTTAAGCCAAGTAACTATATAACTGGCAGTTTATATTCTACCTCAGGAGCAAATAAAACTGTACGGAGAGTTACAATGACATAACACAGTGTGATGCCACTGTATAATTTAACAAAGAATGCTATTCTTTACATTAGTGATGTAAACAACAACTAAGAAATAATGTCAAGCCTACAGGAATACCAGACAAGTGTCCAAACATGTCTTGTAATTTAAAAATGTTTCACGGAAGGCATATTTGTAAAATTCTGCAAAAGCTTTCGATATATCTGAAATAAAACATTTTATTCAATACTACTGACCCAACTTGCCTGCTTAGTCATATTCAAGTGAACATTTACGTATGTTCGTACATATGTGGCAGTAACACATCTTACATTATGTCGTAAAAGACACAGGACTTCAGAATACTCCATAAGCATTGGAATTTCGTACATCATACTAAAGTGCACAAGTCACATTAAAGTGCACATTTGGGCATCCAGATTTACAATGAAGAAGGGCCTCCTTGGTATTAATTTTTTCAGTGTAATTTTAGGGATGTCGATTTTCTCGGAGTACCAACATGTATTATCTCATATTTGGTTCTTTATTATGGCAGAAGATGAAAACGTGCAATTGTAATTCAGTAAACTATTTAAACTAGACAATAGTGCGCAATGAAACCCTTTGTTTCAAATAAACTGGCTGCCTCTGTGGAACCATTAATGAAAACACATTTCTTTAGCAAATCAACAAGAATAACTTCACTGATCTGCACAATGCCAATCACACAGAAATAAAATAAAACCAGAAAACTGAGACTAGCAATTGGTTCACATTTGATGTGGGAGCTGTAAACGCCTCACATGGAGAATGCCAATACAACTCCGACTGCTTTGAGCATGCAGAAGTCTGGCAGCTGGGCAAGCTAGAAAATCTTTTTCAGCTGCTGACAGTCACACTTCACATGGCCAGAAGTGTGTTCATGCACGACTTCAGCTCTGCGCACACACTTGAGAGCCTTGGAAACTGATCAAATGAAACTGATGTAAACAATTGTGATGTAATGCTCATCAAAAGCTGTTTGTTGTTGCCTAGTATAGCATAAATTTTATTCTAAAGCCTTTGAAACATTCGGTGGCAGGAGGAACAAGACTTTTGGTCAGGTGATTACAGGGTTATAAATACAAAATCAAATAGGGGTAATGCAGGAGTAGGTTTAATAATGAATTAAAAAATAGGAGTGCGGGTTAGCTACTACAAACAGCATAGTGAACGCATTATTGTGGCCAAGATAGACACAAAGCCCATGCCTACTACAGTAGTACAAGTTTATATGCCAACTAGCTCTGCAGATGATGAAGAAATTGATGAAATGTATGACGAGATAAAAGAAATTATTCAGGTAGTGAAGGGAGACGAAAATTTAATAGTCATGGGTGACTGGAATTCGTCAGTAGGAAAAGGGAGAAAAGGAAACATAGTAGGTGAATATGGATTGGGGAGAAGAAATGAAAGAGGAAGCCGCCTTGTAGAATTTTGCACAGAGCATAACTTAATCATAGCTAACACGTGGTTCAAGAATCATAAAAGAAGGTTGTATACCTGGAAGAGTCCTGGAGATACTAATAGGTATCAGATAGATTATATAATGGTAAGACAGAGATTCAGGAACCAGGTTTTAAATTGTAAGACATTTCCAGGGGCAGATGTGGATTCTGACCACAATATATTGGTTATGAACTGCAGATTGAAACTGAAGAAACTGCAAAAAGGTGGGAATTTAAGGAGATGGGACCTGGATAAACTGAAAGAACCAGAGGTTGTAGAGAGTTTCAGGGAGAGCATAAGGGAACAATTGACAGGAATGGGGGAAAGAAATACAGTAGAAGAAGAATGGGTAGCTCTGAGGGATGAAGTAGTGATGGCAGCAGACGATCAAGTAGGTAAAAAGGCGAGGGCTAATAGAAATCCTTGGGTAACAGAAGAAATATTGAATTTAATTGATGAAAGGAGAAAATATAAAAATGCATTAAATGAAGCAGGCAAAAAGGAATACAAACGTCTCAAAAATGAGATCGACAGAAAGTGCAAAATGGCTAAGCAGGGATGGCTAGAGGACAAATGTAAGGATGTAGAGGCTTGTCTCACTAGGGGTAAGATAGATACTGCCTACAGGAAAATTAAAGAGAACTTTGGAGAGAAGAGAACCACTTGTATGAATATCAAGAGCTCAGATGGCAACCCAGTTCTAAGCAAAGAACGGAAGGCAGAAAGGTGGAAGGAGTATATAGAGGGTTTATACAAGGGCGATGTATTTGAGGACAATATTATGGAAATGGAAGAGGATGTAGATGAAGATGAAATGGGAGATAAGATACTGCGTGAAGAGTTTGACAGAGCATTGAAAGACCTGAGTCGAAACAAGGCCCCGGGAGTAGACAACATTCCATTAGAACTACTGATGGCCTTGGGAGAGCCAGTCATGACAAAACTCTACCATCTGGTGAGCAAGATGTATGAGACAGGCGAAATACCCACAGACTTCAAGAAGAATACAATAATTCCAATCCCAAAGAAAGCAGGTGTTGACAGATGTGAAAATTACCGAACTATCAGTTTAATAAGTCACAGCTGCAAAATACTAACGCGAATTCTTTACAGACAAATGGAAAAACTGGTAGAAGCGGACCTCGGGGAAGAACAGTTTGGATTCTGTAGAAATGTTGGAACACGTGAGGCAATACTAACCTTATGACTTATCTTAGAAGAAAGATTAAGAAAAGGCAAAACTACGTTTCTAGCATTTGTAGACTTAGAGAAAGCTTTTGACAACGTTAACTGGAATACTCTCTTTCAAGTTCTGAAGGTGGCAGGGGTAAAATACAGGGAGCGAAAGGCTATTTACAATTTGTACAGAAACCAGATGGCAGTTATAAGAGTCGAGGGGCATGAAAGGGAAGCAGTGGTTGGGAAAGGTGTGAGACAGGGTTGTAGCCTCCCCCCGATGTTATTCATTCTGTATATTGAGCAAGCAGTAAAGGAAAACAAAAGCAAAACGAGGATAATGGAATGCAGTCAAATTAAATCGGGTGATGCTGAGGGGATTAGATTAGGAAATGAGACACTTAAAGTAGTAAAGGAGTTTTGCTATTTAGAGAGTAAAATAACTGATGATGGTCGAAGTAGAGAGGATATAAAATGTAGACTGGCAATGGCAAGGAAATCGTTTCTGAAGAAGAGAAATTTGTTAACATCGAGTATAGATTTAAGTGTCAGGAAGTCGTTTCTGAAAGTATTTGTATGGAGTGTAGCCATGTATGGAAGTGAAACATGGACAATAACCAGTTTGGACAAGAAGAGAATAGAAGCTTTTGATATGTGGTGCTACAGAAGAATGCTGAAGATAAGGTGGGTAGATCACGTAACTAATGAGGAGGTATTGAATAGGATTGGGGAGAAGAGAAGTTTGTGGCACAACTTTACTAGAAGAAGGGATCGGTTGGTAGGACATGTTTTGAGGCATCAAGGGATCACAAATTTAGCATTGGAGGGCAGCGTGGAGGGTAAAAATCGTAGAGGGAGACCAAGAGATCAATACACTAAGCAGATTCAGAAGGATGTAGGTTGCAGTAGGTACTGGGAGATGAAGAAGCTTGCACAGGATAGAGTAGCATGGAGAGCTGCATCAAACCAGTCTCAGGACTGAAGACCAGAACAACAACAACTTGACACATTTTCTGTCAGCACACAGCTTTTGTGTGCCCTCTGTTTTGTGGCAAATGGCTCATTTTCTTTGCAATTTATGTTTAATTTTCATGATTTGCTCTCATTTATGGTTTACTGCTGCAGTATTATTCTGGATTAGGGGACTAAAATAAAATTCTTTGTTAGAGTATCAATTCTTGTCAGTCAAAACCACAAAAATATATCTAAAACCTAAAACAATGAAAAGCTGTCCCAGATGAAAAAGTTCCTGGGGTTTTCTTGGTTTCCATAGGCATATACACCCTTATGTCCTTACAAAGCACTTTATATTTGTATGGGTTATATGCAGAGCTGTATCGAACAATATGATATCCAGGATGTGTCAAATTGAAGTCACATGTAAATAGCTGCAAATATCTAATAATACTATTTAAAGAATTGCTTATTTGTTTCAGTACATTTCATTTGCATAACAACTCGCAGAATGGTTTGAGAGCCTATTTCCTTATTTTCTTTCTGCAGTTGCTGCTCAAGAAATCATTCAAAATGGAGATCTAGCACAATACTAAAAGGCCAGAAGGAACAATAGTAGTATTTTATGTAAGAGTCATCCTCCCAATTTCTCTAGTTATTTACTAAATGATATTTTACGACTGAAATCTTTATTATTCCGCTCTACCTCTAGTCCTGCATGTTAAATTGTCAATTACAAGGTCTATACTCACTGAATAAATTCTCAGCTCTGTTTCATACTCAGCACCTTGCATATCTACATTCAATAGTCACGGTGATTAATTAAATAATATAATTTTAACACTATTAACCTATTACAGATTCCTCTGTATCAACCAAGACCAATTCTTGGTGCATTCATTTTAGAAAACTAATTTTAAACAGTTTCAATTGCCCACAGCAGATTTTCAAAGAAACCTTATAATGTCTACTCATAAAAAGAATATCTTTAAACACGAGCATTACCAAATGCTTACACTACTTGGTAATCATAAAATAATAATGTCCATTGTTTTCTGGCATGCACAGGATGAATGCCTGCTTTAAAATGAATTTAAAAGCATGCCAGCTTTCGTAGAAACTCAAACTTTTTGATACCTAATGTGAAATGGCAAAATAGAGTTTTAGATACTGAAGAAAGTAGGCATAAAGCACAGAGATCACTGAAGCACCATGATAATGAGATAGATGTTTCTAGTGGGTGCTACACTGACACACAGGAACATATTCACATTCAGAAATCTGTCCAGTGGGAATTTGTTCATCAGCAATTCTTTTTAATCAATATAAAGAGGAATCTCTTAAAACAATGAGAGAACAGAGACAGGTACAGTAATATATGAGAAAAGAACAGATATGCTGATGACACAGAATATGAAAATAAGGATGTGCAAATCAAAAGTGATGGTCTGCAAGATAAGACTACATATCAATGTTCGAGTACATGAGCTGCTCAACAACAAATCAGAAAAAAATATTCCAAAACTATACGCTTTCAGTGTTGCACTGTCTGGGAGCGAGACCCGGATTCCGGGGACTGAGAAAACGAAGAGACTGAATTCCTTTGAAAGGTGGTGTAACGAGGACACCCTGGAGATCAAATGGACTGAACAGATAAATAACAAAATCCTTAAGAGGGTGGGGGAGGAGTTTATGATATGTTATTGTGAAACAGAGTTCAGAGTATTAGTTATCAAACAGACGTATCAATGCAAAAAGGACCAGAGGAAGACCACAGCTTAAGTACGTAGATCAAACTACAAAAGATGACTTACTCCAAAACAGAAATAGAGGAGGAGGGGGAGGGGGAGGAGGCAGAAAAACATCACATACACTATACTTGGTACGTAAGTAATTGATATTGCAATATTTAACCTCTTAATTCCCTGTAGCAGCTCTCAATTTTTCAGCCATGGTAGGTTAACACTGGCATTCAGTGTAATTACAGCAGCCACAATGTGCCACACTGCCTCTGATTAATGCTCTCCTCCTTACTGCATCAAATTCTCACAGCTGATACGATGTGTGTGTGCACAGTCTTACATCAGAAGGCAGACTCAGTGCTGATAGTTTTGTGGGGGCAGTGAAGGGGTATGTACTGGCCTGCTCCAGGATCTAACAATCACCTACCAGAAACTTGTGCAACAAATAGACCACAGCACATGGCAAAAAAATATACAAATATGCTCAACTCTTAGAACAATCTATTAATGTTATTTATTGTGTCATGAGAGAACTTACAGAATATCTGCAGAACTATTCCCTGTCTAACAACATAGCAGGCTTCCAAGATGTAACTAACAACCCCTTACCCCACCTCGCTATCTCCTGCCACTTTGCAGTAGGTTGTTTCACTTCATTTGCATGTATGATATTAATCTGTTACTTCCACAGGTATAAAAAACTGAACTTCACACTTTTTTGAGCATAATTTTTTCAGACGACTTAGCCTCAAATTACCCATATGCAAACCACTCAGAAAATCTTTTTTATTATTATTTTGCTTAAGAGCACCAAAACTGGGTTAACGGAAATGTCCGATTCGACCCGTCTGCTTTGACCAATGACGTCACCAATATGGCGGAAACGACCATTCGCAACAACTCCCATATTGCGACTGTGACGTCGTAAGATAAACATGACAACAAACACGAAAACTCTCAAATACATATTCCTCCAAAAATATAATGAAACTAATGGGACAAGAAAGGGACATTGGGGTTTTCTGGGTGGGGACAAACTAAAAATAAACACACACCACTAAACCAAATGACAAAAAAGATAAAAAAATGATCACAACCTTCCCAAAATCAACTAAAAACAACATCCACTGGAATCAAACATTTCCCTTGACCTACATAGGTCAACAGCAACTACCGATACAACACATTGTCCCCCCACCATCGCCGACAATCGAAAACTGTTGACCTTGTCAGTCATATCCACAACTACCAAAGACATAAAGAGATTTACCAAAATTCACACACGACGAACAGAAAAAACTACAATAATGTCGACATAACAAAACCAAAATTGTTAACACTGAAAAATATTTTGCTGAAAGCACAGTCACCACTGAAATGCTACCACGCAAATGAACCCCATACACCACAACACGCAAACCATAAACACACCACCACGGAGAACCGCCGACCACAATAATACGCCACCTGTAAACACGCCACACACGCAAACTAAACCAAAAACATCACCTAACACACAACACATAAACACACCACCAGAGAGCACCACTGATCATATCAAAATGACACCTACAAACACACCACTCTCACAAACTAAACTCTGCGCCATTGTGACCTCACGGGCCAAAGCCGACGGGTGGAATCGGACACTTCGGTTTACCCCCAAAACTTGTACAAGGTAACCCAGTTTTTTATTAAGAAAATATTGCTGGAGGCATGTCTCAAAGTTGCCAAAAACTAATGGGTGAACTGCTGATAGCTGCAGCATACAGTCAAACAAATGAATATCTCTGTAAATATAATGTGGACCAAAGTAAAACTTTACCATCATTCATTGTGAACGAACACAAAAATTCACACAGAATCTGATCATATGGCAACATTTTCAAAAGTACATCACTTGGCACAGAACAGTCCAGAGGCAAACATTGTAGACTTAGAAATACACACACATAGCACTGAGCAATACAGACAAGTGATATGTCTCGTGCTTACCTGGTTCTTGTTGGAGGATTGGATGGCAGCCATTTAGGCATTATACCCATCTCAAACTAAACGGGCCTTTATGCGGGAGGCGGATCTGACAGAGGAGTGCGTAACCACTAGAACAGCTGTGGCTGCTGCATCACCATCGCCAACTGCCACTCACACTCTTCCTTCAGGACTGACACACCATACTTGTCGGCAGCAACCAATAGCTGGGGAACTGTGCTTGGCGGCGGGGGAGAGGGGGGCGGGGAGAGGGGGGGGGGGCACCTGGAGTGTATAGATGTACGACAGCAGCTGGTGCAGCACCGGGCCCTCCACACTGGGAGTTGTCAGCTGGCTGCTGCTTGCCTCTCCAATGCGTCAAGCTGGAACACAGCTGCAGCATCGCCCAGTGCGTCACCAGACACGCGTCACCTACTACCAACGTCATCACGGTGCTGTCACCAGTGTCTGATGGGGAGCCCGCGTCCACATTTGAAGTCTTCCGAACTCCTTCCATCGGAGATGATTCTGAAACATGGCATCACTGAACAAACCTTTGTGTATACTTGTATGAGCTACTGGCAGAGCTATATCAACAGATGGTAAAAACCGTCAAGAGTATGTCGAAAGCAATAATATGATATCCTTGATGTGTCAAATTGATGCCACAGGCAAATAGCTGTAAATATCTGATAAATTAAGAATTGCTTATTGTTTCGGTAAATTTCATTTGCATAGCAACCCCCAGAACTTAATTCTGCAGTTATTTACCCTGGAAGTCATTCAAAATGGAAATCTAGAAAATTACAAAGCCAGAAGGAACTATGGTAGTACTTGATTCAACAAGTCAACCTCCTGATTTCTCTATGTAATTAAGAAAACAATGACTTTTACAACTGGAACCTGTATTATTTTGCGCACAATCATTAGTCCTGCATCTTGCTGTGCTGGAGTTTGTTCAACTAGGACAGCTTACAGTACACTCGTTCGTCCTCTGTTAGAATATTGCTGTGCGGTGTGGGGTCCTTACCAGGTGGGATTGACGGAGGACATCGAAAGGGTGCAAATAAGGGCAGCTCGTTTTGTATTATCACGTAATAGGGGAGAGAGTGTGGCAGATATGATACGCGAGTTGGGATGGAAGTCATTAAAACAAAGACGTTTTTCGTCGCGGCGAGATCTATTTACGAAATTTCAGTCACCAAAATTCTCTTCCGAAAACGAAAATATTTTGTTGAGCCCAACATACGCAGGTAGGAATGATCATCAAAATAAAATAAGAGAAATCAGAGCTCGAACAGAAAGGTTTAGGTGTTCGTTTTTCCAGCGGAGTAATCATGTAGATGAACCATCTGTTACAAAAGCCTGGGGTGTCTTTCTAGGAAACGTTGCTTCAGGCTACTAGGTGTAATCAGACTTCAACTCACAAAGTACTTTTGACAGAATCCAACAGCACAACACCCAAACATTTGTAGGATGATGTCTTAGAGCTGGTCACACAGAATACGGCTTCCCTTCAACTAACATATGTGCTACCATTTTGTGCTTGATGTCATGCCACCAATGTTGCAGATGGTATGAATTGTCATTGGTATAAATTCTCAAATACAAGGTCTAATACTGACTAAATTCTCAGCTCCATTTCTTACTCAGTGTCTTGAATATCCACAATGTACGTTCTGGCTATTCTTCTCATTTGAAAATGCCTTGGATCGACCAACAGCAATTTTAGGTACATTCATGTTGAAAGAAGAATTTCAAGTAACTGAAAAATCTGATAAACAAAACAGCCTTGATAACAGACAATATTCCTGCAAAGCTTCTCAAAGTGGGAGGAATGGAAATTGAAGACCAGAGTAAGACTGTATGTGTAACATACGTGAAAAGGTTTCAACCACCTACAGGTCTTCAAAAAACGCTTATAATGCCCACTTTATATATATATACAGGGTGATTCAAAAATGCATGTAAATATTTCAAGGGTGTATTTGTGAGGTAAATATAAGACAAAAATGTTCTATACAATTTTTTCCATACTTGGCTTATTACAGAGTTATGAACAAAACAGGATAATACATTCAATACAACGTAAGGTATTTAATTCCCAGAGTTCACAGTTTAATTACAGTGCATTTGGACTAACAATGCAAACTGATAAATAAACGTGACGTAACAAACTGAAACAATTCCTCGCGAACACTGTATTAATTTAGGTCCTGTTGATTGAACTACAGCAATGCACAATAACTAAGGAAAATTGAAGCATTTTACAGACTGTACTGTACTGTACTGTATTTGCACAAATCTTAATGCAATGCATGTTCAAAATGCTGTCCCTGAACTTGCAGACAGACCCGTGCTCGTCGCATCAATGATCTCTGCACATTACACAGTCCGTTCAACTCTCCACGAATAATTTCACAACCACCTTCAATTCTTTGTTGTAGCACTTCTCTGTTCGGTACTGCAGAAGAATACACCAATGTCTTTAGTCGGCCCCATAAATAAAAGTCTAAAGGGTTCAGGTCAGGTGATCTGGCTGGCCAAGCAATTGGTCCTCCGCGACCTATCCATCGATGTGGATACGCAGAATTGAGGTACGCCCTTACGTTGCGGCTGTAATGGGCGGGAGCACCATCGTGCATAAACCACATGGTGGCTCGTGTTGCAAGAGGGACATCCTGTAACAATCCAGGCAATTCTCCCTCCAAAAATTCGCAGTACGCGTGCCCATTCAGCCTTGGAGGCAGAACATGAGGTCCGAGTAAGTAATTCCCCACAATACCACACCAAATGTTTATGGAGAATTGATGTTGATATCCACGCACAATTCTCGCGCCAGGATTCTCGACAGCCCACTGGTGCATATTATGCGAATTGATTACACCCGCACGAGTAAACATGGCCTCATCTGTGAATAATATCCGCCGAATGAACATTGGATCATTCAAATGACGCTCTTGTAACCACTGGCAGAATTGCTGACGGCGAGGATAGTCTTCAGGTGTCAATTCGTGCACTTTTTGCAGGTGAAATGGATGCAACTGTTGTCTCCGAAGCAGCCGCCATACAGTAGATTGTGGAAGTCGTACAGCTGCACTAATTTGTCTCGTACTGATAGATGGATCTTGGTCTACCAGGTCCAAAACATGTTCCTCGACGTTCACTGCATGCTCAAGTGGTCGACCTGAATGTGGCCCAGGACGAATGCCATACTCCCGCATACGTCTGTCCACAGATACAAACGTCTGATGACTTGGTAACCGTCTTCCTGGAAACAGCTCACTGTACCTTCGTCTTGCTGCAAGTGCATTTCCATCTGCTGCACCATACACAAGGTGCATATCAGCATACTCACTGTTTGAGTACATCATGTGCACGAAACCTTTAGCCTTCCGACGATGAATGAACGACAGGACGTACTTTTCCGTTACCAACAACATCAGCGCCATCTTCCGTACAGTAGGAGTAAACATCACGTGCAAACAAAAACAAACACTATTCATGCAGTTTCGAATCAACTGTTGGGAGATACGTATGTGAATTACGTACCAGAATATGGCATCCTGCTGCTTGCACTGCCGTCGTTTTGATACGGACATGACTTTCGTATTTAACGATAACTCTGGAATTAAACGTTTATGGAAAAACATTTATAGAACATTTTTGTCTTATATTTACCTCACAAATACACCCTTAAAATATTTACATGCATTTTTGAATCACCCTGTATATATGGTTATAATAGAGGGAAACATTCCACGTAGGAAAAATATATCTAAAAACAAAGATGATGTGACTTACCAAATGAAAGTGCTGGCAGGTCAACAGACACACAAACAAACACAAACACAAAATTCAAGCTTTCGCAACAAACCGCTGCCTCATCAGGAAAGAGAGAAGGAGAGGGAAAGACAAAAGGATGTGGGTTTTAGGGGAGAGGGCAAGGAGACATTCCAATCCCGGGAGCGGAAAGACTTACCTTAGGGGGAAAAAAGGACGGGTATACACTCGCACACACATACATATCCATCCACACATATACAGACACAAGCAGTGCTTGTGTCTGTATATGTGTGCTTGTGTCTGTATATGTGTGGATGGATATGTATGTGTGTGCGAGTGTATACCCGTCCTTTTTTCCCCCTAAGGTAAGTCTTTCCGCTCCCGGGATTGGAATGTCTCCTTGCCCTCTCCCCTAAAACCCACATCCTTTTGTCTTTCCCTCTCCTTCTCTCTTTCCTGATGAGGCAGCGGTTTGTTGCGAAAGCTGGAATTTTGTGTTTGTGTTTGTTTGTGTGTCTGTCGACCTGCCAGCACTTTCATTTGGTAAGTCACATCATCTTTGTTTTATATATAATGTCTCAAAATGTGACCATTATGGAACATTTGCACTAGTTGTGAAACTATCACAAAATAATAACCTCCACTGTCCGCTGATAGAGGAGGGATGTCAGCTTCAACATTAGTAGCAGAGGAATGTATGGAAAGATCACAGCTTTCATAGAAATTCAGAAACTTTTTGACACTATAAGATGCAAAATAAAGTTAGAGATACTGAAGAAAGAAGGAATAAAGCACAGAGCCTCTTAAGTTAGATGGAAGCTTCATAAAAATGAGACTGATGTTACTGGTGGGTGCTCAACACAGATACATGAACATATTCAGAAAGGAGCCCACCTAGAATGTGCTTACCAGTAACTATTTTGATCCATAAAGAGAGGAAGCTCAAAGTGAGAGAACAGAAGCAGGTATAATAATGTAGAAGAAAGGATAAGATATGCACACGACAGACATTCTACCTGAAAGTGAGCAATATCTCGAATCCATGTTAAATAAGTGGTTACAGCTGTGGGGAAAGATTGTAACTTGAACAGAAAGGAGTCGAGGTGTTGATTTGTGACAAAATATTGGAAACCAGTGTAAGTAGGGACATACATATGGAAAGCTACTGCAACAAAGGTGACTTGTTTACTTATTTAGAAAGCAACATCACTGGAGGTAGAAGCAAAGACAAAATAAGAACGAGAACTGCTAAAAAAAAAAAAGCAGCCTTCAATGAAAGGACAATGTTAACCTCCAAAACTAACAGCTGGAAAATCAGGAAAAACATTGCAAAAGCAGATGTTTTGAGTGTTTCATTGTATGAGCACGAGACCTGGATCCTGGGGACAGAGGAAAGGAAAAGACTGGACTGTTTTAAAGGGCAGTGTTGCAAGCTCGGTCTCAAAATCAAATGTAATGACAAGGCGACATAACACAATCCTTAAATCAGCGGGGAAGGCATTTATGGTCCATTGTGAATCAGTTCAGATTGTCAGTCATCCAATGTGACATGAGAGGCTTCTATCAATAGAAATGGACCAGAGGAAGACCACAACCAAAGTTAGAGAATCAAACTATTTTACTTCATCATTACCAGAAGGAGGAGGAGGAGGATATTAGTGTTTAACGTCCCGTCGACAACGAGGTCATTAGAGACGGAGCGCAAGCTCGGATTATGGAAGGATGGGGAAGGAAATCGGCCGTGCCCTTTCAAAGGAACCATCCCGGCATTTGCCTGAAGCGATTTAGGGAAATCACGGAAAACCTAAATCAGGATGGCCGGAGACGGGATTGAACCGTCGTCCTCCCGAATGCGAGTCCAGTGTGCTAACCACTGCGCCACCTCGCTCGGTCCATTACCAGAAACTAAAAGTTCTCCGCATATGTGATTTCAAACCTTTCACAGCTGATATGATGTTTACGTGCACTGTCCTACATCAGAATCCAGACAGTGCTCACAGTTTTGAGCGACAGTGAACTGGAATGTACTCTACTGCTCCAAGATTTGAGGCTCACCAACCAGAAAATTGCAAAACAAAAAGAGACCACTGCACAGGGGCAAAAAATATGCCCAACTCTTAGAATAATCTCTTAATATTATTTACTGTTTCATTATAGTACTTGCTGAATATAGATTTAACTATTTCCAACCTCGTAACAAACCAGCCTCAAAAGACGTAATGAACAATTCCTTTATATATAGCTCAAAAACATTTCCCGATATCAGAACACCAACAGCCACAACCACACATTGTAATAAAACACTTCCCTCGACCCCAACACATACACTAATAACAAAAAAATAAAAACTTACCACAAAAAAGTTCCGGTGCCACAAATTAGGTTGGCCACCACAATCACGCCCCCCCCCCCCCCCCAAAAATCACACACACACACACACACACACACAAAAATTACTCAACCAAAAGAAAGACCTGATCCACCCCCACCCCCCCCCCCCCCCACCCGAAAATAAAAAACCCGAAACAAAAACCAAATGCAACATAAAAAAATTCTCAATCACACACTACAACTCAACAAAAACGTCAACAAAATAGATCCTCCATAACTAAAACACAAACCAACACACTCCCCCCCCCCTCTCACAAACACCCTAACACGAAATAAACCACCCACCCCACCCTGAGCTGCAGCCACCTAACCAACCACTTTTGGCCTATACATTTTACTATCAGCCCTTAAAAAAACCCGAAAAACACAATAGCCCTGAGGGACACTCTTCCGCCAACAGTACTAATCTAAATGAGACTGAAGGTTGGAAGAGCGCCTCTTCCCCCTGACAAGAACTGACTTAAGAGCCGAGCCGAGCCGAGCCGAGCCGCCCCCCCCCCCCCCCCCCACATCCGCCTATCCTATAGTATTTGTGCAAGTCCCCGTCTCATAATTTTTAAACTCTAAGCTATGGTTAACTACTAAATGATTGCATCCCCTCTCACCCAACCCCCTATATGAAGAAAATACATCTGAAACTACTGTGGACCCCGGTGCTATATACTCCTCAATTAACCCCACTAATTCTGCCTTAGACCTCCCTTCAACAATCCTAGAAACACATTCTGAATACCCAGCCGCCGCCCCCCTCCCTTCCCATCCATAAACCAACCACAGGCTTACCCCTCCCATACTTTTTCCTCCCAAATTGCGACTCGTCAATCTCTACAACTACCCCAGGCCCACCCAAATTACCCCTATATTCAATATATTCCGAGCAAACCTCACGACAAAATGAATACCTGCCAGGCACCGTTCGCTCACTCACACTGACCTCATGCGCACAGAAACTGCGAGTGTGAGAGAGTTGATAACAAAAATCAACAATCTCACGATATAGTTTGTAGTAGATACAATGCCACAGTCACAAATATTTGCTTTTACAAAGACCTTAATTCGAAGATATAACATAGACCCACTTTGGTCGCAGACATTATTTGTTTCAGTTTTCCTCTTCGACCTTATGTCTATGAATTTGCAAACATGGCGTTAAACATGGGGTCAACTGAAGAAGAAGAAGGTACTTTCAAAATAGAAACTGCTAAGAGCTGTCTTGATTCTTCATGATTTTCTCTCAAGAGCCTTGATGTGGATAGATACGTAGAGCAATCAGTAATCAGAGTCGGAACTGCGTGTGCAAAATCACAAGGATTACGAAACATCTTTGCTGTCATTAATTAGAAGCAATGTAATTGACAGAATAGTATTACGAATATTTGCTGCAATGAAATACACTCAATGGGGGATGTTTCACATTTGCAAGAACGATCTCATTTAGGTAATTAAGTTCATTGAAACACTTAGAAACTAACCTCTCGTCTGACGAAGACAGTCTCAAAACCAGTGGCAATTTCTCCAGATCTGTTGAAAATGATATTTTGAATTATCGCTTTACTGAGTGACTGAAATGTAATTCGGGTACCTGTGAACATAACAATACGTTAGAATTCGTTTTCTAAACACAAACTGTTACGGCACTGTATTGCTACTTACATATTAATTACACTATTAAGATTTTCACAATTGTTTCTTTAATACAAAAGTTATGCCAACAGAAGAGCAAATGTAAAACATACTAATGACAGTTTTCTTGAGATGCAATATTCTGTGTAAACAAGTGTAACTTTTTCATACTGTGAGAAGTTGCAGAAATCTCAGGAGCCGCAGAAATAGCAGAAATCGCAGAAGTAGCAGAAATCGCTAAAGTAGCAGAAGTCGCAGAAGTAGCAGAAATCGCAGAGGTTGCTGTGGTAGAGTGCGGATGGATACAACCTGGATTTCTTAACTGCGAGAAATCACAGTTAAGAATAACAGATACTAAAAGTACCATTCACAGAAATCACTGATATCGGAAAATCGCAGTTTAACCCATCACTACATCATTGCGGTCCAGAACCACTCGCAAGTGACGTCAAAATGACGTACACGCAAACGCGCTGCACACTTGTAGACTGATCAAGATTCGTGGTAGAATCGAGTTAGGTGAAATTTTTAGGACCACACTGGAGTGGTTGTTAACATGTTGGTGTGTGTCTGCTGAATGATCTTGATACGAGTGTGATCCGCTGATATGTGACCGTAATGTGAAAGAGATGTGGCTGTTATCACATGTACACTGTAGCGGAGAAATGGAAATGTATTTATAAATTATGTACAAGTAAATAAATCTTACAGATTCTCACCTTATCGGATTTTATGTTTCTTGACCTTGCTGTGATTGATCTGTTTATTCCATCGAGGACCAAATACGTAGCATAAAAGGTGTTTGTCATGTATACACCTAAACAATAAATGCAGTACTTCCATAACACATTCCATAAACCATCATGTATAACCATAGAGAGAAGCTAAACATTGCCATTGCTTACGAGAAATAGCATTTGTTGTTGATTACGCAGCTCATACTAGGGGGGAAAAAACAAGCAGTTAATAATTGTGTTGTGCTAAGGCCATTAATTTTTATTTCCTGGGATACATAACATTCCTGTACAGTTATTATGAAATTTTGGTTTACCAAGAGCTGTTACTTGTGTTAAAAATTAAATGTTTTCTAGTTACACCTCACAGGAAGTTAATGCCTTTTGCAGTCTTCTCAGTTAATTATTAAACAATATTTCAGAAGAAGCAGCCTTTGTTATACATTTAAGTGGTGGTTGTTTGGCTACACACAGGACAGATTCGAATCTTTCTATGATCATACAAATGAACTTTGATCAACAAAAAACGGCTTTAAAGGGCCATTAAAGAAACCTCCAAGTGCAGCATAAAATTCTTTAAAAAACTACTTCCTGTGTTCATTCCATCACAGTCAAATTAGTAAGAATACTTGTGTGTTGTGCCTGAATAATGAAATACAGTGTCGTCACACAAAAACTGTATATAGATTTAAGAGGAATGGGTAAATGACTTGACTGCACAAGCTACAAGGCAGTTTGCTACAGGGTACACAGCTTTGTCAGCAGGAAGAAGGAAGAGTAAATGACAAGCTGTGTTACAAAGAATGTTATCTTAAACCTTTCACATTATTTCCACTTTCCTGGCAATTTAACTATGCACACTTCACAGCTGAATGAAATATTTCATTTTGTATATGAATTTAGTTCATGTCAACTGTTTTCTCAGATGGCTGTGACTTCAGTTTTTGAAAATTTTACTAAAAATTTTACTAAAAAAGCAAAGAAGGGAAAGCAGAAAGGTGGAAGGAGTATATAGAGGGTCTATACAAGGGCGATGTTCTGGAAGAGAATATTATAGAAATGGAAGAGAATGTAGATGAAGATGAAATAGGAGATATGATACTGCATGAAGAGTTTGACAGACCACTGAAACACATAAGTCGAAACAAGGCCCCAGGAGTAGACAACATTCCAGTAGAACGACTGACAGCCTTGGGAGAGCCAGGCCTAACAAAACTCTACCATCTGGTGAGCAAGATGTATGAGACAGGCGAAATACTCTCAGACTTCAAGAAGAATATAATAATTCCAATCCCAAAGAAAGCAGGTGTTGACAGATGTGAAAACTACCGAACTATCAGTTTAATAAGCCATGGCTGCAAAATACTAACACGAATTCTTTAGACGAATCGAAAATCTGGTAGAAACAGATATCGGGGAAGATCAGTTTGGATTCCATAGAGATGTTGGAACACGTGAGGCAATACTGACCCTATGACTTATCTTAGAAAATAGATTAAGGAAAGGCAAAGGTACTTTTCTAGCATTTGTAGATTTAGAGAAAGCTTTTGACAATGTTGACTGGAATACTCTCTTTCAAATTCTGAATGTGGCAGGCGTAAAATTCAAGGAGAGAAAGGCTATTTACAATTTGTACAGAAACCAGTGGCAGTTATAAGAGTCAAGGGGCATGAAAGGGAAGCAGTGGTTGGGAAGGGAGTGAGACGGGGTTGTAGCCTCTCCCCAGTGTTATTCAGTCTGTATATTGAGCAAGCAATGAAGGAAACAAAAGAAAAATTCGGAGTAGGAATTAAAATTCATGGAGAAGAAATTAAAACTTTGAGGTTTGCAGATGACACTGTAATTCTCTCAGAGTCAGCAAGGGACCTGGAAGAGCAGCTGAACGGAATGGACAGTGTCTTGAAAGGAGGCTATAAGATGAACATCAACAAAAGCAAAATGAGGATAATGGAATGTAGTCGAGTTAACTCGAGTGATGCTGAGGGAATAAGTTTAGGAAATGAGACACTTAAAATAGTAAATGAGTTTTGCTATTTGGTGAGCAAAATAACTGATGATGGTCGGAATAGAGAGGATATAAAATGTAGACTGCCAATGGCAAGGAAAGCGTTTCTGAAGAAGAGAAATTTGTTACCATCGAGTATAGATTTAAGTGTCAGAAAGTTGTTTCTGAAAGTATTTGTATGGAATGTTGCCATGTATGGAAGTGAAACATGGACGATAAATAGTTTAGACAAGAAGAGAATAGAAGCTTTTGAAATGTGGTGCTACAGAAGAATGCTGAAGGTTAGATGGGTAGATCACATAACTAGTGAGGAGGTATTGAATAGAATTGGTGAGAAGAGAAATTTGTGGCACAACTTGACTAGGAGATGGGATCGGTTGGTAGGGCATATTCTGAGGCATCAAGGGATCACTAATTTAGTATTGGAGGGCAGTGTGGTGGGTAAAAATCCCAGAGGGAGACCAAGAGATGAATACACTAAACAGATTCAGAAGGATGTAGGCTGCAGTAGGTACTGCGAGATGAAGAAGTTTGCACAGGATAGAGTAGCATGGAGAGCTGCATCAAACCAGTCTGATGACTGAGGACCGCAACAAAAACAACCCAAAAAATTTACCAACAACAGAACACTATGAAGCTTTTCATAAAGCATTCTCGTAACCATTCTTACTGTGAGAGCATATAAAAATTTGTTCTGCACCCTTCCAGTACCACAGTACCTCTACAATTTGCACCACATAATGTAAAGTCGGGTAGACTTGATTCAGACGTTCAGATGATGAGAGCTGTAAGGTATTTATTGTACTACATAGCATTGATTAAGAAACTGTCTCCAGAAAACACTTGTTTTACTACTGCTTTGCACCTGGTATCTGGTAAATAATGATAAAATAGGATACACTACTGTCTGACAAGTTGACCAGATTTAAAAAGACTACAGTAACAACTATGTTACATTAACTGTGATTAGGAAGACAGGCTACTGTTTACCTTTCAGATAACAGTGAAAGAAAATCGTTTCTGCTGTCATCTGGAAAGTAAGGATCAGTCTGACTTCCTATTGAGATAAAGCCACGTGTTATTTAAACTTGTTGTTGATACTATGATACATACAGGTTCTGCATTTTCCAGTAACGTTTCAAATTAAAATAAATGAGACGTTGGTAACAAATGCATGTAGTGCTGCTAATTTCTTAAATAGGTACAGTACTTTGTTCCTGTTATTGACAGCTTGAGGTTATCAGGTTCAGTTAACAGTGCAATTGAACATCTGAGACCACTCCCTGCAAATAACTTCAGTAAACTGGAAATGACACTCATTTATCCCTAAGAAGTAGCATCCATCATAAAATCCTTAAACTCAAAGTATTCTAGACAAGTTATTCAAAGAGTGTTCATGTGAGTTGAGTTGTACCTCAAGTTATTTGTGTAATCAATCTCTTATCTGTGGAACATTTCCAGACTGGCTAAAATATGTTTAAGTTAAGCCTCCTTACAAGAAGAGGGTTAAAGAGATACTGTCAAATTTTTGATCATTTTCACTTTTGTTGGCTTCTCCAAAAATATTTGAAAAAGGTTGCATCTAACCATCTTAAACATTCAACTGCAAAAAAACATATCCAAGTCACAGTTTGGGGTTTTATGCTTACTGATATAAAGAAGGGTATTTGCACATACAGTGGAAATAATTCAAAAGAAAACAAATTAGAGTCTACTGGCATCTTCTGTGACTTGTCAAAAGCCTTTAACCCAAATCACAGCTTTCTCTCAAGAGAATTAGAATATTGTGATGTCACTGGCAGTGCTGCAAAATGGTTAGAGTCTGATCTAACAGCAAACAAAGAGTGTCATTGCAAATACATGCAGAGTAAGCACATAGTCTTCATCTGATTTGGAAGTAATTACATGTGGTGCTCCTCAAGGTTCCATCTTGGATCTGTTGTTTATTCCTGTCTGCAGTAATGACCTCTCGTCTATTAAATTGGCAGATGTTTTGTTTTGTTTTGTTGGCACATGACAGAAACATTGCAAAAAATAGCAAGTCAAGTACAGATTTAAAAATGGCTAATAATCAAATTTTCACTGACATTAATAAATTCACTGTCATTAAACTTTGAAAAGACCCACTATATGCAGGTAAGAAACTGTAAGAGATTTGTTTCCAGCATGTGTATAATGTATGAAGACATGCAAATAGAAGCGGTTGACAGTGCTAAATTTCTGGTTTACAACTCAATAATAAATTCAGTTAGGAAGAGTGTATGCTGGAGCACCTAAAAAAGTTTGTATTTGCAATGTGAACGATGTCAGATGTAGGAGATATAAATAGAAAAAACTTGCATACTTTGTTTGCTTTCATATTTTGAGATACCTCATCAAACTGCGCAAAAGTTTTTAGACTGCAGAAGCATGTAATAAGATTAGATTAGATTTACTCTCATTTCAATTCATGCATAGTGAGGAGGCCCTCCAGCATGTAGAACATGTCAGAAAAACAGTAATGCCCGCATCTCGTGGTCGTGCGGTAGCGTTCTCGCTTCCCACGCCCGGGTTCCCGGATGCGATTCCCGGCGGGGTCAGGGATTTTCTCTGCCTCGTGATGGCTGGGTGTTGTGTGCTGTCCTTAGGTTAGTTAGGTTTAAGTAGTTCTAAGTTCTAGGGGACTTATGACCACGGCAGTTGAGTCCCATAGTGCTCAGAGCCATTTGAACCATTTGAAAAACAGTAATACATGACAAATATTTACAACTGAAACAAATAAGCGGATGTACTTTCCACAGGTCGAAACTGAAATAATCGTCATTTTTTTCAATGAACACTATGTGAAAGAATGATTTTACAAATACTCATTTACTAAGATCGCATTAATGCACTGAATTTAAAATTTAAAAAATGTTTTTTTATTTATAAGGTAATAAACATGTAATATAACTACTACAATACTTATTTACGAGGACAGTTCAATCAGTAATGCAACACATTTTTTTTCTTGGCCAATTTTGGTTGAAAAAACCGGAAATTTCTTGTGGAATATTTTCAAACATTCCCGCTTCGTCTCGTATAGTTTCATTGACTTCCGACAGATGGCAGCGCTGTACGGAGCTGTTAAAATGGCGTCTGTAACGGATGTGCGTTGCAAACAACGGGCAGTAATCGAGTTTCTTTTGGCGGAAAACCAGGGCATCTCAGATATTCATAGGCGCTTGCAGAATGTCTACGGTGATCTGGCAGTGGACAAAAGCATGGTGAGTCGTTGTGCAAAGCATGTGTCATCATCGCCGCAAGGTCAAGCGAGACTGCCTGATCTCCCGGGTGCGGGCCGGCCGTGCACAGCTGTGACTCCTGCAATGGCGGAGCGTGCGAACACACTCGTTCGAGATGATCGACGGATCACCATCAAACAACTCAGTGCTCAACTTGACATCTCTGTTGGTAGTGCTGTCACAATTGTTCACCAGTTGGGATATTCAAAGGTTTGTTCCCACTGGGTCCCTCGTTGTCCAACCAAACACCATAAAGAGCAAAGGAGAACCATCTGTGCGGAATTGCTTGCTCGTCATGTGGCTGAGGGTGACAATTTCTTGTCAAAGATTGTTACAGGCGATGAAACATGGGTTCATCACTTCGAACCTGAAACAAAACGTCAATCAATGGAGTGGCGCCACACCCACTCCCCTACCAAGAAAAAGTTTAAAGCCATACCCTCAGCCGGTAAGGTCATGGTTACAGTCTTCTGGGACGCTGAAGGGGTTATTCTGTTCGATGTCCTTCCCCATGGTCAAACGATCAACTCTGAAGTGTATTGTGCTACTCTTCAGAAATTGAAGAAACGACTTCAGCATGTTCGTAGCCACAAAAATCAGAACGAACTTCGCCTTCTTCATGACAACGCAGGACCTCACACAAGTCTTCGCACCCGAGAGGAGCTCGCAAAACTTCAGTGGACTGTTCTTCCTCATGCACCCTACAGCCCCGATCTCGCACCGTCGGATTTCCATATGTTTGGCCCAATGAAGGACGCAATCCGTGGGACGCACTACGCGGATGATGAAGAAGTTATTGATGCAGTACGACGTTGGCTGCGACATCGACCAGTGGAATGGTACCGTGCAGGCATACAGGCCCTCATTTCAAGGTGGCGTAAGGCCGTAGCATTGAATGGAGATTACGTTGAAAAATAGTGTTGTGTAGCTAAAAGATTGGGGAATAACCTGGTGTATTTCAATGCTGAATAAAACAACCCCTGTTTCAGAAAAAAATGTGTTGCATTACTTATTGAACTGCCCTCGTATAATGAACACGTTACTGCACTGAAATGGTGCAGAAGTTAGATTGTACTTATATATACAAACAAACAAAAATCAGTTGGTTCTACTGAGAAATTCATCAATGGAGTTGAAGGAGTTGGCCACCTTTAGGCTTCTCTTAAACTGAAATTCATTGATTGTTAAGTTTTTTTATGGCTGCTGGCAAGTTATTGAAAATGTGTGTTCGTGAATGAAGCACACATTTTTGTACAAGAGTAAGTGACTTTAAGTCCTTACGAAGATTATTCATATTTCTAGTATTGATTCCATGAACTGGGCTGTTGGTTTGAAGAAGTAATATATTTATAATGACAAATTTCATTAAGAAATAAATATATTGGGAAGCAGTGATTAGTATCCCTAGTTCCCTAAAGAGGCTTCTGCAGGATGTTCTTGAGTTCACACCACATATAACTCTTATTGCACTTTTTTGTGCCTGGAAAACTTTAGCTCGGCTTGATGAATTACCCCCAAAAAAATCCCATATGACATTATGGAATGAAAGTAAGTATAGTACTCCAGCTTTTTCATTTTTATATCCCGTATGTCTGACAATTCACATTGCAAATAGAGATTTGTTAAGACGCTTCAGCAGTTCTCTGGTGTGCTCCTCCGAGTTGAATTTATTATCAAGCTGTAATCACAAGAATTTAACACTGTCCACTTCGTCTATCTGTTTGTCATCGTATGTTATGCATATAATCGTGGGACACCCCTTACAAGTTCTGAACTGCATGTAGTGTGTTTTTTCAAAGTTTAGTGACAAGGAATTGGCTAAAAACCAGTGATTAATGTCCACAAATATTTTATCAGCTGATCTTTCTATGACTACACTTGATTTGCTATTTATTGCAATGTTTGTATCATGGGCAAACAAAACAAATTTGGCATCTGGTAATGTTACTGATGAAAGGTCACTGATATACACAAGAAAAAGTAAGGGCCTTAAAATGAACCTTGTGGGACCCCACATGTAATCAGTTCCCAGTTGGATGATGTCTGATAGCTTAATACATGTCTCTTTCCTAATTACACCCTTTGTTTCCTGCCAGAGATAAGATTTGAACCATTTTGCAGCATTTTCTGTAACACCGTTATAATCCAAATTACTTAAAAGGATATTGTGATTTACACAGTCAAATGCCTTTGACCGATCACAATAGATCAGTTGGCTCATTTCTGGCGTAAATTCCAGATAATCTGGTACAAACCTGATCAAGGAAGTGTGTATTCTAACCAATGCTTGTCAGTATATTTATCACTTAAAGAAATTTGTTCCAAACAATAGCTCAGCACATAGTAAAATACTAGGAACAATAAGACCTAAAATTGGTTATCTTGGTCCAAAGAGGGGTCCAGTATACAGGAACACACATTTTCAATCATTTGCCAGCAACCATTAAAAACTTTGTTTCAGAAATAGCGCAGTTTAAACTGTTTGACAGATTTTTAGGCAGGCAACTGCTACTCTATAGATGAATATCTTAACAGGGACTGTTAGACCAGGCAGGCAACTGCTACTCTATAGATGAATGTCTTAACAAGGACTGTTAGACCAGCTTAAGTAAAACTGTCTTATATTTGGTTTTACAGCAGTTGGTCACAACATCAAGATTAGGTGTTTTGTGTGTAATAAATTTGTTTAAAGTGCATAACTGTTTCATTCTGTAAATATTGGCAGTTCCAGTTTACTGTGATGTATTCACATATCTTGACAGTCTCCTTACAAATGATCAGGCAAGTGTTATATTCAGATGTTCTTTGTTTTTTATGTTATCCTTTGACATATTCCACATTCATCAGAACTGTCCCATTTTTGGGTCTATACAATAAGAACTGGATCTAATGTAGTCAAATCCATCTGAGGATGTTAAACATGGTTTCAGTTATCAGCATAGATGTGTACCCATTTCAGTTACTAAGATGACCACTTAAAGATACCACTAGTACTTATTGTGGATTTATTATGTTGATCATAACTGTGTACACCGATTTCAATTGGTAAGTAACTCCTATGGCTATAGTTTACATGTAAAATATTGTCAAGGTAGAACAATTGTCATATCCAATAGCTCAGTGAATGATACTTTTATGGCAGGTCTGTCGTTTCGCTATTGTATCTTCGAATTATGTGTAGTGAACTGGCAACAGCTACAGACAGTGTCATAATATAGAGCCAAGTATTTTAAATGCATGTTGAATTATCAGAGCTTGATGACACTGACGAGTTAATAACCTTTGTTGAATTTGTATACCATTACCTTAATATTTCCATTCCCCTCAAAAGATTAGTAATAGTCTGGAACCGCGCTGCTGCTACGGTCGCAGGTTCGAATCCTGTCTTGGGCATGGATCTGTGTGATGTCCTTAGGTTAGTTAGGTTTAAGTAGTTCTAAGTCTAGGGGACTGATGACCTCAGGTGTTGACTCCCATAGTTCTCAGAGCCATTTTTTGATTAGTAATACAAATTACAATAAGTACTGTACACAAAATTCCTGTTGCACAGGAACCACATCCCTTTAACACTTTCGCTGCTGCTCACGCTGATAAGCGTCAAAAAAAGCCATGTGCCAGTGTGGCTGACGCTTATGAGTGTCCGACCCCACTGTCGGATTACTCAATCTAGTTGCAGCGTCTAAGCTAGTATCAAAGAGAGAAAACTTTTGTTTTGTGTGGTCAGTTATCGAACGTATATTGTTCGTAATGGCGGCGTAGGAACCGACACTTGGAACTTCCAATGTGAAAAGGAGCAGGAAAAGTGTTAAATCGACAGAGGAACAGTTACTTAGTGTACTAGATGATAGTGATTTTCTGTTTAGTGAGGACGAGGCATACCATGGAGATTGTCATTTAGAGGCTGCAGAAGACTTGCAGAGTATTGATAGCGTGGAAGCACAGGTTTCGAATCTGTTTCGTGACTGTTCCGAATCTGACGATACGGATCACGACGATTGTGTGGAAATCGACGACGGAAATGAGCCTGATCTGTCACACGGAGATAATCCTGGCACAAAGAACCAGATAATATGCAGTATCACCCATTTACGATGGAAGAAGTTCTGCAGATTCATCCTGCTGGCAATTCTCCTATGGATTTCTTCAGATTATTGGTAACAGACGAATTGTTGCAACTTGTAGTTGACGAAACGAACGATAACGCAGTCAATATATTGCTGAGCGAAAATACAAAAGAGGGATCTAGGATCTGTAAATGGAAACATCTAAGTATAGCAGAATGAATAGTTTTGCTGGGTGTTTCGTTACATATGGGTAACGTCAAATACGCGCCATTACAAGACTACTGGAAGAAAGAACCGCTGTTTGAGAATAGAGGAATAGCGATGAGTATAAGCAGAGACCGGTATTTGATCATATTACGCTCTCTGCAGTTTGCAAAAAATCCACTTCCAGGGAACCCGAAACCAGACGATTGTTTATATAAGATATGACGTATATTGGATTATTTTAACACGAGAATGTCTCAAGTGTATTACCAGGGAAGAGATTTATCAATAGATGAATCAATGATTCCTTGGAGGGGAAGATTGTCATTTAAACAATACACAAAAAGCAAACGTAATAAATATGACATTAAGATGTACCGGGTGATCAAAAAGTCAGTATAAATTTGAAAACTTAATAAACCACGGAATAATGTAGATAGAGAGGTAAAAATTGACACACGTGCTTGGAATGGCATGGGGTTTTATTAGAACCACCCCATATTGCTAGACGTGTGAAAGATCTCTTGCGCGCGTCGTTTGGTGATGATCGTGTGCTCAGCTGACACTTTCGTCATGCTTAGCCTCTCAGGTCCCCATACCTCAGTCCGTGCGATTATTGGCTTTGGGTTTACCTGAAGTCGCAAGTGTATCGTGATCGACCGACATCTCTAGGGATGCTGAAAGACAACATCCGACGCCAATACCTCACCATAACTCCAGACATGCTTTACAGTGCTGTTCACAACATTATTCCTCGACTACAGCTATTGATGAGGAATGATGGTGGACATATTGAGCATCTCCTGTAATGAACATCATCTTTGCCTTGTCTTACTTTGTTATGCTAATTATTGCTGTTCTGATCAAATGAAGAACCATCCGTTGGACATTTTTCGAACTTTTGTATTTTTTTTTTGTTCTAATAAAACCCCATGTCATTCCAAGCTTGTGTGTCAATTTGTACCTCTCTATCTACATTATTCCGTGATTTATTCATTTTTCAAATTTATACTGACTTTTTGATCACCCGGAACATGCTCAACAATCCAAAATAAGTGCGCTGTGTACACGGGAAGTAGTGGAGACATCGGGGGAAAAGGTCACGCTGAAAAGGTCGTTTTGCATTTGATGGCAGAAAAGCTGCATGTTTGTCATTACATTTACTTGGACATATATTATTTTATGTTGTTATAACAGTTTTGATTTAGCTAAAACTCTGTTGAACCTAAAAACACTTTCCACAGATACTCTGAAATTAAATAGGAAATATACCCCCGAAGAAGGTGTATCGGCAAAACTGGGGAGAGGAGAGACAATTGCGCGGTATTTTAATGGAGTTATGATTGGAAAATGGAAGGATCGACGAGAGGTTTCCTACATTTCCACCGAACATCTAAATGTTATGGAGCAAGTGACGAATGTGCGCCAGCAAATAGTCACGAAACATTTGCCTATTATTAGGTACAATGCGAGTATGTCTGGGACTGATAAACAAGATCAGATGTTATTGTATTATTTATGTGAACGAAAGACTATCCCCTGGCCGAAAAAACTGTTCTTTCATGTCACTGACATTGTAGTTTTCAATTCTCTATATCTGTAGAACAAATACTCAGGAAATAAAATGACATTGTACGATTACAGAATGAACATTATAAAGGGTTTCCTTCCACCAATGGACGTTCCACGAAATGTGAGCAAGAAACATCACAAACAAACACACGTTGTGCAAAAGCGGGAAACTGCTGCAGGGAAGAAGCAAGTTATGAGGAAGCGGTGTAAGAAGTACGCGGAACAAGGCAAGCGCACTGATACACCATACAAGTGTACAACCTGCCCAGACAAACCTGGATAATGCTTTAACTGCTGTATAATTTCCCATAAGTAGGAAAAACGCGATAATATCGGGGAAATTCCGATTATCAAAGACAACTTCTTTTACTTCTTTCGACATTGCATGGTTGCTTTTTATGACGTGAATGGTTAGAACTTTTTTTCACAAGTACTCAGAAAATGCGGTTTTTTTGTGTTAAGTCGACTTATTTCTTATTGCGTTATAAGGCGTTCACTTCAGTTTTTTGCGAAAGAATTTGTTGTGTTAAATTTGTTTTAATGGCGCTGCAATTGAAGTGATGGGGGACACGAGAGAAGCCTCCACATAGTGTGTGTTTCGCTTACTAATTTCTACACATCCAGGCGTTCCCTGGGCGTCTATGATGAATGTAGACGGCTAATTCTCTCATGCCAGGAGCAAGCATACTACTAAATTGACGAGCTCTATCAATCTTAAATATTAAGTAAATATGTAATATATAATATTAAGTAAATGTTACGTAAATATAATTTCAAACGAATCCAGTTTCCTTTTTCCTTTTGTTCCTTCTCAAGAAATTGGGTTTTGGAATCCAAATTTTTCCTGAATGCAGTGGATTTGTTGCTTGTTTGAATTGCATTTTTTGGTATATTATCAACAAATCACGAACATCTGAATGACACCTGTGACCTCTATAGGTGTCAGACAGCAAACAGACTCTAAAACATGACCACAATCCAGTCAAAGCTAATTTGAAGTGATGCATCTAAGGTGTCATCATTAAGTCAATGTAGAACATGATGCTACAGATCTTACATGGTATTGACGTCAGCCTGTAGCTTAATTGTGCTCAGGAGCGTCAGCTCCGAGCGGTACCTGCCGTTTCTGAGTGTTACCAGCCCGCACTCGAGTGTTGCCGGGCCACACTGGAGAGTTGCATGCCTGCACCGATGCCGCAGCAAAAGTGTTAAACATACATACTGTAAATCGTGGTTTTGCCTTCTACAATACTTCACTGCCCGTCTCACTCCCTTCCCAAGAACTGTACACTTTTCATGTCTTTACATATTACTGTTTCATCAGTGTGCAAATTTTAGTCTTTGTATTTTATCCTTGCTACCTTCAGAATTTCCAAGTATATAGTCCAGCCAACAGTGTCATAAGCTTTCTCTATATCCACTTGTGAGATTTTTCATAGGATCAATACTACCTCATGTGTTGCTACTTTTTTCCAGATACCAAATCGATGTTTCCTGAGGTCAGTTGGCACATACCGGTTTTTCCACTCTTCTGTAGTTAATTTGTATCAAACTACAACCATAACTTGCCACACTGATAGTTCTGTAATATTCACAATTTTCGGTGCCTGACTTTTTTGGAGTAGGAACTGTTACTTCCTTCTGAAACGTGAAGGTATTTAGCTTGTCTCTTATCTTGGATACCACATGGAATACTTTGACTTGGTTGTCTGAAGGATCTCCACAAATGTGAGGGAATGTCTACTGCAGGTGCCTTGTTTGGGTGCAGGTCTTTCATCACCATGTGAAATTATTCTCTTAGCCTATCTCCCACTTAGTCTTCATCTGTCTCCTATAATATTGTATTCAAGTTAATTTCTCTCATTATAGTAATCAGATGAAGTAAGAGCTCATATTCCAATTCTACTACTTTGCGTGAATTTTATATACAATCTGTAATTTACCTTAGGATAAAGGTAAGATAAACAATCCCCATTCTTTCTGCTACAATAAATATATTCAGAAAGATGATGTAAAATCTGAATGCCATGACACAAAGTGTATTTTTTGGAAAATGGTCCATAAACGAAGGTAGTTACTTACCAGTCCTTTGTGCATTTAATAAAGTTTTTTTCTGCTCTGGTCATATAACACTAAGGTTTTTGGTTACTCTATTAAACTTTGCTGTTACACAAACTGGATTCACGACCAAGGCACTTCTAATGAGGTATTTGTCATATCTTTACAGTAGGATGCAACTGGCCGAAATCTCCAGAAAGGATATGGAAAGAACTTAATCCAATGAAAGTGACCTGCACCCTTTATACTTTTCACTAGTTTGAAAATGACTTTTTCTTAACCTTCCTTAATGTGGCTAGTATTTGGAGTAACAAATCTACTCTTCCATGGTAACAGTTACCAGCAACGACAGGGTGAAGCTGAAATAAGGTTGTGATACATAAGGAATATCAGTCACATATAGTATGTATGTGGATTGTTAGTGTTTGTAACAGATTCCTCTTTAAGAAATTTATTAAATCCATAAGGAAAACTTAGCAGCAGAGTGCAAAACTACACGACATTCGAGGCTGAGAGGTTCCTTTGTTGCATGTGAAGCATACCTTGAAGAATATACTTTGCTCCTGCTAAACTAAACCAGTTAAAAGTTTCAAGGTTTTTACTGAGGCATCACCATTATTTAGTACTACTACTGAATGCAGCCTGTTTTGTCAGCTTTGGTGAATAATCGTAAGTAGAAACCTTACTAAATTATATGAAGCTGGTATCTGTACAGATACCACTGGAGATCTTGCAGCTTTCGAAGAATGGAATTGTAATGAATTCAGGCCTTTAGCTGCTTACAGGTTTTGATGATTAGGTATCTTCTGTACACAATTTCTAATATGTTATTGCCTCATTTCACCATGAAATGAATATCTTATACACACAAATCAGGTCACCAAGCTATAGGATTATTATACAGAAACAAAAAATATAAAAATCAATCTATTTTATTGGGCATTTACATATGATTACACCTTACCACAATCAACGTTAAAAATATTACATGAACATAAACCCATCTTCCACACAGCAAATAATAAGCTTAAATGGATAATTCAAAATTTAGCTTATTTGACACAGAATAGCTTTCAAAAATTGAAATTGTATCAAGTGTCATCAGTGAAGCACTAAACATTTTTAAGTGTTGACACATGAACTGCAATCCAACGTAATGGGTTACAAATATTCAGTGTAATAATGGAAAACATTTGTCCAACCACAGTTTTGCTTGACTTGGCTCATACTGGAAGGATATCCTAGGTTTACCACCTGACAGTGGATCAATACTATGTCTATGGCAATATCTTCCACAATCACCAACTGAGGAACTGTTTACAGTTTGTACAGAAAACTTGAAAACCGTTTTTCATATCAATCAGAACACTCATTTCTAAAGCAGCTCCTTTAACAGTCTCAAAGATAGCTGAAAGAGTCTCTCTTTGCTTCTCCAGCAAATCAGCACACACACACATTCTAACGAAAGCTTGTAAAGGGAATAGGAATTCAGGTGCACGATGGAATGACATTGTATAGCCAATGAGTTGGCTCTAGATACGTTTATTGATGATAATTTAACTGGGACACACATAACAGGTCGAATGAATACTACATTTTACCCCACTGAAAAAAATTTATAGTCACACATATTGGATCTTGTAATCTGCAAATGAAGCATTGTTTGACGAGACTAGATTACAGAATATTGTTGATGAGTGGCACAAGGAATCAAGCAACCATTTGATTTATTACAGACATTGTACAGATGCCAATAGAGGAGTGAAAGCATTACTTTAATCTATCAGAGCTGTTAGCAAAGAGATCTTCTGCAGAAGTATGGGGATAGTTGTTTGTTATTTGCAACATACAAAATAACAACAACAAATGATATGCCTTTATTTTTTATAGCTATAAGGGGCTATTTGGTTTTTTTTCATTCAGGTTGATAATGCAAGATCCATTCATGAAGTGCTAGCCATTTTCAAGGATTGGAACAAAGATTTGAATCTCATCTACATGGTTACTGATTTCTCATAGTCGGAGATAAATGCAAATGATCATATGTCATTGTTGGCCGGGAGGCCCCATTTGGGGAGTTGGGCCGCCAACGCAACTGAACAAACATTTCCTCAGACAATAGTTTACTTGTGCCTTTTCCGTCAGAAACAGGCTTGAGGAAGATGGCTGAATATATACAAAATGATATGAAGAGATTTCTGGGCATGTGGCAAGAAATTTCAGAATCACAAACAGAGAATTTACAGATCATACAGTAGAGATAATGAGGCTTCTCAGAGAAACGAAAATGCATCACCATATGTTTAACAGCAGTGGCTATCGGTACATGAAAAGAGGGTGGAAGCTTATGAGGATAAGGGCAATTTTGACACCATTGACATTGCAAATGGAGTTGAAGCCATGAACAAGATTGTAAACATTTTTTTCTATAATGGAATACAGACAGGACCTTGAAGAGAGTTACTGAGGATATAAGAAATCAGTTTTTTCCAAGCTTAATCAGAAAGTACGGTCTGCAGAATTCTGCCATTATATTATAACAAATGTTCCACCGTTTTTGCATTAAAAAAGTAAGTTTGTGAAACATGTCATGCAGTGATATGCATCAGCGAAAGTTGAATTAACTGCAAGATTAGTGAATGTGAGATTGGACAGTTTGTTTTGTATGGAGAGTACAATGCTCAGAGACTGTGATTATGTTGTAAGGTTTGCTCTACCAAACTGCATGTGTGAAGATTTTCAGATATATAAATACCCATGCAAGCATTTCTGTGCAATCTTTATTTATTTTCTAACCAGAGTGGGGTTTTCATAAAATACCAGAAAGCTGCATGAATAGCCCATAAATCTGTCTTCGTGAGATGTACAGGTTTGGCTTCAGAAGTGTCTCTGCAGTAATTTCACATGAAGACAGTAGCAACGAGGATACAGTTGAGGAAACAAATATAGAGCATCACATTGATACCTTAACCATTTCTTTGCAGCAATTTGAAGTGAGAGAGTTATGTAAACAGGTTTATAATCTCACATACAACTATATCAACAGTGAAATATTACGAAAATCACTCAGCAACTGTGTCCAAGATTTGTGGTTAGCAAACCCTGAAGTTTGTGGCTCCCCACAGCTGTGCCATCAAATTCCCAACAATAACATTAAGTAAGATGCCATTAATTTTACAGGACCAGGCATAAAGATCCCTCTCACTGTAATGTTCATATATTTGTGCCTTAATGGATAATTAACTACCAAGTAATAGATCATGTGGAGGTCATAGCATTCGATTTGAAGGGTCAAACTATAAGAGCTATCTAAAATACAAATAAGTGAGATCTTTATGCATGGTTCTGTATATAAACTTTGTCACACATGTGACTTTTTAAGTAGCAGTAGTGAAAAATATTTCTCTGTGGAAAGTCAATAAGGTAGTTGTATTGACCCTGATTTGTATTGCCTTTACTCAAGTAACGATGTATACTTCTCATTACAAGAAATTCTTGGATTGCTGAGAAACTGTTCAAAAATTAAATCAAGTTGCAAACATTTATGTGTCACAACAAAAGGCAATTTGGTACACATGTGGAACACTATATAGATTGTTTTCCTTCAGCAATACAATCAATCTTCCAACTTATCCCTGGAATAGAACAGTCTTGATGCAATCTAGTGTGAATTTTCCCGTGGATTGACTGCCCAGAAATCCATCATAACTGAACCTAACAAATAAATTAACAACATTAAGACCAAGTAATTGAGTTATGCAATATGAAGATAACTGATACACATGAAGTTTTCCAGGCACAATTCCAAAATTGAATACTCACTTCTTTTGGTGCTCAATAACATTGCTCACCAGCTGCAATGCCCAGAACTACTTTAACAGAATCTAATAAACATTACTGTTATTCCAGTAACAGCATTTGCTTCTGTGTGTGCTATCTGCAGTAACTCTGCAAAGTTATTAAGAACATTAGAACCAAAGAGATAGATATCCAATATGTATGTAACTGGCATACATTAAGCTTCCAAAGCAATTAAAAACTGAATTCTTACATCATTTGGTCCCCAGTGACATTCCTGACCAGATACCATATCGAGGAAACACTATACTCTTCTGTCAGAGTGATATTGGGCAATATCACGTGTTCATTAACAGGCAGTCTTTATCCTTTTCTCTGTTTCACATGAATTACTAGGCATGTATTGAAGCAAAGGAGAGCAAGTTTTCTTATTTGGAGAAACAAATGCAAAATCTTTCCTACGTCAGTCATATGACATCTAAATGGAACTTGAAGATATATCGTATTTCCTTTTCCAGCCTTTTCAACTCTCAACATTGTCCCATATTTGAATCAACCTAACTTTAAAGTTAAAATCTTTCACTTCATATTTTAAAAATTTGCGAGTTATACACAATCATCTTGTCTAATTTCTCAGAAAAATCTTTTATCTGATGAACAATGAAAAATCCAGGATGAAATGTAACAATATTATGAAAAAGATTGTAGTTTCTGCTCAGTCAGAACGTTATCTTTCGGGTAACAAGGCCCTTTTCAAAAGTGTGTATACACACACACACACACACACACACACACAAGTGTAGCAATTATCCTTTTTATAATATTTTATCTACCGCTACATCGAAATTTAAATCTGCAACAAAGATGAAAATCAGAGACCAATATAAAGACCTCATAGCACTCCATCTCGGGGATCAGAAATGACGGAGCTTATTTGTATTTTACATAGACAAATAGCTATCTGAAATACAAATAAACTGTCATTTCTTACCCTTCAAATGGAAAGTTATAAAGTGTTTAAGACAGATCATGAATGGTTTTTGGCATCTTTCTTCTCTATTGTTTGGAACTTGATGGCACTGCTAATGGGGGACCAACCAACTTCAGGGTTTGCTACGAGGGCTGCCTATAAAATAAGGTTCCTAATTTTTTTTTCACGGCGTAAAACATGTTTATTTCATGAATGCGTACATTTTTGCAAAGTTTAGAATTTAACCTATTTTTCTACATAGTCGCCAGTGAGGTCCATACATTTTTGCATGCAGTGTATGAGCTTTTGAATGCCCGAGTCAAAAAAATCTGCCACCAAGCCGCGCAAATAACTGAGAACCGCTTCTTCCAGTTCTTTCCTGTCGCCGAAATGCTTTCCACCCAGGTGTTTCTCCATGTCAGGAAAGAGATGGCCGTTACTTGAGGCTATGTCCGGGCTGTAGGGTGGGTGTTTGACAATATCTCATCCAAATTTTGCGATGAGCTCGTTGGTGGCTTTAGCGGTGTGCGGTCGAGCGTTATCCTGATGCAAACGCACCCCTCTTGGACAGCATACCCCTCCTCTTGTTTTGAATTGCATGCCACAATTTTTGCAGTGTCTCGCAGTCAGAGCCGGAGCAAGGCACGAGCGAAACGTGCGACCGCACGGGGCGGCACTTTCCGAGAGGCGACAAATGTGCCGCCCACTCTTTTTTTTTTTTAATTCAACATTCATGCTGAAGAGGGGATTCGAAATCAAAGCGCGGAGGGAGAGGCTTCGGGAACAGTGGCATGGCGTCTCGACTACCTGCCGGCCGCCCCTATTGAATAAGTGGATGGAGGATGATTAATTTGTTCCTCGCCACTGTGGCAGCACCGTCGTGTTTACGCCGGAGGAACAGAGAAGGGGAAGCCATGGAGGTAAGAACAGAGGGAGACGCCGTGACGTCACAGCTGTGAAGCTATGTGAAGCCGAGGGTAGCCATCTCAATCCGACCAAAACATTGCTGCTGTAAGCTTGTGTGCATCGGCTTGTCGCTCGCTTTTGGAAGGATTTTGCGCTATTATGGCGACTTGGTGGTGTTCGAATTAACGAATCGTTCTGATTGTGATGCGAAATCGAAGGGAATAACATTTCATGTGTAAGTTGTCTCGTTATTGTGATTTTACAACTTCATTGTGAATGAACGTGTGCTACATCGGTACTTGTACTATAGTGTGTTTTTCTCCTGTATGATTTTAGATTTCCTAAAAATGAAAGTCGGAAAGCTCTGTGGGAGAATGCCGCGAGGAGGAACAATTGGCGTGCGTCTAAGTGGAGCACTATATGTTCTCAGCATTTCTGAGAAGAGGACATAGACCGAACTTCCCTTTCAAAAGTAAGGCTACGAGAAAATGCTGTACCATCAGTTTCCCATACACACCAAAAACATTTGCAAAAGGTATGTTAATTCAAAGAATTAAATTCTTAGTTTTCAAGTTCACGTTTCAGTATAATACGTACGTATCGTCGACAATCGAAGTGTTGAGTAACTCACTTTGTCTTCATCACGTACCAAATTAAAAGCTAACACTACATTAACTAGCGTAAAGTACAGGCCTAAACAGGACACTGTGTAGATTTGCCATTCTATGTACCGTATTTCAGTAAATATTGGTGGTAATGAACAGTGTTTCCCAGTAGTGTAACGTAACTGAAATGTCCCAGTACGTATTACAAACAAGATGTATTTATGGGGCTTTGGAGGGAGGGTATAGCTAACTTAGTTTTCAGTTTCTATTATTTAGTTTGCGATACACGTTTATTACTGAATTAACAAAATTGTATCGTTTACAGTGAAGGCTAGCTATTCGTAATATTACATTAAAAACTATTTTTAATCAGAAGAAATGCGGAATTTACGAGATTTTATTTTAAACAAAAACTTTGAAACAACCAATCTGATGACGTTACATGCGTACATGGTGCAATTAGCGACTGTAATACACGCAGCGCTATACCACACTGGCAATGTTTTGGTCAGAGTGTCATGGCA
Source organism: Schistocerca nitens (assembly GCF_023898315.1). Taxonomy (NCBI): domain Eukaryota; kingdom Metazoa; phylum Arthropoda; class Insecta; order Orthoptera; family Acrididae; genus Schistocerca; species Schistocerca nitens. The sequence continues at coordinate 140,966,000 of NC_064625.1, read as the reverse complement.
GCGAGCCACGCCCCCATGGCTTCAAAACGTAGTACGGCTGGGATACGTAGCGCCATCTCCCCTTTTTCTTACCTCCATGTGGGAAGCAGTCTGACGTACACGCCAGTATCCTTATGAGTGGGGCGCTGCCAGCCTGTGACGCGCCGTGCGTTTACTCACAGCTAATTTTGCAGAAGACGAAGTCTAATTTGGAAATTCGAATGCGATGTTCGACACTGCGGTTACATGTTAAGCCTTAAGCAATTTTGCTAAGCCCTTCAATGGCAGTTTCCGAGTGTTTTACTCTCCCGCATTATGGAAAAGAATGATTGGACATTACTGCAGTCAAACATGTCCAACACCTACAAATGGTAGAAGTATTCCGCATGGGTAAATACGCTGCGAGTAAATAACAGGGATAAAGACACCGCTAATAAGCCTGGCATAAGTTGGGTTTCGACGTATTTTTGAAAATTTTTGCAATCCGTTTCTGAGTGATAGTCGGACGTTTTGGTTTTTGAGCCATGAAACACCTGTCTCCGCCAGCATGAACAACAATTAAACACTGACCGACACTTTTGTTTGACAATACTACTCGCACACTATCACTTTGCCAACATTTATTTACTGTATAATGGGTGTGAATCTATGTTTCATCTTAGTAAACTACTCGTCGCTTTGATTCTAATGAAAACCTGAGAAAGTATGGTCTTTTAGCAAGAATGCCCTCTCGTCCGCACAAAACAAAACGTTAATTTTGACACCTTCCAAAACGAAAATCCGTGACAGTACATTGCTTCCAAGGGTTTCCTTGCTATCTTTGAAGCTCATTTCTGCTTGGCAAAAGTTGTGTAGTTTTCGCAAAGTTCGTATTTTTTTCTATTGTTCATAATGCCATAGAAATTGCTGCCTGAGAATACATGTATCCATATCATCAGCCACATACTTATTGTGAGCTTCTTGCTTCTTCTTCTTGAGTGCTAGTTTAACCGTAGCCTCGCTGTACCTCGTCACGTGACCTAGTTCCTGGCACTACCGCGTCACCACTTCACCTTTCCAGGCAATAGGTATTGTTCATTCTCCACAACGAAAACTATAGAATTCGTTTCGTTAGTTGGCCGAGTGAGTCAAGATTGGTCAGAAGCACTTTCATTGCGTTTCGTAAGAACAGAAGAATTCGTGCGTCCGAATTTCTTGCTACTTGGGATGCAATAGGTAAGCGCTTTTCATATAACGTACAATTATTATTGCGCATACACGTTACTCATAACTTGGAATTTTTCTCCTTCATGATTGCAGAATAGGAAAATTTATTTTTCTTACCATCTGTTACTTCAAAAATTGGCAAGTCGGCAAATGAGCACGCGTCGTCCCAATAGCTAGAATGAAAATAAAGCGAAGAAAAGTGAAGTGATACGGCGATGACAAATTTGTTACCCCTTATTCCATAATCAGACACGAAAAAAGTGACACATGGAAATTACGACAGGTGTCGAGTGTCAGTTCTTTGAAATGAACAACCGCATTGCAGTGAGTTAATATACACTCCTGGAAATGGAAAAAAGAACACATTGACACCGGTGTGTCAGACCCACCATACTTGCTCCGGACACTGCGAGAGGGCTGTACAAGCAATGATCACACGCACGGCACAGCGGACACACCAGGACCCGCGGTGTTGGCCGTCGAATGGCGCTAGCTGCGCAGCATTTGTGCACCGCCGCCGTCAGTGTCAGCCAGTTTGCCGTGGCATACGGAGCTCCATCGCAGTCTTTAACACTGGTAACATGCCGCGACAGCGTGGACGTGAACCGTATGTGCAGTTGACGGACTTTGAGCGAGGGCGTATAGTGGGCATGCGGGAGGCCGGGTGGACGTACCGCCGAATTGCTCAACACGTGGGGCGTGAGGTCTCCACAGTACATCGATGTTGTCGCCAGTGGTCGGCGGAAGGTGCACGTGCCCGTCGACCTGGGACCGGACCGCAGCGACGCACGGATGCACGCCAAGACCGTAGGATCCTACGCAGTGCCGTAGGGGACCGCACCGCCACTTCTCAGCAAATTAGGGACACTGTTGCTCCTGGGGTATCGGCGAGGACCATTCGCAACCGTCTCCATGAAGCTGGGCTACGGTCCCGCACACCGTTAGGCCGTCTTCCGCTCACGCCCCAACATCGTGCAGCCCGCCTCCAGTGGTGTCGCGACAGGCGTGAATGGAGGGACGAATGGAGACGTGTCGTCTTCAGCGATGAGAGTCGCTTCTGCCTTGGTGCCAATGATGGTCGTATGCGTGTTTGGCGCCGTGCAGGTGAGCGCCACAATCAGGACTGCATACGACCGAGGCACACAGGGCCAACACCCGGCATCATGGTGTGGGGAGCGATCTCCTACACTGACCGTACACCACTGGTGATCGTCGAGGGGACACTGAATAGTGCACGGTACATCCAAACCGTCATCGAACCCATCGTTCTACCATTCCTAGACCGGCAAGGGAACTTGCCGTTTCAACAGGACAATGCACGTCCGCATGTATCCCGTGCCACCCAACGTGCTCTAGAAGGTGTAAGTCAACTACCCTGGCCAGCAAGATCTCCGGATCTGTCCCCCATTGAGCATGTTTGGGACTGGATGAAGCGTCGTCTCACGCGGTCTGCACGTCCAGCACGAACGCTGGTCCAACTGAGGCGCCAGGTGGAAATGGCATGGCAAGCCGTTCCACAGGACTACATCCAGCATCTCTACGATCGTCTCCATGGGAGAATAGCAGCCTGCATTGCTGCGAAAGGTGGATATACACTGTACTAGTGCCGACATTGTGCATGCTCTGTTGCCCGTGTCTATGTGCCTGTGGTTCTGTCAGTGTGATCATGTGATGTATCTGACCCCAGGAATGTGTCAATAAAGTTTCCCCTTCCTGGGACAATGAATTCACGGTGTTCTTATTTCAATTTCCAGGAGTGTATTTCGACTAGCATTAGCACCCGTCGATACCCGGATGTGTATTTACTGCATATTATGTTATTCCATATCCTTATTCTTCCTCTCTCCATTGTCTTCCGCTCCACCCTTTGACCGTTCCACCTGCGTCTGTAGTGAAATTCGGCCTGAAATTCAATTACACGTGGCTCAGTTCTTATAACTTCATTCCTGAAAATGTATCCTACAGTAATATAATTTTCCGTCAACGTGCAGTGGAATATCAGGAAATTGTCTGTGAAGTGTGTTGCAAATAAAGTCAGTACACTGACATCAACAGTTAAGTTTCACGCAATCGTTCTTTACAGGCTGGATCGACAGATGTCCGACGGTAGAAAAAGACTGTCTGACAGTGAATATAGGAAAAGATGGACGCTGAAGGAAGATGACGATAAGAAGCAAAAGGGTGCACTACAACGATATTTCAAGCCAAAGAGAGAACGACCTAGCAGCGGCCAGGGTGGAAAAATAGATCCCGAAAGTACAGAAACTAGTGGCGCTACTGCAGCTACATCTATATCTTGAAGGCACGACCAGAAAGTTGACGAACACAGTACCGCGACCACTGCATGCAGTAGCAATGCTGGCCGTGGGCCATCCACATGTTCAACAAACCTCGTCTGGACTCAAGACCTGCTTTTTGACGAAAGCTCCGAGATTGAAACATCAGGCAGAACTGAAATTAGGCGACCCGATTCGGAAAATACCGGAGGAACATCAGCCAAAGTACTCACCACTGGAGAAGGGATTGAAGCCGAGCCTAAACTGGAAGACACAATTGACGCAGATCCCGGAAGATGGCCGGAAATTATTACCGACTGCATTCGAACGACTTTGGTCACGCAAGGTTCTCCCGATTAAGGAAGCTGAAGAATGTCCTAAAAACGCGGCCAAACGGCGTTTCAGCCCTGTACACTACAGCTATTCTTTGAAGAATGTAGAAGAAGCAGATAGACATTGGTTGGTGTACTCAAAGAAGAAGGATGCTGTGTTCTGCTTTTGTTCGAAACTTTTTTCGTCATCTACAGTAAAAATTGCAAAGAACGGTATAAGCGACTGGCGGCACCTTGCTTCGTATCTCGAAAGTCACGGGAAGTCTACCGAGCATTTAAATTCACATAAAAAGTGGATCGTGTTTTCAGAGGGATTGAAAAAGTCACGAACTGTCGACGCCCATAATCAAAGGCTTCTTAATAAAGCGAACATTGGAAAAAATGTTCTTGAGCGCTTAAGAAATAACTCATTTCCTGTGTCGGCAATGTCTGCCTTGAAGAGGAAGTACAAATACACTCTTTCAGCCTGACAACGGAAACTTCTTGAAACTCGTTGAATTATTCGGAAAGTTCGACACTGTGATGATGGAGCACCTGCACAGAACAAAGCAAGGTGAGAACAAGGGTCACCATTATCTTGGAAAAGAAACACCGAACGAAATAATTCATCTTATTGGATCATCTATAACCAACAACATCCTATTAATGATGAAATCTACAAAGTATTACAGTATAATTCTGGAATGCACACCAGATATTTCAGATGACAGTTGTGGTACGTTTCGTCCAGGAGACAAGACTCGACCGGGTATACGATGCGAAAGAACTTGCCCCCCTTCTAACAGCCGCGTACCGCAAGTCTCTAGAGGAACGGAGGGTTCCAAATGATTGGAAAAGAGCACAGGTAGTCCCAGTCTTCAAGAAGGGTCGTCGAGCAGATGCGCAAAACTATAGACCTATATCTCTGACGTCGATCTGTTGTAGAATTTTAGAACATGTTTTTTGCTCGAGTATCATGTCGTTTTTGGAAACCCAGAATGTACTATGTAGGAATCAACATGGATTCCGGAAACAGCGATCGTGTGAGACCCAACTCGCTTTATTTGTTCATGAGACCCAGAAAATATTAGATACAGGCTCCCAGGTAGATGCTATTTTTCTTGACTTCCGGAAGGCGTTCCATACAGTTCCGCACTGTCGCCTGAAAAACAAAGTAACAGCCTACGGAATATCAGACCAGCTGTGTGGCTGGATTGAAGAGGTTTAGCAAACAGAACACAGCATGTTGTTATCAATGGAGAGACGTCTACAGACGTTAAAGTCACCTCTGGCGTGCCACAGGGGAGTGTTATGGGACCATTGCTTTTCACAATATATATAAATGAACTAGTAGATAGTGTCGGAAGTTCCATGCGGCTTTTCGCGGATGATGCTGTAGTATACAGAGAAGTTGCAGCATTAGCAAATTGTAGCGAAATGCAGGAAGATCTGCAGCGGATAGGCACTTGGTGCAGGGAGTGGCAACTGACCCTTAACATAGACAAATGTAATGTATTGTGAATACATAGAAAGAAGGATCCTTTATTGTATGATTATATGATAGCGGAACAAACACTGGTAGCAGTTACTTCTGTAAAATATCTGGGAGTATGCGTGCGGAACGAATTGAAGTGGAATGATCATATAAAATTAATTGTTGGTAAGGCGGGTACCAGGTTGAGATTCATTGGGAGAGTGCTTAGAAAATGTAGTCCATCAACAAAGGAGGTGGCTTACAAAACACTCGTTCGACCTATACTTAAGTATTGCTCATCAGTGTGGGATCCGTACCAGATCGGGTTGACGGAGGAGATAGAGAAGATCCAAAGAAAAGCGGCGCGTTTCGTCACAGGGTTATTTGGTAACCGTGATAGCGTTACGGAGATGTTTAACAAACTCAAGTGGCAGACTCTGCAAGAGAGGCGCTCTGCATCGCGGTGTAGCTTGCTCGCCAGGTTTCGAGAGGGTGCGTTTCTGGATGAGGTATCGAATATATTGCTACCCCCTACTTATACATCCCGAGGAGATCACGAATGTAAAATTAGAGAGATTCGAGCGCGCACGGAGGCTTTCAGACAGTCGTTCTTCCCGCGAACCATACGCGACTGGAACAGGAAAGGGAGGTAATGACAGTGGCACGTAAAGTTCCCTCCGCCACACACCGTTGGGTGGCTTGCGGAGTATAAATGTAGATGTAGATGTAGATGTCCGAATTCGGGAGCATTTCCTAGGATTTCTTCCAGTGCCCGTTTCTTCAAGCTCCACTCTGACGCTGGTCGCACTCAAATTCTTGCAAGATAAAAAAAAAATCCCATTGTGTAACATGAGAGGGCAGGGATACGACAATGGAGCAAACATGAAAGGAAAGAAGTCTGGTCTCCAGAAAAGAATTTCAGATATGAACAAGAGAGCATTTTATGTACCATGTAGCACCATGACGATCATTGAATCTTGTTGTAAACGATGCCGCTATGCCTTCTAAATATGCTGTTTCCATGTTTACGACAATGAAAAGCTTGTGTGACTTCTTCTCGTCCTCCGTTCGACGTTGGGATATCTTGAAGAAGTATCTGCCTAACCTGTCGCTGAAGCCACTGAGAGATACTAGGTGGGAAAGTCGCATCAATACACTTAATCCCCTGAGGTTTCAAATTGGAGGCGTTTATGATGCACTGGTTCAGATATCAGGAGAATTCGATGACATGACCGCTCACGAAGCAACGTCACTTGCGAATCAAATAAAAAATTACACCTTTCTCACTTCTCTGGTAATCTGGTACGACGTTCTACTTCGCATCAGTGTAGTCAGTAAGACCCTCCAGACCACTGACATAAATGTTTGTGAGGCCGTGGAAATGCTTGAAAAAAAAACGAAAGCACATTTTGAGACTTGCAGAACAGAAGTTTGTGTCTTTCTTGAAGGATTCCAAAGAATTGGCTACAGAATTGGAGCTAAAAGGTCTAACGTTACCATGGATAATTGTGTCCTGGTGATGAAGTAAGAAGCCAATACACTTTACCTATGAAGGAAGGGATGAGACAATAGATGACCCAACAAAACGTTACAAGAATGAGATTTTCACTCTGCAGCGGAGTGTGCGCTGATATGAAGTTTGGAAGGTAGGAGACGAGATACTGGCAGAAGTACAGCTGTGAGTACCGGGCGTGAGTCGTGCTTCGGTAGCTCATTTGGTAGACCACTTCCCCACGAAAGGCAAAGGTCCCGAGTTCGAGTCTCGGTCGGGCATACGGTTTTAATCTGCCAGGAAGTTTCAAAACGTTACAAGATTGAATTCTACTATTATCTTTTAGATATAGTAACCACATCTTTGGATGACAGATTCAATCAACTGAAATCTCACTGTAATAATTTTGATTTTCTCTACGACATCGGCGAGCCGAAAAATTCACCTCCTGACAGCCTGGACACAAAGTGTAGAAACATCGCAGCAATTTTGCAAGATCATGAGTCAAGCGACATTGATGCACTGCAGTTGAGGGAAGAACTAAAAGTGCTTTCAACATTGTTGAAACATGGAATAGGTCCAAAAGAGATTCTGAAGTTTATAGGAAGACATAATTATTGCCCTAATGTTAACATTGCTCTGAGAATTCTCGCCGGCCGGAGTGGCCTTGCGGTTCTAGGCGCTACAGTCTGGAACCGCGTGATCGCTGCGGTAGCAGGTTCGAATCCTGCCACGGACATGGATGTGTGTGATGCCCTTAGGTTAGTTAGGTTTAAGTAGTTCTAAGTTCTAGGGGACTGATGACCTTACAAGGGAACCTCCCCATCGCACCCCCCCTCAGATTTAGTTATAAATTGACACAGTGGATAGGCCTTGAAAAACTGAACACAGATCAATCGAGAAAACAGGAAGAAGTTGTGTGGAACTATGAAAAAATAAGCAAAATATACAAACTGAGTAGTCCACGTGCAAGATAGGCAACACAAAGGACAACGTTAGCTGATGAGCGCCGTGGTCCCGTGGTTAGCGTAAACGACTGCGTAACGAAAGGTCCTTGGTTCGAGTCCTCCCTCGAGTGAAAACTTTACTTTCTTTATTTTCGCAAAGTTACGATCTGTCCGTTCATTTATTGACGTCTCTGTTCACTGTAATAAGTTTAGTGTCTGTGTTTTGCGACCGCTATTAGTAGACGAAAGGACGTGCCTCTCCATTAGGAACCGAAAACATTTGATCGCAAGGTCATAGGTCAACCGATTCCTCCACAGGAAAACACGTCTGATATATTCTTTACGACACTGGTGACGGCATGTGCGTCACATGACAGGAATATGTTGTCGACCCACCTAACTTGCACACTTGGCGAATGGGTAAAAAGATTCTTCTACCTTGCCCGATTTAGGTTTTCTTGTGGATGTGATAATCACTCCAAAAAAAGTGATGAAAACATAAGAGTTTGTCACATAAACTGCATCAAATGAATGCAACAGTTTCAGAGTCGCACAGTTTTCCCTGTGCTCTGTCAAAAGATATGTTTTTTACGTTTTGAAATGTTTCCGTGCGTAGACCGTCAAATTCTGTATATTTCCAAGCAAATATGAACATGTCCTGGAATTTTGGAGAGCGAAGTTGATTATGTGTGAGTGCCTGAACTTTGATAATTATCTGAAAATAAAAAATTAAAATTTTCACCTGAGAGAAGATTTGAACCAAGCACCTGTCGTTCGACAGCTGCTCACGCTAACCACGGGACCACGGCGCTCGGAAGGCAACAGTCTCCTTGATATTGCCTACCTTGCGCATGGACTACTCAGTTTGTATATTTTGCTTATTTTTTTCATAGTTCCACACAACTTCTTCCTGTTTTCTCGATTGATCTGTGTTCAGTTTTTCAAGGCCTATCCCTGTGCCAACTTATAACTAAATCTGTGGGGGGTGCGGTGGGGAGGTTCCCTTGTTAGTAGTCCCATAGTGCTCAGAGCCATTTGAACCACTTTTTGAGAATTCTCCTAACACTCCCAGTGACAGTTGCGAGTGGAGAGAGGAGTTTCTCAAAACTGAAATAGATAAAGACATACCTCCGATCAACGATGAGCCAAACTCGTTTGCATGATCTTGCAACAATATCGATTGAGCACGAGCTTGTAGAGAGGTTTTAAATTTCGCAGATATTGTGAAAGACTTTGCACAAGCAAAAGCCAGGAAGGTTCGATTTGTCTAGCAGTTTTTTAAATTTTTATGTTATGATGAGTTTCTTGGTTATTTCTACATCTACATCTACATCTACATTTATACTCCGCAAGCCACCCAACGGTGTGTGGCGGAGGGCAGTTTACGTGCCACTGTCATTACCTCCCTTTCCTGTTCCAGTCGCGTATGGTTCGCGGGAAGAACGACAGTCTGAAAGCCTCCGTACGCGCTCGAATCTCTCTAATTTTACTTTCGTGATCTCCTCGGGAGGTATAAGTAGGCGGAAGCAATATATTCGATACCTCATCCAGAAACGCACCCTCTCGAAACCTGGCGAGCAAGCTACACCGCGATGCAGAGCGCCTCTCTTGCAGAGTCTGCCACTTGAGTTTGCTAAACATCTCCGTAACGCTATCACGGTTACCAAATAACCCTGTGACAAAACGCGCCGCTCTTCTTTGGATCTCCTCTATCTCCTCTGTCAACCCGATCTGGTACGGATCCCACACTGATGAGCAATACTCAAGTATAGGTCGAACGAGTGTTTTGTAAGCCACCTCCTTTGTTGATGGACTACATTTTCTAAGCACTCTCCCAATGAATCTCAATCTGGTACCCGCCTTACCAACAATTAATTTTATATGATCATTCCACTTCAAATCGTTCCGCACGCATACTCCCAGATATTTTACAGAAGTAACTGCTACCAGTGTTTGTTCCGCTATCATATAATCATACAATAAAGGATCCTTCTTTCTATGTATTCGCAATACATTACATTTGTATTAATTTTATATAGAATTAATAGAAATACACAGTATTTACTGTGTTGTTTCTTATTTTCTTCAACATTAAATAGTTATTGTAAATATTATCGTTCAAACGAAATTATCGTTAAATTGTAACTATATTTTGTTTTCCGTTGAATACATTATCTGTTCACAACCATCGAAAAATTTTTATTTACGTTAACTGAAGGGTTCATGCCGAGCGGGATTAGCCGAGTGGCCTAAAGGCACTGCAGTCACGGACTGTGGGGCTGGTCCTGGCAGAGGTTCGAGTCCTCCCACGGTTTCACACACATTTGAAAATTTTTGAAAAGTCACAAGGCTTATTAAAATTAGTTACATTTCTTCAATGAGGTTTGACTCCATTTTTGAGCTGGTGCCTAGCGACTGTTTTGTACAAATCTGTAGTGAATGTCACCAATCAGTTGCAATTTTTGTTTTTATTTTCCAGATCTACATAGATTTCGTGCACAGTGCGGCTATTCTCAATGCTTTGAGCTATGTTTACATCTATACTGTCATGCTGAACGTAACTGTCAACATGACGGTTTAGATGTAAACACATATTAAAAGCTTTGAGACTGCCCACTCAGTGGCCGAAACCTAGGTAGATCTGAAAAGTAAAAACAAAAATTGCGACATTGCCGACATTTCCTACCAGATTTGTTTTAGGTAAAATTCCACAAACGTTTTGAAAAAAAAAACAAATGGTGGAGGAGGGGGCAATTTAGCAACTCGCACGGGGCAGCACTTGGGCTTGCGCCGGCCCTACTAAATACCTAGGAATTACAATTAAGAACAACTTAAATTGGAAAGAACACATAGAAAATGTTTTGGTTCAAATGGCTCTCAGCACTATGGGAGGTCATCAGTCTTCTTGACTTAGCACTACTTAAACCTAAGTAACCTAAGGATATCACACACATCCATGCCCGAGGCAGGATGTGACTGCAGCAGCTGTGTGGTTCCAGACTGAAGCGTCTATAACCGCTCGCCCACCACGGCCGGCTAAATGTTGTGAGGAAGGCAAATCAAGGACTGCGGTTTTTCTTGGCAAGACATTGAGAAAATGTAACAGATCCACTAAGGAGACAGCCTACACTACGCTTGTCTGTCCTCTTTTATTACTGCTGCACTGTGTGGAATCCTTATCAGATGGGATTGATGGAGTACATCGAGAAAGTTCAAAGGAGGACAGCACGTTTTGTATTATTGCGAAATAGGGGGGAGAGTGTCACTGAACTGATACAGGATTTGGGGTGGACATAATTAAAACGAAGGCGTTTTTCGTTGCGGCGGAATCTTCTCGCGAAACTTCAGTCACCAACTATCTTCTCCGAATGCGAAAATATTTTGTTGACGCTGACCTACATAGGGAGAAACGATCATCATAATAAAATAAGGGAAATCTGAGCTCGCACGGCCGGCCGAAGTGGCCGTGCGGTTAAAGGCGCTGCAGTCTGGAACCGCAAGACCGCTACGGTTGCAGGTTCGAATCCTGCCTCGGGCATGGATGTTTGTGATGTCCTTAGGTTAGTTAGGTTTAAGTAGTTCTAAGTTCTAGGGGACTAATGACCTCAGCAGTTGAGTCCCATAGTGCTCAGAGCCATTTGAACCATTTTTGAGCTCGCACGGAAAGAGATAGGTGTTTGTTTTTATGCGCGCTGTTAGAGATTGGAATAATAGAAAATTATTGTGAAGGTGGTTCGATGAACCTTCTGCCAGGCATTTAAGTGTGATTTGCAGAGTATCCATGTAGATGTAGATGTAGATTACGCCCTTCACCGTTCAAGCACTCATTGCATTTTCTCCGTAAACCTCGCAAATTTGTCGATGAATTTCACTTGGCTTAACCCTCTTGCGTTTCAGAAAACGAATCAAAGATCTCAGTTCACACGCAGTGGTGTTTTCCATCAACGATGCCATTATAAAGAATCACTACGAACGACAGAATGAGATTTTCACTCTGCATCGGAATGTGTGTGATATGAAACTTCCTGGAAGATTAAAACTGTGTGCCGGACCGAGACTCGAACTCGGGACCATTGCCTTTCACTTGCCCGTGAGAGGTAATGGTCCCAAGTTCGAGTCTCGGTCCAGCACACAGTTTTAATCTGCCAGGAAGTTTCATTGCCTCCGCTTGAACCAGAGATACTACTGCGCATGAGTGGAGCAGCGATCTTAGCTGTGCCGTGGAGAAAATTCGAAACGGAACATACTTTCCGAACTACCCTCGTGTCATGCAATAACTTTCAGGTGTGTACGTACCTTTACTATTCGACACCATGGTTATTAGATGAGCAAAGCAATAACTCTTAGCTAGCCTGACGGAGTTGGCGCCATCGAAGCGATTCTCCCGATAAACAGTGACAGGCAACTTGGGCCCGTGTGTTTACAAACACGCCAGTCGGGAGCAACAGGAAGCATCGGCTGGCGTGACTGGCTGTTTGTCGCTTATCTCAACCTTCGTCCGCTGCTACTCACGTAGCGCTGCAACTGACTGACTTTGTTGACATTGTAGAGTAGCTCGTTCACGTGCTGGTCAACGTGACTGCGCTGCCTTTACGCAGTAAATGTGAGGTGACTCGCAACAGCTTTTTAATGCTAACGCAAAGATGTGCTAGTAGGTTGCTACTGCAAGGTCAGTATGACAGCCAGTCCAGACGTTCAGCACTGGCGACCACGTGTCTAAGTCTTGACACAACTGGCTGTACCAGGTGTACCGGTATGAAATGAGGCTTTTTTTGTGAAAATGAAACACTAATTTTGAATTGAAAAGTAAAAACATTTTATTCAAAGTACTGACCATTGCTTTCTACACATTTTGACCACCTTTCTGGCAATTTGTGGACACCACACCAGTACGTCTTTTGAAGCAAACCAATCAGACACCCAATTTACGACTTCTTCTACATCTACATCTACATCTACATCCATACTCCGCAAGCCACCTGACGGTGTGTGGCAGAGGGAACCTTGAGTACCTCTATCGGTTCTCCCTTCTACTCCAGTCTCGTATTGTTCGTGGAAAGAAGGATTGTCGGTATGCCTCTGTGTGGGCTCTAATCTCTCTGATTTTATCTTCATGGTCTCTTCGCGAGACATACATAGGAGGGAGCAATATACTGCTTGACTCCTCGGTGAAGGTATGTTCTCGACACTTCAACAAAAGCCCGTACCGAGCTACTGAGCGTCTCTCCTGCAGAGTCTTCCACTGGGGTTTATCTATCATCTCCGTAACGCTTTCGCGATTACTAAATGATCCTGTAACGAAGCGCGCTGCTCTCCGTTGGATCTTCTATATCTCTTCTACCAACCCTGTCTGGTACGGATCCCACACTGGTGAGCAGTATTCAAGCAGTGGGCGAACAAGCGTACTGTAACCTACTTCCTTTGTTTTCGGATTGCATTTCCTTAGGATTCTTCCAATGAATCTCAGTCTGGCATCTGCTTTACCGACGATCAACTTTATATGATCATTCCATTTTAAATCACTCCTAATGCGTACTCCCAGATAATTTATAGAATTAACTGCTTCCAATTGCTGACCTGCTATATTGTAGCTAAATGATAAGGGATCTTTCTTTCTATGTATTCGCAGCACATTACACTTGCCTACATTGAGATTCAATTGCCATTCCCTGCACCATGCGTCAATTCGCTGCAGATCCTCCTGCATTTCAGTACAATTTTCCACTGTTACAACCTCTCGATATACCACAGCAACATCCGCAAAAAGCCTCAGTGAACTTCCGATATTATCCACAAGGTCATTTATGTATATTGTGAATAGCAACGGTCCTACGACACTACCCTGCGGCACACCTGAAATCACTCTTACTTCGGAAGACTGCTCTCCATTGAGCATGACATGCTCTATTCTGTTATCTAGGAACTCTTCAATCTAATCACACAATTGGTCTGATAGTCCATATGCTCTTACTTTGTTCATTAAACGACTGTGGGTAACTGTGTCGAACGCCTTGAGGAAGTCAAGAAACACGGCATCTACCTGGGAACCCGTGTCTATGGCCCTCTGAGTCTCGTGGACGAACAGCGCGAGCTGGGTTTCACACGATCGTCTTTTTCGAAACCCATGCTGATTCCTACAGAGTATATTTCTAGTTTCCAGAAAAGTCATTATACTCGAACATAATATGTGTTCCAAAATTCTACAACTGATAGGCGTTAGAGATATATGTCTATAGTTCTGCTCATGTGTTCGACGTCCCTTCTTGAAAACGGGGATGACCTGTGACCTTTTACAATCCTTTGGTACACTACGCTCTTCTAGAGACCTACGGTACACCGATGCAAGAAGGGGGGCAAGTTCCTTCGCGTACTCTGTGTAAAATCGAACTGGTATCCCATCAGGTCCAGCGGCCTTTCCTCTTTTGAGCGGTTTTAATTATTTTTTATCCCTCTGTCGTCTATTTCGATATCTTCGATTTTGTCATCTGTGCGACAATCTAGAGAAGGAACTACAGTGCAGTCTTCCTCTGTGAAACAGCTTTGGAAAAAGACATTTAGTATTTCGGCCTTTAGTCTGTCATCCTCTGTTTCAGTACCATTTTGGTCACAGAGTGTCTGGACATTTTGTTTTGATCCACCTACCGCTTTGACGTAAGACCAAAATTTCTTAGGATTTTCTGCCAAGTCAAAACATAGAACTTTACTTTCGAATTCATTGAACGCCTCTCGCATGGCCTTCCTCACATTACATTTCGCTTCGCATAGTTTTTGTTTGTCTGCAAAGAATCGAAGTGTTCCTCAGCCAGTGTGTGTCCCATTGATGAAAACAAATGGTAGTCGGAAGGGGCCAAGGCTGGTGAATACGGCGAGTGGGGTAGCAGCTCCCACCCAAGTGTTTTGATTGTATCCTGAACCAGTTTTGCTTTGTGTGCAGGTGCATTGTTATGTAAAAAGAAATTACTTTGCCATGTCTTCTGGCCCATTCTGGGATTTTTTCGATCAATGTATAGTTCAAATTGATCATTTGTTGTCTGTAGCGATTAGTATTCACAGTTCCACCGGGTTTTAGAAGCTCATTATACACCACACCTTTCTGATCCCACCAAACACAGAGCACTGTCTTCTGGCCGAATAGATCTGGTTTTGCAGTCGATGTTGATGGTTGTCCCGGATTAAAGCCATGATATTTCCCGTTTCGGATTCTTAAAATAAATCTATTTTTCATCGCCAGTAACAATTCGATGCAAAATTGATTTTCTTTCATGTCTTTGAAGCAAAATTTGACAAATGCTTTTTCGGTTTTCCATCTGTCTTTCATTCAATTCATGTGGCACCCATTTTCCACACTTTTGGATCTTTCCCATAGCTTTCAAAAAGTCAGAAATTGTTTGTTGTGCAACATTTAGCATTGCTGCCATTTGCTTCTGACTCAAAGTATCATCTTCACCCAATATTGCTTGCAATTCGGCGTCTTCGAACTTTTTTGGTGGTCTTCCACGTTCTTCATTTCTTACATCAAAACCATTATTTCTAAACCGTTGAAACCATCTTTTGGATGTTGCTTCTGATAGAGCATGATCACCATATGCCTCGACAAGCATTCAATGCGACTCTGCAGCACTTTTTTTCAAATGAAAACAAAAAAATTAATGTTTTCCGCAAATCATCACTTTCTGGTACAAATTCGACATTGTTAACACGATGAAAACATATGATGTTGTTTGTTCCATGAATACTAAATATCTTTGACAGATGTCATACCAACCAAACAAAAAAAATTAGGGCTCGTTCGCAACAAATGTTCCTAATCGACGCATTTGTACCTTAACGCTCATTTTATACCGGTACACCTGGTAGATATGGGTGTCGTCAAGGGGGGCAGTCCCCCCCCCCCCCCCCAGAGATTAGATTTTTTTTTAATTCGTACTTGTTGCCCAGTTGATGACACGACAACTCAGACCTCCTGGCCATGCTGCCTTGATTTGAAGAATAGTTTAAAAATTAAAAATAAGTAGTTCCGTATCTCAAAGTCAAATCCCACTACAAGCCAAGAAAGTAGAGACATTTGAAAAAGGACGCTACTGGCAAGACGCACTTGAAACGTCTCTGTGGAGTCGTTTCATAAGACGATTGTCTCACTGGATACTGTGTATCCTATTCTGTCCACCGCCTGATTGCGGTTTAGTTTATTAACTCTCCCAGAAAGACTGAGCAATCAAACTAAGGCTTATTAAGGGGGGTAGGACGTCAAACAGGACGACTTGGAGCAGGAGAGACACCACAGGACATTTTAATTTCCACTGTCTGTACTTTTAAAAATAAATTCATAAAACTATGTCAGAATGACCAGAAAGGATTCAGGATTTACACTTACAGTGGTGGAAGTTCAAAGATATAAGAAAATAATTTTTTTTGTCATTTATATTTCATCTTTTTTTCACTTACCATTGGCTGCATTTGTTGCTATAGGTACACTTTTCTTCATAAGTAAGGGAGATTCTTCGATGAATTTTGCACAACATACAAACCATACTTAGAGGTGTATGAAACTCTAGAATTTTCAAAAATGGTTCAAATGGCTCTGAGCACTATGCGACTTAACTTCTGGGGTCATCAGTGGCCTAGAACTTAGAACTAATTAAAACTAACTAACGTAAGGACATCACACACATCCATGCCCGAGGCAGGATTCGAACCTGCGACCGTAGCGGTCGCTCGGTTCCAGACTGTAGCGCCTAGAGCCGCACGGCCACTCCGGCAGACTCCTAGAATTTTCCAAATCTATTAAAAACTGTGGCAAAAATTGAGATAATTAACTATAAAATTTGAGTTTTTTTCTAAACATGAAGTTTAAAATATAACAGCACACTCATTTTTTTATAAATTAAATAATTTCTAGAGTTTCATATACCTGTAAGTACGGTTTGTATGCTGTGCAAAATTCATAGAAGAATCTCTCTTACTTATGAAGAAACGAGTACCTATAGCAACAAACGCAGCCAATAGAAGTGAAAAAAATGATGACCTTTCACATGTAAAAAAATTTGTTTTGTAATTTTTTTTGAACTTCCACTGCTATGACTGTGAATCCTTAATCTTTCCTGGTCATGCTGACAAAGTTTTATGAATTTATTCGTAAAAGTATAGACAGTGGAAATTAAAATGTCCTGCGGTGTCTCTCCTGCTCCAAGTCGGCCCGTTTGACGTCCTACCCCTCTTAAATGATATTAAGTTTGACTTTTTTGTGTTCCATAGGAAATCATGACCCGTATTTATTACGTTTTTCCTTTACCCTACGTTATGTGTGCGTGAATGTGACTGAATGAGTGTTTTTACGAGTGGTTTCGGGTTTCTTTTGTGGGTTGTCGTCTGCTAGGAGCAGGTGATGTTTAGTTCTCGTTTGAAGGGTAGCACAGGATGACCAACTTAGGATCCCGGTTCCTGGACAGAGAGGTTTACCGCTTTTAGTCTGAGGTTGGTTTGTCTGTCAGGATGGTGGCTTCTGTTGCACCGGTAGTTAGGCAAAGCTCGGTGAAGAAAGGACACTCTGCAGCTAGCGCTTGGCGAGTACAGTTCGTAGCTCCTAGAGAAGGTTTCTCCTGATAGGAAGTAGGTCGAATTAGAACTGCCCGATGTTAAACTCATGGAATATTTAAGTACTTTAGCTTAACTGAGGCGTGTGTAGTTCTGTACTGGGTGATAAAAAAGTCAGTATAAATTACTTAACTTAATAAACCACGGAATAATGGAGATAGAGAGCTAAAAATTGACACACATGCTTGGAATGACATGGGGTTTATTAGAACCGAAAAAAAAACTAAGTTCACAAAATGTCAGACAGATGGCGCTGGACAGCAAAACTGCTACCGTGACGGGTGGGAGGTACGCCGATATGTTGCAGAATCGAATCATGGCCAGCCTGGCTGATAAACACCTGCTGGAACGTACGATGTTTATGCAGGATGGCGCTCCACCCCATATTGCTAGACGCGTGAAAGATCTCTTGCGCGCGTCGTTTGGTGATGACCGTGTGCTCAGCCGCCACTTTCGTCATGCTTGGCCTCCCAGGTCCCCAGACCTCAGTGCGTGCGATTATTGGCTTTGGGGTTACCTGAAGTGGCAAGTGTATCGTGATCGACCGACATCTCTAGGGATGCTGAAAGACAACATCCGACGCCAATGCCTCACCATAACTCCGGACATGCTTTACAGTGCTGTTCACAACATTATTCCTCGACTACAGCTATTGTTGAGGAATGATGGTGGACATATCGAGCATTTCCTGTAAAGAACATCATCTTTGCTTTGTCTTACTTTGTTATGCTAATTATTGCTGTTCTGATGAGATGAAGCGCCATCTGTCAGAAATTTGTTGAACTTTTGTATTTCTTTTGGTTCTAATAAAACCCCATGTCACTCCAAGCATGTGTGTCAATTTGTACCTCTCTATCTACATTATTCCGTGATTTATTAATTTTTTAAATTTATACTGACTTTTTGATCACGCGGTATTTCCAGAATGTGGCATAATTATTTTGTTAAAAATCTGCTGTGATGGTGGTTGAAATTAAAAGTGCAGAAGTTGCTTTCGGACATCATGGTGTGGTGGAATTTCTAGCAGTGAATATGTTTAGGAAACACTAGTCAGTATAACTTCTGGTGAACGTGAGAATAATAGTGTTTTCGAGCGAGTGTGATTTGTATTGTTCTTATTTTCTATGTTTTCGTGGAAGATACTATTGTCTCTTTATGTTCATCTTGTACCTCGTGTTCGGTAACTGAGGATCCTTCTGGTCTACTACTGCACTACAATAGGTTTCCATATTACCAATTTGTTTGTTTCGTTAAAAAAAAGAAAAAAAAGAAAAAGGTTCAAATGGCTCTGAGCAGTATGGGACTTAACTTCTGAGGTCATCAGTCCCCTAGAACTTAGAACTACTTAAACCTAACTAACCTAAGGACAACACACACATCCATGCCCGAGGCAGGATTCGAACCTGCGACCTTAGCGGTCGCGCGGCTCCAGACTGTAGCGCCTAGAAACGCTCGGCCACTCCGGCCGGCTTATTTGTTTCGTGTGTTATAATTTCAGTAAAATATCAGTTTTTCGTGCACATAGAGGAAATGTTTGTAACAGTTTGTTTCTGAACGGACCACGTGTAAGCTGAAACGGTTGGGGGGGTTTCCGCCTTGCCAAGTTAATTTCATTTCCTTTTGGCAAAATCATTCTGGTATCGCACCATTAAAATTTCTTACATTTATGCTTGGTTTAATGTCTAATTTCTGAACAGTTAACTCGTAATCAAGTTTAGCACGTGCTGAAGTTCGACCGTTCGTAAGCGGCAGGCGTGGTTTCTGTGGTGTCACCGCCAGACACCACACTTGCTAGGTGGTAGCCTTTAAATCGGCCGCGGTCCGTTAGTATACGTCGGACCCGCGTGTCGCCACTGTCAGTGATTGCAGATCGAGCGCCGCCACACGGCAGGTCTAGAGAGACTTCCTAGCACTCGTCCCAGTTGTACAGCCGACTTTGCTAGCGATGGTTCACTGACAAATTACGCTCTCATTTGCCGAGACGATAGTTAGCATAGCCTTCAGCTACGTCATTTGCTACGACCTAGCAAGGCGCCATTACCAGTTACTATTGATGCTGTAAAAAATGTACCGTCAAGAGCGATGTTCACAAATTATGGATTAAAGTTAAGTATTCCAGCAGCTATGTATGTTTTATGCTAGTCTCATTCCGTGTCCTGTTCCAGACCTCACGCCAGCCTGCCTGAGCTTAAACGCGTGCCTTTCGGCTTCCTCCTAGTGGATTGGCTGTCTTGCCAATCCACAACAGTTTCCATGTCGTATATCTACTCTACAAAACCTTGCGATTCGGATAAACCTCTTTCCAAGCTAGTGCATAAGCATAATGGTGATAGGTATCTCTCTGAACTGTTTCTGTCGTGGATAAGTAGATTGAATGATTGAATTATTGTGTTCCACTTCACTTTGTGTGTTTTTTACTTTTAATTGCGCTATTGCACCGTTTTTGGTGAATTATTTAGTTAAATTCTTTATTCAGGCAGCAGTCATGTGTATTCATAGGATGTGCATCAAATTCAGTCATGAAATAAATGTGATACGTAAAAAATAAATTCTGGGTCCTTTATCTTTCTCATTGATCCTGCTTTTCAAATTAATATTATATTCCCCGATTTTTTTCTTAAAAGTTAATCTGATTGCTTGTGATGAACAAAAATGGGAAAAAAATCAAAGTGAATGGGTGTCTTGTCTCAAAATTAAGGAATTCACATTTAATTAAACAAGCTCATTGATGTACAACATACAATGCTGTTCATCTTGTTAATTTCTTTAAAAAATTGCATTCTTATAATTAAATTATTAATTTAATTAAACTGATAACTCCCAGTTCAGTTTTCTCTTAATTGTTAGGAAGGGCTTGGGCTGGTAGCGACCCTGTAATTTTTAAATTTATAATTGTCCTTGTGAGGTGGCTTAACCAGAAATTGTGCACAAGAGTTACGTCTCCATTATTCTTGGTACGTAACGTATATCGAGTCTTGGGTAAGATCCGTTTACAGTTCTACATACATACTTTACACACTGTTGGACTGTGTAATGTGGTTTGTTCGCTTTTACTTGGTCTTTGTGGCTCTACATTACACTAATTTCGGACGTTGAATGTTGTTTGTCGATGTACTATAGATCCAGCACAGACAGAAGTAACGTTTCATATTTTTGAGCTTATGTTTCTGTGGTGTGCGTACTGTAAGACCTTCGGTACACACACCTTCAGATTATTTGACTTGTCGTTCTAACGAAGTAGGCGAGTGTCAGCAATATGTCTCGTGGTCTTATCGTGGCGTGTTTATCTTCTGCCGTTAGGTCAGACGATAGAAATGCCACTTGCACGCTTAGAGTAGCAGATTGACGGTGACCAACTTTAAACAGAACTTGATTAATTTTCACACACATTTATTAAAATAATAAAAAGCATAGAAATTACTTAACTTGATTCTGGATGCTGTTTACAATTGACAATCTGAATTTCCTTTGGTCTTGGTACGTTCTCTTATTCTCACATCTCTGATACTTGACAAAGTGTCTATACATTTATCTTCATGGCTATGTACAGGAATATCATAATCTTATTAGGCGCAGACTGAAACTGGTACCGACTAATGCAGACTAATGCAGACTGATGCAAACTGATGCTGACTGACTAATCAGAGGACTGTACACTCGTTATAATACCTCGAGCGTTCAGGTATCACTGCGCGAGTGTGATCCGCGAGGAGAAAAGGTTCTACATTAGCAGCAATCTCATTGGCTGCGTTACATGGTAATACACGGATCGGCGGAAGCAGAATTTGGTCCGTCTCTAAGGCAGCGCCATCTCGTAGTGCGGAGACGGACGAGCGCTGCGCCTGCGCTGTTGTGCTTAGCAGGGCGCGCTCTAGTGGGAAAGTTGTGTATGCGCTGACTACGCGGAACTATGTTCGCAACAAGTTCGCAATACAGTAACGCCCCAAAAAAGTGAAAACCAAACCATTGCTTGGAGTGAGGCTCTGTGTAGACAACGACCGTTTGGTGAGCAGCGAGCAATAAGAGATTTAAGACTAATAATTTAAAAATGTGTTTACTTCGAGACTCACCGTGAAATGCGGATAAAGTAATGGATGAGATTTTGAAAGCAGCTATGGCCAATGAAGAAAAAATCTGTCATGAAGACATAAAA
Organism: Schistocerca nitens; assembly: GCF_023898315.1. Lineage (NCBI taxonomy): Eukaryota > Metazoa > Arthropoda > Insecta > Orthoptera > Acrididae > Schistocerca > Schistocerca nitens. Next base: position 140,944,568 of record NC_064625.1, on the reverse strand, counting down.
ACAATGCCGCAATTTACTGGAAGTCAACAACATCGAAACAACACTCCAGCAGAAAATGAATTGGAATTTTGGAGGAGGTCATTTATAATACCTTATTTGGACTCCATTACTACCTCTCTCGAAGTGCATTTTGCTAATGAAAACACTCCAGCATTCGCTTAATCTAAATTACAGTGATAACCATGTCAGATGATCAACTGATAGAAACTTGTGAAACCTTCACCTGGTTTTAAGATTTGTCAAACATTAAAAGTGAAACTGAACTTTGGAAAAAATTATTGCTGAATGGACAGAACCAAGAGGAGCTAACTATTTGTGATATAATTAAAGAAACGAAAAACTTCCTTCCAGAAACCCAAAAAGCTCTGAAAATTTTGTTTACTCTCCCTTGTACAACATGCACTCTCGAACGGTCTTTTAGCAGTTTAAGACGAATAAAAGCTTGGTTGAGAAGCACGATGGTAGAAAGTCGTCTCAGTGGCCTAGCAATGATGAGCATCCACAGAAAATTAATTTTTGACAGTAAAGCAGTTGTCATTGATAAAGTGTTACAGAAATTTACAAAAAAATCCTCGAAGATTGTGTTCAACTAATTTCCATTAGATCTAGACTATGTGATCAAAAGTATCCCGACGCCTGGCTGAAAATAACTTACAAGTTCGTGGCGCCCTCCATCGGTAATGCTGCAATTCAGTATGATGTTAACACACCCGCAGCCTTGATGACAGCTTCCATACTCTCAGGCACACGTTCAATCAGGGGCTGGAAGATTTCTTCACGGAGTACTGCATTGAGGAGGGGAATCGATGTCGGTCGGTGAGGCCTGGCACGAAGTCGGCGTGCCGAAACATCCCAAAGGTATTCTATAGGATTCAGGTCAGGGATGAATCCTCCAGACTGTAGCGCCTAGAACCGCACGGCCACTCCGGCCGGCTACATTTTAATATTCTGACAGTTCTTTACTAAGATGTTTATACATGATATACAGCTTCTTAGAGAGGATGTTACTGCTGTATCTTACATGAGGAGGTTATAAGAAATAATAAGACACAGGTAAACATGAACAAGGTTTCACAGAATGAGATTTTCATTCTGCAGATTAAAACTGTGTGCCGGACCGAGACTCGAGCTCAGGACTTTTCCCTTAGCGGGCAGATGCTCTCCATCTGAGCTATCCACGTACAACATTATGGTGTGCCGAACCGAGACACGAAGTCGGGACCTTTACCTTCGCGGGCAAGGGCTCTACCATATGAGCTATCCAAGCACGACTCACGACCCGTCCTTACAGCATCAATTGTGCCAGTAACTCGTCTCCTACCTTCCAAACTTCGCAGAAGCTCTTCTGCGAACCTTGAAGAACTAGCACTCCTGGAAGAAAGGATATTGCAGAGACATGGCTTAGCCACAGCCTGGAAGATGTCTCCAGAATGAGATTTTCTCTCTCCAGTGGAGTGTTCGCTGATATGAAACTTGCGTGCGTGGATAGCTCAGGTGGAGAGCACTTGCCAGCGAAGGCAAAGGTCCCGAGTTCGAGTCTCGGTCCGGCACACAGTTTTAATCTGCCAGGAATTTTCATGAACAAGGTTTCATTACGACGACAGTAGATATATTTAATAATAAAGGAAAATAATACAATTTCTCAGGCACTAACAGGCACGTGCCTGGAACACACCGTGAATAAACGTAGTGGGACGTGAAGGCTATGAATCCCTAACGACGGAGGCTGAGCGTTCGGCGTAGTTGGGAGACAGGTACGTATCGCGATATCGCTGGAGAGTCGCATGTCCCGCTGCGAGGGTGTCCGATCGAGCTCTGAGTGATGGGCTGCTAAAAGCCGGCGCATCAACTGGCCTAGAGGTCCGGTGGGGCGAAGTGCAGATGAGTCGGCTTGCGCTGCCCTTTGTTGTCGGGGCGCGCAGGAATTTGTGCCGATCTAGTTCCGCACAGATGACCCGGCGGAGGAAATAGCTCCCTGGCACGGAGAATCTCTGGTGGCCCTTGTCTTGTCGTCTGTCATCCCTGTGATCGACCAAGTCCTGCGAGGTAACGGCTAGTAGGTATGCAAACCCGTATTGCATCTGCGTCTGAGGGGTTGCCGCAATCTTTAGGCGAACGGCGGGTACATGGCATTTACATTCCGTTGTTCTTATTTTCCTTTGAATTTTTTCTATGGTCTGTGTATGTTTTGTTTTCCGTATAACTATCTCTTTTAGTATTGTATTATGTCAATAAAGAATTCGAAAATGTAGTTATGTTTAAAATCTGTTCGTTCATTTAAAATTTTGTAAGTATATTTTCTTGCATGAATATACGAGGGGCGTTCAGAAAGTAAGCTCCGATCGGTCGCGAAATGGAAACGACTATGAAAATCCGATAAAGCTTTGCACAGATGTGTTGGGTAGTGTCTCTAGTATAACCCCAGTTAGCATCACGTCGCTCTTCTCATTTCTGAGCTCGCAGTGAGTGCGTAAAGATGTCTAGAAAATAGTGTCTGCCGCCAAGTACGAGGGCCTGGTGAGAAATTTCGCCTGAAGCTATGCAGCTAACATTACATAACTGTCGTGCTGTTTCGTCTTCAAGACAATTCTCAGCCGCATTCTGCAGGGGCAATGAAGATGCTCCTGCATCGTTTTCAAATGGAAATGTTAAGATTACCCACAATACAGTCCGCAATTGTCTCCCCCTGAGTTTCATCTCTGGTCACATGAACCGCTGTCTTTGAAGACAACATTTTGACACAGACAACGAGGTGTAGGCCAGCGTGGAGAATTGGTGGAAAGCACTGGCGGCTGCCTTCTATGATGAGGCTATTGAAAAGTTGGTACAACGCTATGACAAAAGTCTAAGTCAGAACGGCGACTACGTAGAGAAGTAGCTGAAAGGTGTAGCTAATTGTTACAAGTAAAACATTTCTGATGTTCACTGTGGTTTCAATTTGGCAATCAATCGGAGCTTACTTTCTGAACAGGCCTCGTATATTTCCATTTCTCCTAGAGTGCTCATAGTAAGTACTTTCGGCATTCTGTGTAATATTGCTAAAGCAAATTCAACAGTTGTTGAGTTTTCAGATGTAAATAGACGCTTGACGAATTACTGTCACTGTGTCAAGTGTGTTAAAATTTCGTCCGCTTTGACCATTTCATGTTAAACACTTCTAAGGGTTGTACAGGGGACTTCGTAGATCAAGTTGAGCCGTATGCGGCTCGTGTTGATGCCACTTATTGCTTGGCATTATGTCATTGCGGTTATGGCATCTCGTTTCTTATTCGATTTAGTGACGTCACTAAGTTGCTAGCTTGCCTGCCTGTGAGTGGCAGCATCAGCGCTTATCGATACGAGTACTGTGGTACTATCTTTGGAGAGACCGCTACTTTTTCCGGGTCGCGTTGTGCGGAGCAGGAAGTTGTGAACGGACATCAGTTCGGTTGGGGTGCAGCAGCGAGTAGGTCTGTGCAAGCCGGGGCCGCTGGTGGCGTGCTGCCACTGCCGGATCGAGGAGGGGAGCTGCGAGAGCGACCACTTCGTTGCACACCGAACCCTGGACGTTTAAGTTGAGTGAAGAGTTAACTGCTAATGCAACCTCGACTATTCTGAGATCTCGCCTTTGGTTGGCGGGTTGTTGCCCCCAGGGCCGCTGAGCCTGGCGGCAACGAGAGAAGCGTTTAGAGGCGGTGAAATATTGCAGCCGTCTTTCTCTATGTGTTATCCATCATTGAATTTAGTGTTATTCTTATTAGTGAAGCGCAACCAGCGGTATTTTCTGCCTTGTGGTCGCTAACGCCCCAGTTACCTTCCCTGGAGGTTAGCGTAGTTTTCCGGCAGTGTATTTTTCCTCGTCATGTTGACACTGTCCTACACGGTGTATAGTTCGACAGACTCTTGTATTGCATTGTGCATATTTTTTTTGGGGGGGGGTGGGGGGGGTGGGGGTTGGGGTGGTGCCTTGGTTTAGTGTTGCCTTTGGCCTTGGTGTTTTCTGAAGACGTAGTGCTGCCTGTCTCTCTGCCCTTGCCTAAAAATATTCCATCGTTGTACCAGTGATCAGACGTTAGGCGCATTGGTTACTCGGTCGGTCGGCACATAGGCTGGCCCTAGTTTGAGTTGCCATCCTGTTACGTGAGTACAACCCTTGGTTGCCTGTCTCACCTTACCTTATGTTTGAGTTACCTCTCCAGGGCGACCCTTGGACCACTTGCTGAGAACCGCTTGTCCTGATTCCTTAGATTGTAATGATTGTTTTAAGGATATTTCTAATTTCTAATTTTTGTTGGTGTGGCCTTCATCTCAGCAATAATTTCACTTCTTTCGTGATAAGGCCTTCAGCCGTTCTACAATAAGTTTTTTTAAGCAAACTTGTTTTAAAGATAAGGTATTTATTTTAAAGGTGCTATTCGGAAACCGATTTTGTAAACCATTTGTTATTTGAAACTATTTGTGGCCTTCAGACGAGTAATAATTTCATTTCTTTTATAATAGGGCCTTCAGTAGTGTTACAGTTTGTTGTAAAACGAAGTATTTATCTTAATATGTGCTATTTGGAATTGTTCTTCTGAGTTCTAATTCAGGCCTATCATCTGTTTGTTATTTGAGGTATTGTTGGTGGCCTTCGGCCCCAAAATTGTGGAATTTTTTTTCCCTGTGATAAGGCCTTCAGCCGTCATACAGTCAATCGTATTTTTAAAGAGATTGTTTTAAAATTTTAGTTTCTTTAAATAAAGTTTACGTATTTGTTGTGCAACCGAGAGTAACTGATTATGGTACCGTCCACAATCGTAACCTTATCCTGCCCCATCCTGAGAAACCAGGTCTCACAAGTTTTACAAAGGAACCCATGTCCGGAAACGAATCGTTTCTATGTTACAAGGAAAACAAGAATAACTCAATCGCGCGTCTAAATGTTTCTTACGCAGTTCGCCTGTTATGATAGGTTACCCACATTCATGAGTGGTACGATGACACGATGTCACGTGATGTCCTTTATTTCCATCTTTCTCGTTTTCATGCTTGCTGGTGAGGCGTCAGTTGACACCGATACGTTGTTAATTTATGGGAAGCTCACCGTAATGGAAGAGAAGCTCAATCTCTGTACCACGAATGCTTTCAAAATCGTGGGAATCCGTCTCACACCATGTTTGCCACAGTAGAATCACGGCTGCGGGAAAGCGAGCAATCCACAAGCGATACAGCAAAGAGTGGTGCTCGAAGAAGGCGGTGCACTGTTGTATTGGAAGAGGAAGTTCTTCGACAAGTTGAAGAGAAGCCATTGACGAACACCCGAGGGATTGCACGTGACTTGCACGTGTCCCAATCTTCTGTCTGTCGTGTTTTGCATGAACAGCAACTCCACCCGTAACACGAACAGAAGATACACGCCGTGCACCCGGCGGATTCTGCGCCACGACTCAATTTCTGTACTTGGATTTTTCACCGCTGTGTGGATTATTCTCAGTTTCCAGGGCGAATTTTGTTCACTGACGAAGAGCATTGCAACAGCGAAGGTGTTTTTGGGATCAAGAAAACCCCAAAGACGGAGATTTCAGCACACCTGCGGCATCAATGTCTGGGCACGTATCTGCTATCGTCCTGTGATTGGACCGTACATCCTCCCTCCCCACCTAACGGGTGCCAGGTACTTGATATTCCTGCAACAAGTGGTGGCGGAGGTTTAGAATGATGTGCCATTGGATATTCGGCACGAATTGTGGTTCCAATATGATGGTGCGGCACTATATTTTACAATTCGCGTCCGAAACCATCTGGACGGAGTCTACGAGGACAAATGGATCAGTCGAGGTAGACCATATGGTTGGCCACCAAGATCCCCAGATTTAACCCCTCTGGACTTTTTCTTATGGGGTCACATGAAGAGTGTTGTTTACGAGACCCCTGCCCAGTCGGAGAAAGATCTTGTTGCACGGATCGAGGATGCGGCAGGAGTGATTAACCATATACGACGAGTGTTGAACATTGCGCAGATACACTGTGTTCACCGAACTTGCTTCCGTCATATCAAACAGTTGCTGTAATATCACAGTCAATAGCAATGAAGTCTGTACATCTTGTTTTCCTTGTAACGTGGAAACGAATCGTTTGCGTAGATGGGTTCCTGTGTAAAACTTTATCCACTAAGTTCTCTCTGCAACCTGTAGAATATGGCGTGGATTGTGGAACACCCTGTAAATATACAGAATCTTGCCAACGTCATTTTTGCATGTTACTTGATAGTGGCAATAAGCCAAAACAAGCCTGTAGTGTAACGTATTAAAAGTTAGTTTTGGAGCTTCCATGTTCATTATGTCTTATAATGATGTATACTAGGCTGCAGGCCAAGTGGAACGTAAAATATCCAATCATTGTTGGCTTGGTACTTCTGCTAGCAGGAGAAGCAAGTCGTCTGATGGGAACTGACGATACACCGCACCGGTTAGCCTCTTTGGTAGTATGCGCGGGAGTACACTATCTGATCAAAAGTATCCGAGCACGTGGCTGAAAATAACTTACAAGTTCGTGGCACCCTCTATCGGTAATGCTGGAATTCAATACGGTGTTTGCCCACCCTTGACCTTGGTCACAGCTTTCACTCTCGCAGGCATACGTTCAATCAGGTGCTGGAAGGTTTCTTGGGGAATGGTAGCCCCTTCTTCACGAGAGGTATCGATGTCGGTCGGTGAGGCCTGGCACGAAGTCGGCGATCCGAAACATCCCAAAGGTGTTCTATAGGATTCAGGTGAGGACTGTGTGCAGGCCAGTCCATTACAGGGATGTTACTGTCGTGTAACCACTCCGCCACAGGCCGTGCTTTATGTACAGTTGCTCGATCGTGTTGAAAGATGCAATTGCCATCCCCGAATTGCTCTTCAACAGTGGGAAGCAAGAAGGTGCTTAAAACATCACTGTAGGCCTGTACTGTGATAGTGCCACGCAAAACAACAAGGGGTAGAAACTCCATCTATGAAAAATAGCCGGCCGGAGTGGCCGTACGGTTCTGGGCGCTACAGTCTGGAGCCGAGCGACCGCTACGGTCGCAGGTTCGAATCCTGCCTCGGGCATGGATGTGTGTGATGTCCTTAGATTAGTTAGGTTTAATTAGTTGTAAGTTCTAGGCGACTGATAACCTCAGAAGTGAAGTCGCATAGTGCTCAGAGCCATTTGAACCAAGCCATTTATGAAAAATACGACCACACCATAACACCACCGCCTCCGAATTTTACTGTTGGCACCACACACGCTGGCAAATGACGTTCACCGGGTATTCGCCCTGCCCACACCATGCCATCGGATCGCCACATAGCGTACCGTGATTCGTCATTCCACACAACGTTTTCCACTGTTCCATCGTCCAATGTTTACGCTCCTTATACCGAGCGAGACTTCGTTTGGCATTTACCAGCGCAGCGTGATGTGTGGCTTATGAGCAGCCGCTCGACCATGAAATCCAAGTTTTCTCACCTCCCGCCTGTCATGGCTCTTGTAGTGGATCCTGATGCAGTTTGGAATGAGTGTGTGATGGTCTGGATAGATGTCTGCCTAACGACCCTCTTCAACTGTTGGCAGTGGTAATTTGTGGTAAGCTTCTATGGGGCCAAACTTCTGAGGTCATCAGTCCCTAGACTTACACTCTACCTAATCTAACTCAAACTAACTTACGCTCAGGACAGCAAATGAACCCATGCCCGAGGGAGGACTCGAACCTCCGAGGGGGGAGCTGCGCGAACCATGACCATGCAGCTCTGTCCCCGCGGCTGTTGGCGATGTCTGACGGTCAACAGGCGAGGTCGGCCCGTACGCTTTTTTGCTGTACGTGACCACGTTTCCACTTCACTTTCCCATCAGAAACAGTGGACCTACGGATGTTTAGGGGTGTGGAAATCTCGCGTACAGAAGTATGACACAAGTGACACCCAATCACCTGACCACGTTCGAAGTCCGTGAGTTCCGCGGAGCGCCCCTTCTGCTCTCTCACCATGTATAATGACTACTGAGGTCGCTGATAAGGAGTACCTGGCAGCAGGTGGCAGCACGATGCACATAATATGGCTCTGAGCACTACGGGACTGAACTTCTGAGGTCATCAGTCCCTTAACTAACCTAAGGACATCACACACATCCATGCCGAAGACAGGATTCGAACCTGCGACCATAGCGGTCGCGCGGTTCCAGACTGTATTGCCTAGAACCACTCGGCCACTCAGGCCGGCACACATAATATGAAAAACGAATGCTTTTGGGGGTGTCTGGATACTTTTGATACATAAGTTTTGCAGTAGAAGAGTTCGCCAAAGGGCTTGCCATGTTGGTAAGCCCGATTACCGCTCGATCACAGAAGTTAAGCAACATTCTGCCTGGTCACTGCTGGGTGGGTGATCGACCGGAGAAAACCAGGTACCACTGGTTGAAGGACACGCAAGTCACCGAAGTGGCGTCCAATTGAAGAATCTGCATCAAATTGGGCAGCCACACGACGGTTATAATCCGATCCACGAGCGATGACGGTTCGCGCTGCACGAGACACGAACGGGGATCGCATTGTTGCCGCTACCAAGCGACGGTTGCGGTAAGCGCATACACGTGCTGTGCGCTTGAAGAAAATTACCGGGTGTAAAAGTATGAAACCGGAATTTGGTTGCAATAATTACACGTCTGTTGTTTGAAATTGATAAGCAATATTTTCTTCAAAATAATCTCCATTGCTATTTATACATTTCTCCCACATCTTCGGGAATCTGTGAACGCCGCGAAAAAAAAAAATCTTTTTTTCAAGCGAACCAGTCAGCGAGCCGTTTTCGTACATTTCGATACGAACTAAAGTGTTGTTCAGCGAGAGCGTGTCCCAGTGATGCAAACAGATGATAATCGGACGGAGCCAAGTCTGGAGAATAAGCCGCATGCCCTAGTGTTTCCCAACTGAACGCCTCGATCGTTTCCCTGATCCGTTTTGCTGTGTATGATGGGGCGTTATCATGGATCAATATGACTTTGTGTCTCCTTTTTCCATATTCCTGTCGTTTTCCACGTAATGCTCGATTTAATTCTATCGTTTGCTGTTGGTAGCGAATCACTGTCAACGATTTCACCAGATTTTAGCAGCTCCGTTTTGCTGTGTATGATGGGGCGTTATCATGGATCAATATGACTTTGTGTCTCCTTTTTCCATATTCCTGTCGTTTTCCACGTAATGCTCGATTTAATTCTATCGTTTGCTGTTGGTAGCGAATCACTGTCAACGATTTCACCAGATTTTAGCAGCTCATAATGGATGACACCCTTCTGATCAGCCGCGCAGTGTAGCCGTGTGGTCTAAGGCACCTTGCCACGGTTCGCGCGGTTCCCCCCGTCGGAGGTTTGAGTCCTCCCTCGGGCATGGGTGTGTGTGTTGTCCTTAGCATAAGTTAGTTTAAGTTAGATTAAGTAATGTGTAAGTCTAGGGACCGACAACAGCAGTTTGGTCTCATAGCCCTTACCACAAATTTCCAATTGCTTCTGATCTCACCAAACACAGAGCATTGTTTTCTTTCGAAAGCGATTTGGTTTTTCAGTGGATGTCGATGGTTTGTCTGGGTTCACCCATAGTTTACGACGGTTAGGGTCCATTTTTCATCACCTTTCACTATTAGATGGAGAAACGACTTTATTTTGTATCTAGCAAGCAGCATTTCACAAGTGGTCTTTCGAGCTCGATGCTGCCTTTCATTCAGTTCATGCAGAACCAATTTTCCCGCTTTCTGCACCTTTCCCATAGCTTTCAACCGAAGAGAAACTGCTCTTCCTGTGTCATATTCGATTGTTCTGCGAGTTCCTGTTGATTTTGAGTATCATCTTTATCCAATAAGGCCTGCAATTCGCTGTCTCCGAACTTTTTCGGTGGTTTCCCGCGCTCGTCGTTTCTCACGTCAAAATCACCACTTTTGAATTTTTTGAACCACTCGAAACACTGTGTTTTCCCAAAGAGCATGACCGCCGACAGCTTCGACAAGCATACGATGCGATTCTGCAGCGGTTTTCTTCAAATGATAACAGAAAAGCAATCCTGTCCGCAAATCGTAGTTCTTAGTCACAAAACTCGACATGTTTACGGGTTTGAAACAGGGCCAATGTACGGGACTTTGGTTACTGTGTGTTGACATTCGTCGTCAGCCGTTACAGGAAGCAGATGGCGCTGCAGACGTGATCTCACTTGCCCTACACTGACGGCTAGCACCTTCTATATGGAAACCTGAATATGCCCAAATAAGGCGAAACGCGTCGTTGAAAAATAAAAAAACTAAAATTGCAACAAAGACTGTTTTTAACCAATACTATTATTATTATTATTATTATTATTAGTAGTAGTAGTAGTAGTGGTACGGTAGTAGTAGCAGTATTAGTAGCAGCGAACTGAAGAGCCAAAGGAACTGGTAGACCTGTCTAATATCGTGTAGGGCGCCCGTGAGCACGCAGAAGTGACGCAACACGACGTGGCATGGACTCGACTAATGTCTGAAGTAGTGCTGGAGGGAACTGACGCCATGAATCGTGCAGGGCTGCCCTGAACAGCACGTTGTAAGGCATCCCAGATGATCTCAATATTGTTCACGTCTGGGGTGTTTGGTGGCCAGCGGAAGTGTTTAAACTCAGAAAGATGTTCCTGCAGCCACTTAGTAGCAATTCTGGACGTGTGGGATGTCGCATTGTCCTGCTGGAATTGCCCAACTCCGTCGGAATACACAATGGACACGAATGGATGCAGGTGACCAGACAGGATTCTTACGTACGTGTCACCTGTCAAGTCGTATATAGACGTATCAGGAGTCCCATGTCACTCTGACTGCACACGCCCTACACCATTACAGACCCTCCACCAGCTTGAACAGTCCACTGCTGACATGCAGGGTCCATGGATTCATGAGGTTATCTCTACACCCGTACACGTCCATCCGCTCGACACAATTTGAAACGACACTCGTCTGACAAGGCAACATGTTTCCAGTCATCAACAGTCCAATGTCGGTGTTGACGGGCGTAAAGCTTTGTGTCGTGCACTCACCAAGGGTACACGAGTGGGCCTTCGGCTCCGAAAGCCCATATCGTCCATGTTTCGTTGAATGGTTCGAACGCTGACATTTGTGGATGGTTTAGCTCTGAAATCTACAGCAATTTCCGGAAATGTTGCACTTCTGTGACGTTGAACGATTCTCTTCATTCCTCGTTGGTCCCGTTTCTGCAGGATCTTTTCTGGTCGCAGCGATGTCGGAGATTTTATGTTTCACCGGATTCCTGATATTCACGATACACCCGTTAAATGGTCGTTCGGAAAATCCCCACTTCACCGCTACCTCGGAGACGCTGTGTACCATCGCTCGTGCGCCGACTATAACACCACGTTCAAACTCACTTGTCTTATACAGGGTGGTCCATTGATAGTGACCGGGCCAAATATCTCACGAAATAAGCATCAAACGAAAAATCTAGAAAGAACGAAACTCGTCTACTAGCTTGAAGGGGGAGACCAGATGGCGCTATGGTTGGCCCGCTAGATGGCGCTGCCATAGGTCAAACGGATACCAACTGCGTTTTTTTAAATAGGAACCCCAATTTTTTATTCCATATTCGTGTAGTACGTAAAAAATATGAATGTTTTAGTTGGACCACTTTTTTCGCTTTGTGATAGATGGCGCTGTAATAGTCACAAACGTATAAGTACGTGGTATCACGTAACATTCCGTCAGTGCGGGCGGTATTTCCTTCGTGATACATTACCCGTGTTAAAATGGACCACTTACCAATTGCGGAAAAGATCGATATCGTGTTGATGTATGGCTATTGTGATCAAAATGCCCAACGGTTGTGTGCTATGTATGCTGCTCGGTATCTTGGACGACATCATCCAAGTGTCCGGATCGTTCGCCGTATAGTTACGTTATTTAAGGAAACAGGAAGCGTTCAGCCACATGTGAAACGTCAGCCACGACCTGCAACAAATGATGATGCCCAAGTAGGTGTTTTAGCTGCTGTCGCGGCTAATCCGCACATCAGTAGCAGACAAATTGCGCGAGAATCGGGAATCTCAAAAACGTCGGTGTTGAGGATGCTGCATCAACATCGATTGCACCCGTACCATATTTCTATGTACCATGAATTGCATGGCGACGACTTTGAACGTCGTGTACAGTTCTGCCACTGGGCACAAGAGAAATTACGGGACGATGACAGATTTTCTGCACGCGTTCTATTTAGCGACGAAGCGTCATTCACCAACAGCGGTATCGTAAACCGGCATAATATGCACTATTGGGCAACGGAAAATCCACGATGGCTGCGACAAGTGGAACATCAGTGACCTTGGCGGGTTAATGTATGATGCGGCATTATGGGAGGAAGGATAATTGGCCCCCATTTTATCGATGGCAATCAAAATGGCGCAATGTATGCTGATTTCCTACGTAATGTTCTACCGATGTTACTACAAGATGTTTCACTGCATGACAGAATGGCGATGTACTTCCAAACATGATGGATATTCGGCACATAGCTCGCGTGCGGTTGAAGCAGTATTGGATAGCATATTTCATGACAGGTGGATTGGTGGTCGAAGCACCACACCATGGCCCGCACGTTCACTGGATCTGACGTCCCCGGATTTCTTTCTGTGGGGAAAGTTGAAGGATATTTGCTATCGTGATCCACCAACAACGCCTGACAACATGCGTCAGCGCATTGTCAGTGCATGTGCGAACATTACGGAAGGCGAACTACTCGCTGTTGAGAGGAATGTCGTTACACGTATTGCCAAATGCGTTGAGGTTGACGAACATAATTTTGAGCATTTATTGCACTAATGTGGTATTTACAGGTAATCACGCTGTAACAGCATGCGTTCTCAGAAATGATAAATACATGTATCACATTGGAACAACCGAAATAAAATGTTCAAACTTATCTACGTTCTGAATTTTAATTTAAAAAACCTACATGTTACCAACTGTTCGTCTAAAATTGTGAGCCATATGTTTGTGACTATTACAGCGCCATCTATCACAAAGCGAAAAAAGTGGTCCAACTAAAACATTCATATTTCTTTACTTACTACACTAATATGCAATAAAAATGTGGGTTCGTATTTAAAAAATCGCAGTTGATATCCGTTTGACCTAAGGCAGCGCCATCTAGAGGGCCAACCGTAGCGCCATCTGGTTTCCCCCTTCAAGCTAGACAAGTTAGTTCTCTGTAGTTTTTTGGTTTGACGCTTATTTCGTGAGATATTTGGCCCGGTCGCTATCAATGGACCACCCTGTATAGTACGCATGCCTATGCCAGTTTCTTTGGCGCTTCAGTAAGAAGAGATGTGTGTTCACAGTAATGAACATACATAAGTGCTCCTAGTTCTTAAGAGATGCATGTTGGTGCAGTGTTTGGTGGACATTTTTCTTTTGTTTCGTCCGTACTACCACCTCTCAAAATATGGGATACTTTTGTTTGAGATCCTGTACAGTCTTTCCATTCATTAAAACATCGATCGCACAAAAATACTATTTTTTACAGATAAAAAATCCTGGTGAATGTTAAAACATGCTTATGTCCGCAGGTGAAAATAATTTTTAATTCGGTTGCAAGAGAGTAAGCTGGGTTACTTCACTGGTGAGCAAGATTACTCTACACATATCTCCCTCTTTGTTTGCAAGTAACTGGGACCTCTGTATCGCTGGCCTGCTTGACTCACTGCCAGGAAACTTGCTATCGCCCTCTCTCTCTATCTATATATCCCTAATTCTCCCCCCTCTCCCCCCACCTCTCTCTCTCTCGCTCTCTCTGTCTCTCTCTCTCTCTCTCACTCCGTCGAGTGTCAGCCTTTCCAACAGATAACGTTGACGGTCATGGAGCAATACCCATTTTGCTGATTAATACACTCCTGGAAATTGAAATAAGAACACCGTGAATTCATTGTCCCAGGAAGGGGAAACTTTATTGACACATTCCTGGGGTCAGATACATCACATGATCACACTGACAGAACCACAGGCACATAGACACAGGCAACAGAGCATGCACAATGTCGGCACTAGTACAGTGTATATCCACCTTTCGCAGCAATGCAGGCTGCTATTCTCCCATGGAGACGATTGTAGAGATGCTGGATGTAGTCCTGTGGAACGGCTTGCCATGCCATTTCCACCTGGCGCCTCAGTTGGACCAGCGTTCGTGCTGGACGTGCAGAGCGCGTGAGACGACGCTTCATCCAGTCCCAAACATGCTCAATGGGGGACAGATCCGGAGATCTTGCTGGCCACGGTAGTTGACTTACACCTTCTAGAGCACGTTGGGTGGCACGGGATACATGCGGACGTGCATTGTCCTGTTGGAACAGCAAGTTCCCTTGCCGGTCTAGGAATGGTAGAACGATGGGTTCGATGACGGTTTGGATGTACCGTGCACTATTCAGTGTCCCCTCGACGATCACCAGTGGTGTACGGCCAGTGTAGGAGATCGCTCCCCACACCATGATGCCGGGTGTTGGCCCTGTGTGCCTCGGTCGTATGCAGTCCTGATTGTGGCGCTCACCTGCACGGCGCCAAACACGCATACGACCATCATTGGCACCAAGGCAGAAGCGACTCTCATCGCTGAAGACGACACGTCTCCATTCGTCCCTCCATTCACGCCTGTCGCGACACCACTGGAGGCGGGCTGCACGATGTTGGGGCGTGAGCGGAAGACGGCCTAACAGTGTGCGGGACCGTAGCCCAGCTTCATGGAGACGGTTGTGAATGGTCCTCGCCGATACCCCAGGAGCAACAGTGTCCCTAATTTGCTGGGAAGTGGCGGTGCGGTCCCCTACGGCACTGCGTAGGATCCTACGGTCTTGGCGTGCATCCGTGCGTCGCTGCGGTCCGGTCCCAGGTCGACGGGCACGTGCACCTTCCGCCGACCACTGGCGACAACATCGATGTACTGTGGAGACCTCACGCCCCACGTGTTGAGCAATTCGGCGGTACGTCCACCCGGCCTCCCGCATGCCCACTATACGCCCTCGCTCAAAGTCCGTCAACTGCACATACGGTTCACGTCCACGCTGTCGCGGCATGCTACCAGTGTTAAAGACTGCGATGGAGCTCCGTATGCCACGGCAAACTGGCTGACACTGACGGCGGCGGTGCACAAATGCTGCGCAGCTAGCGCCATTCGACGGCCAACACCGCGGTTCCTGGTGTGTCCGCTGTGCCGTGCGTGTGATCATTACTTGTACAGCCCTCTCGCAGTGTCCGGAGCAAGTATGGTGGGTCTGACACACCGGTGTCAATGTGTTCTTTATTCCATTTCCAGGAGTGTATGACGTAAGGATTCCCCAACACTCGCAGCTGTTCTGCTGATTCGTCATTCAGCGACGTAATAACGCGTCAGCTGCTAATGTTAGGATTCGTAACTCTGTTAGCGCTCTGCGCTGCCTCCGAAGTTGTGACATTGCGGCCGCTTTGCAGCTTGCTCATCTCGTCCACCTCAGTAGCCTTCTTCTTAACTCGTATCGGAAGTATCAGACAATACAGCTACTGAATACAAAGAATACGAAATATACTTGGTCAGATTAATCAATTAACGATTTTTATAAACAAAGATATTAAAACGGAAGGGCGTAAAGCACTACACAGTTCGTAAATGGAAATAAACAAAATTTACTATACGAGAGTAGTTTGCGGAATTACCACCAGATGCCAACGCTAGGACAACAACGTTTCTGCATAATCCTTTATGAGTAGACACGTTATGTGTAAGTGGATGAGGTGTGTGGAGCGAATGTCTCTCTGTTGTTCCCTTGTGCCGGCCGTTGTGGCCGTGCGGTTCTAGGCGCTTCAGTCCGGAACCGCGTGACCGCTACGGTCGCAGGTTCGAATCCTGCCTCGGGCATGGATGTGTGTGATGTGATTAGGATAGTTAGGTTTAAGTAGTTCTCAGTTCTAGGGGACTGATGACCACAGATGTTAAGTCCCATAGTGCTCAGAGCCATATTTTTTGTTCCCTTGTAGTGATTTGTGAAGATGGAAGAAAATCAAGATCAAAGCGGTGATGAAGTATGTGTGTCCATAAATTACACTACTGGCCATTAAAATTGCTACACCAACAAGGTGACGTGCTACAGACGCGAAATTTAACCGACAGGAAGAAGATGCTGTGATATGCATATGATTAGCTTTTCAGAGCATTCACACAAGGTTGGCACCGGTGGCGACACCTACAACGTGCTGACATGAGGAAAGTTTCCAACCGATTTATCATACACAAACAGCAGTTGACCGGCGTTACCTGGTGAAACGTTGTTGTGATGCCTCGTGTAAGGAGGAGAAATGCGTACCATCACGTTTCCGACTTTGATAAAGGTCGGATTTTAGCCTATCGCCATTGCGGTTTATCGTATCGCGACATTGCTGCTCGCGTTGGTCGACAACCAATGACTCGTAGCAGAATATGGAATCGGTGGGTTCAGGAGGGTAATACGGAACGCCGTGCTGGAACTCAATGGCCTCGTATCACTATCAGTCGAGATGACAGGCATCTTATCCGCACGGCTGTAACGTATCGCGCAGCCACGTCTCGATCCCTGAGTCAACAGATAGGGTCGTTTGCAAGACAACAACCATCTGCACGAACAGTTCGACGACGTTTGCAGCAGCACGGACTATCAGCTCGGAGACGATGGCTGCAGTTATCCTTGACGGTGCATCATAGACAGGGGCGCCTGCGATGGTGTATTCGACGACGAACCTGGGTGCACGAATGGCGAAACGTCATTGTTTCGGATGAATCCAGGTTCTGTTTACAGCATCATAATGGTCGCATCCGTGTTTGGCGACATCGCGGTGAACGCACACTGGAAGTGTGTATTCGTCATCGCCATACTGGCGTATCACCTAGCGTGATGGTATGA
The DNA here is from genome assembly GCF_023898315.1 of Schistocerca nitens. Taxonomy (NCBI): domain Eukaryota; kingdom Metazoa; phylum Arthropoda; class Insecta; order Orthoptera; family Acrididae; genus Schistocerca; species Schistocerca nitens. The sequence continues at coordinate 140,927,671 of NC_064625.1, read as the reverse complement.
GGTGCCGTTGGTTACACGTCTCTGTCACCTCTTGTTCGCATTGACGGCATTTTGAACAGTGGACGTTACATTCCAGACATGTTAAGACCCGTGGCTCCACCCTTCATTCGATCCCTGCGAAACCCTACATTTCAGCAGGATAATGCACGACCGCATGTTGCAGGTCCTGTACGGCCCTTTCTGGATACAGAAAATGTTCGAATGCTGCCATGGCCAGCACATTCTCCAGATCTCTCACCAATTAAAAACGTCTTGTCAATGGTGGCCGAGCAACTGGCTCGCCACAATTCGCCAGTCACTACTCTTGATGAACTGTGGTATCGCGTTGAAGCTGCATGGGCAGCTGTACCTGTACACGCCATCCAAGCTCTGTTTGACTCAATGCCCAGGCGTATCAAGACCATTATTGCGGCCAGAGGTGGTTGTTCTGGGTACCGATTTCTCAGGATCTATGCACCCAAACTGCGTGAAAATGTAATCACATGTCAGTTCTAGTATAATATATTTGTCCAATGAATACCCGTTTACCATCTGCATTTCTTCTTGGTGTAGCAATTTTAATGGCCGGTAGTGTGGTATCAGTGAGGGTGTTGTTCGTGTGCAGATTGGGGAAGTTGCTCGATATATCTGAGTTTGACCGAGGACAGACTGTGATGGCCCGGAGGCTCGGCACGAGCATTTAGGAAACTCCACGACTTGTCAGGTGTTCGAGCAGTGCTGTGGTGAGTCTTCAACGCATTGCGAAACCAAGGTGAAATCACGTGCAGACGTCGTGGGCTTGGGCGGCCACCCCTCATTACAGATGTCGGACATAGTAGGCTGGACAGACTGGTAAAACAGGACAGGAGGGGAACTGTGGCGGAACTAATATCAAACTTTAATGCTGGGCAGAGTACAAGTGTGTCTGAACACACAGTACACTAAGGACTCTTTAACGATGGGCCCCTGCAGCCGACGACCCGTGCATGTGCCAATGTTAACATCACGACATCGGCAACTACGACTGAATTGGACACGTGACCACCTGCACTGGACGTTGCCACAGTGGCAGAGCGTTCCACTGTCTTATGAATCCCGACAGCTTCTTCATCATGCCGATGGGAGGGCGCGAATCTGTCATCTTCCAGGAGAACAACTCCTTGACACCCGTACTCCAGGACGGAGACAAGCTGGCGGCGGATCCACTATGCTCTGGGGAACGTCCGTGTGAGTATCCATGGGTCCAGTGGAGCTCACGGAAGGCACCATGACGGCCATGGAGTATCGTACACTCGCTGCAGACCAAGTACACTCCTTGATGACGATCATGTTTCCCAGTGGCAGTGACATTTTTCAGCAAGATAATGCGCCATGACCTAAGACCTGCAGTGTGATGGAGTGGCTCGAGAAACGCAGTGGCAAGATCCAATTGATGTAATGGACCACCCAACTCGCCAGATCTGAACTCGATCGAACACATTTTCGATATGATGGAATGTGGCGTCGCCCCTCTCCCCGGAATTTAAGCAAATTAGGTGAGTGCAGATGTGGTGCCAACTCTCTTCAGCGACGTACCAAGGCCTCTTTCTTCCATTTCACGACTCGTCGCCGCTGTTATCAGTGCCAGTGGTGGACGTACCAGCTACTACGTTGTAAGAGGTCCACGATTAAGGAATTTTTTGCTAGCGCACTCGAGCAGATGTAATTTCGATGGATTGCTCACGCGCTGCCTGCGATATGTAAGCTATAAGAGAATCTCAGACCAGAGAGCAGTGTTGTATGCAGTAGGAACTGTGTGTCAGTAGGAGTAAGTAGTAGCTAGCAGTCTGGTGTATCGAGTTGGATGGGCTGGTCGTAGGGAGCGATGGCAGTGACAGAGCGATGTAGTATAAGGTAAAAGCACCCTCGCGCATATGTACTATTGTTATATCAAGTCCCATGTTAATGTTTTAAAAAATCTCTTAATAATAATCTTTCTTATAAAAATTAAAAAAAATATAACTGACATTTAGCGTAACACAGTTAAAACTACCACCCAACAGTAAAAAATACCTACATTGCATTAACATTTAGCGTAACCTACCAGCAGATAAACTCCGTACCCTAGCAATAATAAAAATGTGACTAATCTCTCAATAAAACTGTGGCTCGCTTAAAACCTTTCAATAATTCACTGACTGTGAATCTAAACTGGTAAATTTGGACGTCGCCAATGCTGCGTCATGGCCCTGAAAGATCAAACTGAATAAATTGAAAATTCTTACCTCAATAAGGTCGCCGGATAAAGCGTATATATCTGCTCCTATAAGAAATTTGTCTGGCACAGCCCAGTGCAATGCTGGCCGATAGATTTGTCTTGTACAAAAAGAAACAACTGATTTGTCTTTACAATAATCGAGATGAGCATGGAATCGAGAAATCAGTAAATTCTTTAAATTGAGATGAATGATTGTCAAAAAGTTAATTTTTATAAGAAAGATTATTATTAAGAGATTTTTTAGAAACATTTACATGAGACTTGATATAACAATGCTACATATGCGCACGGCTGCTTTTACCTTATACTACATCGCTCAGGCACCTCCATCGCTCCCCACGACCGGCCCAGCCAACTCCATACAGCAGACTGCTAGCTACTACCTACTCCTACTGCCATACAGTTCCTACTGCAGCCAACACTGCTCTCTGGTCTGAGATTCTCTTATAGCTTACATATCGCAGGCAGCGCGTGAGCAATCCATCGAAATTACATCTGCTAGCAACAAATTCGTTAATCATGGACCTCTTACAACGTAGATGGTCATAATGTTCTGGCTGGTCAGCGTATGGTAACAAGAATCTATTCTACATCTACATCTACATGGATACTCTGCAAATCAGAGGGTTCACCGAACCACCTTCACAATTCTCTGTTATTCCAATCTCGTATAGCGCGCGGAAAGAACGAACACCTATATCTTTCCGTACGAGCTCTGATTTGAAAAATTGGTGATTGGAATTTCGAGAGAAGATTACATCGCAACGAGAAACGACTTTCTTTTAATGATGTCCAGCTATAATTCTATATCATTTCTGTGATATTCTCTCCCATATTTCGCGATAATACAAAACGTGCTGCCTTTCTTTGAAGTTTTTCGATGTACTCCGTCAGTCCTATCTGGTAAGGATCCCACACCACGCAGCAGTATTCTAAAACAGGACGGACAAGCGTAGTGTAGGCAGTCTCCTTAGTAGGTCTGTTACATTTTCCAAGTGTCCTGCCAATAAAACGCAGTCTTTGGATAGCCTTCTCCACAACATTTTCTATGTGTCCCTTCCAATTTAAGTTGTTCTTAGTTGTAATACCTAAGTATGTAGTTCTATTTACGGCGTTTAGATTGGACAAATTTATCATGTAACCGAAGTTTAAAGAATTCCTTTTAGCACTCATATGGATTACCTCACATTACGTTGTTGTAGATAAAAACTTTCTAACAAATATATTGTGCCACCCTGTATGTAGAGATAGATTTATGAGTCTTGTGAAACTACTGGTCATAATTGTCTGTTATGCGGTATAATTTCTTCAGCTACATTACTTCTTTAGTCTTTGACTCGTTAATATTCAAACATCGATTGCACACAAAGGCAGATTTTAAATTATGAATGACCCTGATGTGCGGTAAAATAGACGAATACTTGTTTTGTGAATAAAACTGCCTTTTCCTACTGCTAGTTACTTTATTTATCCCATACGAGTTTCGCCTTCTCCTGTTCTAAGGCATCATCAATGGAATCTATAACGAGACAGTTTTGTTAGTTTTAGATTATTAAACCGTTCAGTTAGAGAATTTTTTGTAAAAAAAGTAATTACGATTTGCGTTTCCTCACATGTGGTCTGGAGGTCGCATCACTGCCATATAATCACATCTTTGTGTTCTCGCCTTCCACACACTGTTCACCATGTGTCTCACTCTTTTTTGTGGTGGGTTATTGTTCTTTTGTCACTCGATAAAACTATTTTGTCGTACACTGTTTTTCACAAGGTAAATATTGAGACTCTATTACATGTTTCATCTTCTTTGGTTCGAATGTTCGACTGTGTGTGAAATCTTATGGGACTTAACTGCTAAGGCCATCAGTCCCTAAGCTTACACACTACTTAACCTAAATTATCCTAAGGACAAACACACACACCCATGGCAGAGGGAGGACTCGAACCTCCGCCGGGACCAGCCGCATAGTCTTCTTTGATATGTTTACCTATTTCTTACCAACCTATCGAAGTATATGTTCGAGACTAACTTGTATTTATGATGTTTTTACCGTGTGTGTGTATGAGTGAGAGAGAGACGAGGACAGAGCAGACGAGTTGTTATTTTTTTTTTTTTGGGGGGGGGGGGTGTACTAGCTGTTAGCAAGTGGCTGATAACTTTGGTGACAGCTGATTAGACTTTTCATTTCAATATTCTGTGGAGGGGTTCATGGATGAGTGAGTGTAAAGATATTGTGTTTTATTATTATTATATTGGACAGTATTATTATATTAATACTTTTTGCGAACTTTATTCTATTATTTTATCTATTATTGTAAACAATGGATTGCTTGGCATGTGTACTTGGTCATTCAACAGGATTTTCCCCTCTGCTTTGGTTATCTATATGTTGTAATTTTCTTGCATGGTTAGGAAGTGTTTTTAGTTGTAGTTGATTCTAATTATTATCGTGTCATCTTCTCTAGTGGTTGGTTCAAATGGTTCAAATGGTTCAAATGGCTCTGAGCACTATGGGACTTAACTTCTGAGGTCATCAGTCCCCTAGAACTTAGAACTACTTAAACCTAACTAAGCTAAGGACATCAGACACATCCATGCCCGAGGCAGGATTCGAACCTGCGACCGTAGCGGTCGCACGGTTTCAGACTGTAGCGCCTAGAACCGCTCGGCCACTCCGGCCGGTTCTCTAGTGGTTGGTTTGTGGTCATTTTCTCTTAGGTGTTATGCAAATGTGGACTGGTTTGTCCCATATTTCCAGACTCTCCTATGTTCTTTGTGTCTGATATCAAATGTTCTCCCTTTTTGCCCTATGTCTACATCTACATCTACATCCATACTCCGAAATCCACCTGACGGTGTGTGGCGGAGGGTACCTTGAGTACCTCTATCGGTTCTCCCTTCTATTCCAGTCTCGTATTGTTCGTGGAAAGAAAGATTGTCGGTATGCCTCTGTGTGAGCTCTAATTTCTCTCATTTTATCCTCATGGTCTCTTCGCGAGATATAAGTAGGAGGAAGCAATATACTGCTTCACTCCTCGGTGAAGGTATGTTCTCGAAATTTCAACAAAAGCCCGTACCGAGCTACTGAGCATCTCTCTTGCAGAGTCTTCTACTGGAGTCTATCATCTCCGTAACGCTTTCGCGATTACTAAATGATCCTGTAACGAAGCGCGCTGCTCTCCGTTGGATCTTCTCTATCTCTTCTATCAATCCTATCTGGTACGGATCCCACACCGGTGAGCAGTATTCAAGCAGTGGGCGAACAAGCGTACTGTAACCTACTTCCATTGTTTACGGACTGTATTTCCTTAGGATTCTTCCAATGAATCACAATCTGGCATCTGCTTTACCGAAGATTAATTTTATATGGTCATTCCATTTTAAATCACTCCTAATGCCTACTCCCAGATAATTTAAGGAATTAACTGCTTCCAGTTGCTGACCTGCTATATTGTAGCTAAATGATAAAGGATCTTTCTTCCTATGTATTCGCAGCACATTGCACTTGTCTACATTGAGATTCAATTGCCATTCCCTGCACCATGCGCCAATTCGTTGCAGATCCTGCTGCATTTCAGTACAATTTTCCGTTGTATGGGCCTTCACAAGTGTTACAGTTGTATAGAATTGTCTGTGGCAAACAAACTTGTTAAAACAGACGAAGCTTCATATTTGAAAATCGTTTCCAGTCATTCGAGCTGGCGCAGGTGCCTTGTGAGGGAGGTTTTGTCAGCGCATTCCTCCCGTTTTGTTTACAAGAGGCGCTGTGATTACCAGCACACATGACTCTTTGCTTTCGTCTCTCTCTCTCTCTCTGTGTCGCACGATCAGGGTCAGGCCTTACCAGCAGATAACGCTGACGCTACGGACCTGCAGTCGTGTTGCTGATTAACATGACATGAGGATTCCCCGCCACTTGTGTTGGCAGGGCCGACTCATCATTTTTCTGCGTGACAAAACGTTTGCCGCCGAGAGTTTCGTAATTCACTTACCGCTTTGCGCTGCCGCTGATGCTGACAACCGCACGCCGATTCGCCCAGTGCAGCAGTAAAAACAATGTAATGTCGCGGACCATTTCCGAGGATGTTTGTAGGATTTAGCAGTAGCCCCTGCTCAGATGAATCACAGAATAGTCGGTACTAATGGCTAAGACTTCAAAACATTGGTGTTAAGTGGGGACGTATGAGAAATAGCGATACCTCAAAAAAACATTACAAAGTCTGCATTACATCCACATCTAGATGGTTACTCACCAAATCACATTTAAGTGCGTGGCAGAAGCTTCATCGAACCACCTTCACAATAATTATCAACTATTCGAATCTCGTACAGCGCGCGGAAAAATCTATTTCTTTCCGTACGAGCTCTGATTGCCCTTATTTTATCATGGTGATCGTTTCTCTCTGTGTAGGTCGGCGTCAACAAAATATTTTCGCATTCGGAGGAGAAAGTTGGTGATTGGAATTTCGTGAGAAGCTTCCGCCGCAACGAAAGACACCTTTGTTTGATTTTTTCAAAGAAAGTTCCTCACTGGCTGTATGAATGATTTTTATTAAATCTGCGACCGGTTTCGCACCACTTATCGCTGCATCCTCAGGCAATATACGCTCTTTATAACATGGTAACGTTGAACATTGTCCTGTAGCCACTCTCCACCTTTGTTTTAATTATGTCCACCCCAAACCCTGTATCACGTCCGTGACACTCTCATCCCTATTTCTCGATAATACAAAACGTGCTGCCCTTCTTTGAACTTTCTCGATGTACTCCGTCAAACCTGTCTGGTAAGGATCCCACACCCCGCAGCAGTATTCTAAAAGAGGACGGACAAGCGTAGTGTAGGCAGTCTCTTTAATAGATCTGTCACATTTTCTAATTGTTCTGGCCATAAAACTCAGTCTTTGGTTAGCCTTTCCCAAAACATTTTCTATGTCTTCCTTCCAATTTAAGATGTTCGTAATTGTAATTCCTAGGTACTTGGTTGAATTTAAGGCCATCAGATTTGACTGATTTATCGTGTAACCAAAGTTTAATGGATTCCTTTTAGCACTCACGTGGGTGACCACACACTTTTCGTTATTTAGGGTCAACTGCCAATTTTCGCAGCATATAGATATCTTTTCTAAATAGTTCTGCAATTTGTTTTGATCTTCTGACGACTTTACTAGCCAATAAACGACAGCGTGATCTGCAAACAACTTAAGACGGATGCTCACATTGTCTCCCAAATCGTTTATATACGTAAGGAACAACAAAGGGCCTATAACACAACCTTGGGGAACACCACAAATCACTTCTGTTTTACTCGATGACTTTCCGTCAGTTACTACGAACTGTGAACTCTCTGACAGTAAATCACGAATACAGTCAGATAATTGAGACGATATTCCATAAGCACGCAATTTTACTACAAGTCGCTTGTTTGGTAGTGTCAAAAGCCACCTGGAACTCTAGAAATGCGGAATCAGTTTGAATCCCTTGACAATAGCACTCACCACTTCATGTGAGTAAAGAGCTTGTTGTGTTTTACAAGAACAATGTTTTCTAAATCTGTGTAGACTGTCTGTCAGTAGACCGTTTTCTTTGAGGGAATTCATAATGTCGGAACGCAAAATATGTTCTAAAATCCTGCTGCTTGTCGACATTAATGATATGGGCCTGTAATTAAGTGGATTACTACTACTATCTTTCTTGGATACTGGTGTGACCTGTGCAACTTTCCAGTCTTTGGGTACTGGTCTTTCGTCGAGTGAGCTGTTGTATATGATTGTTAAGTATAAATCTATTGCATCAGCATACTCAAAAGGAACCTAACGGGTATACAATCTGGACAGGAAGACTTGCTTTTGTTAAGTGATTTAAGTTGATTGTCTACTCCGAGGATATCTACTTCTACGTTACGCACGCTGACAGATGTTCTTGATTTGATTTCTGGAATATTTATTTCGTCTTCTTTGGTGAAGGAGTTTCGGGAGGCTGTGTTTAGTAATTCTGCTTTGGCAGCACTGTCGTCGATAGTATTTTCATTGCTATCGCGCGAAGTCCGAAGTTTTGAAGACAATGTAACTAAACTTCGCTCAGCCGATAAGAAATGTTATATTCGTACACATACGTTTTCACTCTTATTGCCGTTATATGTTTTTACTTACAAACAATTGAAATTTTTTGAACAAAATGAGTAGAAGTGTTCCTTCTTTGAAAACCCTATCAGGAAGAAATTAATGTTTTTTGAACGAAGTTTAATATACCATTATTACAAATATCTGTGTAACAGAATTTTGATATTTTCTTTTGCTGGAGTCTACAGCTCTCCAATCAACTGTGAAAAAAAGACATCAAATTATACAGCTTTTCTCTTACATAGATGCCTTCCTATTGTATTAAATGAAAATTCCTTCCACACAATGTTGCGCTATAGTATTGATTAGTTGCTACTTGCATGCCGAATTTAAGTACTCTAATGTCAGTGGTTTTTGAGGCAAAGTAACATAGAGTTTCCAAGATGTAAGTTATAGGAAACCTGCATCAAGGATCTGACACTATTTGTTTTTATTGGGCCTTACCTTACTAGCGCAAATTATACAATAGCTGCAGCAATTCTCTTGTTACCGATTTCCAATATCGACAGTATGAAAGCTGCTGGATCATATTCTAGCCTCATTACAGTCCGTTGTCTGCCGGAATTGCCAGAGCTAAAAACTAAATATGTATCACATTTTGCAATTTCAACGGCAGAAGTGGAAACAAATGTTGTTTTCGAGCAACGTTTCCATATCAGAGAATTGTAACTTTCATTAGGATTATGAGCTTTTTTTGTAGAGATTCAGCATCTGTGAAACACATTCCCTCCATTGCGGCTCCATAAAACTGGCGGAAAACGACGGAGAGATAAGTAAAATGAGGAAATGCAGAACAAGAAACGAACGTGACCTCATTCAAGCCAGAATTCGAACATAATATTTAGGAATTCAAATTTAAATACCATGTAGTAAATGGAGAGATAATAAATTTTTTTTCACAATTTTGGTCGCTTTCGTGTACGTCCCCCCTTAAGAATGAAAACTGGGGAATATGTTCGCATACATGATTAATGGTGTTTTATATGAAATAATGTTTATCACTGAACTCATTTTTCAAATAAAACACGCTGGTAAAGTACAATAAACGTTGCCCTCATGAATGTTACGGTCTTCAGTCCAAAGTCTGGTTGGATGGAGTTCACCACGCTATCCTATCCCGTGCAAGCCCCTTCATCTCTACATAGCTTCTGCGGCTTACATCCATTCGAATCTTCTTACTGTAATCTAATCTTGGTGTCCTCTTATAATTCTCACCCCCTTTCCCCTCTACTCACACACACTCCCCACTATTACCAAACTGACGATATCTATAGTGTCTGAGGATGTGTGATGTCAACCGGTACCTTCTTTTAGTCAAATAGTGCAATAAATTTCGTTCTTCCTCATTAGTCCGGAATATTGTACAAAGAGGTCCAGCCCATGAGTGTCTAGGGAAGTTGCCTTCCACTGTCCTTCACATCCTGACGGCTCGCTGACCCAGTTTCTCGCTGGGATTGGTTACCCAACCTCCCACTGGGTTGCTCAGCTTAACAGGGGCACCATGTGTAGGTAGGATTGTGGAGAATTGAGGTGAGAGAGGCTGAGAGAACATTGTTGAGATCTTGTATTCGCATCTCACCCCAACACTGTTCAATATATATGTGGGGGAAATTATTAGTGAAAGTTTTGGTGGAAGGAGAGGAGTTTGTATAGGGGGTCTGAGAGTGGAGTGTATTTCCGGACGATATGGTTGTGATGGCAGAGACTGCAAGAGAGAGGAAACAAATGTTAGATGATCTAAACACAAAATTATAAGAATATGGAATAAAGATTAACAAGAAGAAAACGAAAAGCATGGTAATTGGAGGAAAGGGGTGAAATGTCGTATGAAAATAATGGCAGAGGAAATAGAGCAAGTGAATAACTTCAGTTAGTTGGGAAGTGTAACAATGGTTGATATGTATTCATCAACAGAAATTAGGAAAATAATTGCAATGGCAAAAGAAGGATTCAGGAGGAAAGAAAAATTACTTTGTGGACCACTAAACAAAGATCTGAAGAAAAGACTTGCCAAATGTTACATCTGGAGCGTTGCACTTCATGGTGCGGAGACCTGAACATTGAAGAAGGAGGATGAAAGAAGACTGGAGGCACTAGGGATGTGGATATAGAGAAGAATGAAAAAAGAGAAATGGGAAGACCGAGTAAGGAATGAAGAAGTATTAAGAAGAGTTGGAGAAGAAAGAAACATGCTGAAAGTCATCAGAAAGAGAAAACTGAACTGGACATTGTTTGAGGAAGGAATGTTTATTGAAGGAAGGAATAGAAAGAATGGTGGAGGGAAAAGGGGGAAGAGGAAAAAGAAGATATCAAATTGTGGTAAAAATTGAGACAATTAACTGTAAAATTTGAGTTTTTTCTGAACATGAAGTTTAAAATGTAACAGCTCATTCATTTTTTCATAAATTAATAAATTCTAGAGTTTCATACACCTATAAGTATGGTTTGTATGCTGCGTAAAATTCATCGAAGAATCTCTCTTACTTATGAAAAAAAGTGAACCTATAACAACAAATACGTCCAACAGCAAGTGAAAAAAATGATGAAATTTCACATGTAAAAAAAAATATGTTTGTTGTGTTGGCAGAAGAGCCAACACCGTGTTACTAGTGGAGGCCGAAATGCACGCGTTTTAGCTCACGCAGGCTGGTGTGAGGAGGGAAGAGCTGTACTAAATGGTTCAAATGGCTCTGAGCACTATGGGACTCAACTGCTGGGGCCATTAGTCCCCTAGAACTTAGAACTAGTTAAACCTAACTAACCTAAGGACATCACAAACATCCATGCCCGAGGCAGGATTCGAACCTGCGACCGTAGCGGTCTTGCGGTTCCAGACTGCAGCGCCTTTAACCGCACGGCCACTTCGGCCGGCTAAGAGCTGTACTGACGTGAGGTCTGGAACATGACAAGGAATTAGAATTCAGAAAGCGGACGTAATTAGTTTGATACTTAACTTTAATCCATTAATGATGAACGTCGCTCTTGAAGGTACATGAGTCACAATATTATCTGTTAGTAACTGAATATGGCGCCTTGCTAGGTCGTAGCAAATGACGTAGCTGAAGGCTATGCTAAACTGTCGTCTCTGCAGATGAGAGCGTATGTAGAGTGCTAGAGAGTCTCTAGACTAGACCTGCCGTGTGGCGGCGCTCGGTCTGCAATCACTGATAGCAGCGACACGCAGGTCCGACGTATACTAACAGACCACGGCCGATTTAAAGGCTACCACCTAGCAAGTGTGGTGTCTGGCGGTGACACCACAATTTTGTTATATTTTTGAACTTCCACTGCTATGAGTGTGAAACCTGAATCCTTCCCGGTCATGCTGACAAAGTTTTATGAATTTATTTGTAAAAGTACAGACAGTAGAAATTAAAATGTCCTGTGGTGCCTCTCCTGCTCCAAGTCGGCCCGTTTGACGTCCTACCCCCTTTAACAGGTGACGAAGCATGGGTATACGTGTATGACGTCGAAACCAAAGCCCAATTGTCCCAATGGAACTGTCTGAAGAATCAAGACCTAAAAAAATTCCACGTTCGTGTACTCGAGAACTGGTAAATGCGATTAACTGTAATAATCATTCCACCATTGTGCGACATTTGCGTGCAATGGGGGAGGTTCAAAAACCGGATGTATACGCACGGCAACCTGTAACCCAAAATCACAAAAACCAACGGGAGGCCATATGTACACCTTTGCTTGCTAGTTGTCAGCCGGCTCATCAATAACAGCGACCATTCCTATACTGCATCGTTACTGGTGACGAAAAAGATGTCTTTATGTTAACACAAGCAAAAGAAAGGAATGGCTGAGTCCAAATGATGATATGATCTAAGAAATAAGTGGTTACGAATGATTTCTTGAGAAAGCTTCGCGCCAAATACACTGTCAAATTCATTAGTAGTTTGCAGTAAACGTTTTACCATGTCATATTTTAATGCGTTAAAGCGGAACCGATTTATACCACAAAAAATTAGTTCCAATTTAGGCCACCAGATGCAAGTCTGGCTCTGTGAGTGCAAGAAAGATCTACAAAGATACACTACTGGCCATTAAAATTGCTACACTACGAAGATGACGTGCTACAGACGCGAAATTTAACCGACAGGAACAAGATGCTGTGATATGCAAATGATGAGCTTTTCAGAGCATTCACACATGGTTGGCGCCGGTGGCGACACCTACAACGTGCTGACACGAGGAAAGTTTCCAACCGAATTCTCATACGCAAACTGTAGTTGACCGGCGTTACCTGGAGAAACGTTGTTGTGATGCCTCGTGTAAGGAGGAGAAATGCGTTCCATCACGTTTCCGACTTTGATAAAGGTCGGATTGTAGCCTATCGCGTTTGCGGTTTATCGTATCGCGACATTGCTGCTCGCGTTGGTCGAAATCCAATGACTGTTAGCAGAATATGGAATCGGTCGGTTTGCCGGCCGCGGTGGTCTAGCGGTTCTAGGCGCTCAGTCAGGAACCGCGCGACTGCTACGGTCGCAGGTTCGAATCCTGCCTCGGGCATGGATGTGTGTGATGTCCTTAGGTTAGTTAGGTTTAAGTAGTTCTAAGTTCTAGGGGACTTATGACCACAGATGTTGAGTCCCATAGTGCTCAGAGCCATTTGAACCATTTTTTGAATCGGTCTGTTCAGGAGGGTAATACGGAACGCCGTGCTGGATACCAGCGGCCTCGTATCACTAGCAGTCGAGATGACAGGCATCTTACCCGCACGGCTGTAACGGATCGTGCAGCCACGTCTCGATCCATGAGTCAACAGATGGGGACGTTTGCAAGACAACAACCATCTGCACGAACAGTTCGACGACGTTTGCAGCAGCATGGACTATCAGCACGGAGACCGTGGCTGCGGTTACCCTTGACGCTGCATCACAGGCAGGAGCGCCTGCGATGGTGTACTCGACGACGAACCTGGGTGCACGAATGGCAAAACGACATTTTATTTCGGATGAATCCAGGTTCTGTTTACAGCATCATGATGGTCGCATCCGTGTTTGGCCACATCGCGGTGAACGCACATTGGAAGCGAGTATTCGTCATCACTGTACTGGCGTATCACCCGGCGTGATGGTATGGGGTTCCATTGGTTACTCGTCTCGGTCACCTCTTGTTCACATTGACGGCACTTTGAACAGTGGACGTTATATTTCATATGTGTTACGACCCGTGGCTCTTCCCTTCATTCGATCCCTGTGAAATCCTACATTTCAGCAGGATAATGCACGACCGCATGTTGCAGGTCCTGTACGGCCCTTTCTGGATACAGAAAATGTTCGACTGCTGTCCTGGCCAGCACATTCTCCAGATCTCTCACCAACTGAAAACGTCTGGTCAATGGTGGCCGAGCAACTGGCTCGTCACAATACACCAGTCATTACTCTTGATGAACTGTAGTATCGTGTTGAAGCTGCATGGGCAGCTGTACCTGTACACGCCATCCAAGCTCTGTTTGACTCAATGGCCAGGTGTATCAGGGCCAGAGGTGGTTGTTCTGGGATCCATGCCCGCAAATTACGTGAAAATGTAATCACATGTCAGTGCTAGTATAATATATTTGTCCAATCAATACCCGTTTATCATCTGCATTTTTTCTTCGTGTTGCAATTTTAATGACCAGCAGTGTATTTGCGTATGTTATGGGTTAGGAAGTGGCAACAAAACGACTATTCACGTTGGTGTGTAGAATATATGAGTCTGGCGACATACCATCTGACTTTCGGAAAAGCATCATCCACACAATTCCGAAGAAGGCAAAAGCTGACAAGTGCGAGAATTATCGCACAATCAGCCTAACAGCTCATGCATCGAAGCTGCTTACAAGAATAATATACAGAAGAATGGAAAAGAAAATTGAGAATGCGCTAGGTGACGATCAGTTTGGCTTTAGGAAAAGTAAAGGGACGAGAGAGGCAATCCTGACGTTACGGCTAATAATGGAAGCAAGGCTAAAGAAAAATCAAGACACTTTCATAGGATTTGTCGACCTGGAAAAAGCGTTCGACAATATAAAATGGTGCAAGCTGTTCGAGATAATGAAAAAAGTAGGGGTAAGCTATAGGGAGAGAGGGGTCATATACAATATGTACAACAACCAAGAGGGAATAATAAGAATGGACGATCAAGAACGAAGTGCTCGTATTAAGAATGTAAGACAAGGCTGTAGCCTTTCGCCCCTACTCTTCAATCTGTACATCGAGGAAGCAATGATGGAAATAAAAGAAAGGTTCAGGAGTGGAATTAAAATGCAAGGTGAAAGGATATCAATGATACGATTCGCTGATGACATTGCTATCCTGAGTGAAAGTGAAGAAGAATTAAATGATCTGCTGAACGGAATGAACAATCTAATGAGTACACAGTATGGTTTGAGAGTAAATCGGAGAAAGGCGAAGGTAATGAGAAGTAGTAGAAATGAGAACAGCGAGAAACTTAACATCAGGATTGATGGTCACGAAGTCAATGAAGTTAAGGAATTCTGCTGCCTAGGCAGTAAAATAACCAATGACGGACGGAGCAAGGAGGACATCAAAAGCAGACTCGCTATGGCAAAAAAGGCATTTCTGGCCAGAGAAGCCTACTAATATCAAATACCGCCCTTAAATTGAGGAAGAAAGTTTTGAGGATGTACGTCTTGAGTACAGCATTGTATGGTAGTGAAACATGGACTGTGGGAAAACCGGAACAGAAGAGAATCGAAGCATTTGAGATGTGGTGCTATAGACGGATGTTGAAAATTAGGTGGACTGATAAGGTAAGGAATGAGGAGGTTCTACGCAGAATCGGAGAGGAAAGGAATATGTGGAAAACACTGATAACGAGAAGGGACAGGATGATAGGACATCTGCTGAGACATGAGGGAATGACTTCCATGGTACTAGAGGGAGCTGTAGAGGGCAAAAACTGTAGAGGAAGACAGAGATTGGAATACGTCAAGCAAAAGCAAATAATTGAGGACGTAGGTTGCAAGTGCTACTCTGAGATGAAGAGGTTAGCACAGGAAAGGAATTCGTGGCGGGCCGCATCAAACCAGTCAGTAGACTGATGACCAAAAAAAAAAAAAAAAGGTGAAACAGATGAGAAAGGCATAATGTTTATTTTATTATTAACCGCTGCTTGCAGTATTTGTTCAGTACGAGTACGGCAGACGTCGAGGAGATGATATGGTTCAAATGGTTCAAATGGCTCTGAGCACTATGGGACTCAACTGCTGTGGTCATTAGTCCTCTAGAACTTAGAACTACTTAAACCTAACTAAGGACATGACACACATCCATGCCCGAGGCAGGATTCGAACCTGCGACCGTAGCAGCAGCGCGGCTCCGGACTGGAGCGCCTAGAACCGCATGGCCACCGCGGCCGGCGGAGATGATATGCTGAGCCTGATTTGCACCTGGTGGCCAAATTGAAACAATTTTTTTTTCGACGTAAATCAGTTTCGCATTAACGTGTTAACACATCCACCAAGTTTCGCTGCCATACGATTATTACAGCCCACCCTGGACGCCTGTGAGTAGTTGCGCTTTAATTATAACGATCCGGTATTCGCTCTCCCCGTGTCCAATGCAAAAATAACACAAATTAATTAGTCTACTTCGTACTCACTTCTCCCTCGTTTTATGAAGAACCGTTTTTCTTAATATTTTCTGGCCGGTCGCTGTCGCCGAGCGGTTCCAGGCGCTTCAGTCTGGAACCGCGCGACCGCTACGTCGCAGGTTCGAATCCTGCCTCGGGCATAGATGTGTGTGATGTCCTTAGGTTAGTTAGGTTCAAGTAGTTCTAAGTTCTAGGGGAATGATGACCTCAGATGTTAAGTCCCATAGTGCTCAGAGCCATTTGAACCATTTTTGAATATTTTCCTTGGAATGAACACTTCGTCTTAGGCGTTCTGAGTTCACTTGAAACAATGAAACACTTTAATAACAAATTAAGCGCGATACGACTCAGACAGAAAAACAGAAAACCACGCTGCTGCGAAGCTTAAATTTTGCATGGTGTGTGGGTCTTCTTTTTTTAGACCCCAAGGATCGTGGAACTACAAAGAAACAGTTTTAACGTGAATGTGGGTTTCTGGTCCTCCAGATAAGATTCTTATCGGAATTTTTATTATAACTTGGCAAAATATTTCTGTTCGTAGTACATTAATTTGAAATTTTTGCAGGGGGTTCAGAGAATACCCCGGGAATACAGTATGTGGGTTTCATTACATTTCAACTTTATCACGAAAATGAAAACTTGGCAAAGATTCACCTTTTAAACCGACGTTTATATGTCAATTGTTGTAAATAATTCGTAGGAAATACATAACCGTGCACTGCTGTGACAAATTCACAGTTAGGAATTGCGTTTTGATAAATTAAGACTTGGTGCTGCATTTTATTCGTCGTGGATGATGATAAATGTTTTGAAAGGGGCTACAGTCTAAAGCAGGCTTAAGCAGATTTACAAAAGAGTGATAGTGCTAATTAATCTATTTTTGGAAATCAGGATCAGAGAGATGCTGATGTAAATACGGTAGAGAAAGGGATACAGGTCGGAGATACTAATAGTACTCAGGAAACTAGTGCGCCTACTCTTCTAACTAGAAGTGGACAGATAACAAATAACGTAGTACCACCTGATGCGCGCAAGCAGGTTTCGAGGAATGTAGTACTTGAAACTGCACGTATTCCACGTCCCCTTACATCACAATTACAGAGCAGGGCAGATTGTCTCACACTTCTTATCACCAGTCACATGCAGAGAGTAACAGTAATGCATACCAACAATCGTGCAGACGACAGTAAAATTCTACTCCCACATCTTGAGCACTAGATTGAACAAGGCGCTTGGGAAGCCATTGAGTCAATTTTCGTCAGATTTTTCGAGCCACAATGAACTTTTCAAGATTAATTGCGGTATTGTTACATAGTGTGTGGTATATGAATATTTTGTCTCGAAATAATTTTTGGAACTAGACAAACTAAATAATACATACTCGTATCTTTTCATATTTCAAAATTATCTAGTACATAATTGCAACTTATACGTATAACTTAATTACAGCAAGCAACTATGAAGTTGTAAGTTCAACATTGTGCATGGGTCTTACAATAAATCTTATTATTTATGTCGAAATATTTTACATTTTATCGCCAGCAATTTGTTGGAATCACAATGGGGTCAAAAAGACGCCAAGCATATGTATGTTTTTTTTTCAGAGCTGATACCATGCGGGGCCTTACGGGACTCAGCTGCGATAATCACTTTCGCTATTTAGCCTAAAAGACAGAGATGCATTCAAGAATTTGGACAAAAGATTGGTATTATGAGAATATTTCTCTGAAATCCGAAATCTGGGACAAACTATCGTCCCATAGGTATTTTTCGGGACACCGATTTCGTTAATCTTGAAAGCGGGACTGTCGTGAAAGGCCTGGCCATCTGGCAACCACAGACGTTAATGACACACCCGGTTTGATCTTACGCTAGTTACAGATAAGCAACAGGTGCCTGAAGCATGGATGCTTCTAGAATCACAGCAGATGTAAACAAAAGTTCTCACTGAAATGATAATTAAATCAAGACCTTAAGCTGCCGACAGTCGTTGATATACACTACTGGCCATTAAAATTGCTACACCAAGAAGAAATGCAGATGATAAACGGCTATTCATTGGACAAATATATTATACTAGAACAGACATGTGATTACATTTTCAAGCAATTTGGGTGCATAGATCCTTAGAAATCCGTACCCAGAACAACCACCTCTGGCCGTAATAACGGCCTTGATACGCCTGAGCATTGAGTCAAACAGAGCTTGGATGGCGAGTACAGGTACAGCTCCTCATGCAGCTTCAACACAATACTACAGTTCATCAAGAGTAGTGACTGGCGTATTGTGACGAGCCAGTTGCTCGGCCACCATTGACCAGACGTTTTCAATTGGTGAGAGATTTGGAGAATGTGCTGGCCAGAGCAGCAGTCGAACATTTTCTGTATCCAGAATGGCCCGTACACGATCTGCAACATGCGGTCGTGCATTATCCTGCTGTAATGTAGCTTTTCGCAGGGATCGAATGAAGGGTAGAGCCACGGGTCGTAACACATCTGAAATGTAACGTCCACTGTTCAAAGTGCCGTCAATGCGAACAAGAGGTGACCGAGACGTGTAACCAATAGCACCCCATACCATCACGCTGTGTGATACGCCAGTATGGCGATGACGAATACACGCTTCCAATGTGCGTTCACCGCGATGTCACCAAATACGGATGCGACCATCATGATGCTGTAAACAGAACCTGGATTCATCCGAAAAAATGACGTTCGTCGTCGAGTAAACCATCGCAGGCGCTCCTGTCTGTGATGTAACGTCAAGGGTAACCGCAGCCGTGGTCTCCGAGCTGATAGTCCATCTGCTGCAAACGTCGTCGAACTGTTCGTGCAGATGGTTGTTGTCTTGCAAACGTCCCCATCTGTTGACTCAGGGATCGAGACGTGGCTGCACGATCCGTTACAGCCATGCAGATAAGATGCCTGTCATCTCGACTGGTAGTGATACGAGGCCTTTGGGATCCAGCACGGCGTTCCGTATTACCCTCCTGAACCCACCGATTCCATATTGTGCTAACAGTCATTGGATCTCGACCAACGCGAGCAGCAATGTCGCTTTACGATAAACCGCAATCGCGATAGGCTACAATCCGACCTTTACCAAAGTCGGAAACGTGATGGTACGCATTTCTCCTCCTTACACGAGGCATCACAACAACGTTTCACCAGGCAACACCGGTCAACTGCTGTTTGTGTATGAGTAATCGGTTGGAAACTTTCCTCATGTGAGCACGTTGTAGGTGTCGCCACCGGCGCCAACCTTGTGTGAATGCTCTGAAAATCTAATCATTTGCATATCACAGCATCTTCTTCCTGTCGGTTAAATTTCGCGTGTGTAGCACGTCATCCTCGTGGTGCAGCATATTTAATGGCCAGTAGTGTACATCAACGGGGACAGTTGAAAATGTGTGCCCCGACCGGACTCGAACCCGGGATCTCCTGCACTCATGGCAGACGCTCTGTCCATCTTTTTTTTTTTCATTTTGTTCGGTACTGTTCGTTGCATTTGGCCTGGGCGGATGTCAGATGAGATCCGTTCGCGCTGATCGTTGATTCATTTACTCATTGTTTTTATTACAGAGGGCAAGCAGCCCCCTGCCGAACACGTTGAGCTATCGTGCAGGCATCCATCTGAGCCACCGAGGGCACAGAGGATAGAGCGACTACACACGGACTTATCCCTTCCACGCTCCCCGTGAGACCCACGTTCCCAACTTAATGTCCACACACTACATTCGTAGTGCCCCTGCCCATTACATTCATTACTCGCGGCAGGCAATCTTACCGAGTCCCGTAAGAGTTCGGGCAATGCTTGTGCAGCCAGCACAGAAGAAGAAGGTCAGTGGCCGGTTAGCCTTAACTATATGAAGATGGCTCTGAGCACTATGGGACTTAACATCTGAGGTCATCAGTCCCCTAGAACTACTTAAACCTAATTAACCTAAGGACATCACACACATTCATGCCCGAGGTAGGATTCGAACCTGCGACCGTAGCGTAAATGAAGATGGTATCCGTTCTTTCGGACATGTCCGAAAGAACAGTTGCCATCTTCATATAGAGTTCTTGTGGTGTCACCGCCAGACACCACACTTGCTAGGTGGTAGCCTTTAAATCGGCCGCGGTCCATTAGTATACGTCGGACCCGCGTGTCGCCACTGTCAGTGATAGCAGACCGAGCGCCACCACACGGCAGGTCTAGAGAGACGTCCTGGCACTCGCCCCAGTTGTACAGCCGACGTTCATAGCAATGGTTCACTGACAAATACGCTCTCATTTGCCGAGACGATAGTTAGCATAGCCTTCAGCTACATTTGCTACGACCTAGCAAGGCGCCGTATTCAATTGATATTGAGATTCTATTAATGTATCATCAAGAGCGATGTTCTACAAATGTGGATTAAAGTTAAGTATTCCAGAAGCTACGTACTTTTCTTTATAGCATTCATTACGTATCCTGTTTCAGACCTCACGCCATCCTGCGTGAGTTTAAACGCGAGCCTTTCGGCTCCCTCTCATTGTGTCTAGGCTGTCTTGTCTAGACACAACAGTTCTCACTGGCGTTTGGAGAAAGACCAGCATAGTCTTTGCGTTGCGTTTACAAGTGTGCTAGAGTCCCAGCAAACATGAGTTACTGCTCTAGATATGTTGGTTTGCTCTCTCTTTCTCTCTCTCTCTCTCTCTCTCTCTCTCTCTCTCTCTCTTCTCCCACGCTTCCTGATCCCCTCCACCTCTCTGTCTCTCCCTCCATCCCTCCCTTCCTCTTTCTCTCTGTCTCTGTCTCTCTCTCTCTCTCTCTCTCTATCTCTGAGTCACGCCTTTGCGAGCAGATAATGCTGACTCTACTCCCCGCCTCCAAGCACTGCTGGTTAATGTGACCTAAGAATTTCTTATCGCGCGCTGTCTGCCGGACACAGAAGACAATGTTATACTGGTGAGTCGCCACTTTGCTTCATAGGGGGCTGTGTGTGTAGTCTTGATGCGGAGAGCGATGCATAGTACTGGTATCGTCGTAGGAGAGCAGTAACTTACGAATCATTTCTCTGTCTGCCGTTCATATTACAACTAAAGATCACGCGAGCTTTCTTGTTAATTTTTGATTAAGGAAACGGATTCGTATTCACAGGGGCTGGCTTCGACAACCCCGATCGGTGAACCTCATTTATGTCTTCAGCTGTTAGAAACATCGATCAGATCGTAGTAGCAAATGCTACATTGTTGTTGTTGTGGTCTTCAGTCCTGAGACTGGTTTGATGCAGCTCTCCATGCTACTCTATCCTGTGCAAGCTTCTTCATCTCCCAGTACCTACTGCAACCTACATCCTTCTGAATCTGCTTAGTGTATTCATCTCTTGGTCTCCCTCAACGATTTTTATCCTCCACGCTGCCCTCCAAAGATAAACTTGTAATCCCTTGATGCCTCAAAACATGTCCTACCAACCGATCCCTTCTTCTAGTCAAGTTGTGCCACAAACTTCTCTTCTCCCCAATCCTATTCAATACCTCCTCATTAGTTACGTGATCTATCCACCTTATCTTCAGCATTCTTCTGTAGCACCACATTTCGAAAGCTTCTATTCTCTTCTTGTCCAAACTGGTTATCGTCCATGTTTAACTTCCATACATGGCTACAGACTATTTAATTGCGACGCAATTTCTGTGTTAATTCGTCAATGTGAGGGTCTGAGAGATACAGTAAAGAAGAAATAGTGCATCGATAAGGAGATACTCGACCCCAAAAGAAAATCCTGTCGTTTCCATAGAAACGTTCCTAGATTGGGAAAGAGAAGGCATGGAACACAGACTATTTAATTGCGACGCAATTTCCGTGTTAATTCGTAAATGTGAGGGTCTGAGGGATACAGTGAAGAAGAAATAGTGCATCGGAAAGGAGATACTCGTTCCCAAAAGAAAATCCTGTCGTTTCCATAGAAACGTTCCTAGATTGGGAAACAGAAGGCATGGACCCCAGAGTATCTCATTGCGACGCAATTTCTGTGTTAATTCGTCAATGTGAGTGTCTGAGCGATACAGTAAAGAAGAAATAGTGAATCGATAAGGAGATACTCGACCCCAAAAGAAAATCCTGTCGTTTCTATAGAAACGTTTTAGATTGGGAAACAGAAGGCATGGAACCCAGAGTATCTAATTGCGACGCAATTTCTGTGTTAATTCGTCAATGTGAGTGTCTGAGTGATACAGTAAAGAAGAAATAGTGCATCGATAAGGAGATACTCGACCCCAAAGGAAATCCTGTCGTTTCCATAGAAACGTTCCTAGATTGGGAAACAGAAGGCATGGAACCCAGAGTATTTCATTGCGACGCAATTTCTGTGTTAATTCGTCAATGTGAGTGTCTGAGGGATACAGTAAAGAAGAAATAGTGAATCGGAAAGGAGATACTCGACCCCAAAAGAAAATCCTGTCGTTTCCATAGAAACGTTCCTAGATTGGGAACGAGAAGGCATGGAACCCAGAGTATCTCATTGCGACGCAATTACTGTGTTAATTCGTCAATGTGAGGGTCTGAGAGATACAGTAAAGAAGAAATAGTGCATCGATAAAGAGATACTCGACCCGAAAAGAAAATCCTGTCGTTTCCATAGAAACGTTCCTAGATTGGGAAACAGAAGGCCTGGAACACAGAGTATTTCATTGCGGCGCAATTTCTGTGTTAATTCGTCAATGTGAAGGTCTGAGGGATACAGTGAAGAAGAAATAGTGCATCGATAAGGAGATACTCGACCCCAAAAAGAAAATCCTGTCGTTTCCATAGAAACGTTCCTAGATTGGGAAAGAGAAGGCATGGAACCCAGACTATTTAATTGCGACGCAATTTCTGTGTTAATTCGTCAATGTGAGGGTCTGAGGGATAGAGTGAAGAAGAAATAGTGCATCGGAAAGGAGATACTCGACCCCAAAAGAAAATCCTGTTGTTTCCATAGAAACGTTCCTAGATTGGGAAAGAGAAGGCATGGAACCCAGAGTATCTCATTGCGACGCAATTACTGTGTTAATTCGTCAATGTGAGGGTCTGAGAGATACAGTAAAGAAGAAATAGTGCATCGATAAGGAGATACTCGACCCCAAAAGAAAATCCTGTCGTTTCCATAGAAACGTTCCTAGATTGGGAAACAGAAGGCATGGAACCGAGAGTATTTCATTGCGACGCAATTTCTGTGTTAATTCGTCAATGTGAGGGTCTGAGGGATACAGTAAAGAAGAAAAAGTGCACCGGAAAGGACATACTCGACCCCAAAAGAAAATCCTGTCGTTTCCATAGAAACGTTCCTAGATTGGGAAACAGAAGGCATGGAACACAGAGTATTTCATTGCGACGCAATTTCTGTGTTAATTCGTCAATGTGAGTGTCTGAGGGATACAGTAAAGAAGAAATAGTGCATCGGAAAGGAGATACTCGACCCCAAAAGAAAATCCTGTCGTTTCCATAGAAACGTTCCTAGATTAAGAAAGAGAAGGCATGGAACCCAGAGTATCTCATTGCGACGCAATTTCTGTGTTAATTCGTCAATGTGAGTGTCTGAGGGATACAGTAAAGAAGAAATAAAGCATCGATAAGGAGACACTCGACCCCAAAAGAAAATCCTGTCGTTTCCATACAAACGTTCCTAGATTGGGTAACAGAAGGCATGGAACCCAGAGTATTTCATTGCGACGCAATTTCTGTGTTAATTCGTCAATGTGAGGGTCTGAGGGATACAGTAAAGAAGAAATAGTGCATCGATAAGGAGATACTGGACCCCAAAAGAAAATCCTGTCGTTTCTATAGAAACGTTCCTAGATTGGGAAACAGAAGGCATGGAACCCAGAGTATTTCATTGCGACGCAATTTTTTTTTTAATTCGTCAATGTGAGGGTCTGAGGGATACAGTAAAGAAGAAATAGTGCATCGGAAAGGAGATACTCGACCCCAAAAGAAAATCCTGTTGTTTCCATAGAAACGTTCCTAGATTGGGAAAGAGAAGGCATGGAACCCAGAGTATCTCATTGCGACGCAATTACTGTGTTAATTCGTCAATGTGAGGGCCTGAGAGATACAGTAAAGAAGAAATAGTGCATCGATAAGGAGATACTCGACCCGAAAAGAAAATCCTGTCGTTTCCATAGAAACGTTCCTAGATTGGGAAAGAGAAGGCATGGAACACAGAGTATCTCATTGCGACGCAATTTCTGTGTTAATTCGTCAATGTGAGGGTCTGAGGGATACAGTGAAGAAGAAATAGTGCATCGGAAAGGAGATACTCGACCCCAAAAGAAAATCCTGTCGTTTCCATAGAAACGTTCCTAGATTGGGAAAGAGAAGGCATGGAACCCAGAGTATCTCACTGCGACGCAATTTCTGTGTTAATTCGTCAATGTGAGTGTCTGAGGGATACAGTAAAGAAGAAATAGTGCATTGATAAGGAGATACTCGACCCCAAAAGAAAATCCTGTCGTTTCCATAGAAACGTTCCTAGATTCGGAAACAGAAGGCATGGAACACAGAGTATTTCATTGCGGCGCAATTTCTGTGTTAATTCGTCAATGTGAGGGTCTGAGGGATACAGTGAATAAGAAATAGTGCATCGGAAAGGAGATACTCGACTCCAAAAGAAAATCCTGTCGTTTCCATAGAAACGTTCCTAGATTGGGAAAGAGAAGGCATGGAACCCAGAGTATCTCATTGCGACGCAATTTCTGTGTTAATTCGTCAATGTGTGTGTCTGAGGGATACAGAAAAGAAGAAATAGTGCATCGATGAGGAGATACTCGACCCCAAAAGAAAATCCTGTCGTTTCCATAGAAACGTTCCTAGATTGGGAAACAGAAGGCATGGAACCCAGAGTATTTCATTGCGACGCAATTTCTGTGTTAATTCGTCAATGTGAGGGTCTGAGGGATACAGTAAAGAAGAAATAGTGCACCGGAAAGGACATACTCGACCCCAAAATAAAAACCTGTCGTTTCCATAGAAACGTTCCTAGATTAAGAAACAGAAGGCATGGTACCCAGAGTATCTCATTGCGACGCAATTTCTGTGTTAATTCGTCAGTGTGAGTGTCTTAGGGATACAGTAAAGAAGAAATAGTGCATCGATAAGGAGATACTCGACCCCAAAAGAAAATCCTGTCGTTTCCGTAGAAACGTTCCTAAATTGGCATGGAACCCAGAGTATTTCATTGCGACGCAATTTCTGTGTTAATTCGTTAATGGGAGGGTCTGAGGGATACAGTAAAGAATAAATAGTGCATCGGAAAGGAGATACTCGATCCCAAAATAAAATCCTGTCGTTTCCATAGAAACGTTCCTGGATTGGGAAAGAGAAGGCATGGAACCCAGAGTATCTCATTGCGACGCAATTTCTGTGTTAATTCGTCAATGTGAGTGTCTGAGGGATACAGTAAAGAAGAAACAGCGCATCGGAAACGAGATACTCGACCCCAAAAGAAAATCCTGTCGATTCCATAGAAACGTTCCTGGATTGGGAAACAAAAGGCATGGAACCCAGAGTATCTCATTGCGACGCAATTTCTGTTTTAATTCGTCAATGTGAGTGTCTGAGGGATACAGTAAAGAAGAAATAGTGCATCGATAAGGAGATACTCGACCCCAAAAGAAAATCCTGTCGTTTCCATAGAAACGTTCCTGGATCGGGAAACAAAAGGCATGGAACCCAGAGTATCTCATTGCGACGCAATTTCTGTGTTAACTCGTCAGTGTGACTGTCTTAGAGATACAGTAAAGAAGAAATAGTGCATCGATAAGGCGATACTCGACCCCAAAAGAAAATCCTGTCGTTTCCATAGAAACGTTCCTAGATTGGGAAAGAGAAGGCATGGAACCCAGAGTATTTCATTGCGACGCAATTTCTGTGTTAATTCGTCAATGTGAGCGTCTGAGGGATACAGTAAAGAAGAAATAGTGCATCGGAAAGGAGATACTCGATCCCAAAAGAAAATCCTGTAGTTTCCATAGAAACGTTCCTGGATTGGGAAAGAGAAGGCATGGAACCCAGACTATTTAATTGCGACGCAATTTCTGTGTTAATTCGTCAATGTGAGTATCTGAGGGATACAGTAAAGAAAAAATAGTGCATCGATAAGGAGATACTCGATCCGAAAAGAAAATCCTGTCGTTTCCATAGAAACGTTCCTAGATTGGGAAACAGAAGGCATGGAACCCAGAGTATCTCATTGCGACGCAATTTCTGTGTTAATTCGTCAATGTGAGTGTCTGAGGGATACAGTAAAGAAGAAATAGTGCATCGGAAAGGAGATACTCGACCCCAAAAGAAAATCCTGTCGTTTCCATAGAAAAGTTCCTAGATTGGGAAAGAGAAGGCATGGAACCCAGAGTATCTCATTGCGACGCAATTTCTGTGTTAATTCGTCAATGTGAGTGTCTGAGGGATACAGTAAAGAAGAAATAGTGCATCGGAAAGGAGATACTCGACCCCAAAAGAAAATCCTGTCGTTTCCATAGAAAAGTTCCTAGATTGGGAAAGAGTAGGCATGGAACCCAGAGTATCTCATTGCGACGCAATTTCTGTGTTAATTCGTCAATGTGAGTGTCTGAGGGATACAGTAAAGAAGAAATAGTGCATCGGAAAGGAGATACTCGACCCCAAAAGAAAATCCTGTCCTTTCCATAGAAACGTTCCTAGATTTTGAAAGAGTAGGCATGGAACGCAGAGTATCTAATTGCGACGCAATTTCTGTGTTAATTCGTCAATGTGAGTGTCTGAGGGATACAGTAAAGAAGAGATAGTGCATCGGAAAGGAGATACTCGACCCCAAAAGAAAATCCTGTCGTTTCCATAGAAACGTTCCTAGATTTTGAAAGAGTAGGCATGGAACGCAGAGTATCTAATTGCGACGCAATTTCTGTGTTAATTCGTCAATGTGAGTGTCTGAGGGATACAGTAAAGAAGAAATAGTGCATCGGAAAGGAGATACTCGACCCCAAAAGAAAATCCTGTCCTTTCCATAGAAACGTTCCTAGATTGTGAAAGAGTAAGCATGGTACCCAGAGTATCTAATTGCGACGCAATTTCTGTGTTAATTCGTCAATGTGAGTGTCTGAGGGATACAGTAAAGAAGAGATAGTGCATCGGAAACGAGATACTCAACCCCAAAAGAAAATCCTGTCGTTTCCATATAAACGTTCCTAGATTTTGAAAGAGTAGGCATGGAACGCAGAGTATCTAATTGCGACGCAATTTCTGTGTTAATTCGTCAATGTGAGTGTCTGAGGGATACAGTAAAGAAGAGATAGTGCATCGGAAAGGAGATACTCGACCCCAAAAGGAAATCTTGTCGTTTCCATAGAAACGTTCCTAGATTTTGAAAGAGTAGGCATGGAACGCAGAGTATCTAATTGCGACGCAATTTCTGTGTTAATTCGTCAATGTGAGTGTCTGAGGGATACAGTAAAGAAGAAATAGTGCATCGGAAAGGAGATACTCGACCCCAAAAGAAAATCCTGTCGTTTCCATAGAAACGTTCCTAGATTGGGAAACAGAAGGCATGGAACACAGAGTATTTCATTGCGACGCAATTTCTGTGTCAATTCGACAATGTGAGTTTCTGAGGGATACAGTAAAGAAAAAATAGTGCATCGATAAGGAGATACTCGACCCCAAAAGAAAATCCTGTCGGTTCCTTAAAAACGTTCCTAGATTGGGAAACAGAAGCATGGAACCCAGAGTATCTAATTGCGACGCAATTTCTGTGTTAATTCGTCAATGTAAGTGTCTGAGGGATACAGTAAAGAAGAAATAGTGCATCGGATAGGAGATACTCGACCCCAAAAGAAAATCCTCTCCTTTCCATAGAAACGTTCCTAGATTTTGAAAGAGTAGGCATGGAACGCAGAGTATCTAATTGCGACGCAATTTCTGTGTTAATTCGTCAATGTGAGTGTCTGAGGGATACAGTAAAGAAGAAATAGTGCATCGGAAAGGAGATACTCGACCCCAAAAGAAAATCCTGTCCTTTCCATAGAAACGTTCCTAGATTGTGAAAGAGTAAGCATGGTACCCAGAGTATCTAATTGCGACGCAATTTCTGTGTTAATTCGTCAATGTGAGTGTCTGAGGGATACAGTAAAGAAGAGATAGTGCATCGGAAAGGAGATACTCGACCCCAAAAGAAAATCCTGTCGTTTCCATAGTAACGTTCCTAGATTTTGAATGAGTAGGCATGGAACGCAGAGTATCTAATTGCGACGCAATTTCTGTGTTAATTCGTCAATGTGAGTGTCTGAGGGATACAGTAAAGAAGAAATAGTGCATCGGAAAGGAGATACTCGACCCCAAAAGAAAATCCTGTCCTTTCCATAGAAACGTTCCTAGATTGTGAAAGAGTAAGCATGGTACCCAGATTATCTAATTGCGACGCAATTTCTGTGTTAATTCGTCAATGTGAGTGTCTGAGGGATACAGTAAAGAAGAGATAGTGCATCGGAAAGGAGATACTCGACCCCAAAAGAAAATCCTGTCTTTTCCATAGAAACGTTCCTAGATTTTGAAAGAGTAGGCATGGAACGCAGAGTATCTAATTGCGACGCAATTTCTGTGTTAATTCGTCAATGTGAGTGTCTGAGGGATACAGTAAAGAAGAAATAGTGCATCGGAAAGGAGATACTCGACCCCAAAAGAAAATCCTGTCCTTTCCATAGAAACGTTCCTAGATTGTGAAAGAGTAAGCATGGTACCCAGAGTATCTAATTGCGACGCAATTTCTGTGTTAATTCGTCAATGTGAGTGTCTGAGGGATACAGTAAAGAAGAGATAGTGCATCGGAAAGGAGATACTCGAGCCCAAAAGAAAATCCTGTCGTTTCCATAGAGACGTTCCTAGATTTTGAAAGAGTAGGCATGGAACGCAGAGTATCTAATTGCGACGCAATTTCTGTGTTAATTCGTCAATGTGAGTGTCTGAGGGATACAGTAAAGAAGAAATAGTGCATCGGAAAGGAGATACTCGACCCCAAAAGAAAATCCTGTCGTTTCCATAGAAACGTTCCTAGATTGGGAAACAGAAGGCATGGAACACAGAGTATTTCATTGCGACGCAATTTCTGTGTTAATTCGACAATGTGAGTTTCTGAGGGATACAGTAAAGAAAAAATAGTGCATCGATAAGGAGATACTCGACCCCAAAAGAAAATCCTGTCGGTTCCTTAAAAACGTTCCTAGATTGGGAAACACAAGCATGGAACCCAGAGTATCTAATTGCGACGCAATTTCTGTGTTAATTCGTCAATGTAAGTGTCTGAGGGATACAGTAAAGAAGAAACAGTGCATCGGAAAGGAGATACTCGACCCCAAAAGAAAATCCTGTCGTTTCCATAGAAACGTTCCTAGATTGTGAAAGAGTAGGCATGGAACGCAGAGTATCTAATTGCGACGCAATTTCTGTGTTAATTCGTCAATGTGAGTGTCTGAGGGATACAGTAAAGAAGAAATAGTGCATCGGAAAGGAGATACTCGACCCCAAAAGAAAATCCTGTCCTTTCCATAGAAACGTTCCTAGATTTTGAAAGAGTAGGCATGGAACGCAGAGTATCTAATTGCGACGCAATTTCTGTGTTAATTCGTCAATGTGAGTGTCTGAGGGATACAGTAAAGAAGAAATAGTGCATCGGAAAGGAGATACTCGACCCCAAAAGAAAATCCTGTCGTTTCCATAGAAACGTTCCTAGATTTTGAAAGAGTAGGCATGGAACGCAGAGTATCTAATTGCGACGCAATTTCTGTGTTAATTCGTCAATGTGAGTGTCTGAGGGATACAGTAAAGAAGAAATAGTGCATCGGAAAGGAGATACTCGACCCCAAAAGAAAATCCTGTCCTTTCCATAGAAACGTTCCTAGATTTTGAAAGAGTAGGCATGGAACGCAGAGTATCTAATTGCGACGCAATTTCTGTGTTAATTCGTCAATGTGAGTGTCTGAGGGATACAGTAAAGAAGAAATAGTGCATCGGAAAGGAGATACTCGACCCCAAAAGAAAATCCTGTCCTTTCCATAGAAACGTTCCTAGATTTTGAAAGAGTAGGCATGGAACGCAGAGTATCTAATTGCGACGCAATTTCTGTTTAATTCGTCAATGTGAGTGTCTGAGGGATACAGTAAAGAAGAAATAGTGCATCGGAAAGGAGATACTCGACCCCAAAAGAAAATCCTGTCCTTTCCATAGAAACGTTCCTAGATTGTGAAAGAGTAAGCATGGTACCCAGAGTATCTAATTGCGACGCAATTTCTGTGTTAATTCGTCAATGTGAGTGTCTGAGGGATACAATAAAGAAGAGATAGTGCATCGGAAAGGAGATACTCGACCCCAAAGAAAATCCTGTCGTTTCCATAGAAACGTTCCTAGATTTTGAAAGAGTAGGCATGGAACGCAGAGTATCTAATTGCGACGCAATTTCTGTGTTAATTCGTCAATGTGAGTGTCTGAGGGATACAGTAAAGAAGAAATAGTGCATCGGAAAGGAGATACTCGACCCCAAAAGAAAATCCTGTCCTTTCCATAGAAACGTTCCTAGATTGTGAAAGAGTAAGCATGGTACCCAGAGTATCTAATTGCGACGCAATTTCTGTGTTAATTCGTCAATGTGAGTGTCTGAGGGATACAGTAAAGAAGAGATAGTGCATCGGAAAGGAGATACTCGACCCCAAAAGAAAATCCTGTCGTTTCCATAGAAACGTTCCTAGATTTTGAAAGAGTAGGCATGGAAAGCAGAGTATCTAATTGCGACGCAATTTCTGTGTTAATTCGTCAATGTGAGTGTCTGAGGGATACAGTAAAGAAGAAATAGTGCATCGGAAAGGAGATACTCGATCCCAAAAGAAAATCCTGTCCTTTCCATAGAAACGTTCCTAGATTGTGAAAGAGTAAGCATGGTACCCAGAGTATCTAATTGCGACGCAATTTCTGTGTTAATTCGTCAATGTGAGTGTCTGAGGGATACAGTAAAGAAGAAATAGTGCATCGGAAAGGAGATACTCGACCCCAAAAGAAAATCCTGTCCTTTCCATAGAAACGTTCCTAGATTTTGAAAGAGTAGGCATGGAACGCAGAGTATCTAATTGCGACGCAATTTCTGTGTTAATTCGTCAATGTGAGTGTCTGAGGGATACAGTAAAGAAGAAATAGTGCATCGGAAAGGAGATACTCGACCCCAAAAGAAAATCCTGTCCTTTCCATAGAAACGTTCCTAGATTTTGAAAGAGTAGGCATGGAACGCAGAGTATCTAATTGCGACGCAATTTCTGTGTTAATTCGTCAATGTGAGTGTCTGAGGGATACAGTAAAGAAGAAATAGTGCATCGGAAAGGAGATACTCGATCCCAAAAGAAAATCCTGTCCTTTCCATAGAAACGTTCCTAGATTGTGAAAGAGTAAGCATGGTACCCAGAGTATCTAATTGCGACGCAATTTCTGTGTTAATTCGTCAATGTGAGTGTCTGAGGGATACAGTAAAGAAGAGATAGTGCATCGGAAAGGAGATACTCGACCCCAAAAGAAAATCCTGTCGTTTCCATAGAAACGTACCTAGATTTTGAAAGAGTAGGCATGGAACGCAGAGTATCTAATTGCGACGCAATTTCTGTGTTAATTCGTCAATGTGAGTGTCTGAGGGATACAGTAAAGAAGAAATAGTGCATCGGAAAGGAGATACTCGACCCCAAAAGAAAATCCTGTCCTTTCCATAGAAACGTTCCTAGATTGTGAAAGAGTAAGCATGGTACCCAGAGTATCTAATTGCGACGCAATTTCTGTGTTAATTCGTCAATGTGAGTGTCTGAGGGATACAGTAAAGAAGAGATAGTGCATCGGAAAGGAGATACTCGACCCCAAAAGAAAATCCTGTCGTTTCCATAGAAACGTTCCTAGATTTTGAAAGAGTAGGCATGGAACCCAGAGTATCTAATTGCGACGCAATTTCTGTGTTAATTCGTCAATGTGAGTGTCTGAGGGATACAGTAAAGAAGAAATAGTGCATCGGAAAGGAGATACTCGACCCCAAAAGAAAATCCTGTCCTTTCCATAGAAACGTTCCTAGATTGTGAAAGAGTAAGCATGGTACCCAGAGTATCTAATTGCGACGCAATTTCTGTGTTAATTCGTCAATGTGAGTGTCTGAGGGATACAGTAAAGAAGAGATAGTGCATCGGAAACGAGATACTCGAACCCAAAAGAAAATCCTGTCGTTTCCATAGAAACGTTCCTAGATTTTGAAAGAGTAAGCATGGTACCCAGAGTATCTAATTGCGACGCAATTTCTGTGTTAATTCGTCAATGTGAGTGTCTGAGGGATACAGTAAAGAAGAGATAGTGCATCGGAAAGGAGATACTCGACCCCAAAAGAAAATCCTGTCGTTTCCATAGAAACGTTCCTAGATTGTGAAAGAGTAAGCATGGTACCCAGAGTATCTAATTGCGACGCAATTTCTGTGTTAATTCGTCAATGTGAGTGTCTGAGGGATACAGTAAAGAAGAAATAGTGCATCGGAAAGGAGATACTCGACCCCAAAAGAAAATCCTGTCCTTTCCATAGAAACGTTCCTAGATTGTGAAAGAGTAAGCATGGTACCCAGAGTATCTAATTGCGACGCAATTTCTGTGTTAATTCGTCAATGTGAGTGTCTGAGGGATACAGTAAAGAAGAGATAGTGCATCGGAAATTAGATACTCGACCCCAAAAGAAAATCCTGTCGTTTCCATAGAAACGTTCCTAGATTTTGAAAGAGTAGGCATGGAACGCAGAGTATCTAATTGCGACGCAATTTCTGTGTTAATTCGTCAATGTGAGTGTCTGAGGGATACAGTAAAGAAGAAATAGTGCATCGGAAAGGAGATACTCGACCCCAAAAGAAAATCCTGTCCTTTCCATAGAAACGTTCCTAGATTGTGAAAGAGTAAGCATGGTACCCAGAGTATCTAATTGCGACGCAATTTCTGTGTTAATTCGTCAATGTGAGTGTCTGAGGGATACAGTAAAGAAGAGATAGTGCATCGGAAAGGAGATACTCGACCCCAAAAGAAAATCCTGTCGTTTCCATAGAAACGTTCCTAGATTTTGAAAGAGTAGGCATGGAACGCAGAGTATCTAATTGCGACGCAATTTCTGTGTTAATTCGTCAATGTGAGTGTCTGAGGGATACAGTAAAGAAGAAATAGTGCATCGGAAAGGAGATACTCGACCCCAAAAGAAAATCCTGTCCTTTCCATAGAAACGTTCCTAGATTGTGAAAGAGTAAGCATGGTACCCAGAGTATCTAATTGCGACGCAATTTCTGTGTTAATTCGTCAATGTGAGTGTCTGAGGGATACAGTAAAGAAGAGATAGTGCATCGGAAACGAGATACTCGAACCCAAAAGAAAATCCTGTCGTTTCCATAGAAACGTTCCTAGATTTTGAAAGAGTAGGCATGGAACGCAGAGTATATAATTGCGACGCAATTTCTGTGTTAATTCGTCAATGTGAGTGTCTGAGGGATACAGTAAAGAAGAAATAGCGCATCGGAAAGGAGATACTCGACCCCAAAAGAAAATCCTGTCGTTTCCATAGAAACGTTCCTAGATTTTGAAAGAGTAGGCATGGAACGCAGAGTATCTAATTGCGACGCAATTTCTGTGTTAATTCGTCAATGTGAGTGTCTGAGGGATACAGTAAAGAAGAGATAGTGCATCGGAAAGGAGATACTCGACCCCAAAAGAAAATCCTGTCCTTTCCATAGAAACGTTCCTAGATTGTGAAAGAGTAAGCATGGTACCCAGAGTATCTAATTGCGACGCAATTTCTGTGTTAATTCGTCAATGTGAGTGTCTGAGGGATACAGTAAAGAAGAGATAGTGCATCGGAAACGAGATACTCGACCCCAAAAGAAAATCCTGTCGTTTCCATAGAAACGTTCCTAGATTGTGAAAGAGTAAGCATAGTACCCAGAGTATCTAATTGCGACGCAATTTCTGTGTTAATTCGTCAATGTGAGTGTCTGAGGGATACAGTAAAGAAGAGATAGTGCATCGGAAAGGAGATACTCGACCCCAAAAGAAAATCCTGTCGTTTCCATAGAAACGTTCCTAGATTTTGAAAGAGTAGGCATGGAACGCAGAGTATCTAATTGCGACGCAATTTCTGTGTTAATTCGTCAATGTGAGTGTCTGAGGGATACAGTAAAGAAGAAATAGTGCATCGGAAAGGAGATACTCGACCCCAAAAGAAAATCCTGTCGTTTCCATAGAAACGTTCCTAGATTGTGAAAGAGTAAGCATGGTACTCAGAGTATCTAATTGCGACGCAATTTCTGTGTTAATTCGTCAATGTGAGTGTCTGAGGGATACAGTAAAGAAGAGATAGTGCATCGGAAACGAGATACTCGACCCCAAAAGAAAATCCTGTCGTTTCCATAGAAACGTTCCTAGATTTTGAAAGAGTAGGCATGGAACGCAGAGTATCTAATTGCGACGCAATTTCTGTGTTAATTCGTCAATGTGAGTGTCTGAGGGATACAGTAAAGAAGAAATAGTGCATCGGAAAGGAGATACTCGACCCCAAAAGAAAATCCTGTCCTTTCCATAGAAACGTTCCTAGATTTTGAAAGAGTAGGCATGGAACGCAGAGTATCTAATTGCGACGCAATTTCTGTGTTAATTCGTCAATGTGAGTGTCTGAGGGATACAGTAAAGAAGAAATAGTGCATCGGAAAGGAGATACTCGACCCCAAAAGAAAATCCTGTCGTTTCCATAGAAACGTTCCTAGATTGTGAAAGAGTAAGCATGGAACCCAGAGTATCTAATTGCGACGCAATTTCTGTGTTAATTCGTCAATGTGAGTGTCTGAGGGATACAGTAAAGAAGAGATAGTGCATCGGAAACGAGATACTCGACCCCAAAAGAAAATCCTGTCGTTTCCATAGAAACGTTCCTAGATTGTGAAAGAGTAAGCATGGAACCCAGAGTATCTAATTGCGACGCAATTTCTGTGTTAATTCGTCAATGTGAGTGTCTGAGGGATACAGTAAAGAAGAGATAGTGCATCGGAAACGAGATACTCGACCCCAAAAGAAAATCCTGTCGTTTCCATAGAAACGTTCCTAGATTGTGAAAGAGTAAGCATGGAACCCAGAGTATCTAATTGCGACGCAATTTCTGTGTTAATTCGTCAATGTGAGTGTCTGAGGGATACAGTAAAGAAGAGATAGTGCATCGGAAACGAGATACTCGACCCCAAAAGAAAATCCTGTCGTTTCCATAGAAACGTTCCTAGATTTTGAAAGAGTAAGCATGGTACCCAGAGTATCTAATTGCGACGCAATTTCTGTGTTAATTCGTCAATGTGAGTGTCTGAGGGATACAGTAAAGAAGAGATAGTGCATCGGAAACGAGATACTCGACCCCAAAAGAAAATCCTGTCGTTTCCATAGAAACGTTCCTAGATTTTGAAAGAGTAAGCATGGAACGCAGAGTATCTAATTGCGACGCAATTTCTGTGTTAATTCGTCAATGTGAGTGTCTGAGGGATACAGTAAAGAAGAGATAGTGCATCGGAAACGAGATACTCGACCCCAAAAGAAAATCCTGTCGTTTCCATAGAAACGTTCCTAGATTGTGAAAGAGTAAGCATGGAACCCAGAGTATCTAATTGCGACGCAATTTCTGTGTTAATTCGTCAATGTGAGTGTCTGAGGGATACAGTAAAGAAGAGATAGTGCATCGGAAAGGAGATACTCGACCCCAAAAGAAAATCCTGTCGTTTCCATAGAAACGTTCCTAGATTGTGGAAGAGTAAGCATGGAACCCAGAGTATCTAATTGCGACGCAATTTCTGTGTTAATTCGTCAATGTGAGTGTCTGAGGGATACAGTAAAGAAGAAATAGTGCATCGGAAAGGAGATACTCGACCCCAAAAGAAAATCCTGTCGTTTCCATAGAAACGTTCCTAGATTGTGGAAGAGTAAGCATGGAACCCAGAGTATCTAATTGCGACGCAATTTCTGTGTTAATTTCGTCAATGTGAGTGTCTGAGGGATACAGTAAAGAAGAGATAGTGCATCGGAAAGGAGATACTCGACCCCAAAAGAAAATCCTGTCGTTTCCATAGAAACGTTCCTAGATTGTGAAAGAGTAAGCATGGAACCCAGAGTATCTAATTGCGACGCAATTTCTGTGTTAATTCGTCAATGTGAGTGTCTGAGGGATACAGTAAAGAAGAGATAGTGCATCGGACAGGAGATACTCGACCCCAAAAGAAAATCCTGTCGTTTCCATAGAAACGTTCCTAGATTGTGAAAGAGTAAGCATGGAACGCAGAGTATCTAATTGCGGCGCAATTTCTGTGTTAATTCGTTAATGTGAGTGTTTGAGGGATACAGTAAAGAAGAAATAGTGCATCGGAAAGGAGATACTCGACCCCAAAAGAAAATCCTGTCGCTTCCATAGAAACGTTCCTAGATTGTGGAAGAGTAAGCATGGAACCCAGAGTATCTAATTGCGACGCAATTTCTGTGTTAATTCGTCAATGTGAGTGTCTGAGGGATACAGTAAAGAAGAAATAGTGCATCGGAAAGGAGATACTCGACCCCAAAAGAAAATCCTGTCGTTTCCATAGAAACGTTCCTAGATTTTGAAAGAGTAGGCATGGAACCCAGAGTATCTAATTGCGACGCAATTTCTGTGTTAATTCGTCAATGTGAGGGTCTGAGGGATACAGTAAAGAAGAGATAGTGCATCGGAAAGGAGATACTCGACCCCGAAAGAAAATCCTGTCGTTTCCATAGAAACGTTCCTAGATTTTGAAAGAGTAGGCATGGAACGCAGAGTATCTAATTGCGACGCAATTTCTGTGTTAATTCGTCAATGTGAGTGTTTGAGGGATACAGTAAAGAAGAAATAGTGCATCGGAAAGGAGATACTCGACCCCAAAAGAAAATCCTGTCGTTTCCATAGAAACGTTCCTAGATTGTGAAAGAGTAAGCATGGAACCCAGAGTATCTAATTGCGGCGCAATTTCTGTGTTAATTCGTAAATGTGAGTGTCTGAGGGATACAGTAAAGAAGAGATAGTGCATCGGAAAGGAGATACTCGACCCCAAAAGAAAATCCTGTCGTTTCCATAGAAACGTTCCTAGATTTCTAAAGAGTAGGCATGGAACCCAGAGTATCTAATTGCGACGCAATTTCTGTGTTAATTCGTCAATGTGAGTGTTTGAGGGATACAGTAAAGAAGAGATAGTGCATCGGAAAGGAGATACTCGACCCCAAAAGAAAATCCTGTCGTTTCCATAGAAACGTTCCTAGATTTTGAAAGAGTAGGCATGGAACCCAGAG
Organism: Schistocerca nitens; assembly: GCF_023898315.1. Taxonomy (NCBI): domain Eukaryota; kingdom Metazoa; phylum Arthropoda; class Insecta; order Orthoptera; family Acrididae; genus Schistocerca; species Schistocerca nitens. The sequence continues at coordinate 140,890,371 of NC_064625.1, read as the reverse complement.
TATCTAATTGCGACGCAATTTCTGTGTTAATTCGTCAATGTGAGGGTCTGAGGGATACAGTAAAGAAGAGATACTGCATCGGAAAGGAGATACTCGACCCCAAAAGAAAATCCTGTCGTTTCCATAGAAACGTTCCTAGATTTTGAAAGAGTAGGCATGGAACGCAGAGTATCTAATTGCGACGCAATTTCTGTGTTAATTCGTCAATGTGAGTGTTTGAGGGATACAGTAAAGAAGAAATAGTGCATCGGAAAGGAGATACTCGACCCCAAAAGAAAATCCTGTCGTTTCCATAGAAACGTTCCTAGATTGTGAAAGAGTAAGCATGGAACCCAGAGTATCTAATTGCGACGCAATTTCTGTGTTAATTCGTCAATGTGAGTGTCTGAGGGATACAGTAAAGAAGAAATAGTGCATCGGAAAGGAGATACTCGACCCCAAAAGAAAATCCTGTCGTTTCCATAGAAACGTTCCTAGATTGTGAAAGAGTAAGCATGGAACCCAGAGTATCTAATTGCGACGCAATTTCTGTGTTAATTCGTCAATGTGAGTGTCTGAGGGATACAGTAAAGAAGAAATAGTGCATCGGAAAGGAGATACTCGACCGCAAAAGAAAATCCTGTCGTTTCCATAGAAACGTTCCTAGATTAGGAAACAGAAGGCATGGAACCCAGAGTATCTAATTGCGACGCAATTTCTGTGTTAATTCGTCAATGTGAGTGTCTGAGGGATACAGTAAAGAAGAGATAGTGCATCGGAAAGGAGATACTCGACCCCAAAAGAAAATCCTGTCGTTTCCATAGAAACGTTCCTAGATTTTGAAAGAGTAGGCATGGAACGCAGAGTATCTAATTGCGACGCAATTTCTGTGTTAATTCGTCAATGTGAGTGTCTGAGGGATACAGTAAAGAAGAGATAGTGCATCGGAAAGGAGATACTCGACCCCAAAAGAAAATCCTGTCCTTTCCATAGAAACGTTCCTAGATTGTGAAAGAGTAAGCATGGTACCCAGAGTATCTAATTGCGACGCAATTTCTGTGTTAATTCGTCAATGTGAGTGTCTGAGGGATACAGTAAAGAAGAGATAGTGCATCGGAAACGAGATACTCGACCCCAAAAGAAAATCCTGTCGTTTCCATAGAAACGTTCCTAGATTGTGAAAGAGTAAGCATAGTACCCAGAGTATCTAATTGCGACGCAATTTCTGTGTTAATTCGTCAATGTGAGTGTCTGAGGGATACAGTAAAGAAGAGATAGTGCATCGGAAAGGAGATACTCGACCCCAAAAGAAAATCCTGTCGTTTCCATAGAAACGTTCCTAGATTTTGAAAGAGTAGGCATGGAACGCAGAGTATCTAATTGCGACGCAATTTCTGTGTTAATTCGTCAATGTGAGTGTCTGAGGGATACAGTAAAGAAGAAATAGTGCATCGGAAAGGAGATACTCGACCCCAAAAGAAAATCCTGTCGTTTCCATAGAAACGTTCCTAGATTGTGAAAGAGTAAGCATGGTACTCAGAGTATCTAATTGCGACGCAATTTCTGTGTTAATTCGTCAATGTGAGTGTCTGAGGGATACAGTAAAGAAGAGATAGTGCATCGGAAAGGAGATACTCGACCCCAAAAGAAAATCCTGTCGTTTCCATAGAAACGTTCCTAGATTTTGAAAGAGTAGGCATGGAACGCAGAGTATCTAATTGCGACGCAATTTCTGTGTTAATTCGTCAATGTGAGTGTCTGAGGGATACAGTAAAGAAGAAATAGTGCATCGGAAAGGAGATACTCGACCCCAAAAGAAAATCCTGTCCTTTCCATAGAAACGTTCCTAGATTTTGAAAGAGTAGGCATGGAACGCAGAGTATCTAATTGCGACGCAATTTCTGTGTTAATTCGTCAATGTGAGTGTCTGAGGGATACAGTAAAGAAGAGATAGTGCATCGGAAACGAGATACTCGACCCCAAAAGAAAATCCTGTCGTTTCCATAGAAACGTTCCTAGATTGTGAAAGAGTAAGCATGGAACCCAGAGTATCTAATTGCGACGCAATTTCTGTGTTAATTCGTCAATGTGAGTGTCTGAGGGATACAGTAAAGAAGAGATAGTGCATCGGAAACGAGATACTCGACCCCAAAAGAAAATCCTGTCGTTTCCATAGAAACGTTCCTAGATTGTGAAAGAGTAAGCATGGAACCCAGAGTATCTAATTGCGACGCAATTTCTGTGTTAATTCGTCAATGTGAGTGTCTGAGGGATACAGTAAAGAAGAGATAGTGCATCGGAAAGGAGATACTCGACCCCAAAAGAAAATCCTGTCGTTTCCATAGAAACGTTCCTAGATTGTGAAAGAGTAAGCATGGAACCCAGAGTATCTAATTGCGACGCAATTTCTGTGTTAATTCGTCAATGTGAGTGTCTGAGGGATACAGTAAAGAAGAGATAGTGCATCGGAAACGAGATACTCGACCCCAAAAGAAAATCCTGTCGTTTCCATAGAAACGTTCCTAGATTTTGAAAGAGTATGCATGGTACCCAGAGTATCTAATTGCGACGCAATTTCTGTGTTAATTCGTCAATGTGAGTCTCTGAGGGATACAGTAAAGAAGAGATAGTGCATCGGAAACGAGATACTCGACCCCAAAAGAAAATCCTGTCGTTTCCATAGAAACGTTCCTAGATTTTGAAAGAGTAAGCATGGAACGCAGAGTATCTAATTGCGACGCAATTTCTGTGTTAATTCGTCAATGTGAGTGTCTGAGGGATACAGTAAAGAAGAGATAGTGCATCGGAAACGAGATACTCGACCCCAAAAGAAAATCCTGTCGTTTCCATAGAAACGTTCCTAGATTGTGAAAGAGTAAGCATGGAACCCAGAGTATCTAATTGCGACGCAATTTCTGTGTTAATTCGTCAATGTGAGTGTCTGAGGGATACAGTAAAGAAGAGATAGTGCATCGGAAAGGAGATACTCGACCCCAAAAGAAAATCCTGTCGTTTCCATAGAAACGTTCCTAGATTGTGGAAGAGTAAGCATGGAACCCAGAGTATCTAATTGCGACGCAATTTCTGTGTTAATTCGTCAATGTGAGTGTCTGAGGGATACAGTAAAGAAGAAATAGTGCATCGGAAAGGAGATACTCGACCCCAAAAGAAAATCCTGTCGTTTCCATAGAAACGTTCCTAGATTGTGGAAGAGTAAGCATGGAACCCAGAGTATCTAATTGCGACGCAATTTCTGTGTTAATTTCGTCAATGTGAGTGTCTGAGGGATACAGTAAAGAAGAGATAGTGCATCGGAAAGGAGATACTCGACCCCAAAAGAAAATCCTGTCGTTTCCATAGAAACGTTCCTAGATTGTGAAAGAGTAAGCATGGAACCCAGAGTATCTAATTGCGACGCAATTTCTGTGTTAATTCGTCAATGTGAGTGTCTGAGGGATACAGTAAAGAAGAGATAGTGCATCGGACAGGAGATACTCGACCCCAAAAGAAAATCCTGTCGTTTCCATAGAAACGTTCCTAGATTGTGAAAGAGTAAGCATGGAACGCAGAGTATCTAATTGCGGCGCAATTTCTGTGTTAATTCGTCAATGTGAGTGTTTGAGGGATACAGTAAAGAAGAAATAGTGCATCGGAAAGGAGATACTCGACCCCAAAAGAAAATCCTGTCGCTTCCATAGAAACGTTCCTAGATTGTGGAAGAGTAAGCATGGAACCCTGAGTATCTAATTGCGACGCAATTTCTGTGTTAATTCGTCAATGTGAGTGTCTGAGGGATACAGTAAAGAAGAAATAGTGCATCGGAAAGGAGATACTCGACCCCAAAAGAAAATCCTGTCGTTTCCATAGAAACGTTCCTAGATTTTGAAAGAGTAGGCATGGAACCCAGAGTATCTAATTGCGACGCAATTTCTGTGTTAATTCGTCAATGTGAGTGTTTGAGGGATACAGTAAAGAAGAAATAGTGCATCGGAAAGGAGATACTCGACCCCAAAAGAAAATCCTGTCGTTTCCATAGAAACGTTCCTAGATTTTGAAAGAGTAGGCATGGAACCCAGAGTATCTAATTGCGACGCAATTTCTGTGTTAATTCGTCAATGTGAGGGTCTGAGGGATACAGTAAAGAAGAAATAGTGCATCGGAAAGAAGATACTCGACCCCAAAAGAAAATCCTGTCGTTTCCATAGAAACGTTCCTAGATTTTGAAAGAGTAGGCATGGAACGCAGAGTATCTAATTGCGACGCAATTTCTGTGTCAATTCGTCAATGTGAGTGTTTGAGGGATACAGTAAAGAAGAAATAGTGCATCGGAAAGGAGATACTCGACCCCAAAAGAAAATCCTGTCGTTTCCATAGAAACGTTCCTAGATTGTGAAAGAGTAAGCATGGAACCCAGAGTATCTAATTGCGGCGCAATTTCTGTGTTAATTCGTCAATGTGAGGGTCTGAGGGATACAGTAAAGAAGAGATAGTGCATCGGAAAGGAGATACTCGACCCCAAAAGAAAATCCTGTCCTTTCCATAGAAACGTTCCTAGATTTTGAAAGAGTAGGCATGGAACCCAGAGTATCTAATTGCGACGCAATTTCTGTGTTAATTCGTCAATGTGAGGGTCTGAGGGATACAGTAAAGAAGAAATAGTGCATCGGAAAGAAGATACTCGACCCCAAAAGAAAATCCTGTCGTTTCCATAGAAACGTTCCTAGATTTTGAAAGAGTAGGCATGGAACGCAGAGTATCTAATTGCGACGCAATTTCTGTGTTAATTCGTCAATGTGAGGGTCTGAGGGATACAGTAAAGAAGAGATAGTGCATCGGAAAGGAGATACTCGACCCCGAAAGAAAATCCTGTCGTTTCCATAGAAACGTTCCTAGATTTTGAAAGAGTAGGCATGGAACGCAGAGTATCTAATTGCGACGCAATTTCTGTGTTAATTCGTCAATGTGAGTGTTTGAGGGATACAGTAAAGAAGAAATAGTGCATCGGAAAGGAGATACTCGACCCCAAAAGAAAATCCTGTCGTTTCCATAGAAACGTTCCTAGATTGTGAAAGAGTAAGCATGGAACCCAGAGTATCTAATTGCGGCGCAATTTCTGTGTTAATTCGTAAATGTGAGTGTCTGAGGGATACAGTAAAGAAGAGATAGTGCATCGGAAAGGAGATACTCGACCCCAAAAGAAAATCCTGTCGTTTCCATAGAAACGTTCCTAGATTTTGAAAGAGTAGGCATGGAACCCAGAGTATCTAATTGCGACGCAATTTCTGTGTTAATTCGTCAATGTGAGTGTTTGAGGGATACAGTAAAGAAGAGATAGTGCATCGGAAAGGAGATACTCGACCCCAAAAGAAAATCCTGTCGTTTCCATAGAAACGTTCCTAGATTTTGAAAGAGTAGGCATGGAACCCAGAGTATCTAATTGCGACGCAATTTCTGTGTTAATTCGTCAATGTGAGGGTCTGAGGGATACAGTAAAGAAGAGATACTGCATCGGAAAGGAGATACTCGACCCCAAAAGAAAATCCTGTCGTTTCCATAGAAACGTTCCTAGATTTTGAAAGAGTAGGCATGGAACGCAGAGTATCTAATTGCGACGCAATTTCTGTGTTAATTCGTCAATGTGAGTGTTTGAGGGATACAGTAAAGAAGAAATAGTGCATCGGAAAGGAGATACTCGACCCCAAAAGAAAATCCTGTCGTTTCCATAGAAACGTTCCTAGATTGTGAAAGAGTAAGCATGGAACCCAGAGTATCTAATTGCGACGCAATTTCTGTGTTAATTCGTCAATGTGAGTGTCTGAGGGATACAGTAAAGAAGAAATAGTGCATCGGAAAGGAGATACTCGACCCCAAAAGAAAATCCTGTCGTTTCCATAGAAACGTTCCTAGATTGTGAAAGAGTAAGCATGGAACCCAGAGTATCTAATTGCGACGCAATTTCTGTGTTAATTCGTCAATGTGAGTGTCTGAGGGATACAGTAAAGAAGAAATAGTGCATCGGAAAGGAGATACTCGACCGCAAAAGAAAATCCTGTCGTTTCCATAGAAACGTTCCTAGATTAGGAAACAGAAGGCATGGAACCCAGAGTATCTAATTGCGACGCAATTTCTGTGTTAATTCGTCAATGTGAGTGTCTGAGGGATACAGTAAAGAAGAGATAGTGCATCGGAAAGGAGATACTCGACCCCAAAAGAAAATCCTGTCGTTTCCATAGAAACGTTCCTAGATTTTGAAAGAGTAGGCATGGAACGCAGAGTATCTAATTGCGACGCAATTTCTGTGTTAATTCGTCAATGTGAGTGTCTGAGGGATACAGTAAAGAAGAGATAGTGCATCGGAAAGGAGATACTCGACCCCAAAAGAAAATCCTGTCCTTTCCATAGAAACGTTCCTAGATTGTGAAAGAGTAAGCATGGTACCCAGAGTATCTAATTGCGACGCAATTTCTGTGTTAATTCGTCAATGTGAGTGTCTGAGGGATACAGTAAAGAAGAGATAGTGCATCGGAAACGAGATACTCGACCCCAAAAGAAAATCCTGTCGTTTCCATAGAAACGTTCCTAGATTGTGAAAGAGTAAGCATAGTACCCAGAGTATCTAATTGCGACGCAATTTCTGTGTTAATTCGTCAATGTGAGTGTCTGAGGGATACAGTAAAGAAGAGATAGTGCATCGGAAAGGAGATACTCGACCCCAAAAGAAAATCCTGTCGTTTCCATAGAAACGTTCCTAGATTTTGAAAGAGTAGGCATGGAACGCAGAGTATCTAATTGCGACGCAATTTCTGTGTTAATTCGTCAATGTGAGTGTCTGAGGGATACAGTAAAGAAGAAATAGTGCATCGGAAAGGAGATACTCGACCCCAAAAGAAAATCCTGTCGTTTCCATAGAAACGTTCCTAGATTGTGAAAGAGTAAGCATGGTACTCAGAGTATCTAATTGCGACGCAATTTCTGTGTTAATTCGTCAATGTGAGTGTCTGAGGGATACAGTAAAGAAGAGATAGTGCATCGGAAACGAGATACTCGACCCCAAAAGAAAATCCTGTCGTTTCCATAGAAACGTTCCTAGATTTTGAAAGAGTAGGCATGGAACGCAGAGTATCTAATTGCGACGCAATTTCTGTGTTAATTCGTCAATGTGAGTGTCTGAGGGATACAGTAAAGAAGAAATAGTGCATCGGAAAGGAGATACTCGACCCCAAAAGAAAATCCTGTCCTTTCCATAGAAACGTTCCTAGATTTTGAAAGAGTAGGCATGGAACGCAGAGTATCTAATTGCGACGCAATTTCTGTGTTAATTCGTCAATGTGAGTGTCTGAGGGATACAGCAAAGAAGAGATAGTGCATCGGAAACGAGATACTCGACCGCAAAAGAAAATCCTGTCGTTTCCATAGAAACGTTCCTAGATTGTGAAAGAGTAAGCATGGAACCCAGAGTATCTAATTGCGACGCAATTTCTGTGTTAATTCGTCAATGTGAGTGTCTGAGGGATACAGTAAAGAAGAGATAGTGCATCGGAAACGAGATACTCGACCCCAAAAGAAAATCCTGTCGTTTCCATAGAAACGTTCCTAGATTGTGAAAGAGTAAGCATGGAACCCAGAGTATCTAATTGCGACGCAATTTCTGTGTTAATTCGTCAATGTGAGTGTCTGAGGGATACAGTAAAGAAGAGATAGTGCATCGGAAACGAGATACTCGACCCCAAAAGAAAATCCTGTCGTTTCCATAGAAACGTTCCTAGATTGTGAAAGAGTAAGCATGGAACCCAGAGTATCTAATTGCGACGCAATTTCTGTGTTAATTCGTCAATGTGAGTGTCTGAGGGATACAGTAAAGAAGAGATAGTGCATCGGAAACGAGATACTCGACCCCAAAAGAAAATCCTGTCGTTTCCATAGAAACGTTCCTAGATTTTGAAAGAGTAAGCATGGTACCCAGAGTATCTAATTGCGACGCAATTTCTGTGTTAATTCGTCAATGTGAGTGTCTGAGGGATACAGTAAAGAAGAGATAGTGCATCGGAAACGAGATACTCGACCCCAAAAGAAAATCCTGTCGTTTCCATAGAAACGTTCCTAGATTTTGAAAGAGTAGGCATGGAACGCAGAGTATCTAATTGCGACGCAATTTCTGTGTTAATTCGTCAATGCGAGTGTCTGAGGGATACAGTAAAGAAGAGATAGTGCATCGGAAACGAGATACTCGACCCCAAAAGAAAATCCTGTCGTTTCCATAGAAACGTTCCTAGATTGTGAAAGAGTAAGCATGGAACCCAGAGTATCTAATTGCGACGCAATTTCTGTGTTAATTCGTCAATGTGAGTGTCTGAGGGATACAGTAAAGAAGAGATAGTGCATCGGAAAGGAGATACTCGACCCCAAAAGAAAATCCTGTCGTTTCCATAGAAACGTTCCTAGATTGTGGAAGAGTAAGCATGGAACCCAGAGTATCTAATTGCGACGCAATTTCTGTGTTAATTCGTCAATGTGAGTGTCTGAGGGATACAGTAAAGAAGAAATAGTGCATCGGAAAGGAGATACTCGACCCCAAAAGAAAATCCTGTCGTTTCCATAGAAACGTTCCTAGATTGTGGAAGAGTAAGCATGGAACCCAGAGTATCTAATTGCGACGCAATTTCTGTGTTAATTTCGTCAATGTGAGTGTCTGAGGGATACAGTAAAGAAGAGATAGTGCATCGGAAAGGAGATACTCGACCCCAAAAGAAAATCCTGTCGTTTCCATAGAAACGTTCCTAGATTGTGAAAGAGTGAGCATGGAACCCAGAGTATCTAATTGCGACGCAATTTCTGTGTTAATTCGTCAATGTGAGTGTCTGAGGGATACAGTAAAGAAGAGATAGTGCATCGGACAGGAGATACTCGACCCCAAAAGAAAATCCTGTCGTTTCCATAGAAACGTTCCTAGATTGTGAAAGAGTAAGCATGGCACGCAGAGTATCTAATTGCGGCGCAATTTCTGTGTTAATTCGTCAATGTGAGTGTTTGAGGGATACAGTAAAGAAGAAATAGTGCATCGGAAAGGAGATACTCGACCCCAAAAGAAAATCCTGTCGCTTCCATAGAAACGTTCCTAGATTGTGGAAGAGTAAGCATGGAACCCAGAGTATCTAATTGCGACGCAATTTCTGTGTTAATTCGTCAATGTGAGTGTCTGAGGGATACAGTAAAGAAGAAATAGTGCATCGGAAAGGAGATACTCGACCCCAAAAGAAAATCCTGTCGTTTCCATAGAAACGTTCCTAGATTTTGAAAGAGTAGGCATGGAACCCAGAGTATCTAATTGCGACGCAATTTCTGTGTTAATTCGTCAATGTGAGTGTTTGAGGGATACAGTAAAGAAGAAATAGTGCATCGGAAAGGAGATACTCGACCCCAAAAGAAAATCCTGTCGTTTCCATAGAAACGTTCCTAGATTTTGAAAGAGTAGGCATGGAACCCAGAGTATCTAATTGCGACGCAATTTCTGTGTTAATTCGTCAATGTGAGGGTCTGAGGGATACAGTAAAGAAGAAATAGTGCATCGGAAAGAAGATACTCGACCCCAAAAGAAAATCCTGTCGTTTCCATAGAAACGTTCCTAGATTTTGAAAGAGTAGGCATGGAACGCAGAGTATCTAATTGCGACGCAATTTCTGTGTCAATTCGTCAATGTGAGTGTTTGAGGGATACAGTAAAGAAGAAATAGTGCATCGGAAAGGAGATACTCGACCCCAAAAGAAAATCCTGTCGTTTCCATAGAAACGTTCCTAGATTGTGAAAGAGTAAGCATGGAACCCAGAGTATCTAATTGCGGCGCAATTTCTGTGTTAATTCGTCAATGTGAGGGTCTGAGGGATACAGTAAAGAAGAGATAGTGCATCGGAAAGGAGATACTCGACCCCAAAAGAAAATCCTGTCCTTTCCATAGAAACGTTCCTAGATTTTGAAAGAGTAGGCATGGAACCCAGAGTATCTAATTGCGACGCAATTTCTGTGTTAATTCGTCAATGTGAGGGTCTGAGGGATACAGTAAAGAAGAAATAGTGCATCGGAAAGAAGATACTCGACCCCAAAAGAAAATCCTGTCGTTTCCATAGAAACGTTCCTAGATTTTGAAAGAGTAGGCATGGAACGCAGAGTATCTAATTGCGACGCAATTTCTGTGTTAATTCGTCAATGTGAGGGTCTGAGGGATACAGTAAAGAAGAGATAGTGCATCGGAAAGGAGATACTCGACCCCGAAAGAAAATCCTGTCGTTTCCATAGAAACGTTCCTAGATTTTGAAAGAGTAGGCATGGAACGCAGAGTATCTAATTGCGACGCAATTTCTGTGTTAATTCGTCAATGTGAGTGTTTGAGGGATACAGTAAAGAAGAAATAGTGCATCGGAAAGGAGATACTCGACCCCAAAAGAAAATCCTGTCGTTTCCATAGAAACGTTCCTAGATTGTGAAAGAGTAAGCATGGAACCCAGAGTATCTAATTGCGGCGCAATTTCTGTGTTAATTCGTAAATGTGAGTGTCTGAGGGATACAGTAAAGAAGAGATAGTGCATCGGAAAGGAGATACTCGACCCCAAAAGAAAATCCTGTCCTTTCCATAGAAACGTTCCTAGATTTTGAAAGAGTAGGCATGGAACCCAGAGTATCTAATTGCGACGCAATTTCTGTGTTAATTCGTCAATGTGAGTGTTTGAGGGATACAGTAAAGAAGAAATAGTGCATCGGAAAGGAGATACTCGACCCCAAAAGAAAATCCTGTCGTTTCCATAGAAACGTTCCTAGATTTTGAAAGAGTAGGCATGGAACCCAGAGTATCTAATTGCGACGCAATTTCTGTGTTAATTCGTCAATGTGAGGGTCTGAGGGATACAGTAAAGAAGAGATACTGCATCGGAAAGGAGATACTCGACCCCAAAAGAAAATCCTGTCGTTTCCATAGAAACGTTCCTAGATTTTGAAAGAGTAGGCATGGAACGCAGAGTATCTAATTGCGACGCAATTTCTGTGTTAATTCGTCAATGTGAGTGTTTGAGGGATACAGTAAAGAAGAAATAGTGCATCGGAAAGGAGATACTCGACCCCAAAAGAAAATCCTGTCGTTTCCATAGAAACGTTCCTAGATTGTGAAAGAGTAAGCATGGAACCCAGAGTATCTAATTGCGACGCAATTTCTGTGTTAATTCGTCAATACGAGTGTCTGAGGGATACAGTAAAGAAGAAATAGTGCATCGGAAAGGAGATACTCGACCCCAAAAGAAAATCCTGTCGTTTCCATAGAAACGTTCCTAGATTGTGAAAGAGTAAGCATGGAACCCAGAGTATCTAATTGCGACGCAATTTCTGTGTTAATTCGTCAATGTGAGTGTCTGAGGGATACAGTAAAGAAGAAATAGTGCATCGGAAAGGAGATACTCGACCGCAAAAGAAAATCCTGTCGTTTCCATAGAAACGTTCCTAGATTAGGAAACAGAAGGCATGGAACGCAGAGTATCTAATTGCGACGCAATTTCTGTGTTAATTCGTCAATGTGAGTGTCTGAGGGATACAGTAAAGAAGAGATAGTGCATCGGAAAGGAGATACTCGACCCCAAAAGAAAATCCTGTCGTTTCCATAGAAACGTTCCTAGATTGTGAAAGAGTAAGTATGGAACCCAGAGTATCTAATTGCGACGCAATTTCTGTGTTAATTCGTCAATGTGAGTGTCTGAGGGATACAGTAAAGAAGAGATAGTGCATCGGAAAGGAGATACTCGACCCCAAAAGAAAATCCTGTCGTTTCCATAGAAACGTTCCTAGATTGTGAAAGAGTAGGCATGGAACCCAGAGTATCTAATTGCGACGCAATTTCTGTGTTAATTCGTCAATGTGAGTGTCTGAGGGATACAGTAAAGAAGAGATAGTGCATCGGAAAGGAGATACTCGACCCCAAAAGAAAATCCTGTCGTTTCCATAGAAACGTTCCTAGATTTTGAAAGAGTAGGCATGGAACCCAGAGTATCTAATTGCGACGCAATTTCTGTGTTAATTCGTCAATGTGAGTGTTTGAGGGATACAGTAAAGAAGAAATAGTGCATCGGAAAGGAGATACTCGACCCCAAAAGAAAATCCTGTCGTTTCCATAGAAACGTTCCTAGATTTTGAAAGAGTAGGCATGGAACCCAGAGTATCTAATTGCGACGCAATTTCTGTGTTAATTCGTCAATGTGAGTGTTTGAGGGATACAGTAAAGAAGAGATAGTGCATCGGAAAGGAGATACTCGACCCCAAAAGAAAATCCTGTCGTTTCCATAGAAACGTTCCTAGATTGTGAAAGAGTTAGCATGGAACCCAGAGTATCTAATTGCGACGCAATTTCTGTGTTAATTCGTCAATGTGAGTGTCTGAGGGATACAGTAAAGAAGAGATAGTGCATCGGAAAGGAGATACTCGACCCCAAAAGAAAATCCTGTCGTTTCCATAGAAACGTTCCTAGATTTTGAAAGAGTAGGCATGGAACGCAGAGTATCTAATTGCGACGCAATTTCTGTGTTAATTCGTCAATGTGAGTGTCTGAGGGATACAGTAAAGAAGAGATAGTGCATCGGAAAGGAGATACTCGACCCCAAAAGAAAATCCTGTCGTTTCCATAGAAACGTTCCTAGATTGTGAAAGAGTAAGCATGGAACCCAGAGTATCTAATTGCGACGCAATTTCTGTGTTAATTCGTCAATGTGAGTGTCTGAGGGATACAGTAAAGAAGAAATAGTGCATCGGAAAGGAGATACTCGACCCCAAAAGAAAATCCTGTCGTTTCCATAGAAACGTTCCTAGATTGTGAAAGAGTAAGCATGGAACCCAGAGTATCTAATTGCGACGCAATTTCTGTGTTAATTCGTCAATGTGAGTGTCTGAGGGATACAGTAAAGAAGAGATAGTGCATCGGAAAGGAGATACTCGACCCCAAAAGAAAATCCTGTCGTTTCCATAGAAACGTTCCTAGATTGTGAAAGAGTAGGCATGGAACGCAGAGTATCTAATTGCGACGCAATTTCTGTGTTAATTCGTCAATGTGAGTGTTTGAGGGATACAGTAAAGAAGAAATAGTGCATCGGAAAGGAGATACTCGACCCCAAAAGAAAATCCTGTCGTTTCCATAGAAACGGTCCTAGATTGTGAAAGAGTAAGCATGGAACCCAGAGTATCTAATTGCGACGCAATTTCTGTGTTAATTCGTCAATGTGAGTGTCTGAGGGATACAGTAAAGAAGAAATAGTGCATCGGAAAGGAGATACTCGACCCCAAAAGAAAATCCTGTCCTTTCCATAGAAATGTTCCTAGATTTTGAAAGAGTAGGCATGGAACCCAGAGTATCTAATTGCGACGCAATTTCTGTGGTAATTCGTCAATGTGAGTGTCTGAGGGATACAGTAAAGACGAAATAGTGCATCGGAAAGGAGATACTCGACCCCAAAAGAAAATCCTGTCCTTTCCATAGAAACGTTCCTAGATTTTAGAAAGAGTAGGCATGGAACGCAGAGTATCTAATTGCGACGCAATTTCTGTGTTAATTCGTCAATGAGAGTGTCTGAGGGATACAGTAAAGAAGAAATAGTGCATCGGAAAGGAGATACTCGACCCCAAAAGAAAATCCTGTCGTTTCCATAGAAACGTTCCTAGATTGTGAAAGAGTAAGCATGGAACCCAGAGTATCTAATTGCGACGCAATTTCTGTGTTAATTCGTCAATGTGAGTGTCTGAGGGATACAGTAAAGAAGAGATAGTGCATCGGAAAGGAGATACTCGACCCCAAAAGAAAATCCTGTCGTTTCCATAGAAACGTTCCTAGATTTTGAAAGAGTAGGCATGGAACCCAGAGTATCTAATTGCGACGCAATTTCTGTGTTAATTCGTCAATGTGAGTGTCTGAGGGATACAGTAAAGAAGAGATAGTGCATCGGAAAGGAGATACTCGACCCCAAAAGAAAATCCTGTCGTTTCCATAGAAACGTTCCTAGATGGAACCCAGAGTATCTAATTGCGACGCAATTTCTGTGTTAATTCGTCAATGTGAGTGTCTGAGGGATACAGTAAAGAAGAGATAGTGCATCGGAAAGGAGATACTCGACCCCAAAAGAAAATCCTGTCGTTTCCATAGAAACGTTCCTAGATTGTGAAAGAGTAAGTATGGAACCCAGAGTATCTAATTGCGACGCAATTTATGTGTTAATTCGTCAATGTGAGTGTCTGAGGGATACAGTAAAGAAGAGATAGTGCATCGGAAAGGAGATACTCGACCCCAAAAGAAAATCCTGTCGTTTCCATAGAAACGTTCCTAGATTGTGAAAGAGTAGGCATGGAACCCAGAGTATCTAATTGCGACGCAATTTCTGTGTTAATTCGTCAATGTGAGTGTCTGAGGGATACAGTAAAGAAGAGATAGTGCATCGGAAAGGAGATACTCGACCCCAAAAGAAAATACTGTCGTTTCCATAGAAACGTTCCTAGATTTTGAAAGAGTAGGCATGGAACCCAGAGTATCTAATTGCGACGCAATTTCTGTGTTAATTCGTCAATGTGAGTGTTTGAGGGATACAGTAAAGAAGAAATAGTGCATCGGAAAGGAGATACTCGACCCCAAAAGAAAATCCTGTCGTTTCCATAGAAACGTTCCTAGATTTTGAAAGAGTAGGCATGGAACCCAGAGTATCTAATTGCGACGCAATTTCTGTGTTAATTCGTCAATGTGAGTGTTTGAGGGATACAGTAAAGAAGAGATAGTGCATCGGAAAGGAGATACTCGACCCCAAAAGAAAATCCTGTCGTTTCCATAGAAACGTTCCTAGATTGTGAAAGAGTTAGCATGGAACCCAGAGTATCTAATTGCGACGCAATTTCTGTGTTAATTCGTCAATGTGAGTGTCTGAGGGATACAGTAAAGAAGAGATAGTGCATCGGAAAGGAGATACTCGACCCCAAAAGAAAATCCTGTCGTTTCCATAGAAACGTTCCTAGATTTTGAAAGAGTAAGCATGGAACGCAGAGTATCTAATTGCGACGCAATTTCTGTGTTAATTCGTCAATGTGAGTGTCTGAGGGATACAGTAAAGAAGAGATAGTGCATCGGAAAGGAGATACTCGACCCCAAAAGAAAATCCTGTCGTTTCCATAGAAACGTTCCTAGATTGTGAAAGAGTAAGCATGGAACCCAGAGTATCTAATTGCGACGCAATTTCTGTGTTAATTCGTCAATGTGAGTGTCTGAGGGATACAGTAAAGAAGAAATAGTGCATCGGAAAGGAGATACTCGACCCCAAAAGAAAATCCTGTCGTTTCCATAGAAACGTTCCTAGATTGTGAAAGAGTAAGCATGGAACCCAGAGTATCTAATTGCGACGCAATTTCTGTGTTAATTCGTCAATGTGAGTGTCTGAGGGATACAGTAAAGAAGAGATAGTGCATCGGAAAGGAGATACTCGACCCCAAAAGAAAATCCTGTCGTTTCCATAGAAACGTTCCTAGATTGTGAAAGAGTAGGCATGGAACGCAGAGTATCTAATTGCGACGCAATTTCTGTGTTAATTCGTCAATGTGAGTGTTTGAGGGATACAGTAAAGAAGAAATAGTGCATCGGAAAGGAGATACTCGACCCCAAAAGAAAATCCTGTCGTTTCCATAGAAACGGTCCTAGATTGTGAAAGAGTAAGCATGGAACCCAGAGTATCTAATTGCGACGCAATTTCTGTGTTAATTCGTCAATGTGAGTGTCTGAGGGATACAGTAAAGAAGAAATAGTGCATCGGAAAGGAGATACTCGACACCAAAAGAAAATCCTGTCCTTTCCATAGAAATGTTCCTAGATTTTGAAAGAGTAGGCATGGAACCCAGAGTATCTAATTGCGACGCAATTTCTGTGTTAATTCGTCAATGTGAGTGTTTGAGGGATACAGTAAAGAAGAAATAGTGCATCGGAAAGGAGATACTCGACCCCAAAAGAAAATCCTGTCCTTTCCATAGAAACGTTCCTAGATTTTGAAAGAGTAGGCATGGAACCCAGAGTATCTAATTGCGACGCAATTTCTGTGTTAATTCGTCAATGTGAGTGTTTGAGGGATACAGTAAAGAAGAGATAGTGCATCGGAAAGGAGATACTCGACCCCAAAAGAAAATCCTGTCGTTTCCATAGAAACGTTCCTAGATTGTGAAAGAGTTAGCATGGAACCCAGAGTATCTAATTGCGACGCAATTTCTGTGTTAATTCGTCAATGTGAGTGTCTGAGGGATACAGTAAAGAAGAGATAGTGCATCGGAAAGGAGATACTCGACCCCAAAAGAAAATCCTGTCGTTTCCATAGAAACGTTCCTAGATTTTGAAAGAGTAGGCATGGAACGCAGAGTATCTAATTGCGACGCAATTTCTGTGTTAATTCGTCAATGTGAGTGTCTGAGGGATACAGTAAAGAAGAGATAGTGCATCGGAAAGGAGATACTCGACCCCAAAAGAAAATCCTGTCGTTTCCATAGAAACGTTCCTAGATTGTGAAAGAGTAAGCATGGAACCCAGAGTATCTAATTGCGACGCAATTTCTGTGTTAATTCGTCAATGTGAGTGTCTGAGGGATACAGTAAAGAAGAAATAGTGCATCGGAAAGGAGATACTCGACCCCAAAAGAAAATCCTGTCGTTTCCATAGAAACGTTCCTAGATTGTGAAAGAGTAAGCATGGAACCCAGAGTATCTAATTGCGACGCAATTTCTGTGTTAATTCGTCAATGTGAGTGTCTGAGGGATACAGTAAAGAAGAGATAGTGCATCGGAAAGGAGATACTCGACCCCAAAAGAAAATCCTGTCGTTTCCATAGAAACGTTCCTAGATTGTGAAAGAGTAGGCATGGAACGCAGAGTATCTAATTGCGACGCAATTTCTGTGTTAATTCGTCAATGTGAGTGTTTGAGGGATACAGTAAAGAAGAAATAGTGCATCGGAAAGGAGATACTCGACCCCAAAAGAAAATCCTGTCGTTTCCATAGAAACGGTCCTAGATTGTGAAAGAGTAAGCATGGAACCCAGAGTATCTAATTGCGACGCAATTTCTGTGTTAATTCGTCAATGTGAGTGTCTGAGGGATACAGTAAAGAAGAAATAGTGCATCGGAAAGGAGATACTCGACCCCAAAAGAAAATCCTGTCCTTTCCATAGAAATGTTCCTAGATTTTGAAAGAGTAGGCATGGAACCCAGAGTATCTAATTGCGACGCAATTTCTGTGTTAATTCGTCAATGTGAGTGTCTGAGGGATACAGTAAAGACGAAATAGTGCATCGGAAAGGAGATACTCGACCCCAAAAGAAAATCCTGTCCTTTCCATAGAAACGTTCCTAGATTTTGAAAGAGTAGGCATGGAACGCAGAGTATCTAATTGCGACGCAATTTCTGTGTTAATTCGTCAATGAGAGTGTCTGAGGGATACAGTAAAGAAGAAATAGTGCATCGGAAAGGAGATACTCGACCCCAAAAGAAAATCCTGTCGTTTCCATAGAAACGTTCCTAGATTGTGAAAGAGTAAGCATGGAACCCAGAGTATCTAATTGCGACGCAATTTCTGTGTTAATTCGTCAATGTGAGTGTCTGAGGGATACAGTAAAGAAGAGATAGTGCATCGGAAAGGAGATACTCGACCCCAAAAGAAAATCCTGTCGTTTCCATAGAAACGTTCCTAGATTTTGAAAGAGTAGGCATGGAACCCAGAGTATCTAATTGCGACGCAATTTCTGTGTTAATTCGTCAATGTGAGTGTCTGAGGGATACAGTAAAGAAGAGATAGTGCATCGGAAAGGAGATACTCGACCCCAAAAGAAAATCCTGTCGTTTCCATAGAAACGTTCCTAGATGGAACCCAGAGTATCTAATTGCGACGCAATTTCTGTGTTAATTCGTCAATGTGAGTGTCTGAGGGATACAGTAAAGAAGAAATAGTGCATCGGAAAGGAGATACTCGACCCCAAAAGAAAATCCTGTCGTTTCCATAGAAACGTTCCTAGATTGTGAAAGAGTAAGCATGGAACCCAGAGTATCTAATTGCGACGCAATTTCTGTGTTAATTCGTCAATGTGAGTGTCTGAGGGATACAGTAAAGAAGAAATAGTGCATCGGAACGGAGATACTCGACCCCAAAAGAAAATCCTGTCGTTTCCATAGAAACGTTCCTAGATTTTGAAAGAGTAGGCATGGAACCCAGAGTATCTAATTGCGACGCAATTTCTGTGTTAATTCGTCAATGTGAGTGTCTGAGGGATACAGTAAAGAAGAGATAGTGCATCGGAAAGGAGATACTCGACCCCAAAAGAAAATCCTGTCGTTTCCATAGAAACGTTCCTAGATTTTGAAAGAGTAGGCATGGAACGCAGAGTATCTAATTGCGACGCAATTTCTGTGTTAATTCGTCAATGTGAGTGTTTGAGGGATACAGTAAAGAAGAGATAGTGCATCGGAAAGGAGATACTCGACCCCAAAAGAAAATCCTGTCGTTTCCATAGAAACGTTCCTAGATTGGGAAACAGAAGGCATGGAACCCAGAGTATCTAATTGCGACGCAATTTCTGTGTTAATTCGTCAATGTGAGTGTTTGAGGGATACAGTAAAGAAGAAATAGTGCATCGGAAAGGAGATACTCGACCCCAAAAGAAAATCCTGTCGTTCCCATAGAAACGTTCCTAGATTTTGAAAGAGTAGGCATGGAACCCAGAGTATCTAATTGCGACGCAATTTCTGTGTTAATTCGTCAATGTGAGTGTCTGAGGGATACAGTAAAGAAGAAATAGTGCATCGGAAAGGAGATACTCGACCCCAAAAGAAAATCCTGTCCTTTCCATAGAAACGTTCCTAGATTTTGAAAGAGTAGGCATGGAACGCAGAGTATCTAATTGCGACGCAATTTCTGTGTTAATTCGTCAATGTGAGTGTCTGAGGGATACAGTAAAGAAGAAATAGTGCATCGGAAAGGAGATACTCGACCCCAAAAGAAAATCCTGTCCTTTCCATAGAAACGTTCCTAGATTGTGAAAGAGTAAGCATGGTACCCAGAGTATCTAATTGTGCCGCAATTTCTGTGTTAATTCGTCAATGTGAGTGTCTGAGGGATACAGTAAAGAAGAAATAGTGCATCGGAAAGGAGATACTCGACCCCAAAAGAAAATCCTGTCGTTTCCATAGAAACGTTCCTAGATTGTGAAAGAGTAAGCATGGAACCCAGAGTATCTAATTGCGACGCAATTTCTGTGTTAATTCGTCAATGTGAGTGTCTGAGGGATACAGTAAAGAAGAAATAGTGCATCGGAAAGGAGATACTCGACCCCAAAAGAAAATCCTGTCGTTTCCATAGAAACGTTCCTAGATTGTGAAAGAGTAAGCATGGAACCCAGAGTATCTAATTGCGACGCAATTTCTGTGTTAATTCGTCAATGTGAGTGTCTGTGGGATACAGTAAAGAAGAAATAGTGCATCGGAACGGAGATACTCGACCCCAAAAGAAAATCCTGTCGTTTCCATAGAAACGTTGCTAGATTTTGAAAGAGTAGGCATGGAACCCAGAGTTTCTAATTGCGACGCAATTTCTGTGTTAATTCGTCAATGTGAGTGTCTGAGGGATACAGTAAAGAAGAGATAGTGCATCGGAAAGGAGATACTCGACCCCAAAAGAAAATCCTGTCGTTTCCATAGAAACGTTCCTAGATTTTGAAAGAGTAGGCATGGAACGCAGAGTATCTAATTGCGACGCAATTTCTGTGTTAATTCGTCAATGTGAGTGTCTGAGGGATACAGTAAAGAAGAAATAGTGCATCGGAAAGGAGATACTCGACCCCAAAAGAAAATCCTGTCGTTTCCATAGAAACGTTCCTAGATTGGGAAACAGAAGGCATGGAACCCAGAGTATCTAATTGCGACGCAATTTCTGTGTTAATTCGTCAATGTGAGTGTTTGAGGGATACAGTAAAGAAGAAATAGTGCATCGGAAAGGAGATACTCGACCCCAAAAGAAAATCCTGTCGTTTCCATAGAAACGTTCCTAGATTTTGAAAGAGTAGGCATGGAACCCAGAGTATCTAATTGCGACGCAATTTCTGTGTTAATTCGTCAATGTGAGTGTCTGAGGGATACAGTAAAGAAGAGATAGTGCATCGGAAAGGAGATACTCGACCCCAAAAGAAAATCCTGTCGTTTCCATAGAAACGTTCCTAGATTGTGAAAGAGTTAGCATGGAACCCAGAGTATCTAATTGCGACGCAATTTCTGTGTTAATTCGTCAATGTGAGTGTCTGAGGGATACAGTAAAGAAGAGATAGTGCATCGGAACGGAGATACTCGACCCCAAAAGAAAATCCTGTCGTTTCCATAGAAACGTTCCTAGATTTTGAAAGAGTAGGCATGGAACCCAGAGTATCTAATTGCGACGCAATTTCTGTGTTAATTCGTCAATGTGAGTGTCTGAGGGATACAGTAAAGAAGAGATAGTGCATCGGAAAGGAGATACTCGACCCCAAAAGAAAATCCTGTCGTTTCCATAGAAACGTTCCTAGATTTTGAAAGAGTAGGCATGGAACGCAGAGTATCTAATTGCGACGCAATTTCTGTGTTAATTCGTCAATGTGAGTGTTTGAGGGATACAGTAAAGAAGAGATAGTGCATCGGAAAGGAGATACTCGACCCCAAAAGAAAATCCTGTCGTTTCCATAGAAACGTTCCTAGATTGGGAAACAGAAGGCATGGAACCCAGAGTATCTAATTGCGACGCAATTTCTGTGTTAATTCGTCAATGTGAGTGTTTGAGGGATACAGTAAAGAAGAAATAGTGCATCGGAAAGGAGATACTCGACCCCAAAAGAAAATCCTGTCGTTTCCATAGAAACGTTCCTAGATTTTGAAAGAGTAGGCATGGAACCCAGAGTATCTAATTGCGACGCAATTTCTGTGTTAATTCGTCAATGTGAGTGTCTGAGGGATACAGTAAAGAAGAAATAGTGCATCGGAAAGGAGATACTCGACCCCAAAAGAAAATCCTGTCCTTTCCATAGAAACGTTCCTAGATTTTGAAAGAGTAGGCATGGAACGCAGAGTATCTAATTGCGACGCAATTTCTGTGTTAATTCGTCAATGTGAGTGTCTGAGGGATACAGTAAAGAAGAAATAGTGCATCGGAAAGGAGATACTCGACCCCAAAAGAAAATCCTGTCCTTTCCATAGAAACGTTCCTAGATTGTGAAAGAGTAAGCATGGTACCCAGAGTATCTAATTGTGCCGCAATTTCTGTGTTAATTCGTCAATGTGAGTGTCTGAGGGATACAGTAAAGAAGAAATAGTGCATCGGAAAGGAGATACTCGACCCCAAAAGAAAATCCTGTCGTTTCCATAGAAACGTTCCTAGATTGTGAAAGAGTAAGCATGGAACCCAGAGTATCTAATTGCGACGCAATTTCTGTGTTAATTCGTCAATGTGAGTGTCTGAGGGATACAGTAAAGAAGAAATAGTGCATCGGAAAGGAGATACTCGACCCCAAAAGAAAATCCTGTCGTTTCCATAGAAACGTTCCTAGATTGTGAAAGAGTAAGCATGGAACCCAGAGTATCTAATTGCGACGCAATTTCTGTGTTAATTCGTCAATGTGAGTGTCTGAGGGATACAGTAAAGAAGAAATAGTGCATCGGAACGGAGATACTCGACCCCAAAAGAAAATCCTGTCGTTTCCATAGAAACGTTCCTAGATTTTGAAAGAGTAGGCATGGAACCCAGAGTTTCTAATTGCGACGCAATTTCTGTGTTAATTCGTCAATGTGAGTGTCTGAGGGATACAGTAAAGAAGAGATAGTGCATCGGAAAGGAGATACTCGACCCCAAAAGAAAATCCTGTCGTTTCCATAGAAACGTTCCTAGATTTTGAAAGAGTAGGCATGGAACGCAGAGTATCTAATTGCGACGCAATTTCTGTGTTAATTCGTCAATGTGAGTGTCTGAGGGATACAGTAAAGAAGAAATAGTGCATCGGAAAGGAGATACTCGACCCCAAAAGAAAATCCTGTCGTTTCCATAGAAACGTTCCTAGATTGGGAAACAGAAGGCATGGAACCCAGAGTATCTAATTGCGACGCAATTTCTGTGTTAATTCGTCAATGTGAGTGTTTGAGGGATACAGTAAAGAAGAAATAGTGCATCGGAAAGGAGATACTCGACCCCAAAAGAAAATCCTGTCGTTTCCATAGAAACGTTCCTAGATTTTGAAAGAGTAGGCATGGAACCCAGAGTATCTAATTGCGACGCAATTTCTGTGTTAATTCGTCAATGTGAGTGTCTGAGGGATACAGTAAAGAAGAGATAGTGCATCGGAAAGGAGATACTCGACCCCAAAAGAAAATCCTGTCGTTTCCATAGAAACGTTCCTAGATTGTGAAAGAGTTAGCATGGAACCCAGAGTATCTAATTGCGACGCAATTTCTGTGTTAATTCGTCAATGTGAGTGTCTGAGGGATACAGTAAAGAAGAGATAGTGCATCGGAAAGGAGATACTCGACCCCAAAAGAAAATCCTGTCGTTTCCATAGAAACGTTCCTAGATTTTGAAAGAGTAGGCATGGAACGCAGAGTATCTAATTGCGACGCAATTTCTGTGTTAATTCGTCAATGTGAGTGTCTGAGGGATACAGTAAAGAAGAGATAGTGCATCGGAAAGGAGATACTCGACCCCAAAAGAAAATCCTGTCGTTTCCATAGAAACGTTCCTAGATTGTGAAAGAGTAAGCATGGAACCCAGAGTATCTAATTGCGACGCAATTTCTGTGTTAATTCGTCAATGTGAGTGTCTGAGGGATACAGTAAAGAAGAAATAGTGCATCGGAAAGGAGATACTCGACCCCAAAAGAAAATCCTGTCGTTTCCATAGAAACGTTCCTAGATTGTGAAAGAGTAAGCATGGAACCCAGAGTATCTAATTGCGACGCAATTTCTGTGTTAATTCGTCAATGTGAGTGTCTGAGGGATACAGTAAAGAAGAGATAGTGCATCGCAAAGGAGATACTCGACCCCAAAAGAAAATCCTGTCCTTTCCATAGAAACGTTCCTAGATTTTGAAAGAGTAGGCATGGAACGCAGAGTATCTAATTGCGACGCAATTTCTGTGTTAATTCGTCAATGTGAGTGTCTGAGGGATACAGTAAAGAAGAAATAGTGCATCGGAAAGGAGATACTCGACCCCAAAAGAAAATCCTGTCCTTTCCATAGAAACGTTCCTAGATTTTGAAAGAGTAGGCATGGAACCCAGAGTATCTAATTGCGACGCAATTTCTGTGTTAATTCGTCAATGTGAGTGTCTGAGGGATACAGTAAAGACGAAATAGTGCATCGGAAAGGAGATACTCGACCCCAAAAGAAAATCCTGTCCTTTCCATAGAAACGTTCCTAGATTTTGAAAGAGTAGGCATGGAACGCAGAGTATCTAATTGCGACGCAATTTCTGTGTTAATTCGTCAATGAGAGTGTCTGAGGGATACAGTAAAGAAGAAATAGTGCATCGGAAAGGAGATACTCGACCCCAAAAGAAAATCCTGTCCTTTCCATAGAAACGTTCCTAGATTTTGAAAGAGTAGGCATGGAACGCAGAGTATCTAATTGCGACGCAATTTCTGTGTTAATTCGTCAATGTGAGTGTCTGAGGGATACAGTAAAGAAGAAATAGTGCATCGGAAAGGAGATACTCGACCCCAAAAGAAAATCCTGTCCTTTCCATAGAAACGTTCCTAGATTGTGAAAGAGTAAGCATGGAACCCAGAGTATCTAATTGCGACGCAATTTCTGTGTTAATTCGTCAATGTGAGTGTCTGAGGGATACAGTAAAGAAGAGATAGTGCATCGGAAAGGAGATACTCGACCCCAAAAGAAAATCCTGTCGTTTCCATAGAAACGTTCCTAGATTTTGAAAGAGTAGGCATGGAACCCAGAGTATCTAATTGCGACGCAATTTCTGTGTTAATTCGTCAATGTGAGTGTCTGAGGGATACAGTAAAGAAGAGATAGTGCATCGGAAAGGAGATACTCGACCCCAAAAGAAAATCCTGTCGTTTCCATAGAAACGTTTCTAGATTGTGAAAGAGTAGGCATGGAACCCAGAGTATCTAATTGCGACGCAATTTCTGTGTTAATTCGTCAATGTGAGTGTCTGAGGGATACAGTAAAGAAGAAATAGTGCATCGGAAAGGAGATCCTCGACCCGAAAAGAAAATCCTGTCGTTTCCATAGAAACGTTCCTAGATTGTGAAAGAGTAAGCATGGAACACAGAGTATCTAATTGCGACGCAATTTCTGTGTTAATTCGTCAATGTGAGTGTCTGAGGGATACAGTAAAGAAGAAATAGTGCATCGGAACGGAGATACTCGACCCCAAAAGAAAATCCTGTCGTTTCCATAGAAACGTTCCTAGATTTTGAAAGAGTAGGCATGGAACCCAGAGTATCTAATTGCGACGCAATTTCTGTGTTAATTCGTCAATGTGAGTGTCTGAGGGATACAGTAAAGAAGAGATAGTGCATCGGAAAGGAGATACTCGACCCCAAAAGAAAATCCTGTCGTTTCCATAGAAACGTTCCTAGATTTTGAAAGAGTAGGCATGGAACGCAGAGTATCTAATTGCGACGCAATTTCTGTGTTAATTCGTCAATGTGAGTGTTTGAGGGATACAGTAAAGAAGAGATAGTGCATCGGAAAGGAGATACTCGACCCCAAAAGAAAATCCTGTCGTTTCCATAGAAACGTTCCTAGATTGGGAAACAGAAGGCATGGAACCCAGAGTATCTAATTGCGACGCAATTTCTGTGTTAATTCGTCAATGTGAGTGTTTGAGGGATACAGTAAAGAAGAAATAGTGCATCGGAAAGGAGATACTCGACCCCAAAAGAAAATCCTGTCGTTTCCATAGAAACGTTCCTAGATTTTGAAAGAGTAGGCATGGAACCCAGAGTATCTAATTGCGACGCAATTTCTGTGTTAATTCGTCAATGTGAGTGTCTGAGGGATACAGTAAAGAAGAAATAGTGCATCGGAAAGGAGATACTCGACCCCAAAAGAAAATCCTGTCCTTTCCATAGAAACGTTCCTAGATTTTGAAAGAGTAGGCATGGAACGCAGAGTATCTAATTGCGACGCAATTTCTGTGTTAATTCGTCAATGTGAGTGTCTGAGGGATACAGTAAAGAAGAAATAGTGCATCGGAAAGGAGATACTCGACCCCAAAAGAAAATCCTGTCCTTTCCATAGAAACGTTCCTAGATTGTGAAAGAGTAAGCATGGTACCCAGAGTATCTAATTGTGACGCAATTTCTGTGTTAATTCGTCAGTGTGAGTGTCTGAGGGATACAGTAAAGAAGAAATAGTGCATCGGAAAGGAGATACTCGACCCCAAAAGAAAATCCTGTCGTTTCCATAGAAACGTTCCTAGATTGTGAAAGAGTAAGCATGGAACCCAGAGTATCTAATTGCGACGCAATTTCTGTGTTAATTCGTCAATGTGAGTGTCTGAGGGATACAGTAAAGAAGAAATAGTGCATCGGAAAGGAGATACTCGACCCCAAAAGAAAATCTTGTCGTTTCCATAGAAACGTTCCTAGATTGTGAAAGAGTAAGCATGGAACCCAGAGTATCTAATTGCGACGCAATTTCTGTGTTAATTCGTCAATGTGAGTGTCTGAGGGATACAGTAAAGAAGAAATAGTGCATCGGAACGGAGATACTCGACCCCAAAAGAAAATCCTGTCGTTTCCATAGAAACGTTCCTAGATTTTGAAAGAGTAGGCATGGAACCCAGAGTTTCTAATTGCGACGCAATTTCTGTGTTAATTCGTCAATGTGAGTGTCTGAGGGATACAGTAAAGAAGAGATAGTGCATCGGAAAGGAGATACTCGACCCCAAAAGAAAATCCTGTCGTTTCCATAGAAACGTTCCTAGATTTTGAAAGAGTAGGCATGGAACGCAGAGTATCTAACTGCGACGCAATTTCTGTGTTAATTCGTCAATGTGAGTGTCTGAGGGATACAGTAAAGAAGAAATAGTGCATCGGAAAGGAGATACTCGACCCCAAAAGAAAATCCTGTCGTTTCCATAGAAACGTTCCTAGATTGGGAAACAGAAGGCATGGAACCCAGAGTATCTAATTGCGACGCAATTTCTGTGTTAATTCGTCAATGTGAGTGTTTGAGGGATACAGTAAAGAAGAAATAGTGCATCGGAAAGGAGATACTCGACCCCAAAAGAAAATCCTGTCGTTTCCATAGAAACGTTCCTAGATTTTGAAAGAGTAGGCATGGAACCCAGAGTATCTAATTGCGACGCAATTTCTGTGTTAATTCGTCAATGTGAGTGTCTGAGGGATACAGTAAAGAAGAAATAGTGCATCGGAAAGGAGATACTCGACCCCAAAAGAAAATCCTGTCCTTTCCATAGAAACGTTCCTAGATTTTGAAAGAGTAGGCATGGAACCCAGAGTATCTAATTGCGACGCAATTTCTTTGTTAATTCGTCAATGTGAGTGTCTGAGGGATACAGTAAAGACGAAATAGTGCATCGGAAAGGAGATACTCGACCCCAAAAGAAAATCCTGTCCTTTCCATAGAAACGTTCCTAGATTTTGAAAGAGTAGGCATGGAACCCAGAGTATCTAATTGCGACGCAATTTCTGTGTTAATTCGTCAATGAGAGTGTCTGAGGGATACAGTAAAGAAGAAATAGTGCATCGGAAAGGAGATACTCGACCCCAAAAGAAAATCCTGTCCTTTCCATAGAAACGTTCCTAGATTTTGAAAGAGTAGGCATGGAACGCAGAGTATCTAATTGCGACGCAATTTCTGTGTTAATTCGTCAATGTGAGTGTCTGAGGGATACAGTAAAGAAGAAATAGTGCATCGGAAAGGAGATACTCGACCCCAAAAGAAAATCCTGTCGTTTCCATAGAAACGTTCCTAGATTGTGAAAGAGTAAGCATGGAACCCAGAGTATCTAATTGCGACGCAATTTCTGTGTTAATTCGTCAATGTGAGTGTCTGAGGGATACAGTAAAGAAGAGATAGTGCATCGGAAAGGAGATACTCGACCCCAAAAGAAAATCCTGTCGTTTCCATAGAAACGTTCCTAGATTTTGAAAGAGTAGGCATGGAACCCAGAGTATCTAATTGCGACGCAATTTCTGTGTTAATTCGTCAATGTGAGTGTCTGAGGGATACAGTAAAGAAGAGATAGTGCATCGGAAAGGAGATACTCGACCCCAAAAGAAAATCCTGTCGTTTCCATAGAAACGTTCCTAGATGGAACCCAGAGTATCTAATTGCGACGCAATTTCTGTGTTAATTCGTCAATGTGAGTGTCTGAGGGATACAGTAAAGAAGAAATAGTGCATCGGAACGGAGATACTCGACCCCAAAAGAAAATCCTGTCGTTTCCATAGAAACGTTCCTAGATTTTGAAAGAGTAGGCATGGAACCCAGAGTATCTAATTGCGACGCAATTTCTGTGTTAATTCGTCAATGTGAGTGTCTGAGGGATACAGTAAAGAAGAGATAGTGCATCGGAAAGGAGATACTCGACCCCAAAAGAAAATCCTGTCGTTTCCATAGAAACGTTCCTAGATTTTGAAAGAGTAGGCATGGAACGCAGAGTATCTAATTGCGACGCAATTTCTGTGTTAATTCGTCAATGTGAGTGTTTGAGGGATACAGTAAAGAAGAGATAGTGCATCGGAAAGGAGATACTCGACCCCAAAAGAAAATCCTGTCGTTTCCATAGAAACGTTCCTAGATTGGGAAACAGAAGGCATGGAACCCAGAGTATCTAATTGCGACGCAATTTCTGTGTTAATTCGTCAATGTGAGTGTTTGAGGGATACAGTAAAGAAGAAATAGTGCATCGGAAAGGAGATACTCGACCCCAAAAGAAAATCCTGTCGTTTCCATAGAAACGTTCCTAGATTTTGAAAGAGTAGGCATGGAACCCAGAGTATCTAATTGCGACGCAATTTCTGTGTTAATTCGTCAATGTGAGTGTCTGAGGGATACAGTAAAGAAGAAATAGTGCATCGGAAAGGAGATACTCGACCCCAAAAGAAAATCCTGTCCTTTCCATAGAAACGTTCCTAGATTTTGAAAGAGTAGGCATGGAACGCAGAGTATCTAATTGCGACGCAATTTCTGTGTTAATTCGTCAATGTGAGTGTCTGAGGGATACAGTAAAGAAGAAATAGTGCATCGGAAAGGAGATACTCGACCCCAAAAGAAAATCCTGTCCTTTCCATAGAAACGTTCCTAGATTGCGAAAGAGTAAGCATGGTACCCAGAGTATCTAATTGTGACGCAATTTCTGTGTTAATTCGTCAATGTGAGTGTCTGAGGGATACAGTAAAGAAGAAATAGTGCATCGGAAAGGAGATACTCGACCCCAAAAGAAAATCCTGTCGTTTCCATAGAAACGTTCCTAGATTGTGAAAGAGTAAGCATGGAACCCAGAGTATCTAATTGCGACGCAATTTCTGTGTTAATTCGTCAATGTGAGTGTCTGAGGGATACAGTAAAGAAGAAATAGTGCATCGGAAAGGAGATACTCGACCCCAAAAGAAAATCCTGTCGTTTCCATAGAAACGTTCCTAGATTGTGAAAGAGTAAGCATGGAACCCAGAGTATCTAATTGCGACGCAATTTCTGTGTTAATTCGTCAATGTGAGTGTCTGAGGGATACAGTAAAGAAGAAATAGTGCATCGGAACGGAGATACTCGACCCCAAAAGAAAATCCTGTCGTTTCCATAGAAACGTTCCTAGATTTTGAAAGAGTAGGCATGGAACCCAGAGTTTCTAATTGCGACGCAATTTCTGTGTTAATTCGTCAATGTGAGTGTCTGAGGGATACAGTAAAGAAGAGATAGTGCATCGGAAAGGAGATACTCGACCCCAAAAGAAAATCCTGTCGTTTCCATAGAAACGTTCCTAGATTTTGAAAGAGTAGGCATGGAACCCAGAGTATCTAATTGCGACGCAATTTCTGTGTTAATTCGTCAATGTGAGTGTCTGAGGGATACAGTAAAGAAGAAATAGTGCATCGGAAAGGAGATGCTCGACCCCAAAAGAAAATCCTGTCGTTTCCATAGAAACGTTCCTAGATTGGGAAACAGAAGGCATGGAACCCAGAGTATCTAATTGCGACGCAATTTCTGTGTTAATTCGTCAATGTGAGTGTTTGAGGGATACAGTAAAGAAGAAATAGTGCATCGGAAAGGAGATACTCGACCCCAAAAGAAAATCCTGTCGTTTCCATAGAAACGTTCCTAGATTTTGAAAGAGTAGGCATGGAACCCAGAGTATCTAATTGCGACGCAATTTCTGTGTTAATTCGTCAATGAGAGTGTCTGAGGGATACAGTAAAGAAGAGATAGTGCATCGGAAAGGAGATACTCGACCCCAAAAGAAAATCCTGTCGTTTCCATAGAAACGTTCCTAGATTGTGAAAGAGTTAGCATGGAACCCAGAGTATCTAATTGCGACGCAATTTCTGTGTTAATTCGTCAATGTGAGTGTCTGAGGGATACAGTAAAGAAGAGATAGTGCATCGGAAAGGAGATACTCGACCCCAAAAGAAAATCCTGTCGTTTCCATAGAAACGTTCCTAGATTTTGAAAGAGTAGGCATGGAACGCAGAGTATCTAATTGCGACGCAATTTCTGTGTTAATTCGTCAATGTGAGTGTCTGAGGGATACAGTAAAGAAGAGATAGTGCATCGGAAAGGAGATACTCGACCCCAAAAGAAAATCCTGTCGTTTCCATAGAAACGTTCCTAGATTGTGAAAGAGTAAGCATGGAACCCAGAGTATCTAATTGCGACGCAATTTCTGTGTTAATTCGTCAATGTGAGTGTCTGAGGGATACAGTAAAGAAGAAATAGTGCATCGGAAAGGAGATACTCGACCCCAAAAGAAAATCCTGTCGTTTCCATAGAAACGTTCCTAGATTGTGAAAGAGTAAGCATGGAACCCAGAGTATCTAATTGCGACGCAATTTCTGTGTTAATTCGTCAATGTGAGTGTCTGAGGGATACAGTAAAGAAGAGATAGTGCAACGCAAAGGAGATACTCGACCCCAAAAGAAAATCCTGTCGTTTCCACAGAAACGTTCCTAGATTCTGAAAGAGTAGGCATGGAACGCAGAGTATCTAATTGCGACGCAATTTCTGTGTTAATTCGTCAATGTGAGTGTTTGAGGGATACAGTAAAGAAGAAATAGTGCATCGGAAAGGAGATACTCGACCCCAAAAGAAAATCCTGTCGTTTCCATAGAAACGTTCCTAGATTGTGAAAGAGTAAGCATGGAACCCAGAGTATCTAATTGCGACGCAATTTCTGTGTTAATTCGTCAATGTGAGTGTCTGAGGGATACAGTAAAGAAGAAATAGTGCATCGGAAAGGAGATACTCGACCCCAAAAGAAAATCCTGTCCTTTCCATAGAAACGTTCCTAGATTTTGAAAGAGTAGGCATGGAACCCAGAGTATCTAATTGCGACGCAATTTCTGTGTTAATTCGTCAATGTGAGTGTCTGAGGGATACAGTAAAGACGAAATAGTGCATCGGAAAGGAGATACTCGACCCCAAAAGAAAATCCTGTCCTTTCCATAGAAACGTTCCTAGATTTTGAAAGAGTAGGCATGGAACGCAGAGTATCTAATTGCGACGCAATTTCTGTGTTAATTCGTCAATGAGAGTGTCTGAGGGATACAGTAAAGAAGAAATAGTGCATCGGAAAGGAGATACTCGACCCCAAAAGAAAATCCTGTCCTTTCCATAGAAACGTTCCTAGATTTTGAAAGAGTAGGCATGGAACGCAGAGTATCTAATTGCGACGCAATTTCTGTGTTAATTCGTCAATGTGAGTGTCTGAGGGATACAGTAAAGAAGAAATAGTGCATCGGAAAGGAGATACTCGACCCCAAAAGAAAATCCTGTCGTTTCCATAGAAACGTTCCTAGATTGTGAAAGAGTAAGCATGGAACCCAGAGTATCTAATTGCGACGCAATTTCTGTGTTAATTCGTCAATGTGAGTGTCTGAGGGATACAGTAAAGAAGAGATAGTGCATCGGAAAGGAGATACTCGACCCCAAAAGAAAATCCTGTCGTTTCCATAGAAACGTTCCTAGATTTTGAAAGAGTAGGCATGGAACCCAGAGTATCTAATTGCGACGCAATTTCTGTGTTAATTCGTCAATGTGAGTGTCTGAGGGATACAGTAAAGAAGAGATAGTGCATCGGAAAGGAGATACTCGACCCCAAAAGAAAATCCTGTCGTTTCCATAGAAACGTTTCTAGATTGTGAAAGAGTAGGCATGGAACCCAGAGTATCTAATTGCGACGCAATTTCTGTGTTAATTCGTCAATGTGAGTGTCTGAGGGATACAGTAAAGAAGAAATAGTGCATCGGAAAGGAGATACTCGACCCGAAAAGAAAATCCTGTCGTTTCCATAGAAACGTTCCTAGATTGTGAAAGAGTAAGCATGGAACCCAGAGTATCTAATTGCGACGCAATTTCTGTGTTAATTCGTCAATGTGAGTGTCTGAGGGATACAGTAAAGAAGAGATTGTGCATCGGAAAGGAGATACTCGACCCCAAAAGAAAATCCTGTCGTTTCCATAGAAACGTTCCTAGATTTTGAAAGAGTAGGCATGGAACCCAGAGTATCTAATTGCGACGCAATTTCTGTGTTAATTCGTCAATGTGAGTGTCTGAGGGATACAGTAAAGAAGAGATAGTGCATCGGAAAGGAGATACTCGACCCCAAAAGAAAATCCTGTCGTTTCCATAGAAACGTTCCTAGATGGAACCCAGAGTATCTAATTGCGACGCAATTTCTGTGTTAATTCGTCAATGTGAGTGTCTGAGGGATACAGTAAAGAAGAAATAGTGCATCGGAACGGAGATACTCGACCCCAAAAGAAAATCCTGTCGTTTCCATAGAAACGTTCCTAGATTTTGAAAGAGTAGGCATGGAACCCAGAGTATCTAATTGCGACGCAATTTCTGTGTTAATTCGTCAATGTGAGTGTCTGAGGGATACAGTAAAGAAGAGATAGTGCATCGGAAAGGAGATACTCGACCCCAAAAGAAAATCCTGTCGTTTCCATAGAAACGTTCCTAGATTTTGAAAGAGTAGGCATGGAACGCAGAGTATCTAATTGCGACGCAATTTCTGTGTTAATTCGTCAATGTGAGTGTTTGAGGGATACAGTAAAGAAGAGATAGTGCATCGGAAAGGAGATACTCGACCCCAAAAGAAAATCCTGTCGTTTCCATAGAAACGTTCCTAGATTGGGAAACAGAAGGCATGGAACCCAGAGTATCTAATTGCGACGCAATTTCTGTGTTAATTCGTCAATGTGAGTGTTTGAGGGATACAGTAAAGAAGAAATAGTGCATCGGAAAGGAGATACTCGACCCCAAAAGAAAATCCTGTCGTTTCCATAGAAACGTTCCTAGATTTTGAAAGAGTAGGCATGGAACCCAGAGTATCTAATTGCGACGCAATTTCTGTGTTAATTCGTCAATGTGAGTGTCTGAGGGATACAGTAAAGAAGAAATAGTGCATCGGAAAGGAGATACTCGACCCCAAAAGAAAATCCTGTCCTTTCCATAGAAACGTTCCTAGATTTTGAAAGAGTAGGCATGGAACGCAGAGTATCTAATTGCGACGCAATTTCTGTGTTAATTCGTCAATGTGAGTGTCTGAGGGATACAGTAAAGAAGAAATAGTGCATCGGAAAGGAGATACTCGACCCCAAAAGAAAATCCTGTCCTTTCCATAGAAACGTTCCTAGATTGCGAAAGAGTAAGCATGGTACCCAGAGTATCTAATTGTGACGCAATTTCTGTGTTAATTCGTCAATGTGAGTGTCTGAGGGATACAGTAAAGAAGAAATAGTGCATCGGAAAGGAGATACTCGACCCCAAAAGAAAATCCTGTCGTTTCCATAGAAACGTTCCTAGATTGTGAAAGAGTAAGCATGGAACCCAGAGTATCTAATTGCGACGCAATTTCTGTGTTAATTCGTCAATGTGAGTGTCTGAGGGATACAGTAAAGAAGAAATAGTGCATCGGAAAGGAGATACTCGACCCCAAAAGAAAATCCTGTCGTTTCCATAGAAACGTTCCTAGATTGTGAAAGAGTAAGCATGGAACCCAGAGTATCTAATTGCGACGCAATTTCTGTGTTAATTCGTCAATGTGAGTGTCTGAGGGATACAGTAAAGAAGAAATAGTGCATCGGAACGGAGATACTCGACCCCAAAAGAAAATCCTGTCGTTTCCATAGAAACGTTCCTAGATTTTGAAAGAGTAGGCATGGAACCCAGAGTTTCTAATTGCGACGCAATTTCTGTGTTAATTCGTCAATGTGAGTGTTTGAGGGATACAGTAAAGAAGAGATAGTGCATCGGAAAGGAGATACTCGACCCCAAAAGAAAATCCTGTCGTTTCCATAGAAACGTTCCTAGATTTTGAAAGAGTAGGCATGGAACGCAGAGTATCTAATTGCGACGCAATTTCTGTGTTAATTCGTCAATGTGAGTGTCTGAGGGATACAGTAAAGAAGAAATAGTGCATCGGAAAGGAGATACTCGACCCCAAAAGAAAATCCTGTCGTTTCCATAGAAACGTTCCTAGATTGGGAAACAGAAGGCATGGAACCCAGAGTATCTAATTGCGACGCAATTTCTGTGTTAATTCGTCAATGTGAGTGTTTGAGGGATACAGTAAAGAAGAAATAGTGCATCGGAAAGGAGATACTCGACCCCAAAAGAAAATCCTGTCGTTTCCATAGAAACGTTCCTAGATTTTGAAAGAGTAGGCATGGAACCCAGAGTATCTAATTGCGACGCAATTTCTGTGTTAATTCGTCAATGAGAGTGTCTGAGGGATACAGTAAAGAAGAGATAGTGCATCGGAAAGGAGATACTCGACCCCAAAAGAAAATCCTGTCGTTTCCATAGAAACGTTCCTAGATTGTGAAAGAGTTAGCATGGAACCCAGAGTATCTAATTGCGACGCAATTTCTGTGTTAATTCGTCAATGTGAGTGTCTGAGGGATACAGTAAAGAAGAGATAGTGCATCGGAAAGGAGATACTCGACCCCAAAAGAAAATCCTGTCGTTTCCATAGAAACGTTCCTAGATTTTGAAAGAGTAGGCATGGAACGCAGAGTATCTAATTGCGACGCAATTTCTGTGTTAATTCGTCAATGTGAGTGTCTGAGGGATACAGTAAAGAAGAGATAGTGCATCGGAAAGGAGATACTCGACCCCAAAAGAAAATCCTGTCGTTTCCATAGAAACGTTCCTAGATTGTGAAAGAGTAAGCATGGAACCCAGAGTATCTAATTGCGACGCAATTTCTGTGTTAATTCGTCAATGTGAGTGTCTGAGGGATACAGTAAAGAAGAAATAGTGCATCGGAAAGGAGATACTCGACCCCAAAAGAAAATCCTGTCGTTTCCATAGAAACGTTCCTAGATTCTGAAAGAGTAGGCATGGAACGCAGAGTATCTAATTGCGACGCAATTTCTGTGTTAATTCGTCAATGTGAGTGTTTGAGGGATACAGTAAAGAAGAAATAGTGCATCGGAAAGGAGATACTCGACCCCAAAAGAAAATCCTGTCGTTTCCATAGAAACGTTCCTAGATTGTGAAAGAGTAAGCATGGAACCCAGAGTATCTAATTGCGACGCAATTTCTGTGTTAATTCGTCAATGTGAGTGTCTGAGGGATACAGTAAAGAAGAAATAGTGCATCGGAAAGGAGATACTCGACCCCAAAAGAAAATCCTGTCCTTTCCATAGAAACGTTCCTAGATTTTGAAAGAGTAGGCATGGAACCCAGAGTATCTAATTGCGACGCAATTTCTGTGTTAATTCGTCAATGTGAGTGTCTGAGGGATACAGTAAAGACGAAATAGTGCATCGGAAAGGAGATACTCGACCCCAAAAGAAAATCCTGTCCTTTCCATAGAAACGTTCCTAGATTTTGAAAGAGTAGGCATGGAACGCAGAGTATCTAATTGCGACGCAATTTCTGTGTTAATTCGTCAATGAGAGTGTCTGAGGGATACAGTAAAGAAGAAATAGTGCATCGGAAAGGAGATACTCGACCCCAAAAGAAAATCCTGTCGTTTCCATAGAAACGTTTCTAGATTGTGAAAGAGTAGGCATGGAACCCAGAGTATCTAATTGCGACGCAATTTCTGTGTTAATTCGTCAATGTGAGTGTCTGAGGGATACAGTAAAGAAGAAATAGTGCATCGGAAAGGAGATACTCGACCCGAAAAGAAAATCCTGTCGTTTCCATAGAAACGTTCCTAGATTGTGAAAGAGTAAGCATGGAACCCAGAGTATCTAATTGCGACGCAATTTCTGTGTTAATTCGTCAATGTGAGTGTCTGAGGGATACAGTAAAGAAGAAATAGTGCATCGGAACGGAGATACTCGACCCCAAAAGAAAATCCTGTCGTTTCCATAGAAACGTTCCTAGATTTTGAAAGAGTAGGCATGGAACCCAGAGTATCTAATTGCGACGCAATTTCTGTGTTAATTCGTCAATGTGAGTGTCTGAGGGATACAGTAAAGAAGAGATAGTGCATCGGAAGGGAGATACTCGACCCCAAAAGAAAATCCTGTCGTTTCCATAGAAACGTTCCTAGATTTTGAAAGAGTAGGCATGGAACGCAGAGTATCTAATTGCGACGCAATTTCTGTGTTAATTCGTCAATGTGAGTGTTTGAGGGATACAGTAAAGAAGAGATAGTGCATCGGAAAGGAGATACTCGACCCCAAAAGAAAATCCTGTCGTTTCCATAGAAACGTTCCTAGATTGGGAAACAGAAGGCATGGAACCCAGAGTATCTAATTGCGACGCAATTTCTGTGTTAATTCGTCAATGTGAGTGTTTGAGGGATACAGTAAAGAAGAAATAGTGCATCGGAAAGGAGATACTCGACCCCAAAAGAAAATCCTGTCGTTTCCATAGAAACGTTCCTAGATTTTGAAAGAGTAGGCATGGAACCCAGAGTATCTAATTGCGACGCAATTTCTGTGTTAATTCGTCAATGTGAGTGTCTGAGGGATACAGTAAAGAAGAAATAGTGCATCGGAAAGGAGATACTCGACCCCAAAAGAAAATCCTGTCCTTTCCATAGAAACGTTCCTAGATTTTGAAAGAGTAGGCATGGAACGCAGAGTATCTAATTGCGACGCAATTTCTGTGTTAATTCGTCAATGTGAGTGTCTGAGGGATACAGTAAAGAAGAAATAGTGCATCGGAAAGGAGATACTCGACCCCAAAAGAAAATCCTGTCCTTTCCATAGAAACGTTCCTAGATTGTGAAAGAGTAAGCATGGTACCCAGAGTATCTAATTGTGACGCAATTTCTGTGTTAATTCGTCAATGTGAGTGTCTGAGGGATACAGTAAAGAAGAAATAGTGCATCGGAAAGGAGATACTCGACCCCAAAAGAAAATCCTGTCGTTTCCATAGAAACGTTCCTAGATTGTGAAAGAGTAAGCATGGAACCCAGAGTATCTAATTGCGACGCAATTTCTGTGTTAATTCGTCAATGTGAGTGTCTGAGGGATACAGTAAAGAAGAAATAGTGCATCGGAAAGGAGATACTCGACCCCAAAAGAAAATCTTGTCGTTTCCATAGAAACGTTCCTAGATTGTGAAAGAGTAAGCATGGAACCCAGAGTATCTAATTGCGACGCAATTTCTGTGTTAATTCGTCAATGTGAGTGTCTGAGGGATACAGTAAAGAAGAAATAGTGCATCGGAACGGAGATACTCGACCCCAAAAGAAAATCCTGTCGTTTCCATAGAAACGTTCCTAGATTTTGAAAGAGTAGGCATGGAACCCAGAGTTTCTAATTGCGACGCAATTTCTGTGTTAATTCGTCAATGTGAGTGTCTGAGGGATACAGTAAAGAAGAGATAGTGCATCGGAAAGGAGATACTCGACCCCAAAAGAAAATCCTGTCGTTTCCATAGAAACGTTCCTAGATTTTGAAAGAGTAGGCATGGAACGCAGAGTATCTAATTGCGACGCAATTTCTGTGTTAATTCGTCAATGTGAGTG
Source organism: Schistocerca nitens (assembly GCF_023898315.1). Taxonomy (NCBI): domain Eukaryota; kingdom Metazoa; phylum Arthropoda; class Insecta; order Orthoptera; family Acrididae; genus Schistocerca; species Schistocerca nitens. The sequence goes on along the minus strand of NC_064625.1, from coordinate 140,853,210 downwards.
TCTGAGGGATACAGTAAAGAAGAAATAGTGCATCGGAAAGGAGATACTCGACCCCAAAAGAAAATCCTGTCGTTTCCATAGAAACGTTCCTAGATTGGGAAACAGAAGGCATGGAACCCAGAGTATCTAATTGCGACGCAATTTCTGTGTTAATTCGTCAATGTGAGTGTTTGAGGGATACAGTAAAGAAGAGATAGTGCATCGGAAAGGAGATACTCGACCCCAAAAGAAAATCCTGTCGTTTCCATAGAAACGTTCCTAGATTTTGAAAGAGTAGGCATGGAACCCAGAGTATCTAATTGCGACGCAATTTCTGTGTTAATTCGTCAATGTGAGTGTCTGAGGGATACAGTAAAGAAGAGATAGTGCATCGGAAAGGAGATACTCGACCCCAAAAGAAAATCCTGTCGTTTCCATAGAAACGTTCCTAGATTGTGAAAGAGTAAGCATGGAACCCAGAGTATCTAATTGCGACGCAATTTCTGTGTTAATTCGTCAATGTGAGTGTCTGAGGGATACAGTAAAGAAGAAATAGTGCATCGGAAAGGAGATACTCGACCCCAAAAGAAAATCCTGTCGTTTCCATAGAAACGTTCCTAGATTTTGAAAGAGTAGGCATGGAACCCAGAGTATCTAATTGCGACGCAATTTCTGTGTTAATTCGTCAATGTGAGTGTTTGAGGGATACAGTAAAGAAGAAATAGTGCATCGGAACGGAGATACTCGACCCCAAAAGAAAATCCTGTCGCTTCCATAGAAACGTTCCTAGATTTTGAAAGAGTAGGCATGGAACCCAGAGTATCTAATTGCAACGCAATTTCTGTGTTAATTCGTCAATGTGAGTGTCTGAGGGATACAGTAAAGAAGAGATAGTGCATCGGAAAGGAGATACTCGACCCCAAAAGAAAATCCTGTCGTTTCCATAGAAACGTTCCTAGATTTTGAAAGAGTAGGCATGGAACGCAGAGTATCTAATTGCGACGCAATTTCTGTGTTAATTCGTCAATGTGAGTGTTTGAGGGATACAGTAAAGAAGAGATAGTGCATCGGAAAGGAGATACTCGACCCCAAAAGAAAATCCTGTCGTTTCCATAGAAACGTTCCTAGATTGGGAAACAGAAGGCATGGAACCCAGAGTATCTAATTGCGACGCAATTTCTGTGTTAATTCGTCAATGTGAGTGTTTGAGGGATACAGTAAAGAAGAAATAGTGCATCGGAAAGGAGATACTCGACCCCAAAAGAAAATCCTGTCGTTTCCATAGAAACGTTCCTAGATTTTGAAAGAGTAGGCATGGAACCCAGAGTATCTAATTGCGACGCAATTTCTGTGTTAATTCGTCAATGTGAGTGTCTGAGGGATACAGTAAAGAAGAAATAGTGCATCGGAAAGGAGATACTCGACCCCAAAAGAAAATCCTGTCCTTTCCATAGAAACGTTCCTAGATTTTGAAAGAGTAGGCATGGAACGCAGAGTATCTAATTGCGACGCAATTTCTGTGTTAATTCGTCAATGTGAGTGTCTGAGGGATACAGTAAAGAAGAAATAGTGCATCGGAAAGGAGATACTCGACCCCAAAAGAAAATCCTGTCGTTTCCATAGAAACGTTCCTAGATTTTGAAAGAGTAGGCATGGAACGCAGAGTATCTAGTTGCGACGCAATTTCTGTGTTAATTCGTCAATGTGAGTGTCTGAGGGATACAGTAAAGAGGAAATAGTGCATCGGAAAGGAGATACTCGACCCCAAAAGAAAATCCTGTCCTTTCCATAGAAACGTTCCTAGATTGTGAAAGAGTAAGCATGGTACCCAGAGTATCTAATTGTGACGCAATTTCTGTGTTAATTCGTCAATGTGAGTGTCTGAGGGATACAGTAAAGAAGAGATAGTGCAACCGAAAGGAGATACTCGACCCCAAAAGAAAATCCTGTCGTTTCCATAGAAACGTTCCTAGATTTTGAAAGAGTAGGCATGGAACGCAGAGTATCTAATTGCGACGCAATTTCTGTGTTAATTCGTCAATATGAGTGTCTGAGGGATACAGTAAAGAAGAAATAGTGCATCGGAAAGGAGATACTCGACCCCAAAAGAAAATCCTGTCCTTTCCATAGAAACGTTCCTAGATTTCGAAAGAGTAGGCATGGAACGCAGAGTATCTAATTGCGACGCAATTTCTGTGTTAATTCGTCAATGTGAGTGTCTGAGGGATACAGTAAAGAAGAAATAGTGCATCGGAAAGGAGATACTCGACCCCAAAAGAAAATCCTGTCGTTTCCATAGAAACGTTCCTATATTGGGAAACAGAAGGCATGGAACACAGAGTATTTCATTGCGACGCAATTTCTGTGTTAATTCGTCAATGTGAGGGGCTGAGGGATACAGTAAAGAAGAAATAGTGCATCGGAAAGGAGATACTCGATCCCAAAAGATAATCCTGTCGTTTCCATAGAAACGTTCCTAGATTGGGTAAGAGAAGGCATGGAACCCAGACTATTTAATTGCGACGCAATTTCTGTGTTAATTCGTCAATGTGAGGGTCTAAAGGATAAAGTAAAGAAGAAATAGCGCATCGGAAAGGAGATACTCGACCCCAAAAGAAAATCCTGTCGTTTCCATAGAAACGTTCCTGGATTGGGAAACAAAAGGCATGGAACCCAGAGTATCTCATTGCGACGCAATTTCTGTGTTAATTCCTCAATGTGAGTGTCTGAGGGATACAGTAAAGAAGAAATAGTGCATCGATAAGGAGATACTCGACCCCAAAAGAAAATCCTGTCGTTTCCATAGAAACGTTCCCAGATTGGGAAGGAGAAGGAATGGAACAGAGAGTATCTCATTGCGACGCAATTTCTGTGTTAATTCGTCAATGTGAGTGTCTGAGGGATACTGTAAAGAAGAAATAGCGCATCGGAAAGGAGATACTCGACCACAAAAGAAAATCCTGTCGTTTCCATAGAAACATTCCTGGATTGGGAAACAAAAGGCATGGAACACATAGTATCTCATTGCGACGCAATTTCTGTGTAAATTCGTCAATGTGAATGTCTGAGGGATACAGTGAAGAAGAAATAGTGCATCGATAAGGACATACACGACCCCAAAAGAAAATCCTGTCGTTTCAATAGAAACGTTCCTGGATTGCGAAACAAAAGGCATGGAACCCAGAGTATCTCATTGCGACGCAATTTCTGTGTTAATTCGTCAATGTGAGTGTCTGAGGGATACAGTGAAGAAGAAATAGAGCATCGATGAAGAGATACCCGACCCCAAGAGAAAATCCTGTCGTTTCCACAGAAACGTTCCTAGATTGGGAAACAGAAGGCATGGAACCCTGAGTATCTCATTGCGACGCAATTTCTGTGTTAATTCGCCAATGTGAGTGTCTGAGGGATACAGTAAAAAAGAAATAGTGCATCGATAAGGAGATACTCGACCCCAAAAGAAAATCCTGTCCTTTCCATAGAAACGTTCCTAGATTGGGAAAGAGAAGGCATGGAACCCAGAGTATTTCATTGCGACGCAATTTCTGTGTTAATTCGACAATTTGAGTTTCTGAGGGATACAGTAAAGAAGAAATAGTGCATCGGAAAGGAGATACTCGACCCCAAAAGGAAATCCTGTCGGTTCCATAGAAACGTTCCTAGATTGGGAAAGAGTAAGCATGGAACCCAGAGTATCTAATTGCGACGCAATTTCTGTGTTAATTCGTCAATGTGAGTGTCTGAGGGATACAGTAAACAAGAAATAGTGCATCGGAAAGGAGATACCCGACCCCAAAAGAAAATCCTGTCGTTTCCATAGAAAAGTTCCGAGATTGGGAAAGAGAAGGCATGGAACCCAGAGTATCTCATTGCGACGCAATTTCTGTGTTTATTCGTCAATGTGAGGGTCTGAGGGATACAGTAAAGAAGAAATAGCGCATCGGAAAGGAGATACTCGACCCCAAAAGAAAATCCTGTCGTTTCCATAGAAACGTTCCTGGATTGGGAAACAAAAGGCATGGAATCCAGAGTATCTCATTGCGACGCAATTTCTGTGTTAATTCGTCAATGTGAGTGTCTGAGGGATACAGTAAAGAAGAAATAGTGCATCGATAAGGAGATACTCGACCCCAAAAGAAAATCCTGTCGTTTCCATAGACACGTTCCTAGATTGGGAAACAGATGGCATGGAACACAGAGTATTTCATTGCGACGCAATTTCTATGTTAATTCGTCAATGTGAGGGTCTGAGGGATACAGTAAATAAGAAATAGTGCATCGGAAAGGAGATACTCGACCCCAAAAGAAAATCCTGTCGTTTCCATAGAAACGTTCCTAGATTGGGAAAGAGAAGGCATGGAACCCAGAGTATCTCATTGCGACGCAATTTCTGTGTTAATTCGTCAATGTGAGTGTCTGAGGGATACAGTAAAGAAGAAATAGTGCATCGATAAGGAGAAACTCGACCCCAAAAGAAAATCCTGTCGTATCCATAGAAACGTTCCTAGATTGGGAAACAGAAGGCATGGAACCCAGAGTATTGCATTGCGACGCAATTTCTGTGTTAATTTGTCAATGTGAGGGTCTGAGGGATACAGTAAAGAAGAAATAGTGCATCGGAAAGGAGATACTCGACCCCCAAAGAAAATCCTGTCTTTACCATAGAAACGTTCCTAGATTGGGAAAGAGAAGGCATGGAACCCAGACTACTTAATTGCGACGCAATTTCTGTGTTAATTCGTCAATGTGACGGTCTGAGAGTTACAGTAAAGAAGAAATAGTGCATCGATAAGGAGATACTCGACCCGAAAAGGAAATCCTGTCGTTTCCATAGAAACGTTCCTAGATTGGGAAAGAGAAGGCATGGAACCCAGAGTATCTCATTGTGACGCAATTTCTGTGTTAATTCGTCAATGTGAGGTTCTGAGGGATACAGTAAAGATGAAATAGTGCATCGGAAAGGACATACTCGACCTCAAAAGAAAATCCTGTCTTTTCCATAGAAACGTTCCTAGATTGGGAAACAGAAGGCATGGAACCCAGAGTTTCTTCTTGCGACGCAATTTCTGTGTTAATTCGTCAATGTGAGTGTCTGAGGGATACAGTAAAGAAGAAATAGTGCATCGATAAGGAGATACTCGACCCCAAAAGAAAATCCTGTCGTTTCCATAGAAACGTTCCTAGATTGGGAAACAGAAGGCATGGACCACAGAGTATCTCATTGCGACGCAATTTCTGTGTTAATTCGTCAATGTGAGTGTCTGAGGGATACAGTAAAGAAGAAATAGTGCATCGATAAGGAGATACTCGACCCCAAAAGAAAATCCTGTCGTTTCCATAGAAACGTGTCTAGATTGGGAAACAGAAGGCATGGAACCCAGAGTATCTCATTGCGACGCAATTTCTGTGTTAATTCGTCAATGTGAGTATCTGAGGGATACAGTAAAGAAAAAATAGTGCATCGATAAGGAGATACTCGACCCGAAAAGAAAATCCTGTCGTTTCCATAGAAACGTTCCTAGATTGGGAAACAGAAGGCATGGAACCCAGAGTATCTCATTGCGACGCAATTTCTGTGTTGATTCGTCAATGTGAGTGTCTGAGGGATACAGTAAAGAAGAAAAAGTGCATCGGAAAGGACATACTCGACCCCAAAAGAAAATCCTGCCGTTTCCATAGAAACGTTCCTAGATTGGGAAACAGAAGGCATGGAACACAGAGTATCTCATTGTATCGCAATTTCTGTGTTAATTCGTCAATGTGAGTGTCTGAGGGATACAGTAAATAAGAAATAGTGCATCGGAAAGGAGATACTCGATCCCAAAAGAAAATCCTGTCGTTTCCATAGAAACGTTCCTAGATTGTGAAAGAGTAAGCATGGAACCCAAAGTATTTAATTGCGACGCAATTTCTGTGTTAATTCGTCAATGTGAAGGTCTGAGGGATACCGTAAAGAAGAAATAGGGCATCGGAAATTAGATACTCGACCCCAAAAGAAAATCCTGTCGTTTCCATAGAAACGTACCTGGATTGGGAAACAAAAGGAATGGAACACAGAGTATCTCATTGCGACGCAATTTCTGTGTTAATTCGTCAATGTGAGTGTCTGAGGGATACAGTAAAGAAGAAATAGTGCATCGGAAAGGAGATACTCGACCGCAAAAGAAAATCCTGTCGTTTCCATAGAAACGTTCCTAGATTGGGAACCAGAAGGCATGGAACCCAGAGTATCTCATTGCGACGCAATTTCTGTGTTAATTCGTCAATGTGAGTGTCTGAGGGATACAGTAAAGAAGAAATAATGCATCGATAAGTACTCGACCCCAAAAGAAAATCCTGTCGTTTCCATAGAAACGTTCCTAGATTGGGAAACAGAAGGCATGGACCACAGAGTATCTCATTGCGACGCAATTTCTGTGTTAATTCGTCAATGTGAGTGTCTGAGGGATACAGTAAAGAAGAAATAGTGCATCGATAAGGAGATACACTACCCCAAAAGAAAATCCTGTCGTTTCCATAGACACGTTCCTAGATTATCAAACAGAAGGCATGGAACCCAGAGTATCTCATTGCGACGCAATTTCTGTGTTAATTCGTCAATTTGAGTGTCTGAGGGATACAGTAAAGAGGAAATAGTGAGTCGGAATGGAGATACTCGACCCCAAAAGAAAATCTTGTCGCTTCCATAGAAACGTTCCTAGATTGGGAAAGAGAAGGCATGGAACCCAGAGTATCTCATTGCGACGCTATTTCTGTGTTAATTCGTCAATGTGAGTGTCTGAGGGATACAGTAAAGAAGAAATAGTGCATCGATAAGGAGATACTCGACCCCAAAAGAAAATCCTGTCGTTTCCATAGAAACGTTCCTAGATTGGGAAACAGATGGCATTAAACTATGAGTATTTCATTGCGACGCAATTTCTGTGTTAATTCGTCAATGTGAGGGTCTGAGGGATACAGTAAAGAAGAAATAGTGCATCGGAAAGGAGATACTCGACCCCAAAAGAAAATCCTGTCGTTTCCATAGAAACGTTCCTAGATTGGGAAAGAGAAGGCATGGAACCCAGAGTATCTCATTGCGACGCAATTTCTGTGTTAATTCGTCAATGTGAGGGTCTGAGGGATACAGTAAAGATGAAATAGTGCATCGGAAAGGACATACTCGACCCCAAAAGAAAATCCTGTCGTTTCCATAGAAACGTTCCTAGATTGGGAAAGAGAAGGCATGGTACCCAGAGTATCTCATTGCGACGCAATTTCTGTGTTAATTCGTCAATGTGAGTGTCTGAGGGATACAGTAAAGAAGAAATAGTGCATCGGAAAGGAGATACTCGACCCCAAAAGAAAATCCTGTCTTTTCCATAGAAACGTTCCTAGATTGGGAAAGAGAAGGCATGGAACCCAGACTACTTAATTGCGACGTAATTTCTGTGTTAATTCGTCAATGTGAAAGTCTGAGAGTTACAGTAAAGAAGAAATAGTGCATCGATAAGGAGATACTCGACCCGAAAAGGAAATCCTGTCGTTTCCATAGAAACGATCCTAGATTGGGAAAGAGAAGGCATGGAACCCAGAGTATCTCATTGTGACGCAATTTCTGTGTTAATTCGTCAATGTGAGGGTCTGAGGGATACAGTAAAGATGAAATAGTGCATCGGAAAGGACATACTCGACCCCAAAAGAAAATCCTGTCGTTTCCATAGAAACGTTCCTAGATTGGGAAAGAGAAGGCATGGAACCCAGAGTATCTCATTGCGACGCAATTTCTGTGTTAATTCGTCAATGTGAGTGTCTGAGGGATACAGTAAAGAACAAATAGTGCATCGATAAGGAGATAATCCACCCCAAAAGAAAATCCTGTCGTTTCCATAGAAACGTTCCTAGATTGGGAAAGAGAAGGCATGGAACCCAGAGTATCTCATTGCGACGCAATTTCTGTGTTAATTCGTCAATGTGAGTGTCTGAGGGATACAGTAAAGAAGAAATAGTGCATCGATAAGGAGATACTCGACCCCAAAAGAAAATCCTGTCGTTTCCATAGAAACGTTCCTAGATTGGGAAACAGAAGGCATGGAACCCAGAGTATCTCATTGCGACGCAATTTCTGTGTTAATTCGTCAATGTGAGTATCTGAGGGATACAGTAAAGAAATAATAGTGCATCGATAAGGAGATACTCGACCCGAAAAGAAAATCCTGTCTTTTCCATAGAAACGTTCCTAGATTGGGAAAGAGAAGGCATGGAACCCAGACTACTTAATTGCGACGCAATTTCTGTGTTAATTCGTCAATGTGAGGGTCTGAGAGTTACAGTAAAGAAGAAATAGTGCATCGATAAGGAGATACTCGACCCGAAAAGGAAATCCTGTCGTTTCCATAGAAACGATCCTAGATTGGGAAAGAGAAGGCATGGAACCCAGAGTATCTCATTGTGACGCAATTTCTGTGTTAATTCGTCAATGTGAGGGTCTGAGGGATACAGTAAAGATGAAATAGTGCATCGGAAAGGACATACTCGACCCCAAAAGAAAATCCTGTCGTTTCCATAGAAACGTTCCTAGATTGGGAAAGAGAAGGCATGGAACCCAGAGTATCTCATTGCGACGCAATTTCTGTGTTAATTCGTCAATGTGAGTGTCTGAGGGATACAGTAAAGAAGAAATAGTGCATCGATAAGGAGATAATCCACCCCAAAAGAAAATCCTGTCGTTTCCATAGAAACGTTCCTAGATTGGGAAAGAGAAGGCATGGTACCCAGAGTATCTCATTGCGACGCAATTTCTGTGTTAATTCGTCAATGTGAGTGTCTGAGGGATACAGTAAAGAAGAAATAGTGCATCGGAAAGGAGATACTCGACCCCAAAAGAAAATCCTGTCTTTTCCATAGAAACGTTCCTAGATTGGGAAAGAGAAGGCATGGAACCCAGACTACTTAATTGCGACGCAATTTCTGTGTTAATTCGTCAATGTGAGTGTCTGAGGGATACGGTAAAGAAGAAATAGTGCATCGGAAAGGAGATACTCGACCCCAAAAGAAAATCCTGTCGTTTCCATAGAAACGTTCCTAGATTGGGAAAGAGAAGGCATGGAACCCAGAGTATCTCATTGCGACGCAATTTCTGTGTTAATTCGTCAATGTGAGTGTCTGAGGGATACAGTAAAGAAGAAATAGTGCATCGGAAAGGAGATACTCGACCCCAAAAGAAAATCCTGTCTTTTCCATAGAAACGTTCCTAGATTGGGAAAGAGAAGGCATGGAACCCAGACTACTTAATTGCGACGCAATTTCTGTGTTAATTCGTCAATGTGAGGGTCTGAGAGTTACAGTAAAGAAGAAATAGTGCATCGATAAGGAGATACTCGACCCGAAAAGGAAATCCTGTCGTTTCCATAGAAACGATCCTAGATTGGGAAAGAGAAGGCATGGAACCCAGAGTATCTCATTGTGACGCAATTTCTGTGTTAATTCGTCAATGTGAGGGTCTGAGGGATACAGTAAAGATGAAATAGTGCATCGGAAAGGACATACTCGACCCCAAAAGAAAATCCTGTCGTTTCCATAGAAACGTTCCTAGATTGGGAAAGAGAAGGCATGGAACCCAGAGTATCTCATTGCGACGCAATTTCTGTGTTAATTCGTCAATGTGAGTGTCTGAGGGATACAGTAAAGAAGAAATAGTGCATCGATAAGGAGATAATCCACCCCAAAAGAAAATCCTGTCGTTTCCATAGAAACGTTCCTAGATTGGGAAAGAGAAGGCATGGAACCCAGAGTATCTCATTGCGACGCAATTTCTGTGTTAATTCGTCAATGTGAGTGTCTGAGGGATACAGTAAAGAAGAAATAGTGCATCGATAAGGAGATAATCCACCCCAAAAGAAAATCCTGTCGTTTCCATAGAAACGTTCCTAGATTGGTAAACAGAAGGCATGGAACCCAGAGTATCTCATTGCGACGCAATTTCTGTGTTAATTCGTCAATGTGAGTGTCTGGGGGATACAGTAAAGAAGAAATAGTGCATCGGAAAGGAGATACTCGACCCCAAAAGAAAATCCTGTCGTTTCCATAGAAACGTTCCTAGATTGGGAAAGAGAAGGCATGGAATCCAGAGTATCTCATTGCGACGCAATTTCTGAGTTAATTCGTCAATGTGAGGGTCTGAGGGATAAAGTAAAGAAGAAATAGTGCATCGGAAAGGAGATACTCGACCCCAAAAGAAAATCCTGTCGTTTCCATAGAAACGTTCCTAGATTGGGAAACAGAAGACATGGAACACAGAGTATCTCATTGTATCGCAATTTCTGTGTTAATTCGTCAATGTGAGTGTCTGAGGGATACAGTAAATAAGAAATAGTGCATCGGAAAGGAGATACTCGACCCCAAAAGAAAATCCTGTCGTTTCCATAGAAACGTTCCTAGATTGTGAAAGAGTAAGCATGGAACCCAGAGTATCTAATTGCGACGCAATTTCTGTGTTAATTCGTCAATGTGAGTGTCTGAGGGATACAGTAAAGAAGAAATAGTGCATCGGAAAGGAGATACTCGACCCCAAAAGAAAATCCTGTCGCTTCCATAGAAACGTTCCTAGATTGTGAAAGAGTAAGCATGGAACCCAGAGTATCTAATTGCGACGCAATTTCTGTGTTAATTCGTCAATGTGAGTGTCTGAGGGATACAGTAAAGAAGAAATAGTGCATCGGAAAGGAGATACTCGACCCCAAAAGAAAATCCTGTCGTTTCCATAGAAACGTTCCTAGATTGGGAAACAGAAGGCATGGAACCCAGAGTATCTCATTGCGACGCAATTTCTGTGTTAATTCGTCAATGTGAGTGTCTGAGGGATACAGTAAAGAAGAAATAGTGCATCGATAAGGAGATACTCCACCCCAAAAGAAAATCCTGTCGTTTCCATAGAAACGTTCCTAGATTGGGAAACAGAAGGCATGGACCACAGAGTATCTCATTGCGACGCAATTTCTGTGTTAATTCGTCAATGTGAGTGTCTGAGGGATACAGTAAAGAAGAAATAGTGCATCGATAAGGAGATACACTACCCCAAAAGAAAATCCTGTCGTTTCCATAGAAACGTTCCTAGATTGGGAAACAGAAGGCATGGAACCCAGAGTATCTCATTGCGATGCAATTTCTGTGTTATTTCGTCAATTTGAGTGTCTGAGGGATACAGTAAAGAGGAAATAGTGAGTCGGAAAGGAGATACTCGACCCCAAAAGAAAATCTTGTCGCTTCCATAGAAACGTTCCTAGATTGGGAAAGAGAAGGCATGGAACCCAGAGTATCTCATTGCGACGCAATTTCTGTGTTAATTCGTCAATGTGAGTGTCTGAGGGATACAGTAAAGAAGAAATAGTGCATCGATAAGGAGATACTCGACCCCAAAAGAAAATCCTGTCGTTTCCATAGAAACGTTCCTAGATTGGGAAACAGATGGCATTAAACTCAGAGTATTTCATTGCGACGCAATGTCTGTGTTAATTCGTCAATGTGAGGGTCTGAGGGATACAGTAAAGAAGAAATCGTGCATCGGAAAGGAGATACTCGACCCCAAAAGAAAATCCTGTCGTTTCCATAGAAACGTTCCTAGATTGGGAAAGAGAAGGCATGGAACCCAGAGTATCTCATTGCGACGCAATTTCTGTGTTAATTCGTCAATGTGAGTGCCTGAGGGATACAGTAAAGATGAAATAGTGCATCGGAAAGGACATACTCGACCCCAAAAGAAAATCCTGTCGTTTCCATAGAAACGTTCCTAGATTGGGAAAGAGAAGGCATGGTACCCAGAGTATCTCATTGTGACGCAATTTCTGTGTTAATTCGTCAATGTGAGTGTCTGAGGGATACAGTAAAGAAGAAATAGTGCATCGGAAAGGAGATACTCGACCCCAAAAGAAAATCCTGTCTTTTCCATAGAAACGTTCCTAGATTGGGAAAGAGAAGGCATGGAACCCAGAGTATCTCATTGCGACGCAATTTCTGAGTTAATTCGTCAATGTGAGGGTCTGAGGGATACAGTAAAGAAGAAATAGTGCATCGGAAAGGAGATACTCGACCCCAAAAGAAAATCCTGTCGTTTCCATAGAAACGTTCCTAGATTGGGAAACAGAAGGCATGGAACACAGAGTATCTCATTGTATCGCAATTTCTGTGTTAATTCGTCAATGTGAGTGTCTGAGGGATACAGTAAAGAAGAAATAGTGCATCGATAAGGAGATACTCCACCCCAAAAGAAAATCCTGTCGTTTCCATAGAAACGTTCCTAGATTGGGAAACAGAAGGCATGGAACCCAGAGTATCTCATTGCGACCCAATTTCTGTGTTAATTCGTCAATGTGAGTGTCTGAGGGATACAGTAAAGAAGAAATAGTGCATCGATAAGGAGATACTCGACCCCAAAAGAAAATCCTGTCGTTTCCATAGAAACGTTCCTAGATTGGGAAACAGAAGGCATGGAACCCAGAGTATCTCATTGCGACGCAATTTCTGTGTTAATTCGTCAATGTGAGTATCTGAGGGATACAGTAAAGAAATAATAGTGCATCGATAAGGAGATACTCGACCCGAAAAGAAAATCCTATCGTTTCCATAGAAACGTTCCTAGATTGGTAAACAGAAGGCATGGAACCCAGAGTATCTCATTGCGACGCAATTTCTGTGTTAATTCGTCAATGTGAGTGTCTGAGGGATACAGTAAAGAAGAAATAGTGCATCGGAAAGGAGATACTCGACACCAAAAGAAAATCCTGTCGTTTCCATAGAAACGTTCCTAGATTGGGAAAGAGAAGGCATGGAACCCAGAGTATCTCATTGCGACGCAATTTCTGAGTTAATTCGTCAATGTGAGGGTCTGAGGGATACAGTAAAGAAGAAATAGTGCATCGGAAAGGAGATACTCGACCCCAAAAGAAAATCCTGTCGTTTCCATAGAAACGTTCCTAGATTGGGAAACAGAAGGCATGGAACACAGAGTATCTCATTGTATCGCAATTTCTGTGTTAATTCGTCAATGTGAGTGTGAGAGGGATACAGTAAATAAGAAATAGTGCATCGGAAAGGAGATACTCGACCCCAAAAGAAAATCCTGTCGTTTCCATAGAAACGTTCCTAGATTGGGAAACAAAAGGAATGGAACACAGAGTATCTCATTGCCACGCAATTTCTGTGTTAATTCGTCAATGTGAGTGTCTGAGGGATACAGTAAAGAAGAAATAGTGCATCGGAAAGGAGATACTCGACCCCAAAAGAAAATCCTGTCGTTTCCATAGAAACGTTCCTGGATTGGGAAACAAAAGGCATGGAACCCAGAGTATCTCATTGCGACGCAATTTCTGTGTTAATTCGTCAATGTGAGTGTCTGAGGGATACAGTGAAGAAGAAATAGAGCATGGATGACGAGATACTCGACCCCAAAAGAAAATCCTGTCGGTTCCATAGAAACGTTCCTAGATTGGGAAAGAGAAGGCATGGAACCCAGAGTATTTCATTGCGACGCAATTTCTGTGTTAATTCGACAATGTGAGTTTTTGAGGGATACAGTAAGGAAAAAAAAATAGTGCATCGGAAAGGAGATACTCGACCCCAAAAGAAAATCCTTTCGTTTCCATAGAAACGTTCCCAGATTGGGAAAGAGAAGAAATGGAACAGAGTGTATCTCATTGCGACGCAATTTCTGTGTTAATTCGTCAATGTGAGGGTCTGAGGGATACAGTAAAGAAGAAATAGTGCATCGATAAGGAGATACTCGACCCCAAAAGAAAATCCTGTCGTTTCCATAGAAACGTTCCTAGATTGGGAAACAGAAGGCATGGAACCCAGAGTATCTCATTGCGACGCAATTTCTGTGTTAATTCGTCAATGTGAGTATCTGAGGGATACAGTAAAGAAGAAATAGTGAGTCGGAAAGGAGATACTCAACCCGAAAAGGAAATCCTGTCGTTTCCATAGAAACGTAACTAGATTGGGAAAGAGAAGGCATGGAACCCAGAGTATCTCATTGTGACGCAATTTCTGTGTTAATTCGTCAATGTGAGGGTCTGAGGGATACAGTAAAGAAGAAATAGTTCATCGATAAGGAGATACTCCACCCCAAAAGAAAATCCTGTCGTTTCCATAGAAACGTTCCTAGATTGGGAAACAGAAGGCATGGAACCCAGAGTATCTCATTGCGACCCAATTTCTGTGTTAATTCGTCAATGTGAGTGTCTGAGGGATACAGTAAAGAAGAAATAGTGCATCGATAAGGAGATACTCGACCCCAAAAGAAAATCCTGTCGTTTCCATAGAAACGTTCCTAGATTGGGAAACAGAAGGCATGGAACCCAGAGTATCTCATTGCGACGCAATTTCTGTGTTAATTCGTCAATGTGAGTATCTGAGGGATACAGTAAAGAAATAATAGTGCATCGATAAGGAGATACTCGACCCGAAAAGAAAATCCTATCGTTTCCATAGAAACGTTCCTAGATTGGTAAACAGAAGGCATGGAACCCAGAGTATCTCATTGCGACGCAATTTCTGTGTTAATTCGTCAATGTGAGTGTCTGAGGGATACAGTAAAGAAGAAATAGTGCATCGGAAAGGAGATACTCGACACCAAAAGAAAATCCTGTCGTTTCCATAGAAACGTTCCTAGATTGGGAAAGAGAAGGCATGGAACCCAGAGTATCTCATTGCGACGCAATTTCTGAGTTAATTCGTCAATGTGAGGGTCTGAGGGATACAGTAAAGAAGAAATAGTGCATCGGAAAGGAGATACTCGACCCCAAAAGAAAATCCTGTCGTTTCCATAGAAACGTTCCTAGATTGGGAAACAGAAGGCATGGAACACAGAGTATCTCATTGTATCGCAATTTCTGTGTTAATTCGTCAATGTGAGTGTGAGAGGGATACAGTAAATAAGAAATAGTGCATCGGAAAGGAGATACTCGACCCCAAAAGAAAATCCTGTCGTTTCCATAGAAACGTTCCTAGATTGGGAAACAGAAGGCATGGACCACAGAGTATCTCATTGCGACCCAATTTCTGTGTTAATTCGTCAATGTGAGTGTCTGAGGGATACAGTAAAGAAGAGATAGTGCATCGATAAGGAGATGCTCGACCCCAAAAGAAAATCCTGTCGGTTCCATAGAAACGTTCCTAGATTGGGAAAGAGAAGGCATGGAACCCAGAGTATTTCATTGCGACGCAATTTCTGTGTTAATTCGACAATGTGAGTTTTTGAGGGATACAGTAAGGAAAAAAAAATAGTGCATCGGAAAGGAGATACTCGACCTCAAAAGAAAATCCTGTCGTTTCCATAGAAACGTTCCCAGATTGGGAAAGAGAAGAAATGGAACAGAGTGTATCTCATTGCGACGCAATTTCTGTGTTAATTCGTCAATGTGAGGGTCTGAGGGATACAGTAAAGAAGAAATAGCGCATCGGAAAGGAGATACTCGACCCCAAAAGAAAATCCTGTCGTTTCCATAGAAACGTTCCTAGATTGGGAAACAGAAGGCATGGAACACAGAGTATTTCATTGCGACGCAATTTCTGTGTTAATTCGTCAATGTGAGGGGCTGAGGGATACAGTAAAGAAGAAATAGTGCATCGGAAAGGAGATACTCGATCCCAAAAGATAATCCTGTCGTTTCCATAGAAACGTTCCTAGATTGGGAAAGAGAAGGCATGGAACCCAGACTATTTAATTGCGACGCAATTTCTGTGTTAATTCGTCAATGTGAGGGTCTAAAGGATAAAGTAAAGAAGAAATAGCGCATCGGAAAGGAGATACTCGACCCCAAAAGAAAATCCTGTCGTTTCCATAGAAACGTTCCTGGATTGGGAAACAAAAGGCATGGAACCCGGAGTATCTCATTGCGACGCAATTTCTGTGTTAATTCGTCAATGTGAGTGTCTGAGGGATACAGTAAAGAAGAAATAGTGCATCGATAAGGAGATACTCGACCCCAAAAGAAAATCCTGTCGTTTCCATAGAAACGTTCCTAGATTGGGAAACAGAAGGCATGGACCACAGAGTATCTCATTGCGACGCAATTTCTGTGTTAATTCGTCAATGTGAGTGTCTGAGGGTTACAGTAAAGCAGAAATAGTGCATCGATAAGGAGATACTCGACCCCAAAAGAAAATCCTGTCGTTTCCATAGAAACGTTCCTAGATTGGCAAACTGAAGGCATGGAACCCAGAGTATCTCGTTGCGACGCAATTTCTGTGTTAATTCGTCAATGTGAGTTTCTGAGAGATACAGTAAAGAAGAAATAGTGCATCGGAAAGGAGATACTCGACCCCAAAAGAAAATCCTGTAGTTTCCATAGAAACGTTCCTAGATTGGGAAAGAGAAGGCATGGAACCCAGAGTATCTCATTGCGACGCAATTTCTGTGTTAATTCGTCAATATGAGTGTCTGAGGGATACAGTAAAGAAGAAATAGTGCATCGATAAGGAGATACTCGACCCCAAAAGAAAATCCTGTCGTTTCCATAGAAACGTTCCTAGATTGGGAAACAGAAGGCATGGAACCCAGAGTATCTCATTGCGTCGCAATTTCTGTGTTAATTCGTCAATGTGAGTATCTGAGGGATACAGTAAGGAAGAAATAGTGCATCGGAAAGGACATACCCGACCCCAAAAGAAAATCCTGTCGTTTCCATAGAAACGTTCCTAGATTGGGAAACAGAAGGCATGGAACCCAGAGTATCTCATTGCGACGCAATTTCTGTGTTAATTCGTCAATGTGAAGGTCTGAGGGACACCGTAAAGAAGAAATAGTGCATCGGAAAGGACATACTCGACCCCAAAAGAAAATCCTGTCGTTTCCATAGAAACGTTCCTGGATTGGGAAACAAAAGGAATGGAACACAGAGTATCTCATTGCGACGCAATTTCTATGTTAATTCGTCAATGTGAGTGTCTGAGGGATACAGTAAAGAAGAAATAGTGCATCGGAAAGGAGATACTCGACCGCAAAAGAAAGTCCTGTCGTTTCCATAGAAACGTTCCTAGATTGGGAAACAGAAGGCATGGAACCCAGAGTATCTCATTGCGACGCAATTTTTGTGTTAATTCGTCAATGTGAGTGTCTGAGGGATACAGTAAAGAAGAAATAGTGCTTCGATAAGGAGATACTCGACCCCAAAAGGAAATCCTGTCGTTTCCATAGAAACGTTCCTAGATTGGGAAACAGAAGGCATGGACCACAGAGTATCTCATTGCGACGCAATTTCTGTGTTAATTCGTCAATGTGAGTGTCTGAGGGATACAGTAAAGAAGAAATAGTGCATCGATAAGGAGATACTCGACCCCAAAAGAAAATCCTGTCGTTTCCATAGAAACGTTCCTAGATTGGCAAACAGAAGGCATGGAACCCAGAGTATCTCATTGCGACGCAATTTCTGTGTTAATTCGTCAATGTGAGTGTCTGAGGGATACAGTAAAGAGGAAATAGTGAGTCGGAAAGGAGATACTCGACCCCAAAAGAAAATCTTGTC
The DNA here is from genome assembly GCF_023898315.1 of Schistocerca nitens. Taxonomy (NCBI): domain Eukaryota; kingdom Metazoa; phylum Arthropoda; class Insecta; order Orthoptera; family Acrididae; genus Schistocerca; species Schistocerca nitens. The sequence continues at coordinate 140,835,730 of NC_064625.1, read as the reverse complement.
ACTTCCATAGAAACGTTCCTAGATTGCGAAACAGAAGGCATGGAACCCAGAGTATCTCATTGCGACGCAATTTCTGTGTTAATTCGTCAATGTGAGTGTCTGAGGGATACAGTAAAGAAGAAATAGTGAGTCGGAAAGGAGATACTCGACCCCAAAAGAAAATCTTGTCACTTCCATAGAAACGTTCCTAGATTGGGAAAGAGAAGGCATGGAACCCAGAGTATCTCATTGTGACGCAATTTCTGTGTTAATTCGTCAATGTGAGGGTCTGAGGGATACAGAAAAGATGAAATAGTGCATCGGAAAGGACATACTCGACCCCAAAAGAAAATCCTGTCGTTTCCATAGAAACGTTCCTAGATTGGGAAACAGAGGGCATGGAACCCAGAGTATCTCATTGCGACGCAATTTCTGTGTTAATTCGTCAATGTGAGTGTCTGAGGGATACAGTAAAGAAGAAATAGTGCATCGATAAGGAGATACTCGACCCCAAAAGAAAATCCTGTCGTTTCCATAGAAACGTTCCTAGATTGGGAAACAGAAGGCTTGGACCACAGAGTATCTCATTGCGACGCAATTTCTGTGTTAATTCGTCAATGTGAGTGTCTGAGGGATACAGTAAAGAAGAAATAGTGCATCGATAAGGAGATACTCGACCCCAAAAGAAAATCCTGTCGTTTCCATAGAAACGTTCCTAGATTGGGAAATGGAAGGCATGGAACCCAGAGTATCTCATTGCGACGCAATTTCTGTGTTAATTCGTCAATGTGAGTATCTGAGGGATACAGTAAAGAAATAATAGTGCATCGATAAGGAGATACTCGACCCCAATAGAAAATCCTGTCGTTCCCATAGAAACGTTCCTAGATTGGGAAAGAGAAGGCATGGAACCCAGAGTACCTCATTGTGACGGAATTTCTGTGTTAATTCGTCAATGTGAGGGTCTGAGGAATACAGTAAAGAAGAAATAGTGCATCGGAAAGGACATACTCGACCCCAAAAGAAAATCCTGTCGTTTCCATAGAAACGTTCCTCGATTGGGAAACAGAAGGCATGGAACACAGAGTATCCCATTGCGACGCAAATTCTGTGTTAATTCGTCAATGTGAGTGTCTGAGGGATACAGTAAAGAAGAAATAGTGCATCATTAAGGAGATACTCGACCCCAAAAGAAAATCCTGTCGTTTCCATAGAAACGTTCCTAGATTGGGAAACAGAAGGCATGGAACCCAGAGTATCTCATTGCGACGCAATTTCTGTGTTAATTCGTCAATGTGAAGGTCTGAGGGATACCGTAAAGAAGAAATAGTGCATCGGAAAGGAGATACTCGACCGCAAAAGAAAATCCTGTCGTTTCCATAGAAACGTTCCTAGATTGGCAAACAGAAGGCATGGAACCCAGAGTATCTCATTGCGACGCAATTTCTGTGTTAATTCGTCAATGTAAGTGTCTGAGGGATACAGTAAAGAAGAAATAGTGCATCGATAAGGAGATACTCGACGCCAAAAGAAAATCCTGTCGTTTCCATAGACACGTTCCTAGATTGGGAAACAGATGGCATGAAACTCAGAGTATTTCATTGCGACGCAATTTCTGTGTTAATTCGTCAATGTGAGTCTCTGAGGGATACAGTAAAGAAGAAATAGTGCATCGGAAAGGAGATACTCGACCCCAAAAGAAAATCCTGTCGTTTCCATAGAAACGTTCCTAGATTGGGAAAGAGAAGGCATGGAACCCAGAGTATCTCATTGCGACGCAATTTCTGAGTTAATTCGTCAATGTGAGGGTCTGAGGGATACAGTAAAGAAGAAATAGTGCATCGGAAAGGAGATACTCGACCCCAAAAGAAAATCCTGTCGTTTCCATAGAAACGTTCCTAGATTGGGAAACAGAAGGCATGGAACACAGAGTATCTCATTGTATCGCAATTTCTGTGTTAATTCGTCAATGTGAGTGTCTGAGGGATACAGTAAAGAAGAAATAGTGCATCGGAAAGGAGATACTCGACCCCAAAAGGAAATCCTGTCGTTTCCATAGAAACGTTCCTAGATTGTGAAAGAATAAGCATGGAACCCAAAGTATTTAATTGCGACGCAATTTCTGTGTTAATTCGTCAACGTGAAGGTCTGAGGGATACCGTAAAGAAGAAATAGTGCATCGGAAAGGACATACACGACCCCAAAAGAAAATCCTGTCGTTTCCATAGAAACGTTCCTGGATTGGGAAACAAAAGGAATGGAACACAGAGTATTTCATTGCGAAGCAATTTCTGTGTTAATTCGTCAATGTGAGTGTCTGAGGGATACAGTAAAGAAGAAATAGTGCATCGGAAAGGAGATACTCGACCCCAAAGGAAAATCCTGTCGTTTCCATAGAAACGTTCCTGGATTGGGAAACAAAAGGCATGGAACCCAGAGCATCTCAATGCGACGCGATTTCTGTGTTAATTTGTCAATGTGAGTGTCTGAGGGATACAGTAAAGAAGAGATAGTGCATCGATAAGGAGATGCTCGACCCCAAAAGAAAATCCTGTCGTTTCCATAGAAACGTTCCTAGATTGGGAAAGAGAAGGCATGGAACCCAGAGTATTTCATTGCGACGCAATTTCTGTGTTAATTCGACAATGTGAGTTTCTGAGGGATACAGTAAGGAAAAAAAAAATAGTGCATCGGAAAGGAGATACTCGACCCCAAAAGAAAATCCTGTCGTTTCCATACAAACGTTCCCAGATTGGGAAAGAGAAGGAATGGAACAGAGTGTATCTCATTGCGACGCAATTTCTGTGTTAATTCGTCAATGTGAGGGTCTGAGGGATACAGTAAAGAAGAAATAGCGCATCGGAAAGGAGATACTCGACCCCAAAAGAAAATCCTGTCGTTTCCATAGAAACGTTCCTATATTGTGAAAGAGTAAGCATGGATCCCAGAGTATCTAATTGCGACGCAATTTCTGTGTTAATTCGTCAATGTGAAGGTCTGAGGGATACAGTAAAGAAGAAATTGTGCATCGATAAGGAGATACTCGACCCCAAAAGAATATCCTGTCGTTCTCATACAAACGTTCCTAGATTGGGAAAGAGAAAGCATGGAACCCAGAGTACCTCATTGTGACGCAATTTCTGTGTTAATTCGTCAATGTGAGGGTCTGAGGGATAAAGTAAAGAAGAAATAGTGCATCGGAAAGGACATACTCGACCCCAAAAGAAAATCCTGTCGTTTCCATAGAAACGTTCCTAGATTGGGAAAGAGAAGGCATGGAACCCAGAGTATCTCATTGCGACGCAATTTCTGTGTTAATTCGTCAATGTGAGTGTCTGAGGGATACAGTAAAGAAGAAATAGTGCATCGGAAAGGAGATACTCGACCCCAAAAGAAAATCCTGTCGTTTCCATAGAAACGTTCCTAGATTGGGAAACAAAAGGCATGGTACCCAGAGTATCTAATTGCGACGTAATTTCTGTGTTAATTCGTCAATGTGAGTGTCTGAGGGATACAATAAAGAAGAAATAGTGCATCGGAAAGGAGATACTCGACCCCAAAGGAAAATCCTGTCGTTTCCATAGAAACGTTCCTGGATTGGGAAACAAAAGGCATGGAACCCAGAGTATCTCATTGCGACGCGATTTCTGTGTTAATTTGTCAATGTGAGTGTCTGAGGGATACAGTAAAGAAGAGATAGTGCATCGATAAGGAGATGCTCGACCCCAAAAGAAAATCCTGTCGTTTCCATAGAAACGTTCCTAGATTGGGAAAGAGAAGGCATGGAACCCAGAGTATTTCATTGCGACGCAATTTCTGTGTTAATTCGACAATGTGGGTTTCTGAGGGATACAGTAAGGAAAAAAAAAATAGTGCATCGGAAAGGAGATACTCGACCCCAAAAGAAAATCCTGTCGTTTCCATACAAACGTTCCCAGATTGGGAAAGAGAAGGAATGGAACAGAGTGTATCTCATTGCGACGCAATTTCTGTGTTAATTCGTCAATGTGAGGGTCTGAGGGATACAGTAAAGAAGAAATAGCGCATCGGAAAGGAGATACTCGACCCCAAAAGAAAATCCTGTCGTTTCCATGGAAACGTTCCTAGATTGTGAAAGAGTAAGCATGGATCCCAGAGTATCTAATTGCGACGCAATTTCTGTGTTAATTCGTCAATGTGAAGGTCTGAGGGATACAGTAAAGAAGAAATTGTGCATCGATAAGGAGATACTCGACCCCAAAAGAAAATCCTGTCGTTCTCATACAAACGTTCCTAGATTGGGAAAGAGAAGGCATGGAACCCAGAGTACCTCATTGTGACGCAATTTCTGTGTTAATTCGTCAATGTGAGTGTCTGAGGGATACAGTAAAGAAGAAATAGTGCATCGGAAAGGACATACTCGACCCCAAAAGAAAATCCTGTCGTTTCCATAGAAACGTTCCTAGATTGGGAAAGAGAAGGCATGGAACCCACAGTATCTCATTGCGACGCAATTTCTGTGTTAATTCGTCAATGTGAGTGTCTGAGGGATACAGTAAAGAAGAAATAGTGCATGCGAAAGGAGATACTCGACCCCAAAAGAAAATCCTGTCGTTTCCATAGAAACGTTCCTAGATTGGGAAAGAGAAGGCATGGAACCCACAGTATCTCATTGCGACGCAATTTCTGTGTTAATTCGTCAATGTGAGTGTCTGAGGGATACAGTAAAGAAGAAATAGTGCATCGATAAGGAGATACTCGACCCCAAAAGAAAATCCTGTCGTTTCCATAGAAACGTTCCTAGATTGGGAAAGAGAAGGCATGGAACCCAGAGTATCTCATTGCGACGCAATTTCTGTGTTAATTCGTCAATGTGAGTGTCTGAGGGATACAGTAAAGAAGAAATAGTGCATGCGAAAGGAGATACTCGACCCCAAAAGAAAATCCTGTCGTTTTCATAGAAACGTTCCTAGATTGGGAAAGAGAAGGCATGGAACCCACAGTATCTCATTGCGACGCAATTTCTGTGTTAATTCGTCAATGTGAGTGTCTGAGGGATACAGTAAAGAAGAAATAGTGCATCGATAAGGAGATACTCGACCCCAAAAGAAAATCCTGTCGTTTCCAAAGAAACGTTCCTAGATTGGGAAACAGATGGCATGGAACCCAGAGTATTTGATTGCGACGCCATTTCTGTGTTAATTCGTCAATGTGAGGGTCTGAGGGATACAGTAAAGAAGAAATAGTGCATCGGAAAGGACATACTCGACCCCAAAAGAAAATCCTGTCGTTTCCATAGAAACGTTCCTCGATTGGGAAACAGAAGGCATGGAACCCAGAGTATCTCATTGCGACGCAATTTCTGTGTTAATTCGTCAATGTGAGTGTCTGAGGGATACAGTAAAGAAGAAATAGTGCATCATTAAGGAGATACTCGACCCCAAAAGAAAATCCTGTCGTTTCCATAGAAACGTTCCTAGATTGGCAAACAGAAGGCATGGAACCCAGAGTATCTTGTTGCGACGCAATTTCTGTGTTAATTCGTCAATGTGAGTGTCTGAGAGATACAGGAAAGAAGAAATAGTGCATCGGAAAGGAGATACTCGACCCCAAAAGAAAATCCTGTCGTTTCCATAGAAACGTTCCTAGATTGGGAAAGAGAAGGCATGGAACCCAGAGTATCTCATTGCGACGCAATTTCTGTGTTAATTCGTCAATATGAGTGTCTGAGGGATACAGTAAAGAAGAAATAGTGCATCGATAAGGAGATACTCGACCCCAAAAGAAAATCCTGTCGTTTCCATAGAAACGTTCCTAGATTGGGAAACAGAAGGCATGGAACACAGAGTATCTCATTGCGTCGCAATTTCTGTGTTAATTCGTCAATGTGAGTGTCTGAGGGATACAGTAAGGAAGAAATAGTGCATCGGAAAGGAGATACTCGACCCCAAAAGAAAATCCTGTCGTTTCCATAGAAACGTTCCTAGATTGGGAAACAGAAGGCATGTAACCCAGAGTATCTCATTGCGACGCAATTTCTGTGTTAATTCGTCAATGTGAAGGTCTGAGGGATACCGTAAAGAAGAAATAGTGCATCGGAAAGGAGATACTCGAATCCAAAAGAAAATCCTGTCGTTTCCATAGAAACGTTCCTGGATTGGGAAACAAAAGGAATGGAACACAGAGTATCTCATTGCGACGCAATTTCTATGTTAATTCGTCAATGTGAGTGTCTGAGGGATACAGTAAAGAAGAAATAGTGCATCGGAAAGGAGATACTCGACCGCAAAAGAAAATCCTGTCGTTTCCATAGAAACGTTCCTAGATTGGGAAACAGAAGGCATGGAACCCAGAGTATCTCATTGCGACGCAATTTCTGTGTTAATTCGTCAATGTGAGTGTCTGAGGGATACAGTAAAGAAGAATTAGTGCATCGATAAGGAGATACTCGACGCCAAAAGAAAATCCTGTCGTTTCCATAGACACGTTCCTAGATTTGGAAACAGATGGCATGGAACTCAGAGTATTTCATTGCGACGCAATTTCTGTGTTAATTCGTCAATGTGAGGGTCTGAGAGTTACAGTAAAGAAGAAATAGTGCATCGATAAGGAGATACTCAACCCGAAAAGGAAATCCTGTCGTTTCCATAGAAACGTAACTAGATTGGGAAAGAGAAGGCATGGAACCCAGAGTATCTCATTGTGACGCAATTTCTGTGTTAATTCGTCAATGTGAGGGTCTGAGGGATACAGTAAAGATGAAATAGTGCATCGGGAAGGACATACTCGACCCCAAAAGAAAATCCTGTCGTTTCCATAGAAACGTTCCTAGATTGGGAAACAGAGGGCATGGAACCCAGAGTATCTCATTGCGACGCAATTTCTGTGTTAATTCGTCAATGTGAGTGTCTGAGGGATACAGTAAAGAAGAAATAGTGCATCGATAAGGAGATACTCGACCCCAAAAGAAAATCCTGTCGTTTCCATAGAAACGTTCCTAGATTGGGAAACAGAAGGCTTGGACCACAGAGTATCTCATTGCGACGCAATTTCTGTGTTAATTCGTCAATGTGAGTGTCTGAGGGATACAGTAAAGAAGAAATAGTGCATCGATAAGGAGATACTCGACCCCAAAGAAAATCCTGTCGTTTCCATAGAAACGTTCCTAGATTGGGAAAGAGAAGGCATGGAACCCAGAGTATCTCATTGCGACGCAATTTCTGTGTTAATTTGTCAATGTGAGGGTCTGATGGATACAGTAAAGAAGAAATAGTGCATCGGACAGGAGATACTCGACCCCAAAAGAAAATCCTGTCGTTTCCATAGAAACGTTCCTAGATTGGGAAAGAGAAGGCATGGAACCCAGAGTATCTCATTGCGACGCAATTTCTGTGTTAAGTCGTCAATGTGAGTGTCTGAGGGATACAGTAAAGAAGAAATAGTGCATCGATAAGGAGATACTCGACCCCAGAAGGGAATCCTGTCGTTTCCATAGAAACGTTCCTAGATTGGGAAAGAGAAGGCATGGAACCCAGAGTATCTCATTGCGACGCAATTTCTGTGTTAATTCGTCAATGTGAGTGTCTGAGGGATACAGTAAAGAAGAAATAGTGCATCGTAAAGGAGATACTCGACCCCAAAAGAAAATCCTGTCGTTTCCATAGAAACGTTCCTAGATTGGGAAAGAGAAGGCATGGAACCCAGACTACTTAATTGCGACGCAATTTCTGTGTTAATTCGTCAATGTGAGGGTCTGAGGGATACAGTAAAGAAGAAATAGTGCATCGATAAGGAGATACTCGACCCCAAAAGAAAATCCTGTCGTTTCCATAGAAACGTTCCTAGATTGGCAAACAGAAGGCATGGAACCCAGAGTATCTCATTGCGACGTAATTTCTGTGTTAATTCGTCAATGTGAGTGTCTGAGGGATACAGTAAAGAAGAAATAGTGCATCGGAAAGGAGATACTCGACCCCAAAAGAAAATCCTGTCGTTTCCATAGAAACGTTCCTAGATTGGGAAAGAGAAGGCATGGAACACAGAGTATCTCATTGCGACGCAATTTCTGAGTTAATTCGTCAATGTGAGGGTCTGAGGGATACAGTAAAGAAGAAATAGTGCATCGGAAAGGAGATACTCGACCCCAAAAGAAAATCCTGTCGTTTCCATAGAAACGTTCCTAGATTGGGAAACAGAAGGCATGGAACACAGAGTATCTCATTGTATCGCAATTTCTGTGTTAATTCGTCAATGTGAGTGTCTGAGGGATACAGTAAATAAGAAATAGTGCATCGGAAAGGAGATACTCGACCCCAAAAGGAAATCCTGTCGTTTCCATAGAAACGTTCCTAGATTGTGAAAGAGTAAGCATGGAACCCAAAGTATTTAATGGCGACGCAATTTCTGTGTTAATTCGTCAACGTGAAGGTCTGAGGGATACCGTAAAGAAGAAATAGTGCATCGGAAAGGACATACATGACCCCAAAAGAAAATCCTGTCGTTTCCATAGAAACGTTCCTGGATTGGGAAACAAAAGGAATGGAACACAGAGTATTTCATTGCGAAGCAATTTCTGTGTTAATTCGTCAATGTGAGTGTCTGAGGGATACAGTAAAGAAGAAATAGTGCATCGGAAAGGAGATACTCGACCCCAAAGGAAAATCCTGTCGTCTCCATAGAAACGTTCCTGGATTGGGAAACAAAAGGCATGGAAAACAGAATATCTCATTGCGACGCGATTTCTGTGTTAATTTGTCAATGTGAGTGTCTGAGGGATACAGTAAAGAAGAGATAGTGCATCGATAAGGAGATGCTCGACCCCAAAAGAAAATCCATTTCGGTTCCATAGAAACGTTCCTAGATTGGGAAAGAGAAGGCATGGAACCCAGAGTATTTCATTGCGACGCGATTTCTGTGTTAATTTGTCAATGTGAGTGTCTGAGGGATACAGTAAAGAAGAGATAGTGCATCGATAAGGAGATGCTCGACCCCAAAAGAAAATCCTGTCGTTTCCATAGAAACGTTCCTCGATTGGGAAACAGAAGGCATGGAACCCAGAGTATCTCATTGCGACGCAATTTCTGTGTTAATTCGTCAATGTGAGTGTCTGAGGGATACAGTAAAGAAGAAATAGTGCATCATTAAGGAGATACTCGACCCCAAAAGAAAATCCTGTCGTTTCCATAGAAACGTTCCTAGATTGGCAAACAGAAGGCATGGAACCCAGAGTATCTCGTTGCGACGCAATTTCTGTGTTAATTCGTCAATGTGAGTGTCTGAGGGATACAGTAAAGAAGAAATAGTGCATCATTAAGGAGATACTCGACCCCAAAAGAAAATCCTGTCGTTTCCATAGAAACGTTCCTAGATTGGCAAACAGAAGGCATGGAACCCAGAGTATCTCGTTGCGACGCAATTTCTGTGTTAATTCGTCAATGTGAGTGTCTGAGAGATACAGGAAAGAAGAAATAGTGCATCGGAAAGGAGATACTCGACCCCAAAAGAAAATCCTGTCGTTTCCATAGAAACGTTCCTAGCTTGGGAAAGAGAAGGCATGGAACACAGAGTATCTCATTGCGACGCAATTTCTGTGTTAATTCGTCAATATGAGTGTCTGAGGGATACAGTAAAGAAGAAATAGTGCATCGATAAGGAGATACTCGACCCCAAAAGAAAATCCTGTCGTTTCCAGAGAAACGTTCCTAGATTGGGAAACAGAAGGCATGGAACCCAGAGTATCTCATTCCGTCGCAATTTCTGTGTTAATTCGTCAATGTGAGTGTCTGAGGGATACAGTAAGGAAGAAATAGTGCATCGGAAAGGAGATACTCGACCCCAAAAGAAAATCCTGTCGTTTCCATAGAAACGTTCCTAGATTGGGAAACAGAAGGCATGGAACCCAGAGTATCTCATTGCGACGCAATTTCTGTGTTAATTCGTCAATGTGAAGGTCTGAGGGATACCGTAAAGAAGAAATAGTGCATCGGAAAGGACATACTCGACCCCAAAAGAAAATCCTGTCGTTTCCATAGAAACGTTCCTGGATTGGGAAACAAAAGGAATGGAACACAGAGTATCTCATTGCGACGCAATTTCTATGTTAATTCGTCAATGTGAGTGTCTGAGGGATACAGTAAAGAAGAGATAGTGCATCGGAAAGGAGATACTCGACCCCAAAAGAAAATCCTGTCGTTTCCATAGAAACGTTCCTAGATTGGGAAACAGAAGGCATGGAACCCAGAGTATCTCATTGCGACGCAATTTCTGTGTTAATTCGTCAATGTGAGTGTCTGAGGGATACAGTAAAGAAGAAATAGTGCATCGATAAGGAGATACTCGACGCCAAAAGAAAATCCTGTCGTTTCCATAGACACGTTCCTAGATTGGGAAACAGATGGCATGGAACTCAGAGTATTTCATTGCGACGCAATTTCTGTGTTAATTCGTCAATGTGAGTGTCCGAGAGTTACAGTAAAGAAGAAATAGTGCATCGATAAGGAGATACTCAACCCGAAAAGGAAATCCTGTCGTTTCCATAGAAACGTAACTAGATTGGGAAAGAGAAGGCATGGAACCCAGAGTATCTCATTGCGACGCAATTTCTGTGTTAATTCGTCAATGTGAGTGTCTGAGGGATACAGTAAAGAAGAAATAGTGCATCGGAAAGGAGATACTCGACCCCAAAAGAAAATCCTGTCTTTTCCATAGAAACGTTCCTAGATTTGGAAAGAGAAGGCATGGAACCCAGACTACTTAATTGCGACGCAATTTCTGTGTTAATTCGTCAATGTGAGGGTCTGAGGGATACAGTAAAGAAGAAATAGTGCATCGATAAGGAGATATTCGACCCCAAAAGAAAATCCTGTCGTTTCCGTAGAAACGTTCCTAGATTGGCAAACAGAAGGCATGGAACCCAGAGTATCTCATTGCGACGTAATTTTGTGTTAATTCGTCAATGTGAGTGTCTGAGGGATACAGTAAAGAAGAAATAGTGCATCGGAAAGGAGATACTCGACCCCAAAAGAAAATCCTGTCGTTTCCATAGAAACGTTCCTAGATTGGGAAAGAGAAGGCATGGAACCCAGAGTATCTCATTGCGACGCAATTTCTGAGTTAATTCGTCAATGTGAGGGTCTGAGGGATACAGTAAAGAAGAAATAGTGCATCGGAAAGGAGATACTCGACCCCAAAAGAAAATCCTGTCGTTTCCATAGAAACGTTCCTAGATTGTGAAAGAGTAAGCATGGAACCCAAAGTATTTAATTGCGACGCAATTTCTGTGTTAATTCGTCAACGTGAAGGTCTGAGGGATACCGTAAAGAAGAAATAGTGCATCGGAAAGGACATACATGACCCCTAAGAAAATCCTGTCGTTTCCATAGAAACGTTCCTGGATTGGGAAACAAAAGGAATGGAACACAGAGTATTTCATTGCAAAGCAATTTCTGTGTTAATTCGTCAATGTGAGTGTCTGAGGGATACAGTAAAGAAGAAATAGTGCATCGGAAAGGAGATACTCGACCCCAAAGGAAAATCCTGTCGTCTCCATAGAAACGTTCCTGGATTGGGAAACAAAAGGCATGGAACCCAGAGTATCTCATTGCGACGCGATTTCTGTGTTAATTTGTCAATGTGAGTGTCTGAGGGATACAGTAAAGAAGAGATAGTGCATCGATAAGGAGATGCTCGACCCCAAAAAAAAATCCTGTCGGTTCCATAGAAACGTTCCTAGATTGGGAAAGAGAAGGCATGGAACCCAGAGTATTTCATTGCGACGCAATTTCTGTGTTAATTCAACAATGTGAGTTTCTGAGGGATACAGTAAGGAAAAAAAAAATAGTGCATCGGAAAGGAGATACTCGACCCCAAAAGAAATTCCTGTCGTTTCCATACAAACGTTCCCAGATTGGGAAAGAGAAGGAATGGAACAGAGTGTATCTCATTGCGACGCAATTTGTGTTATTTCGTCAATGTGAGTGTCTGAGGGATAGAGTAAAGAAGAAATAGTGCATCGATAAGGAGATACTCGACCCCAAAAGAAAATTCTGTCGTTTCCATAGAAACGTTCCTAGAATGGGAAACAGAAGGCATGGAACCGAGAGTATTTGATTGCGACGCAATTTCTGTGTTAATTCGTCAATGTGAGGGTCTGAGGGATACAGTAAAGAAGAAATAGTGCATCGGAAAGGAGATACTCGACCCCAAAAGAAAATCCTGTCGTTTCCATAGAAACGTTCCTAGATTCGGAAAGAGAAGGCATGGAACACAGACTATTTAATTGCGACGCAATTTCTATGTTAATTCGTCAATGTGAGGGTCTCAGAGATACAGTAAAGAAGAAATAGCGCATCGATAAGGTGATACTCGACCCCAAAAGAAAATCCTGTCGTTCCCATAGAAACGTTCCTAGATTGGGAAAGAGAAGGCATGGAACCCAGAGTATCTCGTTGCGACGCAATTTCTGTGTTAATTCGTCAATGTGAGTGTCTGAGGGATACAGTAAAGAAGAAATAGTGCATCGATAAGGAGATACTCGACCCCAAAAGAAAATCCTGTCGTTTCCATAGAAACGTTCCTCGATTGGGAAACAGAAGGCATGGAACACAGAGTATCTCATTGCGACGCCATTTCTGTGTTAATTCGTCAATGTGAGTGTCTGAGGGAAACAGTAAAGAAGAAATAGTGCATCATTAAAGAGATACTCGACCCCAAAAGAAAATCCTGTCGTTTCCATAGAAACGTTCCTAAATTGGCAAACAGGAGGCATGGAACCCAGAGTATCTCTTTGCGACGCAATTTCTGTGTTAATTCGTCAATGTGAGTGTCTGAGAGATACAGTAAAGAAGAAGTAGTGCATCGGAAAGGAAATACTCGACCCCAAAAGAAAATCCTGTCGTTTCCATAGAAACGTTCCTTGATTGGGAAACAGAAGGCATGGAACCCAGAGTGTTTCATTGCGACGCAATTTCTGTGTTAATTCGACAATGTGAGTTTCTGAGGGATACAGTAAGGAAAAAAAAAATAGTGCATCGGAAAGGAGATACTCGACCCCAAAAGAAAATCCTGTCGTTTCCATACAAACGTTCCCAGATTGGGAAAGAGAAGGAATGGAACAGAGTGTTTATCTCATTGCGACGCAATTTCTGTGTTAATTCGTCAATGTGAGGGTCTGAGGGATACAGTAAAGATGAAATAGTGCATCGGAAAGGAGATACTCGACCCCAAAAGAAAATCCTGTCGTTTCCATAGAAACGTTCCTAGATTGTGAAAGAGTAAGCATGGATCCCAGAGTATCTAATTGCGACGCAATTTCTGTGTTAATTCGTCAATGTGAAGGTCTGAGGGATACAGTAAAGAAGAAATTGTGCATCGATAAGGAGATACTCGACCCCAAAAGAAAATCCTGTCGTTCTCATACAAACGTTCCTAGATTGGGAAAGAGAAGGCATGGAAACCAGAGTACCTCATTGTGACGGAATTTCTGTGTTAATTCGTCAATGTGAGGGTCTGAGGGATACAGTAAAGAAGAAATAGTGCATCGGAAAGGACATACTCGACCCCAAAAGAAAATCCTGTCGTTTCCATAGAAACGTTCCTAGATTGGGAAAGAGAAGGCATGGAACCCAGAGTATCTCATTGCGACGCAATTTCTGTGTTATTTCGTCAATGTGAGTGTCTGAGGGATACAGTAAAGAAGAAATAGTGCATCGATAAGGAGATACTCGACCCCAAAAGAAAATTCTGTCGTATCCATAGAAACGTTCCTAGATTGGGAAACAGAAGGCATGGAACCCATAGTATTTGATTGCGACGCAATTTCTGTGTTAATTCGTCAATGTGAGGGTCTGAGGGATACAGTAAAGAAGAAATAGTGCATCGGAAAGGAGATACTCGACCCCAAAAGAAAATCCTGTCGTTTCCATAGAAACGTTCCTAGATTGGGAAACAGATGGCATGGAACCCAGAGTATCTCATTGCGTCGCAATTTCTGTGTTAATTCGTCAATGTGAGTGTCTGAGGGATACAGTAAAGAAGAAATAGTGCATCGGAAAGGAGATACTCGACCCCAAAAGAAAATCCTGTCGTTTCCATAGAAACGTTCCTAGATTGGGAAAGAGAAGGCATGGAACCCAGAGTATCTAATTGCGACGCAATTTCTGAGTTAATTCGTCAATGTGAGGGTCTGGGGTATACACTAAAGAAGAAATAGTGCATCGGAAAGGAGATACTCGACCCCAAAAGAAAATCCTGTCGTTTCCATAGAAACGTTCCTAGATTGTGAAAGAGTAAGCATGGAACCCAAAGTATTTAATTGCGACGCAATTTCTGTGTTAATTCGTCAATGTGAGTGTCTGAGGGATAAAGAAGAAATAGTGCATCGGAAAGGAGATACTCGACCCCAAAAGAAAATCCTGTCGTTTCCATAGAAACGTTCCTGGATTGGGAAACAAAAGGCATGGAACCCAGAGTATCTCATTGCGACGCAATTTCTGTGTTAATTCGTCAATGTGAGTGTCTGAGGGATACAGTAAAGAAGAAATAGTGCATCGATAAGGAGATACTCGACCCCAAAGGAAAATCCTGTCGTCTCCATAGAAACGTTCCTTGATTGGGAAACAGAAGGGATGGAACCCAGAGTGTTTCATTGCGACGCAATTTCTGTGTTAATTCGACAATGTGAGTTTCTGAGGGATACAGTAAGGGAAAAAAAAATAGTGCATCGGAAAGGAGATACTCGACCCCAAAAGAAAATCCTGTCGTTTCCATACAAACGTTCCCAGATTGGGAAAGAGAAGGAATGGAACAGAGTGTTTATCTCATTGCGACGCAATTTCTGTGTTAATTCGTCAATGTGAGGGTCTGAGGGATACAGTAAAGAAGAAATAGTGCATCGGAAAGCAGATACTCGACCCCAAAAGAAAATCCTGTCGTTTCCATAGAAACGTTCCTAGATTGTGAAAGAGTAAGCATGGATCCCAGAGTATCTAATTGCGACGCAATTTCTGTGTTAATTCGTCAATGTGAAGGTCTGAGGGATACAGTAAAGAAGAAATTGTGCATCGATAAGGAGATACTCGACCCCAAAAGAAAATCCTGTCGTTCTCATACAAACGTTCCTAGATTGGGAAAGAGAAGGCATGGTAACCAGAGTACCTCATTGTGACGCAATTTCTGTGTAATTCGTCAATGTGAGGGTCTGAGGGATACAGTAAAGAAGAAATAGTGCATCGGAAAGGACATACTCGACCCCAAAAGAAAATCCTGTCGTTTCCATAGAAACGTTCCTAGATTGGGAAAGAGAAGTCATGGAACCCAGAGTATCTCATTGCGACGCAATTTCTGTGTTATTTCGTCAATGTGAGTGTCTGAGGGATACAGTAAAGAAGAAATAGTGCATCGATAAGGAGATACTCGACCCCAAAAGAAAATTCTGTCGTTTCCATAGAAACGTTCCTAGATTGGGAAACAGAAGGCATGGAACACAGAGTATTTGATTGCGACGGAATTTCTGTGTTAATTCGTCAATGTGAGGGTCTGAGGGCTACAGTAAAGAAGAAATAGTGCATCGGAAAGGAGTAACTCGACCCCAAAAGAAAATCCTGTCGTTTCCATAGAAACGTTCCTAGATTCGGAAAGAGAAGGCATGGAACACAGACTATTTAATTGCGACGCAATATCTATGTTAATTCGTCAATGTGAGGGTCTGAGAGATACAGTAAAGAAGAAATAGCGCATCGATAAGGAGATACTCGACCCCAAAAGAAAATCCTGTCGTTTCCATAGAAACGTTCCTAGATTGGGAAAGAGAAGGCATGGAACCCAGAGTATCTCATTGCGACGCAATTTCTGTGTTAATTCGTCAATGTGAGTGTCTGAGGGATACAGTAAAGAAGAGATAGTGCATCGGACAGGAGATACTCGACCCCAAAAGAAAATCCTGTCGTTTCCATAGAAACGTTCCTAGATTGGGAAACAGAAGGCATGGAACCCAGAGTATCTCATTGTGACGCAATTTCTGTGTTAATTCGTCAATGAGAGTGTCTGAGGGATACAATAAAGAAGAAATAGTGCATCGGAAAGGAGGTACTCGACCCCAAAAGAAAATCCTGTCGTTTCCATAGAAACGTTCCTCGATTGGGAAACAGAAGGCATGGAACACAGAGTATCTCATTGCGACGCCATTTCTGTGTTAATTCGTCAATGTGAGTGTCTGAGGGATACAGTAAAGAAGAAATAGTGCATCATTAAGGAGATACTCGACCCCAAAAGAAAATCCTGTCGTTTCCATAGAAACGTTCCTAGATTGGGAAAGAGAAGGCATGGAACCCAGAGTATCTCGTTGCGACGCAATTTCTGTGTTAATTCGTCAATGTGAGTGTCTGAGAGATACAGTAAAGAAGAAATAGCGCATCGATAAGGAGATACTCGACCCCAAAAGAAAATCCTGTCGTTTCCATAGAAACGTTCCTAGAATGGGAAACAGAAGGCATGGAATCCAGAGTATCTCATTGCGTCGCAATTTCTGTGTTAATTCGTCAATGTGAGTGTCTGAGGGATACAGTAAGGAAGAAATAGTGCATCGGAAAGGAGATACTCGACCCCAAAAGAAAATCCTGTCGTTTCCATAGAAACGTTCCTAGATTGGGAAACAGAAGGCATGGAACACAGAGTATCTCATTGCGACGCCATTTCTGTGTTAATTCGTCAATGTGAGTGTCACAGGGATACAGTAAAGAAGAAATAGTGCATCATTAAGGAGATACTCGACCCCAAAAGAAAATCCTGTCGTTTCCATAGAAACGTTCCTAGATTGGGAAAGAGAAGGCATGGAACCCAGAGTATCTCGTTGCGACGCAATTTCTGTGTTAATTCGTCAATGTGAGTGTCTGAGAGATACAGTAAAGAAGAAATAGTGCATCGGAAAGGAGATACTCGACCCCAAAAGAAAATCCTGTCGTTTCCATAGAAACGTTCCTAGATTGTGAAAGAGAAGGCATGGAACCCAGAGTATCTCATTGCGACGCAATTTCTGTGTTAATTCGTCAATGTGAGTGTCTGAGGGATACAGTAAAGAAGAAATAGTGCATCGATAAGGAGATACTCGACCCCAAAAGAAAATCCTGTCGTTTCCATAGAAACGTTCCTAGATTGGGAAACAGAAGGCATGGAACCCAGAGTATCTCATTGCGTCGCAATTTCTGTGTTAATTCGTCAATGTGAGTGTCTGAGGGATACAGTAAGGAAGAAATAGTGCATCGGAAAGGAGATACTCGACCCCAAAAGAAAATCCTGTTGTTTCCATAGAAACGTTCCTAGATTGGGAAAGAGAAGGCATGGAACCCAGAGTATCTCATTGCGACGCAATTTCTGTGTTAATTCGTCAATGTGAGTGTCTGAGGGATACAGTAAGGAAGAAATAGTGCATCGGAAAGGAGATACTCGACCCCAAAAGAAAATCCTGTCGTTTCCATAGAAACGTTCCTAGATTGGGAAACAGAAGGCATGGAACCCAGAGTATCTCATTGCGTCGCAATTTCTGTGTTAATTCGTCAATGTGAGTGTCTGAGGGATACAGTAAGGAAGAAATAGTGCATCGGAAAGGAGATACTCGACCCCAAAAGAAAATCCTGTTGTTTCCATAGAAACGTTCCTAGATTGGGAAACAGAAGGCATGGAACCCAGAGTATCTCATTGCGTCGCAATTTCTGTGTTAATTCGTCAATGTGAGTGTCTGAGGGATACAGTAAGGAAGAAATAGTGCATCGGAAAGGAGATACTCGACCCCAAAAGAAAATCCTGTCGTTTCCATAGAAACGTTCCTAGATTGGGAAACAGAAGGCATGGAACACAGAGTATCTCATTGCGACGCCATTTCTGTGTTAATTCGTCAATGTGAGTGTCACAGGGATACAGTAAAGAAGAAATAGTGCATCATTAAGGAGATACTCGACCCCAAAAGAAAATCCTGTCGTTTCCATAGAAACGTTCCTAGATTGGGAAAGAGAAGGCATGGAACCCAGAGTATCTCGTTGCGACGCAATTTCTGTGTTAATTCGTCAATGTGAGTGTCTGAGGGATACAGTAAAGAAGAAATAGTGCATCGGAAAGGAGATACTCGACCCCAAAAGAAAATCCTGTCGTTTCCATAGAAACGTTCATAGATTGTGAAAGAGTAAGCATGGATCCCAGAGTATCTAATTGCGACGCAATTTCTGAGTTAATTGGTCAATGTGAGTGTCTGAGGAATACAGTAAAGAAGAAATAGTGCATCGATAAGGAGATACTCGACCCCAAAAGAAAATCCTGTCGTTTCCATAGAAACGTTCCTAGAATGGGAAACAGAAGGCATGGAATCCAGAGTATCTCATTGCGTCGCAATTTCTGTGTTAATTCGTCAATGTGAGTGTCTGAGGGATACAGTAAAGAAGAAATAGTGCATCGATAAGGAGATACTCGACCCCAAAAGAAAATCCTGTTGTTTCCATAGAAACGTTCCTAGATTGGGAAAGAGAAGGCATGGAACCCAGAGTATCTCATTGCGACGCAATTTCTGTGTTAATTCGTCAATGTGAGTGTCTGAGGGATACAGTAAAGAAGAAATAGTGCATCGGAAAGGAGATACTCGACTCCAAAATAAAATCCTGTCGTTTCAATAGAAACGTTCCTAGATTGGGAAAGAGAAGGCTTGGAACCCAGAGTATCTCATTGCGACGCAAAATCTGAGTTAATTCGTCAATGTGAGTGTCTGAGGGATACAGTAAAGGAGAAATAGTGCATCGGTAAGGAGATACTCGACCCCAAAAGAAAATCCTGTCGTTTCCATAGAAACGTTCCTAGATTGGGAAACAGATCGCATGGAACCTAGAGTATCTCATTGCGTCGCAATTTCTGTGTTAATTCGTCAATGTGAGTGTCTGAGGGGTACAGTAAAGAAGAAATAGTGCATCGGAAAGGAGATACTCGACCCCAAAAGAAAATCCTGTCGTTTCCATAGAAACGTTCCTAGATTGGGAAAGAGAAGGCATGGAACCCAGAGTATCTCATTGCGACGCAATTTCTGAGTTAATTCGTCAATGTGAGGGTCTGAGGGATACAGTAAAGAAGAAATAGTGCATCGGAAAGGAGATACTCGACACCAAAAGAAAATCCTGTCGTTTCCATAGAAACGTTCCTAGATTTGGGAAACAGAAGGCATGGAACACAGAGTATCTCATTGTATCGCAATTACTGTGTTAATTCGTCAATGTGAGTGTCTGAGGGATACAGTAAAGAAGAAATAGTGCATCGGAAAGGAGATACTCGACCCCAAAAGAAAATCCTGTCGTTTCCATAGAAACGTTCCTAGATTGGGAAAGAGAAGGCATGGAACCCAGAGTATCTCATTGCGACGCAATTTCTGAGTTAATTGGTCAATGTGAGTGTCTGAGGAATACAGTAAAGAAGAAATAGTGCATCGATAAGGAGATACTCGACCCCAAAAGAAAATCCTGTCGTTTCCATAGAAACGTTCCTAGAATGGGAAACAGAAGGCATGGAATCCAGAGTATCTCATTGCGTCGCAATTTCTGTGTTAATTCGTCAATGTGAGTGTCTGAGGGATACAGTAAAGAAGAAATAGTGCATCGATAAGGAGATACTCGACCCCAAAAGAAAATCCTGTCGTTTCCATAGAAACGTTCCTAGATTGGGAAACAGAAGGCATGGAACCCAGAGTATCTAATTGCGACGCAATTTCTGTGTTAATTCGTCAACGTGAAGGTCTGAGGGATACCGTAAAGAAGAAATAGTGCATCGGAAAGGACATATACGACCCCAAAAGAAAATCCTGTCGTTTCCATAGAAACGTTCCTGGATTGGGAAACAAAAGGAATGGAACACAGAGTATTTCATTGCGAAGCAATTTCTGTGTTAGTTCGTCAATGTGAGTGTCTGAGGGATACAGTAAAGATGAAATAGTGCATCGGAAAGGAGATACTCGACCCCAAAAGAAAATCCTGTCGTTTCCATACAAACGTTCCCAGATTGGGAAAGAGAAGGAATGGAACAGAGTGTTTATCTCATTGCGACGCAATTTCTGTGTTAATTAGTCAATGTGAGGGTCTGAGGGATACAGTAAAGAAGAAATAGTGCATCGGAAAGGAGATACTCGACCCCAAAAGAAAATCCTGTCGTTTCCATAGAAACGTTCCTAGATTGTGAAAGAGTAAGCATGGATCCCAGAGTATCTAATTGCGACGCAATTTCTGTGTTAATTCGTCAATGTGAGTGTCTGAGGGATACAGTAAAGAAGAAATTGTGCATCGATAAGGAGATACTCGACCCCAAAAGAAAATCCTGTCGTTCTCATACAAACGTTCCTAGATTGGGAAAGAGAAGGCATGGAACCCAGAGTACCTCATTGTGACGCAATTTCTGTGTTAATTCGTCAATGTGAGGGTCTGAGGGATACAGTAAAGAAGAAATAGTGCATCGGAAAGGACATACTCGACCCCAAAAGAAAATCCTGTCGTTTCCATAGAAACGTTCCTAGATTGGGAAAGAGAAGGCATGGAACCCAGAGTATCTCATTGCGACGCAATTTCTGTGTTATTTCGTCAATGTGAGTGTCTGAGGGATACAGTAAAGAAGAAATAGTGCATCGATAAGGAGATACTCGACCCCAAAAGAAAATTCTGTCGTTTCCATAGAAACGTTCCTAGATTAGGAAACAGAAGGCATGGAACCCAGAGTATTTGATTGCGACGCAATTTCTGTGTTAATTCGTCAATGTGAGGGTCTGAGGGATACAGTAAAGGAGAAATAGTGCATCGGAAAGGAGATACTCGACCCCAAAAGAAAATCCTGTCGTTTCCATAGAAACGTTCCTAGATTCGGAAAGAGAAGGCATGGAACACAGACTATTTAATTGCGACGCAATTTCTATGTTAATTCGTCAATGTGAGGGTCTGAGAGATACAGTAAAGAAGAAATAGCGCATCGATAAGGAGATACTCGACCCCAAAAGAATATCCTGTCGTTCCCATAGAAACGTTCCTAGATTGGAAAGAGAAGGCATGGAACCCAGAGTACCTCATTGTGACGCAATTTCTGTGTTAATTCGTCAATGTGAGGGTCTGAGGGATACAGTAAGGAAGAAATTGTGCATCGGAAAGGAGATACTCGACCCCAAAAGAAAATCCTGTCGTTTCCATAGAAACGTTCATAGATTGTGAAAGAGTAAGCATGGATCCCAGAGTATCTAATTGCGACGCAATTTCTGAGTTAATTGGTCAATGTGAGTGTCTGAGGAATACAGTAAAGAAGAAATAGTGCATCGATAAGGAGATACTCGACCCCAAAAGAAAATCCTGTCGTTTCCATAGGAACGTTCCTAGAATGGGAAACAGAAGGCATGGAATCCAGAGTATCTCATTGCGTCGCAATTTCTGTGTTAATTCGTCAATGTGAGTGTCTGAGGGATACAGTAAAGAAGAAATAGTGCATCGATAAGGAGATACTCGACCCCAAAAGAAAATCCTGTCGTTTCCATAGAAACGTGCCTAGATTGGGAAAGAGAAGGCATGGAACCCAGAGTATCTCATTGCGACGCAATTTCTGTGTTAATTCGTCAATGTGAATGTCTGAGGGATACAGTAAAGAAGAAATAGTGCATCGGAAAGGAGATACTCGACCCCAAAAGAAAATCCTGTCGTTTCCATAGAAACGTTCCTAGATTGGGAAACAGAAGGCATGGAATCCAGAGTATCTCATTGCGTCGCAATTTCTGTGTTAATTCGTCAATGTGAGTGTCTGAGGGATACAGTAAAGAAGAAATAGTGCATCGGAAAGGAGATACTCGACCCCAAAAGAAAATCCTGTCGTTTCCATAGAAACGTTCCTAGATTGGGAAACAGAAGGCATGGAACCCAGAGTATCTCGTAGCGACGCAATTTCTGTGTTAATTCGTCAATGTGAGTGTCTGAGGGATACAGTAAAGAAGAAATAGTGCATCGGAAAGGAGATACTCGACCCCAAAAGAAAATCTTGTCGTTTCCATAGAAACGTTCCTACATTGGGAAAGAGAAGGCATGGAACCCAGGGTATCTCATTGCGACGCAATTTCTGTGTTAATTCGTCAATGTGAGGGTCTGAGGGATACAGTAAAGAAGAAATAGTGCATCGGAAAGGACATACTCGACCCAAAAGAAAATCCTGTCGTTTCCATAGAAACGTTCCTAGATTGGCAAACAGAAGGCATGGAACCCAGAGTATCTCGTAGCGACGCAATTTCTGTGTTAATTCGTCAATGTGAGTGTCTGAGGGATACAGTAAAGAAGAAATAGTGCTTCATTAAGGAGATACTCGACCCCAAAAGAAAATCTTGTCGTTTCCATAGAAACGTTCCTAGATTGGCAAACAGAAGGCATGGAACCCAGAGTATCTCGTTGCGACGCAATTTCTGTGTTAATTCGTCAATGTCAGTGTTTGAGAGATACAGTAAAGAAGAAATAGTGCATCGGAAAGGAGATACTCGACCCCAAAAGAAAATCCTGTCGTTTCCATAGAAACGTTCCTAGATTGTGAAAGAGAAGGCATGGAACCCAGAGTATCTCATTGCGACGCAATTTCTGTGTTAATTCGTCAATGTGAGTGTCTGAGGGATACAGTAAAGAAGAAATAGTGCATCGATAAGGAGATACTCGACCCCAAAAGAAAATCCTGTCGTTTCCATAGAAACGTTCCTAGATTGGGAAACAGAAGGCATGGAACCCAGAGTATCTCATTGCGTCGCAATTTCTGTGTTAATTCGTCAATGTGAGTGTCTGAGGGATACAGTAAGGAAGAAATTGTGCATCGGAAAGGAGATACTCGACCCCAAAAGAAAATCCTGTCGTTTCCATAGAAACGTTCATAGATTGTGAAAGAGTAAGCATGGATCCCAGAGTATCTAATTGCGACGCAATTTCTGAGTTAATTGGTCAATGTGAGTGTCTGAGGAATACAGTAAAGAAGAAATAGTGCATCGATAAGGAGATACTCGACCCCAAAAGAAAATCCTGTCGTTTCCATAGAAACGTTCCTAGAATGGGAAACAGAAGGCATGGAATCCAGAGTATCTCATTGCGTCGCAATTTCTGTGTTAATTCGTCAATGTGAGTGTCTGAGGGATACAGTAAAGAAGAAATAGTGCATCGATAAGGAGATACTCGACCCCAAAAGAAAATCCTGTCGTTTCCATAGAAACGTGCCTAGATTGGGAAAGAGAAGGCATGGAACCCAGAGTATCTCATTGCGACGCAATTTCTGTGTTAATTCGTCAATGTGAATGTCTGAGGGATACAGTAAAGAAGAAATAGTGCATCGGAAAGGAGATACTCGACCCCAAAAGAAAATCCTGTCGTTTCCATAGAAACGTTCCTAGATTGGGAAACAGAAGGCATGGAATCCAGAGTATCTCATTGCGTCGCAATTTCTGTGTTAATTCGTCAATGTGAGTGTCTGAGGGATACAGTAAAGAAGAAATAGTGCTTCGGAAAGGAGATACTCGACCCCAAAAGAAAATCCTGTCGTTTCCATAGAAACGTTCCTAGATTGGGAAACAGAAGGCATGGAACCCAGAGTATCTCGTAGCGACGCAATTTCAGTGTTAATTCGTCAATGTGAGTGTCTGAGGGATACAGTAAAGAAGAAATAGTGCATCGGAAAGGAGATACTCGACCCCAAAAGAAAATCTTGTCGTTTCCATAGAAACGTTCCTACATTGGGAAAGAGAAGGCATGGAACCCAGGGTATCTCATTGCGACGCAATTTCTGTGTTAATTCGTCAATGTGAGGGTCTGAGGGATACAGTAAAGAAGAAATAGTGCATCGGAAAGGACATACTCGACCCAAAAGAAAATCCTGTCGTTTCCATAGAAACGTTCCTAGATTGGCAAACAGAAGGCATGGAACCCAGAGTATCTCGTAGCGACGCAATTTCTGTGTTAATTCGTCAATGTGAGTGTCTGAGGGATACAGTAAAGAAGAAATAGTGCATCGGAAAGGAGATACTCGACCCCAAAAGAAAATCTTGTCGTTTCCATAGAAACGTTCCTACATTGGGAAAGAGAAGGCATGGAACCCAGAGTATCTCATTGCGACGCAATTTCTGTGTTAATTCGTCAATGTGAGTGTCTGAGGGATACAGTAAAGAGGAAATAGTGCATCGATAAGGAGATACTCGACCCCAAAAGAAAATCCTGTCGTTTCCGCAGAAACGTTCCTAGTTTGGGAAACACAAGGCATGGAACTCAGAGTATTTCAATGCGACGCAATTTCTGTGTTAATTCGTCAATGTGAGGGTCTGAGGGATACAGTAAAGAAGAAATAGTGCATCGGAAAGGAGATACTCGACCCCAAAAGAAAATCCTAGATTGGGAAAGAGAAGGCATGGAACCCAGAGTATATCATTGCGACGCAATTTCTGTGTTAATTCGTCAATGTGAGTGTCTGAGGGATACAGTAAAGAAGAAATAGTGCATCGGAAAGGAGATACTCGACCCCAAAATAAAATCCTGTCGTTTCAATAGAAACGTTCCTAGATTGGGAAAGAGAAGGCATGGAACCCAGAGTATCTCATTGCGACGCAATATCTGAGTTAATTCGTCAATGTGAGTGTCTGAGGGATACAGTAAAGAAGAAATAGTGCATCGGAAAGGAGATACTCGGACCCAAAATAAAATCCTGTCGTTTCAATAGAAACGTTCCTAGATTGGGAAAGAGAAGGCATGGAACCCAGAGTGTCTCATTGCGACGCAATTTCTGAGTTAATTCGTCAATGTGAGTGTCTGAGGGATACAGTAAAGAAGAAATAGTGCATCGATAAGGAGATACTCGACCCCAAAAGAAAATCCTGTCGTTTCCATAGAAACGTTCCTAGGTTGGGAAACAGAAGGCATGGAATCCAGAGTATCTCATTGCGTCGCAATTTCTGTGTTAATTCGTCAATGTGAGTGTCTGAGGGATACAGTAAAGAAGAAATAGTGCAGCGATAAGGAGATTCTCGACCCCAAAAGAAAATCCTGTCGTTTCCATAGAAACGTTCCTAGATTGGGAAACAGAAGGCATGGAACCCAGAGGATTTCATTTCGACGCAATTTCTGTGTTAATTCGTCAATGTGAGGGTCTGAGGGATATAGTAAAGAAGAAATAGTGCATCGGAAAGGAGATACTCGACCCCAGAAGGGAATTCTGTCGTTTCCATAGAAACGTTCCTAGATTTGGAAACAGAAAGCATGGAACCCAGAGTATCTCATTGCGTCGCAATTTCTGTGTTAATTCG
Organism: Schistocerca nitens; assembly: GCF_023898315.1. Taxonomy (NCBI): domain Eukaryota; kingdom Metazoa; phylum Arthropoda; class Insecta; order Orthoptera; family Acrididae; genus Schistocerca; species Schistocerca nitens. The sequence continues at coordinate 140,810,472 of NC_064625.1, read as the reverse complement.
TCAATGTGAGTGTCTGAGGGATACAGTAAAGAAGAAATAGTGCATCGATAACGAGATACTCGACCCCAGAAGGGAATTCTGTCGTTTCCATAGAAACGTTCCTAGATTGGGAAACAGGAGGCATGGAACCCAGAGTATCTCATTGCGACGCAATTTCTGAGTTAATTCGTCAATGTGAATGTCTGAGGGATACAGTAAAGAAGAAATAGTGCATCGATAACGAGATACTCGACCCCAGAAGGGAATTCTGTCGTTTCCATAGAAACGTTCCTAGATTTGGAAACAGAAAACATGGAACCCAGAGTATCTCATTGCGTCGCAATTTCTGTGTTAATTCGTCAATGTGAGTGTCTGAGGGATACAGTAAAGAAGAAATAGTGCATCGGAAAGGAGATACTCGACCCCAAAAGAAAATCCTGTCGTTTCCATAGAAACGTTCCTAGATTGGGAAAGAGAAGGCATGGAACCCAGAGTATCTCATTGCGACGCAATTTCTGTGTTAATTCGTCAATGTGAGTGTCTGAGGGATACAGTAAAGAAGAAATAGTGCAGCGATAAGGAGATTCTCGACCCCAAAAGAAAATCCTGTCGTTTCCATAGAAACGTTCCTAGATTGGGAAACAGGAGGCATGGAACCCAGAGTATTTCATTTCGACGCAATTTCTGTGTTAATTCGTCAATGTGAGGGTCTGAGGGATATAGTAAAGAAGAAATAGTGCATCGGAAAGGAGATACTCGACCCCAAAAGAAAATCTTGTCGTTTCCATAGAAACGTTCCTAGATTGGGAAAGAGAAGGCATGGAACCTAGACTATTTAATTGCGACGCAATTTCTATGTTAATTCGTCAATGTGAGGGTCTGAGAGATACAGTAAAGCAGAAATAGTGCATCGATAAGGAGATACTCGACCCCAAAAGAAAATCCCGTCGTTTCCATAGAAACGTTCCTAGATTGGGAAACAGAAGGCATGGACCCCGGAGTATCTCATTGCGACGCAATTTCTGTGTTAATTCGTCAATGTGAGTGTCTGAGGGATACAGTAAAGGAGAAATAGTGCATCGATAAGGAGATACTCGACCCCAAAAGAAAATCCTGTCGTTTCCATAGAAACGTTCCTAGATTGGGAAACAGAAGGCATGGAACCCAGAGTATCTCATTGCGACGCAATTTCTGTGTGAATTCATCTAGTTGAGTGTCTGAGGGAAACAGTAAAGAAGAAATAGTGCATCGGAAAGGAGATACTCGACCCCAAAAGAAAATCCTGTCGTTTCCATAGAAACGTTCCTAGATTGGGAAAGAGAAGGCATGGAACCCAGAGTATCTCATTGCGACCCAATTTCTGAGTTAATTCGTCAATGTGAGTGTCTGAGGGATACAGTAAAGAAGAAATAGTGCATCGATAAGGAGATACTCGACCCCAAAAGAAAATCCTGTCGTTTCCATAGAAACGTTCCTAGATTGGGAAAGAGAAGGCATGGAACCCAGAGTATCTTATTGCGTCGCAATTTCTGTGTTAATTCGTCAATGTGAGTGTCTGAGGGATACAGTAAAGAAGAAATAGTGCATCGGAAAGGAGATACTCGACCCCAAAAGAAAATCCTGTCGTTTCCATAGAAACGTTCCTAGATTGTGAAAGAGTAAGCATGGATCCCAGAGTATCTAATTGCGACGCAATTTCTGTGTTAATTCGTCAATGTGAGTGTCTGAGGGATACAGTAAAGAAGAAATAGTGCATCGATGAGGAGATACTCGACCCCAGAAGGGAATTCTGTCGTTTCCATAGAAACGTTCCTAGATTTGGAAACAGAAGGCATGGAACCCAGAGTATCTCATTGCGTCGCAATTTCTGTGTTAATTCGTCAATGTGAGTGTCTGAGGGATACAGTAAAGAAGAAATAGTGCATCGGAAAGGAGATACTCGACCCCAAAAGAAATTCCTGTCGTTTCCATAGAAACGTTCCTAGATTGGGTAACAGAAGTCATGGAACACAGAGTATCTATTTGCGACGTAATTTCTGTGTTAATTCGTCAATGTGAGTGTCTGAGGGATACGGTAAAGAAGAAATAGTGCATCGATAAGGAGATACTCGACCCAAAAAGAAAATCCTGTCGTTTCCATAGAAAAGTTCCTAGATTAGGAAACAGAAGGCATGGAACCCAGAGTATCTCATTGCGTCGCAATTTTTGTGTTAATTCATCAATGTGAGTGTCTGAGGGATACAGTAAAGAAGAAATAGTGCATCGGAAAGGAGATACGCGACCCCAAAAGAAAATCCTGTCGTTTCCACAGAAACGTTCCTAGATTGGGAAAGAGTAAGCATGGATCCCAGAGTATCTAATTGCGACGCAATTTCTGTGTTAATTCGTCAATGTGAAGGTCTGAGGGATACAGTAAAGAAGAAATAGTGCATCGATAAGGAGATACTCGACCCCAGAAGGGAATTCTGTCGTTTCCATAGAAACGTTCCTAGATTGGGAAACAGAAAACATGGAACCCAGAGTATCTCATTGCGTCGCAATTTCTGTGTTAATTCGTCAATGTGAGTGTCTGAGGGATACAGTAAAGAAGAAATAGTGCATCGGAAAAGAGATACTCGACCCCAAAAGAAAATCCTGACGTTTCCATAGAAACGTTCCTAGATTGGGTAACAGAAGGCATGGAACCCAGAGTATCTCATTGTGACGCAATTTCTGTGTTAATTCGTCAATGTGAGTGTCTGAGGGATACAATAAAGAAGAAATAGTGCATCGGAAAGGAGGTACTCGACCCCAAAAGAAAATCCTGTCGTTTCCATAGAAACGTTCCTAGATTGGGAAAGAGAAGTCATGGAACACAGAGTATCTCATTGCCACGCAATTTTTGTGTTAATTCGTCAATGTGAGTGTCTGAGGGATACAGTAAAGAAGAGATAGTGCATCGGAAAGGAGATACTCGACCCCAAAAGAAAATCCTGTCGTTTCCATAGAAACGTTCCTGGATTGGGAAACAGAAGGCATGGAACCCAGAGTATCTCATTGCGACGCAATTTCTGTGTTAATTCGTCAATGTGAGTGTCTGAGGGATACAATAAAGAAGAAATAGTGCATCGGAAAGGAGGTACTCGACCCCAAAAGAAAATCCTGTCGTTTCCATAGAAACGTTCCTAGATTGGGAAAGAGAAGTCATGGAACACAGAGTATCTCATTGCCACGCAATTTTTGTGTTAATTCGTCAATGTGAGTGTCTGAGGGATACAGTAAAGAAGAGATAGTGCATCGGAAAGGAGATACTCGACCCCAAAAGAAAATCCTGTCGTTTCCATAGAAACGTTCCTGGATTGGGAAACAGAAGGCATGGAACCCAGAGTATCTCATTGCGACGCAATTTCTGTGTTAATTCGTCAATGTGAGTGTCTGAGGGATATAGTAAAGAAGAAATAGTGCATCGACAAGGAGATACTCAACCCCAAAAGAAAATCCTGTCGTTTCCATAGAAACGTTCCTAGATTGGGAAAGAGAAGGCATGGAACCCAGAGTATCTCATTGCGACGCAATTTCTGTGTTAATTCGTCAATGTGAGTGTCTGAGGGATACAGTAAAGAAGAGATAGTGCATCGGACAGGAGATACTCGACCCCAAAAGAAAATCCTGTCGTTTCCATAGAAACGTTCCTGGATTGGGAAACAGAAGGCATGGAACCCAGAGTATCTCATTGTGACGCAATTTCTGTGTTAATTCGTCAATGTGAGTGTCTGAGGGATACAATAAAGAAGAAATAGTGCATCGGAAAGGAGGTACTCGACCCCAAAAGAAAATCCTGTCGTTTCCATAGAAACGTTCCTAGATTGGGAAAGAGAAGTCATGGAACACAGAGTATCTCATTGCCACGCAATTTTTGTGTTAATTCGTCAATGTGAGTGTCTGAGGGATACAGTAAAGAAGAGATAGTGCATCGGAAAGGAGATACTCGACCCCAAAAGAAAATCCTGTCGTTTCCATAGAAACGTTCCTGGATTGGGAAACAGAAGGCATGGAACCCAGAGTATCTCATTGCGACGCAATTTCTGTGTTAATTCGTCAATGTGAGTGTCTGAGGGATATAGTAAAGAAGAAATAGTGCATCGACAAGGAGATACTCAACCCCAAAAGAAAATCCTGTCGTTTCCATAGAAACGTTCCTAGATTGGGAAAGAGAAGGCATGGAACCCAGAGTATCTCATTGCGACGCAATTTCTGTGTTAATTCGTCAATGTGAGTGTCTGAGGGATACAGTAAAGAAGAGATAGTGCATCGGACAGGAGATACTCGACCCCAAAAGAAAATCCTGTCGTTTCCATAGATACGTTCCTAGATTGGGAAAGAGAAGGCATGGAACCCAGAGTATCTCAGTGCGACGCAATTTCTGTGTTAATTCGTCAATGTGAAGGACTGAGGGATACAGTAAAGAAGAAATAGTGCATCGGAAAGGACGCACGCGACCCCAAAAGAAAATCCTGTCGTTTCCATAGAAACGTTCCTAGATTGGGAAAGAGAAGGCATGGAACCAAAAGTATATCATTGCGACGCAATTTTTGTGTTAATTCGTTAATGTGAGTGTCTGAGGGATACAGTAAAGAAGAGATAGTGCATCGATAAGGAGATACTCGACCCCAAAAGAAAATCCTGTCGTTTCCATAGAAACGTTCCTAGATTGGGAAAGAGAAGGCATGGAACCCAGAGTATCTCAGTGCGACGCAATTTCTGTGTTAATTCGTCAATGTGAGTGTCTGAGGGATACAGTAAAGAAGAAATAGTGCATCGATAAGGAGATACTCGACCCCAAAAGAAAATCCTGTCGTTTCCATAGAAACGTTCCTAGATTGGGAAAGAGAAGGCATGGAACCCAGAGTATCTCATTGCGACGCAATTTCTGTGTTAATTCGTCCATGTGAGTGTCTGAGGGATACAGTAAAGAAGAGATAGTGCATCGGAAAGGACATACTCGATCCCAAAAGAAAATCCTGTCGTTTCCATAGAAACGTTCCTAGATTGGGAAACAGAAGGCATGGAACCCAGAGTATCTCATTGCGACGCAATTTCTGTGTTAATTCGTCAATGTGAGTGTCTGAGGGATACAATAAAGAAGAAATAGTGCATCGGAAAGGAGGTACTCGACCCCAAAAGAAAATCCTGTCGTTTCCATAGAAACGTTCCTAGATTGGGAAAGAGAAGTCATGGAACACAGAGTATCTCATTGCCACGCAATTTTTGTGTTAATTCGTCAATGTGAGTGTCTGAGGGATACAGTAAAGAAGAGATAGTGCATCGGAAAGGAGATACTCGACCCCAAAAGAAAATCCTGTCGTTTCCATAGAAACGTTCCTAGATTGGGAAAGAGAAGGCATGGAACCCAGAGTATCTCAGTGCGACGCAATTTCTGTGTTAATTCGTCAATGTGAGTGTCTGAGGGATACAGTAAAGAAGAGATAGTGCATCGATAAGGAGATACTCGACCCCAAAAGAAAATCCTGTCGTTTCCATAGAAACGTTCCTAGATTGGGAAAGAGAAGGCATGGAACCCAGAGTATCTCAGTGCGACGCAATTTCTGTGTTAATTCGTCAATGTGAGTGTCTGAGGGATACAGTAAAGAAGAAATAGTGCATCGATAAGGAGATACTCGACCCCAAAAGAAAATCCTGTCGTTTCCATAGAAACGTTCCTAGATTGGGAAAGAGAAGGCATGGAACCCAGAGTATCTCATTGCGACGCAATTTCTGTGTTAATTCGTCAATGTGAGTGTCTGAGGGATACAGTAAAGAAGAGATAGTGCATCGGACAGGAGATACTCGACCCCAAAAGAAAATCCTGTCGTTTCCATAGAAACGTTCCTAGATTGGGAAACAGAAGGCATGGAACCCAGAGTATCTCATTGTGACGCAATTTCTGTGTTAATTCGTCAATGAGAGTGTCTGAGGGATACAATAAAGAAGAAATAGTGCATCGGAAAGGAGGTACTCGACCCCAAAAGAAAATCCTGTCGTTTCCATAGAAACGTTCCTAGATTGGGAAAGAGAAGTCATGGAACACAGAGTATCTCATTGCCACGCAATTTTTGTGTTAATTCGTCAATGTGAGTGTCTGAGGGATACAGTAAAGAAGAGATAGTGCATCGGAAAGGAGATACTCGACCCCAAAAGAAAATCCTGTCGTTTCCATAGAAACGTTCCTGGATTGGGAAACAGAAGGCATGGAACCCAGAGTATCTCATTGCGACGCAATTTCTGTGTTAATTCGTCAATGTGAGTGTCTGAGGGATATAGTAAAGAAGAAATAGTGCATCGAGAAGGAGATACTCAACCCCAAAAGAAAATCCTGTCGTTTCCATAGAAACGTTCCTAGATTGGGAAAGAGAAGGCATGGAACCCAGAGTATCTCAGTGCGACGCAATTTCTGTGTTAATTCGTCAATGTGAAGGACTGAGGGATACAGTAAAGAAGAAATAGTGCATCGGAAAGGACGCACGCGACCCCAAAAGAAAATCCTGTCGTTTCCATAGAAACGTTCCTAGATTGGGAAACAGAAGGCATGGAACCAAAAGTATATCATTGCGACGCAATTTTTGTGTTAATTCGTTAATGTGAGTGTCTAAGGGATACAGTAAAGAAGAGATAGTGCATCGATAAGGAGATACTCGACCCCAAAAGAAAATCCTGTCGTTTCCATAGAAACGTTCCTAGATTGGGAAAGAGAAGGCATGGAACCCAGAGTATCTCAGTGCGACGCAATTTCTGTGTTAATTCGTCAATGTGAGTGTCTGAGGGATACAGTAAAGAAGAAATAGTGCATCGATAAGGAGATACTCGACCCCAAAAGAAAATCCTGTCGTTTCCATAGAAACGTTCCTAGATTGGGAAAGAGAAGGCATGGAACCCAGAGTATCTCATTGCGACGCAATTTCTGTGTTAATTCGTCCATGTGAGTGTCTGAGGGATACAGTAAAGAAGAGATAGTGCATCGGAAAGGACATACTCGATCCCAAAAGAAAATCCTGTCGTTTCCAAAGAAACGTTCCTAGATTGGGAAAGAGAAGGCATGGAACCCAGAGTATCTCAGTGCGACGCAATTTCTGTGTTAATTCGTCAATGTGAGTGTCTGAGGGATACAGTAAAGAAGAGATAGTGCATCGGAAAGGAGATACTCGATCCCAAAAGAAAATCCTGTCGTTTCCAAAGAAACGTTCCTAGATTGGGAAAGAGAAGGCATGGAACCCAGAGTATCTCAGTGCGACGCAATTTCTATGTTAATTCGTCAATGTGAGTGTCTGAGGGATACAGTAAAGAAGAAATAGTGCATCGATGAGGAGATACTCGACCCCAGAAGGGAATTCTGTCGTTTCCATAGAAACGTTCCTAGATTTGGAAACAGAAGGCATGGAACCCAGAGTATCTCATTGCGTCGCAATTTCTGTGTTAATTCGTCAATGTGAGTGTCTGAGGGATACAGTAAAGAAGAAATAGTGCATCGGAAAGGAGATACTCGACCCCAAAAGAAATTCCTGTCGTTTCCATAGAAACGTTCCTAGATTGGGTAACAGAAGTCATGGAACACAGAGTATCTATTTGCGACGTAATTTCTGTGTTAATTCGTCAATGTGAGTGTCTGAGGGATACGGTAAAGAAGAAATAGTGCATCGATAAGGAGATACTCGACCCAAAAAGAAAATCCTGTCGTTTCCATAGAAAAGTTCCTAGATTAGGAAACAGAAGGCATGGAACCCAGAGTATCTCATTGCGTCGCAATTTTTGTGTTAATTCATCAATGTGAGTGTCTGAGGGATACAGTAAAGAAGAAATAGTGCATCGGAAAGGAGATACGCGACCCCAAAAGAAAATCCTGTCGTTTCCACAGAAACGTTCCTAGATTGGGAAAGAGTAAGCATGGATCCCAGAGTATCTAATTGCGACGCAATTTCTGTGTTAATTCGTCAATGTGAAGGTCTGAGGGATACAGTAAAGAAGAAATAGTGCATCGATAAGGAGATACTCGACCCCAGAAGGGAATTCTGTCGTTTCCATAGAAACGTTCCTAGATTGGGAAACAGAAAACATGGAACCCAGAGTATCTCATTGCGTCGCAATTTCTGTGTTAATTCGTCAATGTGAGTGTCTGAGGGATACAGTAAAGAAGAAATAGTGCATCGGAAAAGAGATACTCGACCCCAAAAGAAAATCCTGACGTTTCCATAGAAACGTTCCTAGATTGGGTAACAGAAGTCATGGATCACAGAGCATCTATTTGCGACGTAATTTCTGTGTTAATTCGTCAATGTGAGTGTCTGAGGGATACGGTAAAGAAGAAATAGTGCATCGGAAAGGAGATACTCGACCCCAAAAGAAAATCCTGTCGTTTCCATAGAAACGTTCCTAGATTGGGAAACAGAAGGCATGGAACCCAGAGTATCTCATTGTGACGCAATTTCTGTGTTAATTCGTCAATGTGAGTGTCTGAGGGATACAATAAAGAAGAAATAGTGCATCGGAAAGGAGGTACTCGACCCCAAAAGAAAATCCTGTCGTTTCCATAGAAACGTTCCTAGATTGGGAAAGAGAAGTCATGGAACACAGAGTATCTCATTGCCACGCAATTTTTGTGTTAATTCGTCAATGTGAGTGTCTGAGGGATACAGTAAAGAAGAGATAGTGCATCGGAAAGGAGATACTCGACCCCAAAAGAAAATCCTGTCGTTTCCATAGAAACGTTCCTGGATTGGGAAACAGAAGGCATGGAACCCAGAGTATCTCATTGCGACGCAATTTCTGTGTTAATTCGTCAATGTGAGTGTCTGAGGGATATAGTAAAGAAGAAATAGTGCATCGACAAGGAGATACTCAACCCCAAAAGAAAATCCTGTCGTTTCCATAGAAACGTTCCTAGATTGGGAAAGAGAAGGCATGGAACCCAGAGTATCTCATTGCGACGCAATTTCTGTGTTAATTCGTCAATGTGAGTGTCTGAGGGATACAGTAAAGAAGAGATAGTGCATCGGACAGGAGATACTTGACCCCAAAAGAAAATCCTGTCGTTTCCATAGATACGTTCCTAGATTGGGAAAGAGAAGGCATGGAACCCAGAGTATCTCAGTGCGACGCAATTTCTGTGTTAATTCGTCAATGTGAAGGACTGAGGGATACAGTAAAGAAGAAATAGTGCATCGGAAAGGACGCACGCGACCCCAAAAGAAAATCCTGTCGTTTCCATAGAAACGTTCCTAGATTGGGAAACAGAAGGCATGGAACCAAAAGTATATCATTGCGACGCAATTTTTGTGTTAATTCGTTAATGTGAGTGTCTGAGGGATACAGTAAAGAAGAGATAGTGCATCGATAAGGAGATACTCGACCCCAAAAGAAAATCCTGTCGTTTCCATAGAAACGTTCCTAGATTGGGAAAGAGAAGGCATGGAACCCAGAGTATCTCAGTGCGACGCAATTTCTGTGTTAATTCGTCAATGTGAGTGTCTGAGGGATACAGTAAAGAAGAAATAGTGCATCGATAAGGAGATACTCGACCCCAAAAGAAAATCCTGTCGTTTCCATAGAAACGTTCCTAGATTGGGAAAGAGAAGGCATGGAACCCAGAGTATCTCATTGCGACGCAATTTCTGTGTTAATTCGTCCATGTGAGTGTCTGAGGGATACAGTAAAGAAGAGATAGTGCATCGGAAAGGACATACTCGATCCCAAAAGAAAATCCTGTCGTTTCCAAAGAAACGTTCCTAGATTGGGAAAGAGAAGGCATGGAACCCAGAGTATCTCAGTGCGACGCAATTTCTGTGTTAATTCGTCAATGTGAGTGTCTGAGGGATACAGTAAAGAAGAGATAGTGCATCGGAAAGGAGATACTCGATCCCAAAAGAAAATCCTGTCGTTTCCAAAGAAACGTTCCTAGATTGGGAAAGAGAAGGCATGGAACCCAGAGTATCTCAGTGCGACGCAATTTCTATGTTAATTCGTCAATGTGAGTGTCTGAGAGATACAGTAAAGAAGAGATAGTGCATCGGAAAGGAGATACTCGATCCCAAAAGAAAATCCTGTCGTTTCCATAGAAACGTTCCTAGATTGGGAAAGAGAAGGCATGGAACCCAGAGTATCTCATTGCGACGCAATTTCTGTGTTAATTCGTCAATGTGAGTGTCTGAGGGACACAGTAAAGAAGAGATAGTGCATCGGGCAGGAGATACTCGAACCCAAAAGAAAATCCTGTCGTTTCCAAAGAAACGTTCCTAGATTGTGAAAGAGTAAGCATGGAACCCAGAGTATCTCATTGCGACGCAATTTCTGTTTTAATTCGTCAATGTGAGTGTCTGAGGGATACAGTAAAGAAGAAATAGTGCATCGATAAGGAGATACTCGACCCCAAAAGAAAATCCTGTCGTTTCCATAGAAACGTTCCTAGATTGGGAAAGAGAAGGCATGGAACCCAGAGTATCTCATTGCGACGCAATTTCTGTGTTAATTCGTCAATGTGAGTGTCTGAGGGACAATGTAAAAAAGAGATAGTGCATCGGAAAGGAGATACTCGATCCCAAAAGAAAATCCTGTCGTTTCCAAAGAAACGTTCCTAGATTGTGAAAGAGTAAGCATGGAACCCAGAGTATCTCATTGCGACGCAATTTCTGTTTTATTTCGTCAATGTGAGTGTCTGAGGGATACAGTAAAGAAGAAATAGTGCATCGATAAGGAGATACTCGACCCCAAAAGAAAATCCTGTCGTTTCCATAGAAACGTTCCTAGATTGGGAAAGAGAAGGCATGGAACCCAGAGTATCTCATTGCGACGCAATTTCTGTGTTCATTCGTCAATGTGAGTGTCTGAGAGATACAGTAAAGAAGAGATAGTGCATCGGAAAGGACATACTCGACCCCAAAAGAAAATCCTGTCGTTTCCATAGAAACGTTCCTAGATTGGGAAAGAGAAGGCATGGAACCCAGAGTATCTCAGTGCGACGCAATTTCTGTGTTAATTCGTCAATGTGAGTGTCTGAGGGATACAGTAAAGAAGAAATAGTGCATCGATTAGGAGATACTCGACCCCAAAAGAAAATCCTGTCGTTTCCATGGAAACGTTCCTAGATTGGGAAAGAGAAGGCATGGAACCCAGAGTATCTCAGTGCGACTCAATTTCTGTGTTAATTCGTCAATGTGAGTGTCTGAGGGATACAGTAAAGAAGAAATAGTGCATCGATAAGGAGATACTCGACCCCAAAAGAAAATCCTGTCGTTTCCATAGAAACGTTCCTAGATTGTGAAAGAGAAGGCATGGAACCCAGAGTATCTCATTGCGACGCAATTTCTGTGTTTATTCGTCAATGTGAGTGTCTGAGAGATACAGTAAAGAAGAGATAGTGCATCGGAAAGGACATACTCGACCCCAAAAGAAAATCCTGTCGTTTCCATAGAAACGTTCCTAGATTGGGAAACAGAAGGCATGGAACCCAGAGTATCTCAGTGCGACGCAATTTCTGTGTTAATTCGTCAATGTGAGTGTCTGAGGGGTACAGTAAAGAAGAAATAGTGCATCGATAAGGAGATACTCGACCCCAAAAGAAAATCCTGTCGTTTCCATAGAAACGTTCCTAGATTGGGAAAGAGAAGGCATGGAACCCAGAGTATCTCAGTGCGACGCAATTTCTGTGTTAATTCGTCAATGTGAGTGTCTGAGGGATACAGTAAAGAAGAAATAGTGCATCGATAAGGAGATACTCGACCCCAAAAGAAAATCCTGTCGTTTCCATAGAAACGTTCCTAGATTGGGAAAGAGAAGGCATGGAACCCAGAGTATCTCAGTGCGACGCAATTTCTGTGTTAATTCGTCAATGTGAGTGTCTGAGGGATACAGTAAAGAAGAAATAGTGCATCCATAAGGAGATACTCGACCCCAAAAGAAAATCCTGTCGTTTCCATAGAAACGTTCCTAGATTGGGAAAGAGAAGGCATGGAACCCAGAATATCTCATTGCGACGCAATTTCTGTGTTTATTCGTCAATGTGAGTGTCTGAGAGATACAGTAAAGAAGAGATAGTGCATCGGAAAGGACATACTCGACCCCAAAAGAAAATCCTGTCGTTTCCATAGAAACGATCCTAGATTGGCAAACAGAAGGCATGGAACCCAGAGTATCTCATTGCGACGCAATTTCTGTGTTAATTCGTCAATGTGAGTGTCTGAGGGATACAGTAAAGAAGAAATAGTGCATCGATAAGGAGATACTCGACCCCAAAAGAAAATCCTGTCGTTTCCATAGAAACGTTCCTAGATTGGGAAAGAGAAGGCATGGAACCCAGAGTATCTCAGTGCGACGCAATTTCTGTGTTAATTCGTCAATGTGAGTGTCTGAGGGATACAGTAAAGAAGAAATAGTGCATCGATAAGGAGATACTCGACCCCAAAAGAAAATCCTGTCGTTTCCATAGAAACGTTCCTAGATTGGGAAAGAGAAGGCATGGAACCCAGAGTATCTCATTGCGACGCAATTTCTGAGTTAATTCGTCAATGTGAGTGTCTGAGGGATACAGTAAAGAAGAGATAGTGCATCGGAAAGGAGATACTCGATCCCAAAAGAAAATCCTGTCGTTTCCATGGAAACGTTCCTAGATTGGGAAAGAGAAGGCATGGAACCCAGAGTATCTCAGTGCGACGCAATTTCTGTGTTAATTCGTCAATGTGAGTGTCTGAGGGATACAGTAAAGAAGAAATAGTGCATCGATAAGGAGATACTCGACGCCAAAAGAAAACCCTGTCGTTTCCATAGAAACGTTCCTAGATTGGGAAAGAGAAGGCATGGAACCCAGAGTATCTCATTGCGACGCAATTTCTGTGTTAATTTGTCAATGTGAGTGTCTGAGGGATACAGTAAAGAAGAGATAGTGCATCGGAAAGGAGATACTCGATCCCAAAAGAAAATCCTGTCGTGTCCATAGAAACGTTCCTAGATTGGGAAAGAGAAGGCATGGAACCCAGAGTATCTCATTGCGACGCAATTTCTGTGTTAATTCGTCAATGTGAGTGTCTGAGGGATACAGTAAAGAAGAAATAGTGCATCGATAAGGAGATACTCGACCCCAAAAGAAAATCCTGTCGTTTCCATAGAAACGTTCCTAGATTGGGAAAGAGAAGGCATGGAACCCAGAGTATCTCATTGCGACGCAATTTCTGTGTTAATTCGTCAATGTGAGTGTCTGAGGGATACAGCAAAGAAGAAATAGTGCATCGATAAGGAGATACTCGACCCCAAAAGAAAATCCTGTCGTTTCCATAGAAACGTTCCTAGATTGGGAAAGAGAAGGCATGGAACCCAGAGTATCTCATTGCGACGCAATTTCTGTGTTAATTCGTCAATGTGAGTGTCTGAGGGATACAGTAAAGAAGAAATAGTGCATCGATAAGGAGATACTCGACCCCAAAAGAAAATCCTGTCGTTTCCATAGAAACGTTCCTAGATTGGGAAAGAGAAGGCATGGAACCCAGAGTATCTCATTGCGACGCAATTTCTGTGTTAATTCGTCAATGTGAGTGTCTGAGGGATACAGTAAAGAAGAGATAGTGCATCGGAAAGGAGATACTCGATCCCAAAAGAAAATCCTGTCGTTTCCAAAGAAACGATCCTAGATTGTGAAAGATTAAGCATGGAACCCAGAGTATCTAATTGCGACGCAATTTCTGTGTTTATTCGTCAATGTGAGTGTCTGAGGGATACAGTAAAGAAGAGATAGTGCATCGGAAAGGAGATACTCGACCCCAAAAGAAAATCCTGTCGTTTCCAAAGAAACGTTCCTAGATTGTGAAAGAGTAAGCATGGAACCCAGAGTATCTAATTGCGACGCAATTTCTGTGTTTATTCGTCAATGTGAGTGTCTGAGAGATACAGTAAAGAAGAGATAGTGCATCGGAAAGGAGATACTCGACCCCAAAAGAAAATCCTGTCGTTTCCATAGAAACGTTCCTAGATTGGGAAAGAGAAGGCATGGAACCCAGAGTATCTCAGTGCGACGCAATTTCTGTGTTAATTCGTCAATGTGAGTGTCTGAGGGGTACAGTAAAGAAGAAATAGTGCATCGATAAGGAGATACTCGACCCCAAAAGAAAATCCTGTCGTTTCCATAGAAACGTTCCTAGATTGGGAAAGAGAAGGCATGGAACCCAGAGTATCTCAGTGCGACGCAATTTCTGTGTTAATTCGTCAATGTGAGTGTCTGAGGGATACAGTAAAGAAGAAATAGTGCATCGATAAGGAGATACTCGACCCCAAAAGAAAATCCTGTCGTTTCCATAGAAACGTTCCTAGATTGGGAAAGAGAAGGCATGGAACCCAGAGTATCTCAGTGCGTCGCAATTTCTGTGTTAATTCGTCAATGTGAGTGTCTGAGGGATACAGTAGAGAAGAAATAGTGCATCCATAAGGAGATACTCGACCCCAAAAGAAAATCCTGTCGTTTCCATAGAAACGTTCCTAGATTGGGAAAGAGAAGGCATGGAACCCAGAGTATCTCATTGCGACGCAATTTCTGTGTTTATTCGTCAATGTGAGTGTCTGAGAGATACAGTAAAGAAGAGATAGTGCATCGGAAAGGACATACTCGACCCCAAAAGAAAATCCTGTCGTTTCCATAGAAACGTTCCTAGATTGGCAAACAGAAGGCATGGAACCCAGAGTATCTCATTGCGACGCAATTTCTGTGTTAATTCGTCAATGTGAGTGTCTGAGGGATACAGTAAAGAAGAAATAGTGCATCGATAAGGAGATACTCGACCCCAAAAGAAAATCCTGTCGTTTCCATAGAAACGTTCCTAGATTGGGAAAGAGAAGGCATGGAACCCAGAGTATCTCAGTGCGACGCAATTTCTGTGTTAATTCGTCAATGTGAGTGTCTGAGGGATACAGTAAAGAAGAAATAGTGCATCGATAAGGAGATACTCGACCCCAAAAGAAAATCCTGTCGTTTCCATAGAAACGTTCCTAGATTGGGAAAGAGAAGGCATGGAACCCAGAGTATCTCATTGCGACGCAATTTCTGTGTTAATTCGTCAATGTGAGTGTCTGAGGGATACAGTAAAGAAGAGATAGTGCATCGGAAAGGAGATACTCGATCCCAAAAGAAAATCCTGTCGTTTCCATAGAAACGTTCCTAGATTGGGAAAGAGAAGGCATGGAACCCAGAGTATCTCATTGCGACGCAATTTCTGTGTTAATTCGTCAATGTGAGTGTCTGAGGGATACAGTAAAGAAGAAATAGTGCATCGATAAGGAAATACTCGACCCCAAAAGAAAATCCTGTCGTTTCCATAGAAACGTTCCTAGATTGGGAAAGAGAAGGCATGGAACCCAGAGTATCTCAGTGCGACGCAATTTCTGTGTTAATTCGTCAATGTGAGTGTCTGAGGGATACAGTAAAGAAGAAATAGTGCATCGATAAGGAGATACTCGACCCCAAAAGAAAATCCTGTCGTTTCCATAGAAACGTTCCTAGATTGGGAAAGAGAAGGCATGGAACCCAGAGTATCTCATTGCGACGCAATTTCTGTGTTAATTCGTCAATGTGAGTGTCTGAGGGATACAGTAAAGAAGAGATAGTGCATCGGAAAGGAGATACTCGATCCCAAAAGAAAATCCTGTCGTTTCCATAGAAACGTTCCTAGATTGGGAAAGAGAAGGCATGGAACCCAGAGTATCTCATTGCGACGCAATTTCTGTGTTAATTCGTCAATGTGAGTGTCTGAGGGATACAGTAAAGAAGAAATAGTGCATCGATAAGGAGATACTCGACCCCAAAAGAAAATCCTGTCGTTTCCATAGAAACGTTCCTAGATTGGGAAAGAGAAGGCATGGAACCCAGAGTATCTCATTGCGACGCAATTTCTGTGTTAATTCGTCAATGTGAGTGTCTGAGGGATACAGCAAAGAAGAAATAGTGCATCGATAAGGAGATACTCGACCCCAAAAGAAAATCCTGTCGTTTCCATAGAAACGTTCCTAGATTGGGAAAGAGAAGGCATGGAACCCAGAGTATCTCATTGCGACGCAATTTCTGTGTTAATTCGTCAATGTGAGTGTCTGAGGGATACAGTAAAGAAGAAATAGTGCATCGATAAGGAGATACTCGACCCCAAAAGAAAATCCTGTCGTTTCCATAGAAACGTTCCTAGATTGGGAAAGAGAAGGCATGGAACCCAGAGTATCTCAGTGCGACGCAATTTCTGTGTTAATTCGTCAATGTGAGTGTCTGAGGGATACAGTAAAGAAGAGATAGTGCATCGGAAAGGAGATACTCGATCCCAAAAGAAAATCCTGTCGTTTCCAAAGAAACGTTCCTAGATTGTGAAAGATTAAGCATGGAACCCAGAGTATCTAATTGCGACGCAATTTCTGTGTTTATTCGTCAATGTGAGTGTCTGAGGGATACAGTAAAGAAGAGATAGTGCATCGGAAAGGAGATACTCGACCCCAAAAGAAAATCCTGTCGTTTCCAAAGAAACGTTCCTAGATTGTGAAAGAGTAAGCATGGAACCCAGAGTATCTAATTGCGACGCAATTTCTGTGTTTATTCGTCAATGTGAGTGTCTGAGAGATACAGTAAAGAAGAGATAGTGCATCGGAAAGGAGATACTCGATCCCAAAAGAAAATCCTGTCGTTTCCGAAGAAACGTTCCTAGATTGTGAAAGAGTAAGCATGGAACCCAGAGTATCTCATTGCGACGCAATTTCTGTGTTTATTAGTCAATGTGAGTGTCTGAGGGATACAGTAAAGAAGAGATAGTGCATCGGAAAGGAGATACTCGATCCCAAAAGAAAATCCTGTCGTTTCCAAAGAAACGTTCCTAGATTGTGAAAGAGTAAGCATGGAACCCAGAGTATCTAATTGCGACGCAATTTCTGTGTTTATTCGTCAATGTGAGTGTCTGAGGGATACAGTAAAGAAGAGATAGTGCATCGGAAAGGAGATACTCGATCCCAAAAGAAAATCCTGTCGTTTCCATAGAAACGTTCCTAGATTGGGAAAGAGAAGGCATGGAACCCAGAGTATCTAATTGCGACGCAATTTCTGTGTTAATTCGTCAATGTGAGTGTCTGAGGGATACAGTAAAGAAGAGATAGTGCATCGGAAAGGAGATACTCGATCCCAAAAGAAAATCCTGTCGTTTCCGAAGAAACGTTCCTAGATTGTGAAAGAGTAAGCATGGAACCCAGAGTATCTCATTGCGACGCAATTTCTGTGTTAATTCGTCAATGTGAGTGTCTGAGGGATACAGTAAAGAAGAGATAGTGCATCGGAAAGGAGATACTCGATCCCAAAAGAAAATCCTGTCGTTTCCAAAGAAACGTTCCTAGATTGTGAAAGAGTAAGCATGGAACCCAGAGTATCTAATTGCGACGCAATTTCTGTGTTTATTCGTCAATGTGAGTGTCTGAGGGATACAGTAAAGAAGAGATAGTGCATCGGAAAGGAGATACTCGATCCCAAAAGAAAATCCTGTCGTTTCCGAAGAAACGTTCCTAGATTGTGAAAGAGTAAGCATGGAACCCAGAGTATCTCATTGCGACGCAATTTCTGTGTTTATTCGTCAATGTGAGTGTCTGAGGGATACAGTAAAGAAGAGATAGTGCATCGGAAAGGAGATACTCGATCCCAAAAGAAAATCCTGTCGTTTCCAAAGAAACGTTCCTAGATTGTGAAAGAGTAAGCATGGAACCCAGAGTATCTAATTGCGACGCAATTTCTGTGTTTATTCGTCAATGTGAGTGTCTGAGGGATACAGTAAAGAAGAGATAGTGCATCGGAAAGGAGATACTCGATCACAAAAGAAAATCCTGTCGTTTCCATAGAAACGTTCCTAGATTGGGAAAGAGAAGGCATGGAACCCAGAGTATCTCATTGCGACGCAATTTCTGTGTTAATTCGTCAATGTGAGTGTCTGAGGGATACAGTAAATAGGGGTAGTGCATCGGAAAGGAGATACTCGATCCCAAAAGAAAATCCTGTCGTTTCCATAGAAACGTTCCTAGATTGTGAAAGAGTAAGCATGGAACCCAGAGTATCTAATTGCGACGCAATTTCTGTGTTTATTCGTCAATGTGAGTGTCTGAGGGATACAGTAAAGAAGAGATAGTGCATCGGAAAGGAGATATTCGATCCCAAAAGAAAATCCTGTCGTTTCCATAGAAACGTTCCTAGATTGGGAAAGAGTAAGCATGGAACCCAGAGTATCTCATTGCGACGCAATTTCTGTGTTTATTCGTCAATGTGAGTGTCTGAGGGATACAGTAAAGAAGAGATAGTGCATCGGAAAGGAGATACTCGATCCCAAAAGAAAATCCTGTCGTTTCCAAAGAAACGTTCCTAGATTGTGAAAGAGTAAGCATGGAACCCAGAGTATCTCATTGCGACGCAATTTCTGTGTTAATTCGTCAATGTGAGTGTCTGAGGGATACAGTAAAGAAGAGATAGTGCATCGGAAAGGAGATACTCGATCCCAAAAGAAAATCCTGTCGTTTCCATAGAAACGTTCCTAGATTGTGAAAGAGTAAGCATGGAACCCAGAGTATCTCATTGCGACGCAATTTCTGTGTTTATTCGTCAATGTGAGTGTCTGAGGGATACAGTAAAGAAGAGATAGTGCATCGGAAAGGAGATACTCGATCCCAAAAGAAAAGCCTGTCGTTTCCAAAGAAACGTTCCTAGATTGTGAAAGAGTAAGCATGGAACCCAGAGTATCTAATTGCGACGCAATTTCTGTGTTAATTCGTCAATGTGAGTGTCTGAGGGATACAGTAAAGAAGAGATAGTGCATCGGAAAGGAGATACTCGATCCCAAAAGAAAATCCTGTCGTTTCCGAAGAAACGTTCCTAGATTGTGAAAGAGTAAGCATGGAACCCAGGGTATCTCATTGCGACGCAATTTCTGTGTTTATTCGTCAATGTGAGTGTCTGAGGGATACAGTAAAGAAGAGATAGTGCATCGGAAAGGAGATACTCGATCCCAAAAGAAAATCCTGTCGTTTCCAAAGAAACGTTCCTAGATTGTGAAAGAGTAAGCATGGAACCCAGAGTATCTAATTGCGACGCAATTTCTGTGTTTATTCGTCAATGTGAGTGTCTGAGGGATACAGTAAAGAAGAGATAGTGCATCGGAAAGGAGATACTCGATCACAAAAGAAAATCCTGTCGTTTCCATAGAAACGTTCCTAGATTGGGAAAGAGAAGGCATGGAACCCAGAGTATCTCATTGCGACGCAATTTCTGTGTTAATTCGTCAATGTGAGTGTCTGAGGGATACAGTAAAGAAGAGATAGTGCATCGGAAAGGAGATACTCGATCCCAAAAGAAAATCCTGTCGTTTCCGAAGAAACGTTCCTAGATTGTGAAAGAGTAAGCATGGAACCCAGAGTATCTAATTGCGACGCAATTTCTGTGTTTATTCGTCAATGTGAGTGTCTGAGGGATACAGTAAAGAAGAGATAGTGCATCGGAAAGGAGATACTCGATCCCAAAAGAAAATCCTGTCGTTTCCGAAGAAACGTTCCTAGATTGTGAAAGAGTAAGCATGGAACCCAGAGTATCTCATTGCGACGCAATTTCTGTGTTAATTCGTCAATGTGAGTGTCTGAGGGATACAGTAAAGAAGAGATAGTGCATCGGAAAGGAGATACTCGATCCCAAAAGAAAATCCTGTCGTTTCCGAAGAAACGTTCCTAGATTGTTAAAGAGTAAGCATGGAACCCAGAGTATCTCATTGCGACGCAATTTCTGTGTTTATTCGTCAATGTGAGTGTTTGAGGGATACAGTAAAGAAGAGATAGTGCATCGGAAAGGAGATACTCGATCCCAAAAGAAAATCCTGTCGTTTCCATAGAAACGTTCCTAGATTGTGAAAGAGTAAGCATGGAACCCAGAGTATCTAATTGCGACGCAATTTCTGTGTTTATTCGTCAATGTGAGTGTCTGAGAGATACAGTAAAGAAGAGATAGTGCATCGGAAAGGAGATACTCGATCCCAAAAGAAAATCCTGTCGTTTCCAAAGAAACGTTCCTAGATTGTGAAAGAGTAAGCATGGAACCCAGAGTATCTAATTGCGACGCAATTTCTGTGTTTATTCGTCAATGTGAGTGTCTGAGGGATACAGTAAAGAAGAGATAGTGCATCGGAAAGGAGATACTCGATCACAAAAGAAAATCCTGTCGTTTCCATAGAAACGTTCCTAGATTGGGAAAGAGAAGGCATGGAACCCAGAGTATCTAATTGCGACGCAATTTCTGTGTTAATTCGTCAATGTGAGTGTCTGAGGGATACAGTAAAGAAGAGATAGTGCATCGGAAAGGAGATACTCGATCCCAAAAGAAAATCCTGTCGTTTCCGAAGAAACGTTCCTAGATTGTGAAAGAGTAAGCATGGAACCCAGAGTATCTCATTGCGACGCAATTTCTGTGTTTATTCGTCAATGTGAGTGTCTGAGGGATACAGTAAAGAAGAGATAGTGCATCGGAAAGGAGATACTCGATCCCAAAAGAAAATCCTGTCGTTTCCGAAGAAACGTTCCTAGATTGTGAAAGAGTAAGCATGGAACCCAGAGTATCTCATTGCGACGCAATTTCTGTGTTAATTCGTCAATGTGAGTGTCTGAGGGATACAGTAAAGAAGAGATAGTGCATCGGAAAGGAGATACTCGATCCCAAAAGAAAATCCTGTCGTTTCCGAAGAAACGTTCCTAGATTGTGAAAGAGTAAGCATGGAACCCAGAGTATCTCATTGCGACGCAATTTCTGTGTTAATTCGTCAATGTGAGTGTCTGAGGGATACAGTAAAGAAGAGATAGTGCATCGGAAAGGAGATACTCGATCCCAAAAGAAAATCCTGTCGTTTCCATAGAAACGTTCCTAGATTGGGAAAGAGAAGGCATGGAACCCAGAGTATCTCATTGCGACGCAATTTCTGTGTTAATTCGTCAATGTGAGTGTCTGAGGGATACAGTAAAGAAGAGATAGTGCATCGGAAAGGAGATACTCGACCCCAAAAGAAAATCCTGTCGTTTCCATAGAAACGTTCCTAGATTGGGAAAGAGAAGGCATGGAACCCAGAGTATCTCATTGCGACGCAATTTCTGTGTTAATTCGTCAATGTGAGTGTCTGAGGGATACAGTAAAGAAGAGATAGTGCATCGGAAAGGAGATACTCGACCCCAAAAGAAAATCCTGTCGGTTCCGAAGAAACGTTCCTAGATTGTGAAAGAGTAAGCATGGAACCCTGAGTATCTCATTGCGACGCAATTTCTGTGTTAATTCGTCAATGTGAGTGTCTGAGGGATACAGTAAAGAAGAGATAGTGCATCGGAAAGGAGATACTCGATCCCAAAAGAAAATCCTGTCGTTTCCAAAGAAACGTTCCTTGATTGTGAAAGAGTAAGCATGGAACCCAGAGTATCTCATTGCGACGCAATTTCTGTGTTTATTCGTCAATGTGAGTGTCTGAGAGATACAGTAAAGAAGAGATAGTGCATCGGAAAGGAGATACTCGATCCCAAAAGAAAATCCTGTCGATTCCATAGAAACGTTCCTAGATTGGGAAAGAGAAGGCATGGAACCCAGAGTATCTCATTGCGACGCAATTTCTGTGTTAATTCGTCAATGTGAGTGTCTGAGGGATACAGTAAAGAAGAGATAGTGCATCGGAAAGGAGATACTCGACCCCAAAAGAAAATCCTGTCGTTTCCATAGAAACGTTCCTAGATTGGGAAAGAGAAGGCATGGAACCCAGAGTATCTCATTGCGACGCAATTTCTGTGTTAATTCGTCAATGTGAGTGTCTGAGGGATACAGTAAAGAAGAGATAGTGCATCGAAAAGGAGATACTCGATCCCAAAAGAAAATCCTGTCGTTTCCATAGAAACGTTCCTAGATTGGGAAAGAGAAGGCATGGAACCCAGAGTATCTCAGTGCGACGCAATTTCTGTGTTAATTCGTCAATGTGAGTGTCTGAGGGATACAGTAAAGAAGAAATAGTGCATCGATAAGGAGATACTCGACCCCAAAAGAAAATCCTGTCGTTTCCATAGAAACGTTCCTAGATTGGGAAAGAGAAGGCATGGAACCCAGAGTATCTCATTGCGACGCAATTTCTGTGTTTATTCGTCAATGTGAGTGTCTGAGAGATACAGTAAAGAAGAAATAGTGCTTCGGAAAGGACATACTCGACCCCAAAAGAAAATCCTGTCGTTTCCATAGAAACGTTCCTAGATTGGCAAACAGAAGGCATGGAACCCAGAGTATCTCATTGCGACGCAATTTCTGTGTTAATTCGTCAATGTGAGTGTCTGAGGGATACAGTAAAGAAGAAATAGTGCATCGATAAGGAGATACTCGACCCCAAAAGAAAATCCTGTCGTTTCCATAGAAACGTTCCTAGATTGGGAAAGAGAAGGCATGGAACCCAGTGTATCTCAGTGCGACGCAATTTCTGTGTTAATTCGTCAATGTGAGTGTCTGAGGGATACAGTAAAGAAGAAATAGTGCATCGATAAGGAGATACTCGACCCCAAAAGAAAATCCTGTCGTTTCCATAGAAACGTTCCTAGATTGGGAAAGAGAAGGCATGGAACCCAGAGTATCTCATTGCGACGCAATTTCTGTGTTAATTCGTCAATGTGAGTGTCTGAGGGATACAGTAGAGAAGAGATAGTGCATCGGAAAGGAGATATTCGATCCCAAAAGAAAATCCTGTCGTTTC
Source organism: Schistocerca nitens (assembly GCF_023898315.1). NCBI lineage: Eukaryota > Metazoa > Arthropoda > Insecta > Orthoptera > Acrididae > Schistocerca > Schistocerca nitens. Next base: position 140,787,739 of record NC_064625.1, on the reverse strand, counting down.
CATAGAAACGTTCCTAGATTGGGAAAGAGAAGGCATGGAACCCAGAGTATCTCATTGCGACGCAATTTCTGTGTTAATTCGTCAATGTGAGTGTCTGAGGGATACAGTAAAGAAGAAATAGTGCATCGATAAGGAGATACTCGACCCCAAAAGAAAATCCTGTCGTTTCCATAGAAACGTTCCTAGATTGGGAAAGAGAAGGCATGGAACCCAGAGTATCTCAGTGCGACGCAATTTCTGTGTTAATTCGTCAATGTGAGTGTCTGAGGGATACAGTAAAGAAGAAATAGTGCATCGATAAGGAGATACTCGACCCCAAAAGAAAATCCTGTCGTTTCCATAGAAATGTTCCTAGATTGGGAAAGAGAAGGCATGGAACCCAGAGTATCTCATTGCGACGCAATTTCTGTGTTAATTCGTCAATGTGAGTGTCTGAGGGATACAGTAAAGAAGAGATAGTGCATCGGAAAGGAGATACTCGATCCCAAAAGAAATTCCTGTCGTTTCCATAGAAACGTTCCTAGATTGGGAAAGAGAAGGCATGGAACCCAGAGTATCTCATTGCGACGCAATTTCTGTGTTAATTCGTCAATGTGAGTGTCTGAGGGATACAGTAAAGAAGAAATAGTGCATCGATAAGGAGATACTCGACCCCAAAAGAAAATCCTGTCGTTTCCATAGAAACGTTCCTAGATTGGGAAAGAGAAGGCATGGAACCCAGAGTATCTCATTGCGACGCAATTTCTGTGTTAATTCGTCAATGTGAGTGTCTGAGGGATACAGCAAAGAAGAAATAGTGCATCGATAAGGAGATACTCGACCCCAAAAGAAAATCCTGTCGTTTCCATAGAAACGTTCCTAGATTGGGAAAGAGAAGGCATGGAACCCAGAGTATCTCATTGCGACGCAATTTCTGTGTTAATTCGTCAATGTGAGTGTCTGAGGGATACAGTAAAGAAGAAATAGTGCATCGATAAGGAGATACTCGACCCCAAAAGAAAATCCTGTCGTTTCCATAGAAACGTTCCTAGATTGGGAAAGAGAAGGCATGGAACCCAGAGTATCTCATTGCGACGCAATTTCTGTGTTAATTCGTCAATGTGAGTGTCTGAGGGATACAGCAAAGAAGAAATAGTGCATCGATAAGGAGATACTCGACCCCAAAAGAAAATCCTGTCGTTTCCATAGAAACGTTCCTAGATTGGGAAAGAGAAGGCATGGAACCCAGAGTATCTCATTGCGACGCAATTTCTGTGTTAATTCGTCAATGTGAGTGTCTGAGGGATACAGTAAAGAAGAAATAGTGCACCGATAAGGAGATACTCGACCCCAAAAGAAAATCCTGTCGTTTCCATAGAAACGTTCCTAGATTGGGAAAGAGAAGGCATGGAACCCAGAGTATCTCATTGCGACGCAATTTCTGTGTTAATTCGTCAATGTGAGTGTCTGAGGGATACAGTAAAGAAGAGATAGTGCATCGGAAAGGAGATACTCGACCCCAAAAGAAAATCCTGTCGTTTCCAAAGAAACGTTCCTAGATTGTGAAAGAGTAAGCATGGAACCCAGAGTATCTAATTGCGACGCAATTTCTGTGTTTATTCGTCAATGTGAGTGTCTGAGAGATACAGTAAAGAAGAGATAGTGCATCGGAAAGGAGATACTCGATCCCAAAAGAAAATCCTGTCGTTTCCGAAGAAACGTTCCTAGATTGTGAAAGAGTAAGCATGGAACCCAGAGTATCTCATTGCGACGCAATTTCTGTGTTTATTCGTCAATGTGAGTGTCTGAGGGATACAGTAAAGAAGAGATAGTGCATCGGAAAGGAGATACTCGATCCCAAAAGAAAATCCTGTCGTTTCCAAAGAAACGTTCCTAGATTGTGAAAGAGTAAGCATGGAACCCAGAGTATCTAATTGCGACGCAATTTCTGTGTTTATTCGTCAATGTGAGTGTCTGAGGGATACAGTAAAGAAGAGATAGTGCAGCGGAAAGGAGATACTCGATCCCAAAAGAAAATCCTGTCGTTTCCATAGAAACGTTCCTAGATTGTGAAAGAGTAAGCATGGAACCCAGAGTATCTAATTGCGACGCAATTTCTGTGTTTATTCGTCAATGTGAGTGTCTGAGAGATACAGTAAAGAAGAGATAGTGCATCGGAAAGGAGATACTCGATCCCAAAAGAAAATCCTGTCGTTTCCATAGAAACGTTCCTAGATTGGGAAAGAGAAGGCATGGAACCCAGAGTATCTAATTGCGACGCAATTTCTGTGTTAATTCGTCAATGTGAGTGTCTGAGGGATACAGTAAAGAAGAAATAGTGCATCGATAAGGAGATACTCGACCCCAAAAGAAAATCCTGTCGTTTCCATAGAAACGTTCCTAGATTGGGAAAGAGAAGGCATGGAACCCAGAGTATCTCAGTGCGACGCAATGTCTGTGTTAATTCGTCAATGTGAGTGTCTGAGGGATACAGTAAAGAAGAAATAGTGCATCGGAAAGGAGATACTCGACCCCAAAAGAAAATCCTGTCGTTTCCATAGAAACGTTCCTAGATTGGGAAAGAGAAGGCATGGAACCCAGAGTATCTCATTGCGACGCAATTTCTGTGTTAATTCGTCAATGTGAGTGTCTGAGGGATACAGTAAAGAAGAGATAGTGCATCGGAAAGGAGATACTCGATCCCAAAAGAAAATCCTGTCGTTTCCATAGAAACGTTCCTAGATTGGGAAAGAGAAGGCATGGAACCCAGAGTATCTCATTGCGACGCAATTTCTGTGTTAATTCGTCAATGTGAGTGTCTGAGGGATACAGTAAAGAAGAAATAGTGCATCGATAAGGAGATACTCGACCCCAAAAGAAAATCCTGTCGTTTCCATAGAAACGTTCCTAGATTGGGAAAGAGAAGGCATGGAACCCAGAGTATCTCATTGCGACGCAATTTCTGTGTTAATTCGTCAATGTGAGTGTCTGAGGGATACAGCAAAGAAGAAATAGTGCATCGATAAGGAGATACTCGACCCCAAAAGAAAATCCTGTCGTTTCCATAGAAGCGTTCCTAGATTGGGAAAGAGAAGGCATGGAACCCAGACTATCTCATTGCGACGCAATTTCTGTGTTAATTCGTCAATGTGAGTGTCTGAGGGATACAGTAAAGAAGAAATAGTGCATCGATAAGGATATACTCGACCCCAAAAGAAAATCCTGTCGTTTCCATAGAAACGTTCCTAGATTGGGAAAGAGAAGGCATGGAACCCAGAGTATCTCAGTGCGACGCAATTTCTGTGTTAATTCGTCAATGTGAGTGTCTGAGGGATACAGTAAAGAAGAAATAGTGCACCGATAAGGAGATACTCGACCCCAAAAGAAAATCCTGTCGTTTCCATAGAAACGTTCCTAGATTGGGAAAGAGAAGGCATGGAACCCAGAGTATCTCATTGCGACGCAATTTCTGTGTTAATTCGTCAATGTGAGTGTCTGAGGGATACAGTAAAGAAGAAATAGTGCACCGATAAGGAGATACTCGACCCCAAAAGAAAATCCTGTCGTTTCCATAGAAACGTTCCTAGATTGGGAAAGAGAAGGCATGGAACCCAGAGTATCTCAGTGCGACGCAATTTCTGTGTTAATTCGTCAATGTGAGTGTCTGAGGGATACAGTAAAGAAGAAATAGTGCACCGATAAGGAGATACTCGACCCCAAAAGAAAATCCTGTCGTTTCCATAGAAACGTTCCTAGATTGGGAAAGAGAAGGCATGGAACCCAGAGTATCTCATTGCGACGCAATTTCTGTGTTTATTCGTCAATGTGAGTGTCTGAGGGATACAGTAAAGAAGAGATAGTGCATCGGAAAGGAGATACTCGATCCCAAAAGAAAATCCTGTCGTTTCCAAAGAAACGTTCCTAGATTGTGAAAGAGTAAGCATGGAACCCAGAGTATCTCATTGCGACGCAATTTCTGTGTTTATTCGTCAATGTGAGTGTCTGAGGGATACAGTAAAGAAGAGATAGTGCATCGGAAAGGAGATACTCGATCCCAAAAGAAAATCCTGTCGTTTCCAAAGAAACGTTCCTAGATTGTGAAAGAGTAAGCATGGAACCCAGAGTATCTCATTGCGACGCAATTTCTGTGTTAATTCGTCAATGTGAGTGTCTGAGGGATACAGTAAAGAAGAAATAGTGCATCGATAACGATATACTCGACCCCAAAAGAAAATCCTGACGTTTCCATAGAAACGTTCCTAGATTGGGAAAGAGAAGGCATGGAACCCAGAGTATCTCAGTGCGACGCAATTTCTGTGTTAATTCGTCAATGTGAGTGTCTGAGGGATACAGTAAAGAAGAAATAGTGCACCGATAAGGAGATACTCGACCCCAAAAGAAAATCCTGTCGTTTCCATAGAAACGTTCCTAGATTGGGAAAGAGAAGGCATGGAACCCAGAGTATCTCATTGCGACGCAATTTCTGTGTTAATTCGTCAATGTGAGTGTCTGAGGGATACAGTAAAGAAGAGATAGTGCATCGGAAAGGAGATACTCGATCCCAAAAGAAAATCCTGTCGTTTCCGAAGAAACGTTCCTAGATTGTGAAAGAGTAAGCATGGAACCCAGAGTATCTCATTGCGACGCAATTTCTGTGTTTATTCGTCAATGTGAGTGTCTGAGGGATACAGTAAAGAAGAGATAGTGCATCGGAAAGGAGATACTCGATCCCAAAAGAAAATCCTGTCGTTTCCAAAGAAACGTTCCTAGATTGTGAAAGAGTAAGCATGGAACCCAGAGTATCTAATTGCGACGCAATTTCTGTGTTTATTCGTCAATGTGAGTGTCTGAGAGATACAGTAAAGAAGAGATAGTGCATCGGAAAGGAGATACTCGATCCCAAAAGAAAATCCTGTCGTTTCCGAAGAAACGTTCCTAGATTGTGAAAGAGTAAGCATGGAACCCAGAGTATCTCATTGCGACGCAATTTCTGTGTTTATTCGTCAATGTGAGTGTCTGAGGGATACAGTAAAGAAGAAATAGTGCATCGGAAAGGAGATGCTCGATCCCAAAAGAAAATCCTGTCGTTTCCAAAGAAACGTTCCTAGATTGTGAAAGAGTAAGCATGGAACCCAGAGTATCTCATTGCGACGCAATTTCTGTGTTTATTCGTCAATGTGAGTGTCTGAGGGATACAGTAAAGAAGAGATAGTGCATCGGAAAGGAGATACTCGATCCCAAAAGAAAATCCTGTCGTTTCCATAGAAACGTTCCTAGATTGGGAAAGAGAAGGCATGGAACCTAGAGTATCTAATTGCGACGCAATTTCTGTGTTAATTCGTCAATGTGAGTGTCTGAGGGATACAGTAAAGAAGAGATAGTGCATCGGAAAGGAGATACTCGATCCCAAAAGAAAATCCTGTCGTTTCCGAAGAAACGTTCCTAGATTGTGAAAGAGTAAGCATGGAACCCAGAGTATCTCATTGCGACGCAATTTCTGTGTTAATTCGTCAATGTGAGTGTCTGAGGGATACAGTAAAGAAGAGATAGTGCATCGGAAAGGAGATACTCGATCCCAAAAGAAAATCCTGTCGTTTCCATAGAAACGTTCCTAGATTGGGAAAGAGAAGGCATGGAACCTAGAGTATCTAATTGCGACGCAATTTCTGTGTTAATTCGTCAATGTGAGTGTCTGAGGGATACAGTAAAGAAGAGATAGTGCATCGGAAAGGAGATACTCGATCCCAAAAGAAAATCCTGTCGTTTCCATAGAAACGTTCCTAGATTGGGAAAGAGAAGGCATGGAACCTAGAGTATCTAATTGCGACGCAATTTCTGTGTTAATTCGTCAATGTGAGTGTCTGAGGGATACAGTAAAGAAGAGATAGTGCATCGGAAAGGAGATACTCGATCCCAAAAGAAAATCCTGTCGTTTCCGAAGAAACGTTCCTAGATTGGGAAAGAGAAGGCATGGAACCCAGAGTATCTCATTGCGACGCAATTTCTGTGTTTATTCGTCAATGTGAGTGTCTGAGGGATACAGTAAAGAAGAGATAGTGCATCGGAAAGGAGATACTCGATCCCAAAAGAAAATCCTGTCGTTTCCAAAGAAACGTTCCTAGATTGTGAAAGAGTAAGCATGTAACCCAGAGTATCTAATTGCGACGCAATTTCTGTGTTTATTCGTCAATGTGAGTGTCTGAGGGATACAGTAAAGAAGAGATAGTGCATCGGAAAGGAGATACTCGATCCCAAAAGAAAATCCTGTCGTTTCCATAGAAACGTTCCTAGATTGGGAAAGAGAAGGCATGGAACCTAGAGTATCTAATTGCGACGCAATTTCTGTGTTAATTCGTCAATGTGAGTGTCTGAGGGATACAGTAAAGAAGAGATAGTGCATCGGAAAGGAGATACTCGATCCCAAAAGAAAATCCTGTCGTTTCCGAAGAAACGTTCCTAGATTGTGAAAGAGTAAGCATGGAACCCAGAGTATCTCATTGCGACGCAATTTCTGTGTTAATTCGTCAATGTGAGTGTCTGAGGGATACAGTAAAGAAGAGATAGTGCATCGGAAAGGAGATACTCGATCCCAAAAGAAAATCCTGTCGTTTCCGAAGAAACGTTCCTAGATTGTGAAAGAGTAAGCATGGAACCCAGAGTATCTCATTGCGACGCAATTTCTGTGTTAATTCGTCAATGTGAGTGTCTGAGGGATACAGTAAAGAAGAGATAGTGCATCGGAAAGGAGATACTCGATCCCAAAAGAAAATCCTGTCGTTTCCATAGAAACGTTCCTAGATTGGGAAAGAGAAGGCATGGAACCCAGAGTATCTCATTGCGACGCAATTTCTGTGTTAATTCGTCAATGTGAGTGTCTGAGGGATACAGCAAAGAAGAAATAGTGCATCGATAAGGAGATACTCGACCCCAAAAGAAAATCCTGTCGTTTCCATAGAAGCGTTCCTAGATTGGGAAAGAGAAGGCATGGAACCCAGAGTATCTCATTGCGACGCAATTTCTGTGTTAATTCGTCAATGTGAGTGTCTGAGGGATACAGTAAAGAAGAAATAGTGCATCGATAAGGATATACTCGACCCCAAAAGAAAATCCTGTCGTTTCCATAGAAACGTTCCTAGATTGGGAAAGAGAAGGCATGGAACCCAGAGTAACTCAGTGCGACGCAATTTCTGTGTTAATTCGTCAATGTGAGTGTCTGAGGGATACAGTAAAGAAGAAATAGTGCACCGATAAGGAGATACTCGACCCCAAAAGAAAATCCTGTCGTTTCCATAGAAACGTTCCTAGATTGGGAAAGAGAAGGCATGGAACCCAGAGTATCTCATTGCGACGCAATTTCTGTGTTAATTCGTCAATGTGAGTGTCTGAGGGATACAGTAAAGAAGAGATAGTGCATCGGAAAGGAGATACTCGATCCCAAAAGAAAATCCTGTCGTTTCCGAAGAAACGTTCCTAGATTGTGAAAGAGTAAGCATGGAACCCAGAGTATCTCATTGCGACGCAATTTCTGTGTTTATTCGTCAATGTGAGTGTCTGAGGGATACAGTAAAGAAGAGATAGTGCATCGGAAAGGAGATACTCGATCCCAAAAGAAAATCCTGTCGTTTCCAAAGAAACGTTCCTAGATTGTGAAAGAGTAAGCATGGAACCCAGAGTATCTAATTGCGACGCAATTTCTGTGTTTATTCGTCAATGTGAGTGTCTGAGAGATACAGTAAAGAAGAGATAGTGCATCGGAAAGGAGATACTCGATCCCAAAAGAAAATCCTGTCGTTTCCGAAGAAACGTTCCTAGATTGTGAAAGAGTAAGCATGGAACCCAGAGTATCTCATTGCGACGCAATTTCTGTGTTTATTCGTCAATGTGAGTGTCTGAGGGATACAGTAAAGAAGAAATAGTGCATCGGAAAGGAGATGCTCGATCCCAAAAGAAAATCCTGTCGTTTCCAAAGAAACGTTCCTAGATTGTGAAAGAGTAAGCATGGAACCCAGAGTATCTCATTGCGACGCAATTTCTGTGTTTATTCGTCAATGTGAGTGTCTGAGGGATACAGTAAAGAAGAGATAGTGCATCGGAAAGGAGATACTCGATCCCAAAAGAAAATCCTGTCGTTTCCATAGAAACGTTCCTAGATTGGGAAAGAGAAGGCATGGAACCTAGAGTATCTAATTGCGACGCAATTTCTGTGTTAATTCGTCAATGTGAGTGTCTGAGGGATACAGTAAAGAAGAGATAGTGCATCGGAAAGGAGATACTCGATCCCAAAAGAAAATCCTGTCGTTTCCGAAGAAACGTTCCTAGATTGTGAAAGAGTAAGCATGGAACCCAGAGTATCTCATTGCGACGCAATTTCTGTGTTAATTCGTCAATGTGAGTGTCTGAGGGATACAGTAAAGAAGAGATAGTGCATCGGAAAGGAGATACTCGATCCCAAAAGAAAATCCTGTCGTTTCCATAGAAACGTTCCTAGATTGGGAAAGAGAAGGCATGGAACCTAGAGTATCTAATTGCGACGCAATTTCTGTGTTAATTCGTCAATGTGAGTGTCTGAGGGATACAGTAAAGAAGAGATAGTGCATCGGAAAGGAGATACTCGATCCCAAAAGAAAATCCTGTCGTTTCCATAGAAACGTTCCTAGATTGGGAAAGAGAAGGCATGGAACCCAGAGTATCTCATTGCGACGCAATTTCTGTGTTAATTCGTCAATGTGAGTGTCTGAGGGATACAGTAAAGAAGAGATAGTGCATCGGAAAGGAGATACTCGATCCCAAAAGAAAATCCTGTCGTTTCCAAAGAAACGTTCCTTGATTGTGAAAGAGTAAGCATGGAACCCAGAGTATCTAATTGCGACGCAATTTCTGTGTTTATTCGTCAATGTGAGTGTCTGAGAGATACAGTAAAGAAGAGATAGTGCATCGGAAAGGAGATACTCGATCCCAAAAGAAAATCCTGTCGTTTCCATAGAAACGTTCCTAGATTGGGAAAGAGAAGGCATGGAACCCAGAGTATCTCATTGCGACGCAATTTCTGTGTTAATTCGTCAATGTGAGTGTCTGAGGGATACAGTAAAGAAGAGATAGTGCATCGGAAAGGAGATACTCGACCCCAAAAGAAAATCCTGTCGTTTCCATAGAAACGTTCCTAGATTGGGAAAGAGAAGGCATGGAACCCAGAGTATCTCATTGCGACGCAATTTCTGTGTTAATTCGTCAATGTGAGTGTCTGAGGGATACAGTAAAGAAGAGATAGTGCATCGGAAAGGAGATACTCGATCCCAAAAGAAAATCCTGTCGTTTCCGAAGAAACATTTCTAGATTGTGAAAGAGTAAGCATGGAACCCAGAGTATCTCATTGCGACGCAATTTCTGTGTTTATTCGTCAATGTGAGTGTCTGAGGGATACAGTAAAGAAGAGATAGTGCATCGGAAAGGAGATACTCGATCCCAAAAGAAAATCCTGTCGTTTCCAAAGAAACGTTCCTAGATTGTGAAAGAGTAAGCATGGAACCCAGAGTATCTAATTGCGACGCAATTTCTGTGTTTATTCGTCAATGTGAGTGTCTGAGGGATACAGTAAAGAAGAGATAGTGCATCGGAAAGGAGATACTCGATCCCAAAAGAAAATCCTGTCGTTTCCATAGAAACGTTCCTAGATTGGGAAAGAGAAGGCATGGAACCCAGAGTATCTAATTGCGACGCAATTTCTGTGTTAATTCGTCAATGTGAGTGTCTGAGGGATACAGTAAAGAAGAGATAGTGCATCGGAAAGGAGATACTCGATCCCAAAAGAAAATCCTGTCGTTTCCGAAGAAACGTTCCTAGATTGTGAAAGAGTAAGCATGGAACCCAGAGTATCTCATTGCGACGCAATTTCTGTGTTTATTCGTCAATGTGAGTGTCTGAGGGATACAGTAAAGAAGAGATAGTGCATCGGAAAGGAGATACTCGATCCCAAAAGAAAATCCTGTCGTTTCCAAAGAAACGTTCCTAGATTGTGAAAGAGTAAGCATGAAACCCAGAGTATCTAATTGCGACGCAATTTCTGTGTTTATTCGTCAATGTGAGTGTCTGAGGGATACAGTAAAGAAGAGATAGTGCATCGGAAAGGAGATACTCGATCCCAAAAGAAAATCCTGTCGTTTCCGAAGAAACGTTCCTAGATTGTGAAAGAGTAAGCATGGAACCCAGAGTATCTCATTGCGACGCAATTTCTGTGTTTATTCGTCAATGTGAGTGTCTGAGGGATACAGTAAAGAAGAGATAGTGCATCGGAAAGGAGATACTCGATCCCAAAAGAAAATCCTGTCGTTTCCGAAGAAACGTTCCTAGATTGTGAAAGAGTAAGCATGGAACCCAGAGTATCTCATTGCGACGCAATTTCTGTGTTTATTCGTCAATGTGAGTGTCTGAGGGATACAGTAAAGAAGAGATAGTGCATCGGAAAGGAGATACTCGATCCCAAAAGAAAATTCTGTCGTTTCCAAAGAAACGTTCCTTGATTGTGAAAGAGTAAGCATGGAACCCAGAGTATCTAATTGCGACGCAATTTCTGTGTTTATTCGTCAATGTGAGTGTCTGAGAGATACAGTAAAGAAGAGATAGTGCATCGGAAAGGAGATACTCGATCCCAAAAGAAAATCCTGTCGTTTCCATAGAAACGTTCCTAGATTGGGAAAGAGAAGGCATGGAACCCAGAGTATCTCATTGCGACGCAATTTCTGTGTTAATTCGTCAATGTGAGTGTCTGAGGGATACAGTAAAGAAGAGATAGTGCATCGGAAAGGAGATACTCGACCCCAAAAGAAAATCCTGTCGTTTCCATAGAAACGTTCCTAGATTGTGAAAGAGTAAGCATGGAACCCAGAGTATCTCATTGCGACGCAATTTCTGTGTTTATTCGTCAATGTGAGTGTCTGAGGGATACAGTAAAGAAGAGATAGTGCATCGGAAAGGAGATACTCGATCCCAAAAGAAAATCCTGTCGTTTCCGAAGAAACGTTCCTAGATTGTGAAAGAGTAAGCATGGAACCCAGAGTATCTCATTGCGACGCAATTTCTGTGTTTATTCGTCAATGTGAGTGTCTGAGGGATACAGTAAAGAAGAGATAGTGCATCGGAAAGGAGATACTCGATCCCAAAAGAAAATCCTGTCGTTTCCGAAGAAACGTTCCTAGATTGTGAAAGAGTAAGCATGGGACCCAGAGTATCTCATTGCGACGCAATTTCTGTGTTTATTCGTCAATGTGAGTGTCTGAGGGATACAGTAAAGAAGAGATAGTGCATCGGAAAGGAGATACTCGATCCCAAAAGAAAATCCTGTCGTTTCCGAAGAAACGTTCCTAGATTGTGAAAGAGTAAGCATGGAACCCAGAGTATCTCATTGCGACGCAATTTCTGTGTTTATTCGTCAATGTGAGTGTCTGAGGGATACAGTAAAGAAGAGATAGTGCATCGGAAAGGAGATACTCGATACCAAAAGAAAATCCTGTCGTTTCCGAAGAAACGTTCCTAGATTGTGAAAGAGTAAGCATGGAACCCAGAGTATCTCATTGCGACGCAATTTCTGTGTTTATTCGTCAATGTGAGTGTCTGAGGGATACAGTAAAGAAGAGATAGTGCATCGGAAAGGAGATACTCGATCCCAAAAGAAAATCCTGTCGTTTCCGAAGAAACGTTCCTAGATTGTGAAAGAGTAAGCATGGAACCCAGAGTATCTCATTGCGACGCAATTTCTGTGTTTATTCGTCAATGTGAGTGTCTGAGGGATACAGTAAAGAAGAGATAGTGCATCGGAAAGGAGATACTCGATCCCAAAAGAAAATCCTGTCGTTTCCGAAGAAACGTTCCTAGATTGGGAAAGAGAAGGCATGGAACCCAGAGTATCTCATTGCGACGCAATTTCTGTGTTAATTCGTCAATGTGAGTGTCTGAGGGATACAGTAAAGAAGAGATAGTGCATCGGAAAGGAGATACTCGACCCCAAAAGAAAATCCTGTCGTTTCCGAAGAAACGTTCCTAGATTGTGAAAGAGTAAGCATGGAACCCAGAGTATCTCATTGCGACGCAATTTCTGTGTTTATTCGTCAATGTGAGTGTCTGAGGGATACAGTAAAGAAGAGATAGTGCATCGGAAAGGAGATACTCGATCCCAAAAGAAAATCCTGTCATTTCCGAAGAAACGTTCCTAGATTGTGAAAGAGTAAGCATGGAACCCAGAGTATCTCATTGCGACGCAATTTCTGTGTTTATTCGTCAATGTGAGTGTCTGAGGGATACAGTAAAGAAGAGATAGTGCATCGGAAAGGAGATACTCGATCCCAAAAGAAAATCCTGTCGTTTCCGAAGAAACGTTCCTAGATTGTGAAAGAGTAAGCATGGAACCCAGAGTATCTCATTGCGACGCAATTTCTGTGTTTATTCGTCAATGTGAGTGTCTGAGGGATACAGTAAAGAAGAGATAGTGCATCGGAAAGGAGATACTCGATCCCAAAAGAAAATCCTGTCGTTTCCGAAGAAACGTTCCTAGATTGTGAAAGAGTAAGCATGGAACCCAGAGTATCTCATTGCGACGCAATTTCTGTGTTTATTCGTCAATGTGAGTGTCTGAGGGATACAGTAAAGAAGAGATAGTGCATCGGAAAGGAGATACTCGATCCCAAAAGAAAGTCCTGTCGTTTCCAAAGAAACGTTCCTAGATTGTGAAAGAGTAAGCATGGAACCCAGAGTATCTAATTGCGACGCAATTTCTGTGTTTATTCGTCAATGTGAGTGTCTGAGGGATACAGTAAAGAAGAGATAGTGCATCGGAAAGGAGATACTCGATCCCAAAAGAAAATCCTGTCGTTTCCATAGAAACGTTCCTAGATTGGGAAAGAGAAGGCATGGAACCCAGAGTATCTAATTGCGACGCAATTTCTGTGTTAATTCGTCAATGTGAGTGTCTGAGGGATACAGTAAAGAAGAGATAGTGCATCGGAAAGGAGATACTCGATCCCAAAAGAAAATCCTGTCGTTTCCGAAGAAACGTTCCTAGATTGTGAAAGAGTAAGCATGGAACCCAGAGTATCTCATTGCGACGCAATTTCTGTGTTTATTCGTCAATGTGAGTGTCTGAGGGATACAGTAAAGAAGAGATAGTGCATCGGAAAGGAGATACTCGATCCCAAAAGAAAATCCTGTCGTTTCCAAAGAAACGTTCCTAGATTGTGAAAGAGTAAGCATGGAACCCAGAGTATCTAATTGCGACGCAATTTCTGTGTTTATTCGTCAATGTGAGTGTCTGAGGGATACAGTAAAGAAGAGATAGTGCATCGGAAAGGAGATACTCGATCCCAAAAGAAAATCCTGTCGTTTCCGAAGAAACGTTCCTAGATTGTGAATGAGTAAGCATGGAACCCAGAGTATCTCATTGCGACGCAATTTCTGTGTTTATTCGTCAATGTGAGTGTCTGAGGGATACAGTAAAGAAGAGATAGTGCATCGGAAAGGAGATACTCGATCCCAAAAGAAAATCCTGTCGTTTCCGAAGAAACGTTCCTAGATTGTGAAAGAGTAAGCATGGAACCCAGAGTATCTCATTGCGACGCAATTTCTGTGTTTATTCGTTAATGTGAGTGTCTGAGGGATACAGTAAAGAAGAGATAGTGCATCGGAAAGGAGATACTCGATCCCAAAAGAAAATTCTGTCGTTTCCAAAGAAACGTTCCTTGATTGTGAAAGAGTAAGCATGGAACCCAGAGTATCTAATTGCGACGCAATTTCTGTGTTTATTCGTCAATGTGAGTGTCTGAGAGATACAGTAAAGAAGAGATAGTGCATCGGAAAGGAGATACTCGATCCCAAAAGAAAATCCTGTCGTTTCCATAGAAACGTTCCTAGATTGGGAAAGAGAAGGCATGGAACCCAGAGTATCTCATTGCGACGCAATTTCTGTGTTAATTCGTCAATGTGAGTGTCTGAGGGATACAGTAAAGAACAGATAGTGCATCGGAAAGGAGATACTCGACCCCAAAAGAAAATCCTGTCGTTTCCATAGAAACGTTCCTAGATTGGGAAAGAGAAGGCATGGAACCCAGAGTATCTCATTGCGACGCAATTTCTGTGTTAATTCGTCAATGTGAGTGTCTGAGGGATACAGTAAAGAAGAGATAGTGCATCGGAAAGGAGATACTCGATCCCAAAAGAAAATCCTGTCGTTTCCATAGAAACGTTCCTAGATTGGGAAAGAGAAGGCATGGAACCCAGAGTATCTCATTGCGACGCAATTTCTGTGTTAATTCGTCAATGTGAGTGTCTGAGGGATACAGTAAAGAAGAGATAGTGCATCGGAAAGGAGATACTCGATCCCAAAAGAAAATCCTGTCGTTTCCGAAGAAACGTTCCTAGATTGTGAAAGAGTAAGCATGGAACCCAGAGTATCTCATTGCGACGCAATTTCTGTGTTTATTCGTCAATGTGAGTGTCTGAGGGATACAGTAAAGAAGAGATAGTGCATCGGAAAGGAGATACTCGATCCCAAAAGAAAATCCTGTCGTTTCCAAAGAAACGTTCCTTGATTGTGAAAGAGTAAGCATGGAACCCAGAGTATCTAATTGCGACGCAATTTCTGTGTTTATTCGTCAATGTGAGTGTCTGAGAGATACAGTAAAGAAGAGATAGTGCATCGGAAAGGAGATACTCGATCCCAAAAGAAAATCCTGTCGTTTCCGAAGAAACGTTCCTAGATTGTGAAAGAGTAAGCATGGAACCCAGAGTATCTCATTGCGACGCAATTTCTGTGTTTATTCGTCAATGTGAGTGTCTGAGGGATACAGTAAAGAAGAAATAGTGCATCGGAAAGGAGATGCTCGATCCCAAAAGAAAATCCTGTCGTTTCCAAAGAAACGTTCCTAGATTGTGAAAGAGTAAGCATGGAACCCAGAGTATCTCATTGCGACGCAATTTCTGTGTTAATTCGTCAATGTGAGTGTCTGAGGGATACAGTAAAGAAGAGATAGTGCATCGGAAAGGAGATACTCGATCCCAAAAGAAAATCCTGTCGTTTCCATAGAAACGTTCCTAGATTGGGAAAGAGAAGGCATGGAACCTAGAGTATCTAATTGCGACGCAATTTCTGTGTTAATTCGTCAATGTGAGTGTCTGAGGGATACAGTAAAGAAGAGATAGTGCATCGGAAAGGAGATACTCGATCCCAAAAGAAAATCCTGTCGTTTCCATAGAAACGTTCCTAGATTGGGAAAGAGAAGGCATGGAACCCAGAGTATCTCATTGCGACGCAATTTCTGTGTTAATTCGTCAATGTGAGTGTCTGAGGGATACAGTAAAGAAGAGATAGTGCATCGGAAAGGAGATACTCGATCCCAAAAGAAAATCCTGTCGTTTCCAAAGAAACGTTCCTTGATTGTGAAAGAGTAAGCATGGAACCCAGAGTATCTAATTGCGACGCAATTTCTGTGTTTATTCGTCAATGTGAGTGTCTGAGAGATACAGTAAAGAAGAGATAGTGCATCGGAAAGGAGATACTCGATCCCAAAAGAAAATCCTGTCGTTTCCATAGAAACGTTCCTAGATTGGGAAAGAGAAGGCATGGAACCCAGAGTATCTCATTGCGACGCAATTTCTGTGTTAATTCGTCAATGTGAGTGTCTGAGGGATACAGTAAAGAAGAGATAGTGCATCGGAAAGGAGATACTCGACCCCAAAAGAAAATCCTGTCGTTTCCATAGAAACGTTCCTAGATTGGGAAAGAGAAGGCATGGAACCCAGAGTATCTCATTGCGACGCAATTTCTGTGTTAATTCGTCAATGTGAGTGTCTGAGGGATACAGTAAAGAAGAGATAGTGCATCGGAAAGGAGATACTCGATCCCAAAAGAAAATCCTGTCGTTTCCGAAGAAACATTTCTAGATTGTGAAAGAGTAAGCATGGAACCCAGAGTATCTCATTGCGACGCAATTTCTGTGTTTATTCGTCAATGTGAGTGTCTGAGGGATACAGTAAAGAAGAGATAGTGCATCGGAAAGGAGATACTCGATCCCAAAAGAAAATCCTGTCGTTTCCATAGAAACGTTCCTAGATTGGGAAAGAGAAGGCATGGAACCCAGAGTATCTAATTGCGACGCAATTTCTGTGTTTATTCGTCAATGTGAGTGTCTGAGAGATACAGTAAAGAAGAGATAGTGCATCGGAAAGGAGATACTCGATCCCAAAAGAAAATCCTGTCGTTTCCATAGAAACGTTCCTAGATTGGGAAAGAGAAGGCATGGAACCCAGAGTATCTCATTGCGACGCAATTTCTGTGTTAATTCGTCAATGTGAGTGTCTGAGGGATACAGTAAAGAACAGATAGTGCATCGGAAAGGAGATACTCGACCCCAAAAGAAAATCCTGTCGTTTCCATAGAAACGTTCCTAGATTGGGAAAGAGAAGGCATGGAACCCAGAGTATCTCATTGCGACGCAATTTCTGTGTTAATTCGTCAATGTGAGTGTCTGAGGGATACAGTAAAGAAGAGATAGTGCATCGGAAAGGAGATACTCGATCCCAAAAGAAAATCCTGTCGTTTCCATAGAAACGTTCCTAGATTGGGAAAGAGAAGGCATGGAACCCAGAGTATCTCATTGCGACGCAATTTCTGTGTTAATTCGTCAATGTGAGTGTCTGAGGGATACAGTAAAGAAGAGATAGTGCATCGGAAAGGAGATACTCGATCCCAAAAGAAAATCCTGTCGTTTCCGAAGAAACGTTCCTAGATTGTGAAAGAGTAAGCATGGAACCCAGAGTATCTCATTGCGACGCAATTTCTGTGTTTATTCGTCAATGTGAGTGTCTGAGGGATACAGTAAAGAAGAGATAGTGCATCGGAAAGGAGATACTCGATCCCAAAAGAAAATCCTGTCGTTTCCAAAGAAACGTTCCTTGATTGTGAAAGAGTAAGCATGGAACCCAGAGTATCTAATTGCGACGCAATTTCTGTGTTTATTCGTCAATGTGAGTGTCTGAGAGATACAGTAAAGAAGAGATAGTGCATCGGAAAGGAGATACTCGATCCCAAAAGAAAATCCTGTCGTTTCCGAAGAAACGTTCCTAGATTGTGAAAGAGTAAGCATGGAACCCAGAGTATCTCATTGCGACGCAATTTCTGTGTTTATTCGTCAATGTGAGTGTCTGAGGGATACAGTAAAGAAGAAATAGTGCATCGGAAAGGAGATGCTCGATCCCAAAAGAAAATCCTGTCGTTTCCAAAGAAACGTTCCTAGATTGTGAAAGAGTAAGCATGGAACCCAGAGTATCTCATTGCGACGCAATTTCTGTGTTAATTCGTCAATGTGAGTGTCTGAGGGATACAGTAAAGAAGAGATAGTGCATCGGAAAGGAGATACTCGATCCCAAAAGAAAATCCTGTCGTTTCCATAGAAACGTTCCTAGATTGGGAAAGAGAAGGCATGGAACCTAGAGTATCTAATTGCGACGCAATTTCTGTGTTAATTCGTCAATGTGAGTGTCTGAGGGATACAGTAAAGAAGAGATAGTGCATCGGAAAGGAGATACTCGATCCCAAAAGAAAATCCTGTCGTTTCCATAGAAACGTTCCTAGATTGGGAAAGAGAAGGCATGGAACCCAGAGTATCTCATTGCGACGCAATTTCTGTGTTAATTCGTCAATGTGAGTGTCTGAGGGATACAGTAAAGAAGAGATAGTGCATCGGAAAGGAGATACTCGATCCCAAAAGAAAATCCTGTCGTTTCCAAAGAAACGTTCCTTGATTGTGAAAGAGTAAGCATGGAACCCAGAGTATCTAATTGCGACGCAATTTCTGTGTTTATTCGTCAATGTGAGTGTCTGAGAGATACAGTAAAGAAGAGATAGTGCATCGGAAAGGAGATACTCGATCCCAAAAGAAAATCCTGTCGTTTCCATAGAAACGTTCCTAGATTGGGAAAGAGAAGGCATGGAACCCAGAGTATCTCATTGCGACGCAATTTCTGTGTTAATTCGTCAATGTGAGTGTCTGAGGGATACAGTAAAGAAGAGATAGTGCATCGGAAAGGAGATACTCGACCCCAAAAGAAAATCCTGTCGTTTCCATAGAAACGTTCCTAGATTGGGAAAGAGAAGGCATGGAACCCAGAGTATCTCATTGCGACGCAATTTCTGTGTTAATTCGTCAATGTGAGTGTCTGAGGGATACAGTAAAGAAGAGATAGTGCATCGGAAAGGAGATACTCGATCCCAAAAGAAAATCCTGTCGTTTCCGAAGAAACATTTCTAGATTGTGAAAGAGTAAGCATGGAACCCAGAGTATCTCATTGCGACGCAATTTCTGTGTTTATTCGTCAATGTGAGTGTCTGAGGGATACAGTAAAGAAGAGATAGTGCATCGGAAAGGAGATACTCGATCCCAAAAGAAAATCCTGTCGTTTCCAAAGAAACGTTCCTAGATTGTGAAAGAGTAAGCATGGAACCCAGAGTATCTAATTGCGACGCAATTTCTGTGTTTATTCGTCAATGTGAGTGTCTGAGGGATACAGTAAAGAAGAGATAGTGCATCGGAAAGGAGATACTCGATCCCAAAAGAAAATCCTGTCGTTTCCATAGAAACGTTCCTAGATTGGGAAAGAGAAGGCATGGAACCCAGAGTATCTAATTGCGACGCAATTTCTGTGTTAATTCGTCAATGTGAGTGTCTGAGGGATACAGTAAAGAAGAGATAGTGCATCGGAAAGGAGATACTCGATCCCAAAAGAAAATCCTGTCGTTTCCGAAGAAACGTTCCTAGATTGTGAAAGAGTAAGCATGGAACCCAGAGTATCTCATTGCGACGCAATTTCTGTGTTTATTCGTCAATGTGAGTGTCTGAGGGATACAGTAAAGAAGAGATAGTGCATCGGAAAGGAGATACTCGATCCCAAAAGAAAATCCTGTCGTTTCCGAAGAAACGTTCCTAGATTGTGAAAGAGTAAGCATGGAACCCAGAGTATCTCATTGCGACGCAATTTCTGTGTTTATTCGTCAATGTGAGTGTCTGAGGGATACAGTAAAGAAGAGATAGTGCATCGGAAAGGAGATACTCGATCCCAAAAGAAAATCCTGTCGTTTCCGAAGAAACGTTCCTAGATTGTGAAAGAGTAAGCATGAAACCCAGAGTATCTAATTGCGACGCAATTTCTGTGTTTATTCGTCAATGTGAGTGTCTGAGGGATACAGTAAAGAAGAGATAGTGCATCGGAAAGGAGATACTCGATCCCAAAAGAAAATTCTGTCGTTTCCAAAGAAACGTTCCTTGATTGTGAAAGAGTAAGCATGGAACCCAGAGTATCTAATTGCGACGCAATTTCTGTGTTTATTCGTCAATGTGAGTGTCTGAGAGATACAGTAAAGAAGAGATAGTGCATCGGAAAGGAGATACTCGATCCCAAAAGAAAATCCTGTCGTTTCCATAGAAACGTTCCTAGATTGGGAAAGAGAAGGCAT